>NC_069394.1:49275000-50475000 GCF_027475565.1 Acinonyx jubatus
CTCATGCAACTTGTTTAATGTTTATCTTCCAAATGTCATTCCATCCTCAGAATTGTGTTAATACTTATTATAAAGCCTTAAAAATAGACCTGTGTTCATAAATTGTTAAAACCGAAGGGGATGATAGTGCCCACGTTGATCTAGTCCCCCATTTTCTAGATGAGTGAACAAAACCAGACAGTTTCATCTATTTAATTCAAGTCACAAAGTATGTCAGAGGTGGAGCTGAAGCCAAATCCTGAGGTCTCTTCCCAGTTGATACCCTTCTGCCTTTCCTAAGGAGTTTTTCTTCTGAGGAAAGAGACTGACGAGGTAGATAAAACTATCTTCCGTTTTTAAATTGCTTTTAATAATTAACAAAGTAATACACACAAATTGAAAACAAATAATACAGAAATCTATAAAGTAAAATATTAAAACTCTAAGCATCCCTTTCCTCATTCACAATTGTATTCTTGGGGATCTTTCCTCATGCACATGTGAAACCTGCAGTGTATGGATACTAATTTGGTTTTTGCTTGTTATGAAAATAGGATTATACATTGGCAATTTGATTTTTCTTCAGTAATACATTATGGGCATCCTTCCATGTACAACCATTTCTTATTTCTTTATCTGCACATTCCATGGTGGGCAGGCCATAACTTGTTGTCAACATTCTCTGATTGATGGCTAGTACAAAAATGCTTCAATAAACATCTTCATATATTCTTTACCAGGCATGCTAATATTTCTATAGTAGAGATCCCTAAATATGGAATCTCTGGGTCAAAGAGTTTTGCCATTGTAAATTTTAGATTTAAATTTTGGTAGATACTACCAAATTACCATCCAATAAAAAAAAAAAGGTTGCACCCCAGCAACAGTGAATGTGAGAACTCTCTCCAACACTACCAAGTATGGCATTTGCATCATCCTCTGTATTTATAGGAAGCAACTTCCTGAATCTTAACAGGAACTAAAATAAGCATAAAAGGAAGAATTCACTGAGCCAAAATTGAGAGGGGCAGGAGTTATACTGCCCTTAGAGAAGTCTGTAACTAGAAATTTGAATGTCACCAGAGTGCATCCAAGTGCCCCGCCTCCTCCTGTATCTTTCAGGATGCTGTATTAGCTTGGCTGGCTTCTTCAGGAGTCCTCCCCTCAGTTTCTAAGAAATGACATCTGAGCTGATACTCTACCAGTTCCATAAACAAGAGGGAAAAGAGGCTTCTTTTTCCTAATTTCCTAATTTTCTTTTGTAATACCCTAAGGAGGATTCTGATTGGATGGCGTACATCACATGCTCACCACTTCGGACAATTATTGGGTTCAGGGGGAAGGAAGTGCTATGACTGGATCAGCTGTGAGCATGCACCCTGCTCCCTCCTGTGCATGACACACTCAAAAGGGGCAGGTAAAGTGTTAGGCTGGTTTATATATATATCACCAGAGTGTATGTATATATGTGTGTGTGTATTCATGACTAAATTTAATGGGTATCTATAATTCATTTACACTGAGATCATGGTTCAGATGTTTACATGTAAAATAATTTTAATATTTATTTAATAATCACCTTTTCAGATGTTTAAACAACTTCTATGGACCACATCTTTTTTTGTTATAAAAAGTTTAGAGTAAAGAAAGAATTGTAATTTTTAAAATTTTTTTAATGTTTTATTTAGTTTTGAGAAAGAGAGAGAGAGAGTGCAAGCAGGTATGGGGCAGAGAGAGAGGGAGACACAGAATCCAAAGCAGGCTCCAGGCTCTGAGCTGTCAGCACAGAGCCCGATGCGGGGCTTGAACCCACAAACTGTGAGATCATAACCTGAGGCGAAGTCAGACACTTAACCGACTGAGCCACCCAGGCGCCCTGAAAAAATTGTAAATTTATATTAGAAAGTTTTTTAGAACTTTTGGAACACATCTGAGCTATAAAGAATATAAAATCCCAGTCATGGTAAAATTCATTAAAAATATCTTTTATTTTTGGTATTCAGTACCTTCCTAAAACTTGCCTGATAGAGTGGAAATCTAGGATTTTACTAAGTTATTGTTCTGGTACAGTTAATCAAAATTAGTTATTAGTATCTTAATCACTTAATAAAGACACATAAAATAAGAACATGAGTGGAGAGAGTCATGATAGTTAACTCTCTTTTGGAACCCACTTGGAAGCTTATTGACTCTTCTGACATTGGAGTTGCTAGATCTGTGTAGTAGGGTACACTTTGATTCTTACAGTATATGCATGTGGAAAGTCAGGTCATGTAGGATCTCTGAGTCCAGACTGCCAAGGTTTGAATTCTGGCAATGATACTCACCAGCTATGGGATCTTGACTGAAACATTTAACTTCCGTGTCATCATTTCCCCATCTATAAAATGGGGATAAGAATGTTAAAGATTGTCAGGACTGAATAGGTAAATATGTGCAAAGTACCAAGTGCATAATAAGCAAGCAACCAGTGCTTATCATTATTATTTAAGGCAAGCCTAAACCACAGTGTTTCAAGCATTAAAATTGAGTTTTAAGTATGTACCCATAGAGGTGTTATCAGTATTAATGAGATGGTGTTTATGAAGTCTTATTATGAACTATGATTATAAAAAGAAACCAAGTTATTATTCTTTGAATACTGACCATGTACCAAACACTGTTCTAAGACTTCCTTTGTGTTGCTTCATTCATTCCTCACTATGCCCCTCTGATCCCATTTTAAAGATAAAGAAATGGAGGCTCTGAGAAGTTACTTGCCCAATGTTACAAAGCTAGTAAATGATGGAACTCGACCTTGAACCTAGATGTCTAATTCCAGAGCATAAGTGCTCAATCTATTTCACTATGATGCCTCCACAGAGGAACACAACTAAGGGCTGTCATAAGGGAAGGTCTTTCAGTTATTTTTGCAGTTGGTAACCTTCAGATGCCCTCATCCAGGGCAGCAGAGGGACAGCAGATAGAAGAGCAGAAGCCCGGGTCTGCATTGCGGCACTGCCTCTTAGTAGTTATGCAATCTGGAGTCAGTTGTATGACACTTAATCTGACTCACTTGTGAAGAAGCCCCCAGTGTCCCTAAATTGAAGTAGGATTTGCATTCTAAGATTCCTTCACACAGTGTTGGGCACTTTGCAGGACTGAATACGGAGAGTGCTATGCTGGAAAGTAGGCAGCGTGAGCAGCGGTGGCAGGGGACTCCTTGAAGGAGAGGAGCCCAGGTTGCCAGGGCTATGGAAGGAAGGAGGGATGATTCCAGCACTCAGTTTTATTCCATTAAATCCACTTAACAAGCCTATGAGGAAGATATCGCTGTTATAATATTACAAATGGAGGAGCAGGTATCTCTAAAGTCAAATGCAATCTTCTAGGACTAGAACAGCTTTAAATCCACACATGAATTTGCGAGAGCTTTTTTTTTTTTTTGCCATAAGGCACCTTACACCTTACCATAAACAACATTCTAAAATTGCTTTGCAAAGCAAATGGATTATGTATGTCTAGCAAGAGAAAGAGTAGAAAGCTGTTAACTTAATAGTTCGTTGCTCCCCTTGATGAAGAGTATACAGCTCACCACTTTTCCCTCTACATTTTGCCCCTCAGCTTCCCCACACTGTCATGAGCGCTCAGCCCAATCACCCAGGCTCAGTGCCTCCCACGCAGCCTCTGAGGGGGATGCGCCTGTCATGAAGCCTCACCTCTGGTGAGTCAGGGAGTCATGTTTGCCTGCCCCTCCAGCTCAAGATCCTCCCACTCGCTGCCCACACGTGACTGACCAACAGCTGCTGAGATGAGACCATCCCTCCATCATTGTTTCCAGCAGTCCTTTCTCCTCCTGGGCTAGCCCTCCTCCCTCTTTGTTTGAATTTAAGAACAAGCGAATATCGCATTTTTCAAGTATCTTTCCCCCAGATTGTTTCTACCAACATTCTTCTTTTCTAATCTCATTAGAAGCGTTTAGTCAGTCTGTTCTAAGACTGCAAACTAACAGTAGACATTCATAAGTAAAACTGGAAATAAGAAATGGAATAAACCACTTTCTTTTATTAATAGAGTTCCTATATTAACATTTGTTAGTGTTTTGTTTATTTTATTTTTAAATAGATAAGCACTCACTTGGTTCAAAACCAAGAGGCACAAATGATATATATGGAAGGATCGTATCCTCCTCAAAGTTTCCAGTATCTCAAACACAAGCAGCTAGCTACTCGAGTCCCACATTCAAAGACAGAAGAATTAGGCTCCACCTTTTCAAGGGAAAACTGTCAAGGAATTTGTCTACACACTTTAAAATCATCCGACATATGCAACCTATTTTTATTAACAAAAATTTAGTCCCCATTCTCCTTAATTTGTTTTCCTCAATACATTTTGGAGATAATTACATAAATCCACATTGTTTTATTGTGTTTTAGTTACATTCTATTCACTTATAAGGATTGATATACCATAATTTATTTAACCAGCCTCTTCCTGGTGAGCAATTGAGTTGTTTCTACTCTTCTGTTCTCAAAAATATTACCATTTCACACATGTAAATTTCTCTGTAAAATAAATTATTTGAAGTAGAATTTCTAGATCAAAAGGTCTGTGCACTTGCAATTTTGTTATATGTTGCAAAATTTTCCTTCACAGAGGACGTTCTCAGTTATACTCCCCCCCCCACCCCCCACAGTACATGGTAGGAGCAGCATCATTTAGAGGAAGAAACATTTTCTCTGTATCTAGTTCTAAGAATCTGAAATTGCAGTCATTATCTTCTTCCACAGTGACAGTAGAGTGAAAACACAAGATGCTAAATTACTTTCATGTGTTCTTCTGTCATAAGCAGAGCCTAGAGTTAGAATAGTGTGAGATCATTGTAAGGCAGCATAGATGAGCAAGTCCCCTTGTGCTGGAGGCAAGTCTGCCCCTAACGTTTGTATATCCAGTGTGTGTCACTAACCCCCACACTACCTCACACCGACTGTAGGAACAACGCCAAAGGTTATCTCAGTGTCAAAGACAGACTACTCCCTCATGCATTGATCCATACATTTAAGAGATGTCTTTCATCCATACCATGTGCCTGGTGGTACACACAATAAGGTAGAATAGAGAGAGGTTACTATATTTATAGGTCAACGTCAGATCAAACCCCAGCATGGATGATGAAAGCAGAACCCAGCTATGGAAGGGGAAGACAGTAATAACTCTTGGAAACCCAGTGATTCTGGCATATAGTGGCCGTTTTCTTTGTCCTTGCAGTCTTACAGCACAGTTCAGAGTACTGGCTTTGGATTCAAATCTTGTTTCTCAATACCTCTGCTTCTTCCACTGTAAAAGGCAGATCAATCTTTTAACTTTCTCATGGTTGAGATGAAGACTAAATAGAATAACACATGCAAAACTCCTAGAATAAAGATTTCCCCATATGAAACTCATTAGTATTGTTAGCTTTCTAATATTATAATATTATTATAAAACATTATAATCTTTTGTACCAAAGCTAATATAATCTTAATATTTTAATATTACTAATATTAATGACAATATTATTTAATATTATCATCCAACTTTATTATATTAGTTACCCATTGCTGCATATCTAATTACCTCAAAACCTAGAGGTTTAAAATATTTATTATGTCAATTTCTGTAGTTCAGGAATCTGGTCTTGGTTGAGCTAGATGCTCTGTTCAGGTCTCTCAAGACTGAAATCAAGACGTTGGCTGGGGCTACTCACTTCAAGGCTCAATTGGGGAAAGATCCACTTCTAGGCTTATTCACGTGGTTGTTGGTGGGGTTTGGTTACTTTTAAGATTTGGCTGAAGGCTGCCTTTATATCCTTGCCACATGGATTTTTCCAACACAACAGATTGGTTCATTAAGGTGAACAAGACAGTACAGCAAAAGGAAGAGAATGCCAGAAAGACATTCTACTTTATCTCAGAAGTTTTTATGCTTTAATATCAGAAGTAATATCCCATCGTTTCTGCCACATGCTATTCATTAGAAACAATTACTCGGTCCAGTCCACATATAAAGGGAGGAGAAGGATTGACCGGAAATGAATACCGGCAGGCAGATCATTAGGAGCCATTTTAGAAGTAGACTTCCACAATACTCTTCCCTACACTGTTGTGGCTTGGGAGGGAAAGATCAAATAGAGATATTTACAAGCACTACCTGAGTTAAAGACCATGCTGGCTATAGATTATGTTATGGTTTAAAACGAAGATAAATATCTTGTTTGCCTAATTTTATTTCCAGTAAAAAAATTAAAGCCCAAGGTAGCAATAAAGCAACATATTTGAAACCAATCTAGATACGTATGAAGACTCCCATGCAGATGTCAGCTTAGCTGTAAATAACAACCACACATAGGCATGCCTCAGAGGTATTGTGGGCTCAGTTCTAGACCACCACAATAAAGTAAATATCAAAATAAAATGAGTCAAGTGCATTTTTTTGGTTTCTCAGTATGTATAAAAGTTATGTTTACACTGTCCTGTATTCTATTAAGTGTGCAATAGTATGTCTACAAACAAAACAAAACAAAACAAAACATACCTGAATTTAAAAATATCTTATGACTAAAAGATGCTAATCATCATCTGAGCTTTCAGCAAGTCATAACCGCTGATAGTAGATCACCATAACAAATATAATAATGATGAAAAGTTTGAAATATTGCTGGAATTACCAAAATGTGATGGAGACACAAAGTGAGCAAATGTTGGGGAAAATGGCGCCAATAGACTTGTTCAACTCAGGGCTGCTCTAAATCTTTGATTTGTAAAATACGCAATATCTGCAAAGTACAATAAAGCCAAGTGGAATAAAACAAAGTGTGCCTATAATTGCGTAAGTTATTTCCATTCTCAGGAGCACTAGGACTTGGTTAATGCCAACAGGATGGGGGTGGATCATTCCCAGGAGAGAAAAGACATTTTATAAAAAGCTGAAAATGCTTTTCATCTGCATAAATAAATGGCAACATGACTAAATCAACTTCATTTGACTACATGGCACTCTTTTACCTTTTGGAAACCTACTAAGGACACAGCGCTAGTTTATTTAGTGGGGGAAAGAATCAGTTAATGATTCTGACACTGTGAAGACCTCTGGAAACAACAGAATTCCTACTTCCTACTTCTTTATTTCTTACACCAAAACAAAATTTCAAATGTCTCTAATATTTTAATGCAAATCAATTCACCAAACTATGAGGGAAGACGGTTTTCTAGCTTTGGAGTAGACAATGCATTTCTGCATATGAACCAAACTTAGAATTCATAAAAGAATCATAAGTTTTAATACATAAAAATTTAAAGTTCTCCCATTGTCAAAAAATAGTAAAAGTAAAGGCTTAGTGTTAAATGATGTAAAATAACATGAAACAAATATTTGCAACATATATCATGGTCAAATTGATAATTTCGTGAATGTATAAACTTTTCTGCAAATAAATAAGAAAAAGAACAAAAAAGATCAAAAAGAAAATAGGGTTCCCAGGTAGCTCAGTCAGTTAAACATCCAACTCTTGATTTCAGCTCAGGTCTTGATCTCAGGGGTGTGAGTTCAAGCCACGCACTGGGCACAGCTCCAGGGGTGGAGTCTACTTAAAAAAATGGTCAAAGAACAATTTAAGGATGATTTTGTAGAAAATATAAATGACCTTTAAACACGTGAAAAAATTGTCAACCTCATTCAGAGAAAGATAAATATATATTAAAATCATAAGAAAGATTCAAAAAAATTTTTTAGTTCATTTATTTTGAGAGAGGGAAAGAGAGAGAGCATGTGTGAGAGGGGGAGGGGCAGAGAGAGAGGGAGAGAGAGAATCCCAAACAGGCTCTGTGCTGTCAATGCAAACCAGACACAGGGTTCAATCCCAGGAACCTGAGCCAAAATCAAGAGTCGGGCGCTTAACTGACTGAGCCACCCAGGCACCCCCAAATCATAAAAAAGTATTATTTTCACTTATTTGATTGTAAAATTCATGGATTTGGGGCAAGTGCAGAAAAATAAGCCCTCTCAAAGTGCTGGTAAGACAAAGTTTTAAAAGGACAATTTGTCAATATCTATTTCAATTTTAAATATACATTCCCATCAACTCAACAATTCCTCTTCTAAGAATTTATCCTACTTGCCTACATATGCACAAAGGAGTATATTTCAAGATATCCAATGAGGCATTGTTTACAACAAAATATCAAAAGTAGATTGAAATAAACTCTGTTTTAAAAGTTTTTATTTTAGTGCCAGTTAACATACAGTGTTATGTTAGTTTCAGATGTGCAATATAGTGATTCAACAGTTCCATACATCACCTAGTGCTTATCATAAGTGCACTCTTTAATCCCCATCACTTGTATTTAAGTAAACTCTTAAATCAGTGAGACTCATGAAAAAAATTACAGTGTATTACTACAATGCAATATTACTTGGCCACTAAGAAGAAGATAAATCTCAGTAAATAAATAAAGAATGCTCTCATTGATTTATTATTAACTCTTTAAAAATTAAGGTACAGAATAGGATGTATAGCATGCTTTCATTTGTGTTTAAAAAGTAATAAAAAGTGTGAAAGATATTTCATTTTCTATTCACACACACACACACACACGCGCACACACACATACGTATATACATAGACTATCCAGCATGATACACAGACATGGATAACAGTGGTTTGCTTTCCACTATATAGTTTAATCCTTTGTTTTTACCATTTTCATGCATATCCTATTATATTTATATATATCCTATTATATATTATATTATATACAATAGGATTTATATAATAAGATATACATATAATAGGATAGATATATCACTTTAAACAATGTGATAGCAACAAACACAATCAATACCACAGCAAAGCCAACCCAATATCAGAATTGCTTAAACCCTAGTCACCTTTTCAAGAAAGTGATATATACACAGAGACTCATATTTAGCTTTGTCGGACTTTGGTGGTAAATTCTTGACCAAATGAAAATAGAAAATTTAAGGGGCACCTGGCTGGCTGTGACTCAGTAGGGCATGTGACTCCTGATCTCAGGGTCATGAGTTTAAGCCCCATGTTGGGCATAGAGCCTACTTAAAAAAAAGAAAAAATTTAGAGGAATCATTTAATTAGTCCTTTATGAAATCTAATTTTATCACATTAGTCTTTTACTAATTCATTTATGTTTTTTCAGTTAACATTTATTGCACACCTGCTAGTGCTAGAAGATAAAAGAGATTAAAGCACAGCACTTGTAATGAAGAGAATATCTCCAGTCAAATAAGAAAAAGGAACTTATATGCCTGTTTTGGTGTTTATTGTATGGTGCATTTGATCTCTTTGGCTTACAGTCTGTTCACAATGAAATCTCACTTGTTTGAGTAGCAAAATGAATAATAATAATAATGAATTATAACCTATCGAATAAAATAAACATCTATAAATCTTGACTAATTGATCTAGAAATAAATAATTGACTAAATGGATAAGGGGTGGTATTTTCTCACAGTTGTACAGGATTCCAGTTAATAAATGTAGAAACAATAATGGAACTAGAACATTTCCATTAGGCAAACTCCACAGTAGTAAATGTTACAGACAAAAAGCATAAAAAGATGTATATTAGGGGCACCTGGGTGGCTCAGTCTGTTAAGCTGCCGACTTTGGCTCAGGTCATGATCTCATGGTTCGTGAGATCGAACCCCCAGTCAGGCTCTCTGCTGTCAGCACAGAGCTGTCTTCAGATCCTTTCTCCCCCTCTCTCTCTGCCCTTCCCTGTTCTCTCTCTCTCTCTCTCTCAAAAATAAATAAACATTAAATATTAAAAAAATGTATCGTAAAGTAAGTAAAGAAATAAGGAGAAGCAGGATATTTGCATAGTCTTTAAGTGTGTCTCCTTCAGTATGTCTCAACAAGACACTTAGTAATTACAAAGGAAAATATAGTAACTTTACATTGGAGAAGCCTGGCACACACTGCCATAACCAAAGATTAGAATTAACAGCACCACTAAGACCTATGGATATTATGTTCCTCCTGATGTGATGCACCCAGAAGCTCATAGCATCACTTCTGTGATAATACTGCCAAAAAGGAATGGCAATTTTTCTAATCAAGAAAAGTATCAGATGGGGCGCCTGGGTGGCGCAGTCGGTTAAGCGTCCGACTTCAGCCAGGTCACGATCTCGTGGTCCGTGAGTTCGAGCCCCGCGTCGGGCTCTGGGCTGATGGCTCAGAGCCTGGAGCCTGTTTCCGATTCTGTGTCTCCCTCTCTCTCTGCCCCTCCCCGGTTCATGCTCTGTCTCTCTCTGTCCCAAAAATAAATAAACGTTGAAAAAAAAATTTAAAAAAAATAAATAAAAAAAATAAAAATTAAAAAAAAAAAGAAAAGTATCAGATAAATCCAAATCAAAGGTCATTTTGTGAAATAATCCGTATTTTTTTTAAAAAATGTCAGTCATGGGAATATAAACTGGTGCAGTCACTGTGGAAAACAGTATGGAAGCTCCTCAAAAAATTAAAAATAAAGTTACCATATGATCCACTAATTCCACTACTGCACATTTTCCCAAAGAATATGAAAACACTGCTTTGAAAAGATACATGCACCTCTATGTTTATTGCAATATTATTTGCAATATCTGAATTATGGAAGCAGCCCAAATCTCCATCAATAGAGAATGGAGAAAGAAGATGTGGTATATACATACAATAGAATATTACTCAGCTATAGAAAAGAAAGAATCTTCCTATTTGCCACAACATGGATAGAGGTAGAGGGTATAATGTTAAGTGAGATAAGGCAGTCAGAGAAAGACAAATAATGTATGGTTTCACTTACATATGGAAGTTAAGAAACAAAACAAAGAAAAGAAGAAACAAACCAAAAACCGGACTTTTGCATATAGAGAACAAACAGATGGTTGGTTACCAGAGGAGAGGTGGGGGTGGGGGTGGGGGCTGGATGAAATAGTAATGGGGGTTACCGTGATGAACACTGAGTAATGTATAGAACTGTTGAATCACCATATTATATATCTTGAAACCAATAAAACACTGTGTGTTAACTATACTGGAATTTTTAAAAATGTCAGTCGTGAAAGAAAAAAAAAGAGAAAGAAAAGAAAAAAGAAAGAAAAGCAGAGGAACTGATAATAAATGTAATATGTACATCTTGGATTGGATTCTGTGATAGAAATAGAACATTAGTGTGAAACTGGAGAGCTTTTAATAAGGTTTGTAGATTAGTTAATAGTGTTGTATTAAGTTAATAGTATCAGCTTCCTGGTTTCAGTAATTGTGCTGTGGCCATGTGTATTTGATGAAACTGGGTGAAGGGTATACAAGAACTCTCTGTACTATTTTTGGAACTTTTGTGTAAGTCTAAAATTATTTCAAACTTAAAAAAATAAGGGAGCATTATTCCTTATCCCGGGTTTAGTCAATTCAGAGGACTTTAAAAAGCTGGTTGTTTCCCTTGTGGGGAAAATCCAGCTTTGCTTATTTATGGCAAATAGGCCAAGCCCGATTTAAAGCAAGACCTTTGTAAACTTTAGGTAACTCATTCCCTTGTGTACTATTTGACATAGACAGAATACCAAATAACTACATGAACCTTCAGACATACCAATAAACAAAAGTAAATATGAAAGACTACTCTTGAGAGAAAAAAATGTTAATGCCTATTTTTTCCATATCTCTAGATGTCTCTCTCTGTCTTAGACTAGACATGACTGTAGCCTCACTACAATCCCAGGCCAGTTTACAATGGCATGAAAAATCTATCCCTGGTGAAAGAGAGATAAGATCCAGAGGCGGTGCGGAAGAATGACCTTTTAGTAGTCATTGTCTATGATAAAACACAGTATTAAAAGTTGACATTCTTTTAACACTAGACTACAAGATCCTCTAGGATCTAGGAGCTCTAGGGGAATAGGAAAAAAAAATAGAAGACTATCTGTGATTTTGATCATGTATTATCTAATTTGGGAGAGAAAAATTCCCATGGGATATGGCTTAAGAATTAAATACAGAGCAATATATTATAGTTCTACCTCACGTAAATGGAATCCAGCTAACCGGAACCCCTAATTAACTTTTTTTTCCTTTCTAGTTTCCACTTATAAGAGAATGGCAACTAACAAGGAAACAGAATGAGAGGGTTGAAGGTGTGAGGATGGATGACAGGGAGGGGGAGACATGCATAGTACACAGCCTTCAAGGCCCTGCTGAATCTGCATCAGGCTTTTGACTCCCTTATTGCTCCTCTCCAGGTTTGCCCTGCTACCCCACTGGCCTTCTTGCTCTTCTTCAAACACCATCAAGAAGTTCTAGGCACTCTGAGGAATTTGCATCTCTCGTATTTTTATGCTCCCTCCTTCTCACTTCACGTCACTGCTCAAATGACACCATCCCTGAGGTCTCCCCTGAACATCTAGTGTCAAACAGCTGGTCCACCCTCACCCCACAGTCCCTAGTCCTCCTTGTCATTTCTACTTTTCCACATAGTTTGTATCACCATTTAACACACTGTGCGTTGAGAGGTATTGGTTTATTGTCTATCCCCCACCTCTCTAGAAAGTGGACCCCATGAAAGCAGAAACGCTGTTTTGTTTTGCTTTGTTTTGTTTTGCTTTGTTTTGTTTTGTTTTGCTTTGTTTTGTTTTGTTTTGTTTTGTTTTGTTTTCACTGCTTTATTTCAGGGCCTAGAAAGTCCTGGCATGTAGTAAGTGTTCAGTTATTTCAGAATGAAGAGGTAGTTATGCTCCATTAGTTTCCCTAATACCCTATAGTCGCTGTAATTCCTGAACTTAGAAAGATCATCAGTTTCTCTACTAGGGTATTAATTGCATTCTGCTCCACATAAGCATTACTCTATATATTATATTCCCCTGTTAAACTTTGAGGTTTCTTAAGACATAGCGTATACATCAGTTAGGGCCTAGTACATAGTAAACATTGAAAGAATGAATAAATTTGACCCTCATGATCCAGTACCTTAAAGCATGGCAAGAACCAAAATCCCCCAAATAAGAGCCAATCCATTTATTATAATTTGTTTACTAAGGCAAAAAATCTATTACATCTTAGAAATGTTTCTACAAGGGGACAACTAACAGGGAGTTTTGTTGAGCCCTCATTTCACCATGAAATCCAATTAGCTGGTACAATGCCTTTTTTGAACATTCTGACTTAGCTTAGATAAGGGCTCATTGCGGGGGGGGGGGGGGGAGAAAGAAAGAAAGAAATCAATCTTACTTTCATTAAACCAGGAAAATGAAACAAAACATTCAAATGAGTTCTAAACACATTAAAAACATTCAATTGAAAATAAGAATCAACTCCTCTGAGTGTAGAAAGAAACATTGCTTCATTCAAAATGCATTATGGTATTTAGCTTCCTGTATAATTTGTGACTTTATTTTCATTGATTTATATTAGTCCTGGTTTCCAAATATTCAGCAGGAGTGTGATAGGTGCAATGATATGCTGCTTGAACCAGGCCTTAATTGGCCAAAAATGGACAGAGCAAGTGGAGTTAGAACAGAGCTTTGTGAATTCAGGAGACAAGTCTGAATAGGCAGACAGTGTTTGATGCTGTCTGACAGAAGGAATGAGGATTTGATATGGGGTGTGTAGCATCAGAAGTCCCAATGAAGATGGGTATTCCAGAATTCATTGCTGTGATGGGCAGAGCACAGGAACAAGTTCAGATTTTAGCATTCAAGCACAGGGATGATTGTCCCTGGGAGGGTTGTTTCCAATTTTAAACTGTATAGCAAGAAGAATCATTAGTCACAGGAAAAATTAATTTGTGTCTCAGTAATCCACCCAGTACCACAGGCCTGATGGAATAAGGCAGTTAGGAATTTGGTCATGAAACATAGCATTGCAAGAGCCAATTTCCTAGTAATTGTACTTAAGATCAGATTTGACTTGATGACGCAAGGTCTGTAACTGAAAAGAGTAACTGATCTCAATAGATAGAAGAGCATTAATCCAACAGACGAGGGCTGGTTGGCCTCTACTTAGGAGAGGTAAATGGCGTAGAGTTGGGAATTTGTCCTTTTTTTTTTTTTTTTTTGGAACAGAAGTTTTGTTTTGTTTTGTTTTAATTTTTTTTCAATATATGAAATTTATTGTCAAATTGGTTTCCATACAACACCCAGTGCTCATCCCAAAAGTTGCCCTCTTCAATACCCATCACCCACCCTCCCCTCCCTCCCACCCCCATCAACCCTCAGTTTGTTCTCAGTTTTTAAGAGTCTCTTATGCGTTGGCTCTCTCCCACTCTAACCTCTTTTTTTTTCCTTCCCCTCCCCCATGGATTTCTGTTAAGTTTCTCAGGATCCACATAAGAGTGAAAACATATGGTATCTGTCCTTCTCTGTATGGCTTATTTCACTTAGCATAACTCTCCAGTTCCATCCACGTTGCTACAAAACGCCATATTTCATTCTTTCTCATTGCCACGCAGTATTCCATTGTGTATATAAACCACAGTTTCTTTATCCATTCGTCAGTTGATGGACATTTAGGTTCTTTCCATAATTTGGCTATTGTTGAAAGTACTGCTATGAACATTGGGGTACAAGTGCCCCTATGCATCAGCACTCCTGTATCCCTTGGGTAAATTCCTAGCAGTGTTATTGCTGGGTCCTAGGGTAGGTCTATTTTTAATTTTTTGAGGAACCTCCACACTGTTTTCCAGAGTGGCTGCACCAGTTTGCATTCCCACCAACAGTGCAAGAGGGTTCCCATTTCTCCACATCCTCGCCAGCATCTATAGTCTCCTGATTTGTTCATTTTGGCCACTCTGACTGGCGTGAGGTGATATCTGAGTGTGGTTTTGATTTGTATTTCCCTGATGAGGAGCAACATTGAGCATCTTTTCATGTGCCTGTTGGCCATCTGATTGTCTTCTTTAGAGAAGTGTCTATTCATGTTTTCTGCCCATTTCTTTACTAGATTATTTGTTTTTCAGGTGGGGAATTTGTCCTTAGAAGAACAGAAAATGAAAGACTGGAATGAGTATCTTCCCTTTTCATACTCATAGACTGTATTTTCTCATAACAGGAATTAGTTTTATGTTTAGAGGCATTTCATTTATCCTATCTACTAAGGACCTTTGCCACTATCTCTGGGAAAAACAAAAGATAGGAGCCTGGACCTTTGAATTCTCTTTCCTAGCATTTGGTTTCTCCACTTTTAATGGGTAGGCATTGAAGCCAATATAGGGAACCTGTTAATTCAGGAAATGAAAGATTTGGGGTGGAATTATTTCGATAGACTGTGCATTTAGATAATTATAGGCGGCTGTGCTTTACTTAAGCATTGCCCACACAGACTATGTAATGTCATGTGCTATGAGAAAAATGCCCCTTCTTTCACAATAGGGTGATTACAGAGTTCTGGGAATAAACTCTGTATCAATGTGAGGGTAGAGGAACAAAGAGGAAAGCAGAGCTATTGAGATAAGTGGGAATTGTAAGATCTTAAGTATGTAATTTTTATATTCTTAAATAAAGGAATGTTGCAAGGAAATATGCTATCTTCAGGGGTGAACATAGTTGGAATTCTGCTTTAGATTCAGGAGAAATTAACGTGTGAGTGCTAGAGTATGTTGAGACTAAAAATTTAAGAATAGAGGACCAAAGTAGGGAAGAAGCTGAAGGAAAAATGGAAAAAAAAATAAAAACAGACCAAAAAAAGAAAAAAAGCAACAACAACAACAACAACAACAAAGGAAACCAGGAAAGAAAATAAGGCAGGTAGATCCCAGGAAAGTAGACTGAGGGGCCAACACCAAGACCAAGTGCATTGATGAGGCCATGACACAAGCCAGGATGATTCTAAGTCAGTGAATAGGTCAGCTGCCCAAAGCAAGACTGTTTAGTAGCCTGATCTCAACTCACACAAAATACCATGTGATAACTTGTGAGTGATCCAAACCATAGCTTAGTGATATTCGGAGAGTCCCCCCCACCCCGCCCCCCGCCCCTGCCAACAATGCAGTCTCCCTAAATTCTGTGGAAAACTATCTTTGGGTGCTAGATCATAGTATACCAAAACTGAGATAATATGCATATTAGTGATGAAATAAAGACTTAATAGTAGATATTATCTACTCAAAATTATAAGCCACAAGACTTTATTGAAACTATTTCCAATTGTTTCCTTTTGTCATTCATAATGCCTGAATGTTTTCCTTTCTTTTTCAAAGCCCCATTAAAGGAAATAAGATATAAGTAATTATCCATAGAAAATTAGGCCATAGACAGAGTATATATTTTACTTACTTCTTTCATATTTCCATGTGTACTTAGTGCTAGGCACATAGGAGGACCTAAAAATTTATTGACTAATTGACAGCTAGGTAATAAAGCTGAAATTGTGTCGTGTCCAAGCTGTAGTGTTCTCAGGGTTAGTTAGGAGAGCTAATTTGAGTCTCCCAACCAAATTCAAGTCACTGGATCCACACTCTCCCTGGGTGTATCAATTATTACAATTCTAAATTAAAATATTTCCTTTTACAGTTTTAAATGAATAGATTTTTTCTAGGAATTTGAGTTCTTTACAAAAACTGGTGATTTATTTTAGCTTCTTATGTTAGGAAAAAGAACTAAATCCTTGTACTTACATAAGTTTTAAAAGGATACTTGTAAAACCATAAGAAATTTATTTTTGCAGTTTTAAGGCTTTAATCTCATGTCTTCCTCCCATGATAAGCAGAATATTATGATTATTTTGTTAGTCCTGTTTTCTGCAACACCAACTCCCTGGTTCTTGGACTAATCACTTTCATTCAAATATTTCTCCTTTTCTAATATTTTCTATTAATTTAACTAGGAATATTTACCGGTAATCACCATGTGATTTTTTTTCTACCTCTTTTCTATACTATCTTTTCTCCTTCCCAAAATTAGTCTTTGGTGAATCAATTAGTCATTATTTTTAACTGTTTTTCTACAAAAGCAAATCCTGCTTTTCTCCAAAGATCTGACCTACTAAAAGTATCACCATTAATTTCCTGATTCATGGAACTGTGTTTTATGCCCTCTCTCTTTACAAGAATGAACATGTTTTGGAATAGTAGCTCCTTGGAATCTCTCTTTATAAGGTAATGTGAACAACTTGTAGTTTTCTTTGACTCGTATCTGACTTATTAAGCTCACTGGTTTCTTTACTTCTAAAAATCCCTCTATTGATCAAGTTAGTTCATCCTTTTTTTTTAAATTTTTTAAAATTTTTTTTTTTTAAGAGAAGGACAGAGAGACAGAGTATGAGTGGAGGAAGGACAGAGAGAGGGAGACACAGAATCCGAAGCAGGCTCCAGGCTCTGAGCTGTCAGCACAGAGCCTGATGTGGGGCTTGAACTCTCAAACCTGAGATCATGACCTGAGCTGAAGTTGGACGCTTAACCAACTGAGCCACCCAGGCACCCCCAAGTTAGTATCATTCTAATTCTGAAACCATTTGTGTTTCCATTTTAAAAGCTAAATTTATTTTAGAAAGAAAACAAGGAGACACAAATTCTTAAGTTTACCTAGGCAAATGGAGTATAAAAATATAAGAAAAACAAATAACGAATCATGGGCTACTTGTTCTCACAAAATCATTTATGTCAACCACAAAAATATTGGCTTCTCAGCCTAGTGAATTCCAAATACCCATTGATATTGTTCTCATTTCATAAGCAGGTACTGAACATTGTTGAGTACTCAAACAGGTTGAATTTTTTTCATACGTATTTAGCATTCATTAGCCTTTAAACCCTTCAAATCTAATCCATAATTTTTAATTGAAATTTTGAATTATATAATTATAAATTATATACATACTTATATATACATATATATATAATGATAAATTTTAAATGCTTGGAAGAAATTAATACTGGATTTTTTATATAAAAGTAAAACAGTATATACTTCATAAAATTGTGAATTTTCATGAAGTTACCTAAATAGTTACAAATACATTATCTTCATCAAATATACAGTACTGCATAATTTCTTAAATTTGACAAGTTTTGAGACAGTTCTACTACTGAAAGGTGGAACTTCCATCCATTTGCTATTGAAAGTGTGCATGAGTTTTAATCATATTATAAGACAGGACCTTTTTCCAAATTTATGTTATAGTTGTCTCTAAGTGGTGGACTGTAGCAGTTTTGAAGTCCTGTCTAAATCTCTTCTCCTGTTTTACAAGCTGTGAGACCTTAAATACATGGCTTAATTTCTCTGTAATACAATTTCCTCATTTTTACATTTATTTATTTTATTGGATTTTATTGGATTTTATTTTATTTGAGAGAGAGAGAGAGAGAGAGAGCAAGAGAATCCCAAGCAGGCTCCATCCTCAGCACGGAACCCAACAGGGGACTGGATCTCATCAACCATGAGATCAGCACCTAAGCGGATATCAAGGGTCAGATGCTTAATCGTCTGACCCACCCAGGCGCCCTGAGAGAAAGAATCTTAAGCGGGCTCCATACTCCCCGAGGAGACCAATGTGGGGCTCAATCCCACAACCCTGAGATCATGACCTGTGCGGAAATGGAGAGTCGGTGGCTCAGTGGACTGAGCTACCCGGGTGCCCCAATTTCCTCATTTTTTAAACAGGGCGATAATAGTGCTGCATCGTTGGGTCCTAGAGGGCATTAGATGAGTCCATAGCTGTCCTGTGTGTCTGACATACAGCAAAGACGCAGGTCATGGTTGGTGAATTGGCACTATCTCTTCACAGCCAGCAGAACTTCCTGTTGCATGTCTGACAATCTCCAGATAATATCCTGTATGTTTTACTTCCTTGAAAAACCATCGGGAGCTCATTACAGAACTTCACCGTCATACTTCTCTTCGTTCTTTTAAACAAAGAACCATATTTACCATATTTTCAAGTGTATGTTACAAGTTTTCACTTTAAAATTTATTTGCTTGTGAGCACAAGGCCCGCCCTCTCCTTGAGATCATGAAGCAATTCTTACAAAGCGACTGTAATAAACTACGTGTGTTGATTATAGAGGGAGGGGGTTGGACCTATGAATACTGTAATTCTCAAATATCAGGAGCAGGATGGAGTGATCCCTCCCCGCCTACTGGGAAGTACTCATCTCCTTTCTTCCTGAAATACTGTTCTCAGAAATGGCGAATTTTTGACTTTTAAAATTAAAGTCTGTGATATTTTTTTCCTTCCCACGACTTTAGCCGCAGAAGCAAATAATAATTTTTTTCATATAGGAATTTCTTAATTTAAAGCATTAAAAATTTAACAAAAACTTTTTCTGAATGCAAAGAAACCTCTATACATACGTAGGTTTTTTGTTTTGTTTTTGTTTTTGTTTTTTTCAGGTTATTCATTCTCCAATCCCGTAATTGAATGGAGCAGAAAGGAGGTTTTATTTATTTATTTATTTATTTGTTTTATTTAAAAAAAATTTTAATGTTTATTATTTACTATTCAGAGAGAGAGAGAGAGAGAGACAGAGCTCAAGAGGGGAAGAGAGAGGGAGAAATGGAATCCGAAGCAGGCTCCAGGCTCCAAGCTGTCAGCACAGAGCCCGATGTGGGGCTGGAACTCACAAACCATGAGATCATGACCTGAGCCGAGGGATGCTTAACCTACTGAGCCACCCACACACCCTGAAAGGAGATTTAATTTGAACTTGAATTTTCCCTTTCCTGAAGGGGGAATAGGTTAAACTGAGGCCCAACAATTAGGTTTTGCAGTGCGAGGAAAGAGCTACAGAATAAATGATACTTGGAGTCTAATTTTTATTTCTTTTTTAAATAATAAGGAAAGAAAACAAAAACATTTCATTGTATCAGCTTCAATGGAGAAAATGTCTCTTAGAAACCAACTGCTGCCATTGTTGGGTATCTGTCATGGCAGACAACAAGAAAAAGAGGTTCTTTTATTTTTCCCTTCAAAGAAATGGATTTGCTCAGAGACTCTCTGGGCCTGGAGCTCAAAGTCACACTTAGAAAATCTCTCCAGTGGAGCCAGAAGCCAGGAAGGCCACTGCTTCACAAAATGTCAGTTCAGAATGTCTGGGAAGAAGGCTTCTTTGGGTCTCAGTCAATATTGAGTAATAAGGGGAAGAAAAGTCTTAAAGCTCTCAGTCACCAAACCGTTCTTTAGTAGGCAGATGTTGACACATCTCAAATGACACATCTCCAATGAAATGTAACCCTTGCCAGTGGACATTTTGGATTCACAGGAATGCTCTTTCTGAAAATAAAAATGCACGAATATGTATTCTAAACTTACAGCACTATCTGAAGGAAAAAAACATTATTTTACAGTTAGACCAGGCCTCCAGACCAGCCTAGGCCATGGGAAAAATTAAATAAAGAGAGAATTTGTGCATGTGGTTGTAGAGTTTGTCAGGCATGCTAAGACTTAGAGTAAACAAAATTCATATTTAGAAAATCAGTTATAATTTAAACTCATCCTTGGGCTCATTAACCAGAGTTAACCACAAAGAGTAAACTGTCATCTTTTTTGTTTTTTTAAAGTTTATTTACTTATTTTGAGACAGAGACAGAGCATGAGTGGGGGAGGGGCAGAGAGAGAGGGAGAGAGAGAGAATTCCAAGCAGGCTCTGCACTGTCAGCACAGAGCCTGATGCAAGGCTTGATCCCATGAACCATGAGATCATGACCTGAGCCAAAATCAAGAGTCAGATGCTTAACTGACTGAGCCACTCACTCAGGTGCCTCAAGAGTAAGCTGTTATTCTTAAAACCAGAAATATTATATCTGTCTCCTGTTCTCATTAGCCTGTAGATTCAAATAAAGTCATTGTGTTATTTAGACTCATCTTTTTAGCTCAGTGATACCATTCAGCCAAATTCTGAGGGTCCCTCTCCCTCTCCCTCACCTATGAGAGTGTCCACGAGTTATGCCTGCATGTTCATGGATCAGTCTGGACCCATCACCTCCATGGTGTACCCCAGACCAGGGCTCATGATGTTCTACTTAGGCAGATGCCGGTTGCAACCTTGCAATGTCTTTAGGACCAGTGCTTTTTTGCATGTTTCTACTCACCACAAACCATCACTTGACAACCTGTTTTAAAACCTTCTTTGGAAAATGAGGAGGCAGCCTCTTCTTCCTATGGATTAGCTCTCTCAGCATAGTCAGTCAGCAGAGTTGTGCATAACCCACACTAGCAGAGCTCACTAAGTTCAAATACAACCCTTCCTCTCCATAGAATGAGAAGACTTCCATATTGGTGTGAGAGTAGCTTCCAGTGACAGTGCACACTGAATCCAGGTTGCCTACTCATCTCTTGTTCTTCTCACTTCAGATCAGTTCTTTCTGGGGGGCCTACAGTTCTTTCTTATGATTTGTCTTTTGTCACTTCTCCTTCTCCTAGTTAATCAGACTCAAATACGTATTGGATCCCAATTGTAGACAAGGTTCTAGTTCTCCTCACAATTCCTTCAGCCATTGTAAAGTCAGCCAATGCAATTAGGTAACAGAGAGAAGTGGCTATCTCCTAATCCCTTATCCTAATATATGTAGGGACTATCAGTTCTCTGGACTTGATTCTGAAATGTCTGGGTTTTAATCTTAGGACCACCACTTACTAGTGTAACCTTGGCAAATTATTTGACCTTGTAACAGTTCATTTTCTCATCTCCAAAATTAGAATGACTGTACTCAGCCAACATCTCTACTTTGAGACTTGAAAAAGATAATGTAAAAGGAAGCACTTTTTAAAAAGTTGTCAATATATTTTATATGTGGCAGGAGTCCCTGCTTGACTTGTTGCCAGAACTCAGGGGTACATGAATGTGTCTGACTTGCCATCTAGCCCCGCTAAATCTATTTGCAAGACAGCTGAAGAACCTTCCAAGAGAGACTCCATGTTAAGTGGAGTATTCAGACACAAGGCCCTCGACTCAGTAAGGAAGCTTTAGTCTTCAGAAAGAAGGGGTGAGTTTTAGTTTAATAGGATGACATATTTTTCAAGCTCAACACCTAACTGGGCTCAGTTCTCCCTAAATACCTAATGAGGAAGCTGAACTTCTTGATCACTGGCAAACTTTAAGGACAGTGAAATTTGAATTGGTTTTGTTAAAGTACTCCATTTGTACTCTAGGCAGTAAGAACTGGAAAAATTGTTTTATACATAAATCAAGACAAATATATATGTTACAAATACATATTAAATATATTCTGCATTTGCCACCCTAACAAATACAGAAGGTAAACATTTCCTAAGAGATTATCCTGTGGATTTCATTACTTTATATAATTTTTGCTGAGCTAATGGAAATTATAGATTCCACTTCTTTATCTTTGATCTACAAAAGTACAGAAAAGTACTAGGTTTAGTTGGTCACCAGAAGATGGTTTGGGGAATTACAATTAACAATGAATTACTACCTTAAAGCAGATCTTATTTAATGGAAATGTCCTTTCCTTTTTGGAAACTGTTTATCAACTAAGATGAATCACTAGTAATGTTTACTTTTGTAAATTGGCAGGAAAACCATAAACAAATCTCAAAGGAGATTGATGAATAAGGTCTCAAAGACATTACTGCTCCTTCCTGAATTCTTAAAGAACTCGAAACCTGAAAATATAGAATTCAGAATTTCAGTGTTTCTTCAAATTGTGAGTGAATAAATGCAGAAGAAATCAGGACATTAGTCTGACTGTTCACAAAACAACTTAAAGTAGTAATATAACAGAATCTTGAAAGAAAAATTCACAATTCAAAAGAAAATAGGTGACATTTATGGGCTAAATGGTGTCCTCTCCAAAGTGCATATGTTAAATCCTAACATCCATATCTCAGAATACGACTGTATTTGGGGATAGAGCATTTCAAGGGGTAATTTAAGGCAAATGAAATCATGGGGGTAGGCTCAAATTCAATATGGCTAGTATCTTTATAAGAGGAGATTAGGGCACAGGCACAAACAAAGGGAAGACCATGTGAAAACCAAGGGAGTAGACAGTCATCTATAAGCCAGTGAGAGAGATCTTGAAATGAAAACAACCCTGCTGACAACTTGATTTTGGATTTCTAAGCCTCCAAAATATGAAGAAATAAATTTCTGTTGTTTAAGTCACTCAGTCTATGTAACAGCCATAGCAAATTAATACAGTCCCCTTACACCAAAAAAACCTTCCCAAAAAGTTCAAAAGAGAGAGAATCGTATTCTTTCTCTTGGATGTATAAAGTCTCCTGTATTTTGATTGTGTTTATATTTTTCTTTTTTTTAAGGTTATTTATTTATTTTGAGAGAGAGAGGCAAGGAGAGGCAGAGAGAGAGAGGGAAAGAGAGAGAATCCCAAGCAGCCTCCGACATAGGGCTCAATCTCATGAACCCTGAGATCATGACCTGAGCTGAAATCAAGAGTCAGACACTTTCCTGACTGAGCCACCCAGGTGCCCCTGTGTTTATAATTTTCAAAGAAGCTTCATATTTATTATCTCCTGTGTACCTCTCAACAGCCTTATTTAATGGATGGAGACATCAAGGCTGAGAGAACAAATACTTGCCTTGCTCAGTGACAGACTAAGTATCAGCACCAAGACCTTTTGATTCACTTGTATAGGGCAACAGCCAAGGTTTGATGAGGATAAATATGCCATTACTCCACATTTGCTGATGGGGAGAGAGGCACCGTGTGATTAAGTGACCTGCCCAAGACCCTCTTAGCAGGAAGTAGCCTATCAGAGCCCAAAGCCAAGTCCTCAGACTCCATCTTGTGAGGTTTCTCTCACTATGAGGGGAAGGCATGCCCTTTCTCTACAACCCAGGACAACTCCTAACTTCCTCTTCTTTCTTCATCTCTTCTTGCCAAGGAGATGCCTGTTCTCAGGACTAAAGGGAGGTCAGCTGGTTAGGCATATTTTTATAATTTTTGAAAGGAATTAATACCACAAAGACAATTTTATATTTCCATACAGCTTTAACTTTTGTTCCTAATGAGAACAAAAATTTCCATCTCTTTGACAAAAGCAATAATGAGTAATTATAATCCTCTAACCCCCTCCACCTACACACGTGCTATTATACCTTTTAGGTAACGAATAGGTTGCTCTACGCAAAGAAAGGTCATCTAAAAAGACAGACTCATAAAGGGATATGCAGAGATCTGTATAACTACAGAGAATTTGAGAGAGGGGAAGGCATGTCTAATAAAGGATTTTAGGAAGTTTAATTTATAATTTACTATGTAAACCCTACTGTATAATTTCCATTTGGATGTCTTTAAGAGTTTTTCAGCAGAGGCCTACATTACTTTTCAATAATTTATTTTTGTTTCTTTAAAGTTTATTTATTTTGAGAGAGAGAGAGTGTGTGTGTGCATGCATGTGTGTGCACCTGCATAAGCGGGGGAGGGATAGAGAGAGAGAGGGAGAGAGTCCCATTCGGGTTCTGTGCTATCAGCATAGAGCCTGAGGTGAGGCTCAAACTCATGAACCATGAGATCATGACCTGAGCCAAAATGAAGAGTTGGGAGCTTAACCAACTGAGCCACCCAGACACCCCACTTTTGAATGGTTTTTAGAACTGTAGTTGTGTTTTTTTCCCTTTTCCTGTCCTTCTTCTCCTTTTTCCTCCTCCTTCTCTTTCTCTTCCTCCTCCTCCTTCTTCCTCCTCCTCCTCCTCCTCCTCTTCGTCCTCCTCCTCCTCCTTTCTTCTTCTTCATGTCATACCAAACTGGAACTGGTCTTAAAGTGGGCCAATCTTATTTGAATCACAATTGTTTCCTGTTAGGTTTACTGAAGAATGTGCACGAGCAAGGATTCTAGCCTGCAAGCTGCTGGTAACCAACAGAAAGAACTGGAACTTCAGATTTCAAAATGTGATTCGCCTACAAAATCTCCTGGATGACTTAATACTTCCTAACAAAAAAGTCACTCCTACGACTGGAAAGAAGTACATACTAGTTCTAGTCACACTCTCTCTGTTTCTCTTTTTATTTTACCATCTATCCATTCATCTATTTATCTGTTTACATATCTGTCTATACATTCTAACAAGAGGTTTCCATACAATAATTTGTGTTTACTAAACTTTCCCATATGGAAGTTCCAAGTAAGAAAAACTGTCCACAGGGGCGCCTGAGTCGCTCAGTCAGTTAAGCATCTGATTCAGTTTTGGCTCAGGTCATGATCTCATGGTTTCGTGAGTCTGAGCCCCACAATGGGCTCTGTGCTGGCAATGTGGAGGCTGCTTGGGATTCTCTCTCTCTCTTTCCCTCTCTCTCTGACCCTGCCCTATTCACGATGTCTCTGTCTCTCTCAAAATAAATAAACTTTAAAAAAAACTATCCACAATTAAAATTAGACAGTGTGAAAACCAGAGCTCCTTATTATACCACTTTCTGACAAGTGACTCACTGTCTCTCACCTTCATGACATGTAGAGCCAAGGGGTGAAGGAACTAAGGATAACATGGTCTTTAACCAGGAATGGGGAAAAAAATTTTTGAAATCATTTACCCTAAATATTCTATCAAAATCTTCTTAGTCTTTTAACATTGTCAGTTCCCATATATAATATGGGAATCATCTGTGTAATGTGAAATCATCCAGAGAGCAATCAAATCCAGCCAGAAATTCCTAGAGAGGATGTGGACAGTCTCAGAAAAGATGAGTTTGAACACTCTTTCAAGTCCCTAGGTAATTGTCTGAGGATCTCTGAGAAAATTGATCACTGTTGACATGAGACTGACTGAGATGCCAGGTAACCTCCATCAGTTAAGGAGCCCAGCAAGAAGGCCAAAGCATAGACTTAGAATGCACCCACATGTGACAGAATTGGGTCTGTGACGTCAGACACTAGTCAGCAGGTCTTGCAAATGAGATGGGGACTTCAGGGAAAAAAGCCCCAAAAGACAGGTCAGAATTTCCTACCCTGCCATGGCTTTTAGAGTAAGCCTTTTTCTGTTGTGGTGGTGGCAGAGTGAGATCACCCTCTGAGGCACTAGAAGGGAGTCTCACCTTTGCAGCAAGGTCGCTCCCTCCAGCCAGCCAAAGAGCTATAGGCACCTGTTTGTTCTTTATTTAGTAATAGTCCACTTTGCAATCTGCTTACTATTCTGAAACGTCTCTTCTATTTTTATCCTGTCATAAGCTTGATTCCTTGGCTTATGTCCTGGCTCCATCTTGACCCTTCCACCCACTCCACCTCACCTTGAATGTGTTTCCATCAATAAATAAAAATATTTTAGTAGAATGCCTGGTTGTCTTTGGATGAATTCTCCTCCTCTTGCTTAGACTGTGTGGTTACCCTTGAATTCCTCCCTGAGTTGACTCAATTAGGTAAAGGGATTTCCAGAGCACTTTTTTTTTACAGACATACCCCTCTTAGGAGCAGGTTAGTCTTAAAATAATTATCACTCCATTGCCCATCTTTTTCCCTAAATAGATTTTCTTCTAGGTCTTTAAGGTATTTTTGGTATTTAAAGTATTCTTTAAAGTATTTCATTAAAACATAAATACTCCTGAAAAATATGAAACATCTTAATGAATAGGAAACATCCTATTCATTCCTAATGAATAGGAAACATCTTAATCAGTAAACAGTCGAGACAAGGCCCTATTGATGCTTAATGCCAAATAATGGGCTAATGACTCTGACTTCACTATTGTCAGCTCACGCTTCCCTCCTGAGCTTCAGACCTACATGTACAACCCTATGTGAAAGGAAGTGTTTCCTCCTAGATGTCAACCATACATACCCTTCATACTCCACGTGTCCCAAACCCAGCCCATCTTTTTCTCCTCCAAGTCTTCCATATTCCCTACTGGACTGAAATAGCATGCCCTCTACTTACATGCTCAAAGCCAGAATCTGGACAGTGTTTGTATACGTGTGCATGTGTGTGTGGGTGTGTGAAGATAGTAAAGGTAAATGTGCTGAATCTTTACTTGCTTGTATGCAAGAAGGCTTAAATATAAGTCGATATTTGTATTTTTTGCTTTCAAGAGAAAATTTCCTCCTAAATCATTTAAATATTTAATTTAGCAAAGTCTAATATACATAATATGTGACCCATGTATAATTTTAAACATTCTACTAGACACTTAAGAAAAAGTAGAATCACTTTGCCTGCGAATACATATTTATATGACAATAAAAGTGATTAAGTGGGGGAAAAAAACAGAAAAAGAGCAAAGAGACGGGTGAAATTATATTTAATAATATATTTTATTTAACCAATACACCTGAACTACTATCATTTTGACATACAACATTATAAAAATTATTAATGACATATTTTATTTATTTTTGTACTAAGGGTTTGCTAGTAGGTTTGTATTTTACATTTATGGCCTATCTCAATTTGTACTACCACTTTTCAAGTCCTCAATAGCCCCATGCACCTAATGACTACCATACTGGATAGTGTAGAGTTAACACAATCCAAGTCAAAATCTAATTTGGACAAAAAAAAGAGACATGAAATCCAAAAAAATGATTCTGAAATTATTCTAAAATTTATAAATCTAGAATCTCAAATAATATTCTGAAAAATAAGAAAAATAATAGGAATATACTATTGCAAATCTAAAAACTTAGATTCACGTGGAAGCCAAACTTCTAGATTTAGTTATAATTAAGAATGTAGTCAACTTCAGGGGCACATGGATGGCTCAATTGGTTAAGCGTCGGACTTCAGCTTAGGTCTCACGATCTCACGGTTCCTGGGTTCAATTCCCCTGTTGAGCTCTGTGCTGACAGCTCAGAGCCTGGAGCCTGCTTTGGATTCTGTATCTCCCTCTCTCTTTGCCCCTCCCCCACTCACACTCTGTCTCTCTCTCTCTCTCTCTCAAAAATAAATAAATGTAAAAAAATAATAATAATATTAAAATTTTTTAAATTAAATATTTAAAAAGATCTGAATAACTGGAGAAATATTCCATGTTGACAAACAGGTAACTTTCATTGTATAGATGTCAATATTCCCCAGAGTCATGTCTGAATTTATTATAATCCAAATAGAAAATTTAGCAACATTTTTAAAAATATAAAAACACTTATTCTAGAATTTATATGAAATATAAAATCCATGAATAGCCCAGTAAGGCAAAAAGAAGAGTGAAGAGAGATGCTTTTTCTACTAGATAATAAAGCTACAAACCTTAGTAAAAACCAAATGATATTGGTGGAGAATAAATAAACCAATGAAACTTTAAAGAGAGCTAATATGCACATATTTGTATTACATATATTATATATTATATATACATATGATCCTATATATATATATAAACCTAATGTATGATAAAAGGAACATCAAATCCAATGGGGAACAATTCATTGTTTAGTAGATTATGTTGGGGAAGTCTCAGTATCTCCAGAAAAATAAACTGGATCTTTGTATAATACATAAAGATGAACTCTAAATTAAAGATTTAAATGTAAAATTATGAAGTCAGTATAGCAAATGCCAAGGAGAGATCTTTGTGACCTTGTGGCAGAAAAAAATGTGTACTTAAGGGATACAAGATATGTTCATCAAATTGACAAATTTAACTATATCAAAATTAGGGATCTGTCTTTTACAAAAATAGTATGGGCAAAGGTAACAGATGACAGAATGGTAGAAGATACCAATAACATCTAAAACTGCCAAAGGATAACTTAAAAATAGGAAACTCCTGCAAATCAAAAGAAAAAGGAAATAGACAAGACTAGAATAAGAATCACACACACAAAAAAGGAAAACTGAATGGATAAGAAATCCTCAGACTCATCAGTAACTAAAGTAACACAGATTAAACAAACAATGAGATATCACTTTAAATCCATCAAATTAGAAAATTTTAAAAATTTGGGTACGACCCAATACTGATGAGAATGTGAGTGAGCTCAAAGCCCCACATATTATTGATGCGAGAGAACGATTTGAGTCACTCTGAAAAACAATCTGACAGTACTTAGTGAAACTCATCATGCAAAAAGCCTATATACCCAGCAATCCCACTCTTGGCTATAAATCTCAGAGAAATGTTCTCAAAACCCATTATGTGACATTTGCAAGGATATTTGTTGCAGCATTATTTGTGTTTCCTGGAAATTTGAGGCAATTTAAGTGTCTACAACAAAATGCCACGTATGCACATTTAAAACTCTTACAAATATTATATTTTAGAAGGGTACATGCATATCCAAAAAGTAGACATTTATTAGAGAAGAGAATATGCTTGGGAGTCAAGAAAAAGGGGATATAGAAAAGGGAATAAGAGAAAGGTTTTGATTGCATCATAATGGTGGGATGTCATAAATTGAGACCATGATCAACTCTCCACGTGAGGTTTGACATGAGAAAAATGAAGAATTTTTGAAAATCATAACCAAGAATTGTGCAGATATAAGACATGCAAAAAAGTAATGTAGAGAAAGTAAAGATAGATGTGTCTGAGTGATAAAAGCTGAGCATGGTGGCCCCCAGTAATAAGCTTTGGTCTAGAGGAAAGACAGTGGGGCTGTGCTTCAACAAGAGCTTGTCAGTGTAAAGGGTTAATATCTTATGTGCAAACACCTACACCCTACATCAGGAGTTGCAAACTCCTAGCCTTAGTGTTTCTTAATAAACCCCCAAAACACAAACAGACTCACTAAAACCCAGTCTTCTTGTTAAACCTATATTGAATGGACTTGCCTATCCATAGCCTCTACCTCTGAGAACATTTACTTCACTTTCTTACATACTTTATTGTTTATTTGTTTATTTATTTATTTATTTATTTCTCATTCTGAGAGACAGAGCAAACAGGGGGAGGGACAGGGAGAGGTCCCCAAACAGGCTCTGTGCTGTCAGCAAGGAACCCGGTACGAGGCTCAAACTCACAGACCGTGAGATCATAACCTGAGCAGAAACCAAGGGTCACTTAACCGACTAAGCCACCCAGGTGCCCCTCTCTTGCTTCACTTTCTATGTTACACTTTTTGTTTCTTTGTCCTCCTTTCCTCCTGATCAACCTCAGTTCCTATCAAAAGCCAAGAAGCTACAAAATTAAACTTGGTTCAAGAAAAACTGAAGGGCAGAGAGTCTAATCAGATTGCCCACATGTATGGTCTATGCCAGGCTCTACCTGGTTTATAAACAGCCAGGTATAAATCTGGTATGAAATGACAAAACTAAGGAACACTATAGCACAACTGATAAGAAACCAGCGTCACCACAGGTGAGATCCAGAAAAGAAAACAGACTATTTGAAAGAAGACACTGAATAATTCCGGTGAAGTCTTGATTGACACAAACATTGGTGTAATCCCTTCTGAACTCAAGAAAATAAAGCTCTAGGCATACTATATTAACCTTTCAACTCAAATGGATATTGCTTACCTTATGTTCACCACCCTTGAAAACTACACAGAACAGGTATAATGTGAATGAGAGTGTTGTATGTATATAAACTAAGTAATGGAATAGTAATGCAATTGAGACTTTAAAATTTGGAACTTAGAACTCTTGGTAAATTATACTAAATTTTATCCACCCTTGATGTCTTGTATTTATAAAGATAAGATTTGCCTTGCAATTTCCAGGTTTGTAGCTAAAATCCCAGCCATTGGCAGAGTCATTTGACACCAGAAGTCAAAGAGGATGAAATATAGGATATTAGACTTCATGATGCAGAATGGGAGTAGAGAAGATCCAGATAGACTGACAGGATGGCCTGCCCTTAAGGAAGAAAGACCCAGTTCCTGGGATTAGAAATCAAATAGTCCAGATTCTGGAACAGATCTTATCTAAAAGTAACATATTTGGTATCAGCTGAGTCTGGAATTTGCTAGGTAAGACAGGTCTGGTGTTACGGGAGAAGGCTCAAAGTGTGCAAATAATATTATTTATTAATGGGATACTGATAGCTGAATGTTATCCTAGAATCATGGACATCCAGTCTTGCCTGAGGGCCAGGCTTTTTTAGAGACTAATAGACATGTAGTCACTCATGCACGTGTGCACTATGCAATCAACAAGCAAACCAAACCGCTAGCTTTAAGTGTTCATCACTAACCTCTTCAGATACGCAAATGAACATGCACAGACACTGAAATATTTATTCTTATTAATAATAAATTACAAATTCTGGATCTGGTAGAGGGATTCTTTATTTAGAAAGATCCCAAGATAAAGCCACTGAACCTTTTACAAATGTATGTGCTTCTTTACATTGTTGATCAGTTTGATCAGGAATTTTAGATTCTGCAGCTGTGATCTGTGATCTGTCTCTTCTGCCAGGCCAAATTTCCTTTTGCTGATTTATGTAGGCTACAGCAGGTGAAAAGCATAAAAAATATAATGATATAGCTCTGCACCCAGTTCAAGAAAAGAAAGGCATAGTCCTGCCTGAACCAAATCACTAAGATAACCTAACCGTACTGAAAGGGCAGGGACTTATATCTAGAGATATCAATATACACTTTTTGCATTAATGGATTCTAATTTTCAAAAATATTTTTTCATGTAAAAATATAAACTCTACATCTCATTTTCTGACTTATTTTATATCATGTCTCTTCTTCTTGGTATTCCTTCAGTATTTCTTTGACAACATATTTGTCATGCAAGACACACACCAACAATGGCAGATGATTTTCCCCCTTCCTTCAGTTCTGCCTGATTTGCTAAAAACGCATCACAGAGTAATTTCCTAAAGAGGGGGATGGGTTGGAGAGACTTTGGCATCTTGGACGATCAGATCTCACTCTTCAGAAATGAAAACCATAGATAAAAATATATCCACAAAAATTAGACATTCAGTCTTCAGGATCATTTGTTACTCTGAAAGATAGCAAGGAGCAAGGGTTTAGTAAAAACACAAACATCTTTGTTGAACGTGCTTTATTTAACTAATAAAGTTTGTGATCGCCAAAACAAAAACAACAAAAATCAATAATCCTGTGAAGTCTAATAAAACCCTAAGGCAACCACGTAATTCTTTATTATTTCAGAATATGTTGAAATATCACAAAAGTATAGAAAATGTGTCCATCTCAAACTCTTTACTGAGCGGGAATGTTTTCATAATAGCAAGCTGAAGCACTAATGAAACCCATAGTGTATCAGGCTGACCTTTTAGAGTGTGCCAATGTTGACAAAATCAAAGAACTCTTAAAATCCAGAAAGGACAAGCAAACAAGAAACTCTAAGAAAGCATACGACATATTTAAGTCAACCAAACCAAGTTTGTTTATGTCTTGATTTAATCCCTATCAAACAGAAATGACAATACCTTTTTAAACATGTCCTGGAGAGTCCATTTTTCCTTTGATCTTCTAAAACTGTTTTATGACATTCTTAAGAAATCACCACAGAGCAGTAATTAGCTCAGCTCTTTCACAAACATACATTAAAGCTATTTAAAAGTATATTCCTGGAAGCCATGAAATTATATATATGTATATTTACATATCTGTGTATGTATGTATACATACTTATGTATGTATGCATATAGGTATATATGTGTGCTTATGTATGTGTATATTTATGTGTGTTACACATATGTATAACGTTTAAAATATCTTTAGCTACAAAAACAAAAAATGTTAAATCCATGCTCATTTAGGGCAAAATTAAATCCAGACTCCCAAGCCTTAGCATATTAACTCCTCTAGCTAGAAAGATCACATGTCAGAATAATTAAGCATCCACAGTACTTGTAGCAGAATTAAGGCAAAAGGAAATAAGAATTCTATTACTGATGGATGTGTTGGATGCCTTTCTTTAGCAAGTCTTTTTCAGGCAACTATCCCTTAGCTCATTATTTAGATTTGCCACCTAAGAATTTTCTTTTTCCCTCTCTCCCAAGTATCTGATTGCATTTATTCTTGTAACTTAACTGCGGTGTCATTATTACATGATTCATCATGTAACCAAGGGTCAAACATGTTTTCAAATCTACAGTAGTTTTCAAGTCTGTAGGCGGCATAATAAAAGAGATCCAAGTAAACGAATGTGCTATAAATATTTAAATTTGTGAAGAATATGGTAGAAGCTTTTGGTTTTCTCTGTGTTCTTCTGAAAGGATGTGGTTTTTAAACAAGAGAGCCATTTCACAACCAAACCAATTTTAATTCAGATTGTGCCACTCAATGTTCCACACCCATACTCCTGTTGGTGTATAATTCCTAATGAAATTTCTAAGTGAAGGACAGCCCTATCTTTGCCTCTGGAAAATGCTCTGAATACCATTTAGGCCTTGGCAGCCTCTATGTGACAGCTCAGTAACTCCCTGCTATGAAGTAAAGACACTAAAGAGGATTATAATGCCAGCGTTTAGGGAGCAAAGAATATTTTTAAAGAGGCTGTGGGGGGAAAAATGGCTGGATCTAAGGAGAAATAGTTTGTTTATAACCATTTGAAAAAAATACAGATAACATTACAAAGGTCAGTCTTCTGCTTCAGTGTTAAAAACAAAAGCTATCTCTTAGCAGTTCTGGATGTCAGCCAGCCTTTGGTTCTTCTGCATTGTAGTAAGCCACTTCCTTATTCGTTGTATATGCACTCCCATTGTCATTACCAGAGCTGTCTTTTTAAATGTCCACATCTGCTCCCATGTTCATCTCCATAACCTCTACTCTCTCAGGTCTCACCTTAGCTGTCACTTCCTGTAGGAAATCCTTCTGGTTCCATCCTCTTTCAACTGTACTCTGCTACGAAGTGTCATAGGTAGATCAAACTCAACATGCACAGATCCAGGCCCACCACAGTCCACCAAACCTGCTCAACGTCCTCCTGTGGTCCCAGCTCAGCAAAGGGCTCCCCATCCAGGCAGTGACCCAAGACAGAAACACAGGTGCCACCTTTGGTTCTACCGTTCTTTCCCCAACACCAATTTGGTCACCAAGTTTCTCGGTCAAAGATGGTGCCCACTTCTCACCATCCCTACTCCAGCACTTCTGATTCAGGTGACTGTGTTACCATCATTTCTCACTTGCTTGATGACTCTCTCCTATCAAGTTGCCCTTTCTTCATGCCCTCATTTCCATCCACTATTCTACCACCAGTCATTCTTTCTAACGTGTGAATCTAATCAGTTATTCTTTTTTTTTTTAAGTTTATTTATTTTGAGGGAGACAGAGACAGCATGAGGTGGGAAGGGGCAGAGAGAGAGGGAGACAGAGGATTCCAAACAGGCTCTGCACTGTCAACACGGAGCCCAATGCAGGACTCTAACCCATGAACTGGTGAGATCGTGATCTGAGCCAAAATCAAGAATTAGATGCTTAACCAACTGAGCCATCCAGGCGCCCCTAATCAGTTATTCTTTAAACACTTCACAAGTCTCCATTGCTTCAAAATATTATCCAGGCTTCTCATCATGATTTGCAAGGTGCTTCATGATCTCTTACCTTTTACAGCTTATCACTTTCAATTCCATTCTGAGTTAGATATTATCTACTGAGGTAGATATCATTACTTTTAATATAGAGATGATTAAATTAAGTCTCTGTGATGTTAGAAACTCTGATGTTGGAAATTACTGACTATGCCAGTAATTGGTAGTGTTAGATATGAACTCACATTAGAAGTTTGAATAAAGTATCCAGAAATTTAATTCAGATTTAGAGGTTGAATTTATTCTTCCTCAAAAAGGCATGCATCCTTCTCTTTTTTTTAAGTTTATTTATTTTGAGAGAGAATGAGAGGGAGAGCATGCATGTAAGCCAGAGAAGGGCAGAGAGAGAGAATTCCAAGCAGGCTCTGTGTTGCCAGTGCAGAGCCTGACATGGGGCTCGATCCCACGAACTGTGATATCATGACCTGAGCTGAAATCAAGACTCAGACACTTAAATGCTTGAGCCACCCAGGCACCCCCAGAAGGGCATGTATTCTAAAGTTCCACTTAACATACTTCTGATCTCCTATACAGAACAAGATGGTTCAATTTCATTAGAAGGTTATTTGTATATAAATTATTAGACCACCCTTACCTGTTATCTTCATTGGATTCTCCTGAAAACAGAGTTTGATGAAGAGTTTGTGAGTAAGCAATTATTTGGGAGGTGAGCCCAGGGAGCAGGAGTGGGGAGGAGCATGAGGCACAGAAGGAGGACTAGCCAATAAAACTATGTGTTAATGACATCAGTGCTATGACAACAGGGTTCAATTCTCCCAAGGAAAAGTATACTGGATAGCTCCTAGAATTGTGACCATGGAAGACAGAGGAAATTTTCCATCAACTTCTGGCCCCATTGGTTGACAGTTGCCTTCAGGGATATTAACTGCTCCAAGGTTTTGAGTTGTATATATGTACTAACGAAGGAACATCCTGCCAGTACTTGGGGTCTGTGAGGCACACAGGGAGCACACGTATAAAGCCCCTGGGTCAGGGGTTTCTCCCTCCCTCTGTGAGTTGAAGCTTCCATAGACCCATCTACAACAGCCACAGCTAAAATAAGAGATGGGGTTAGCCAGGATGAATCTGGGCACCAAAGGCTAAGTCACCTATTGCCAGGAAATGAAATAATTAAGAAATGGGATGCTATTCTATTCACTAATATTTTTAGACTCACGATAAATTTCAAGTAATAGGTTACAGATTAGCACAAATACAATTTTCACTGATTTTTCTCTGCAGAAAACAAAGATAATTGAGTTACATGTAGGTGGTCCTATTAAGTGACTCATTTGCAAATAAGTACCAAGTGCTTAGGTTGCAAAGCTAGAGCTAATCAATAAATAATTCTCTTGGGAAAAGAGACAGAATTTTCTATTTCTACAATAGTCCCTTTATAGAAATGTCAAATATTAAAAACTCTGGGCCCAAAATTAATCACAGAAGAAATTATTTTGACCAAATTTTAGCACCTTGGAAATCATATGACAGATATATTTTTACCTCTCTTTGTTCCATGTCAGTTCTCAAGCTTCTTTGCTTATTTATGTATTAGGGAAGAAGAAATATGTCAGGGTAACCTATAACTTTCAAAAATGAAGTTCTTCATATATTTTGGAACATGAATTCTTTATATCCATTTCATCTCATTTTAAAATGTATTAGTAACATATCCATAGACTAAAGATAGAGATAAGAAAAAATTAAAATATTAATAATGTTTATTGCCTTGGAATGAAATTAAAGAAGTTTTTATTTTCCCCTTTGTGTTATTTGGAATTTTTCAAATTTTTATAGTATTTACCTGTTTTTTTGAAAAAAAATAAGCCTACACTACACATCATTTTATAAAAAGTCAAATTAAAAAGAAAATGATGCTGTGGTAATCATTTTTAACTCAAATGTGACCCAAGATGATTTTCATGAAAAACTGCCACCATGTAGCACAGGTGTGTAGAAAATTTTTCATCATGATGAAAAAGAATTAACCATTTGATTTTATGCTAGTTAGCTTCTTTCCCATTTACCAGGGATGTTAATACCTTTGGCTTATAGGCCTTGCATGGAAAGTCTAAGAGATGTTGAACAACATGTGTGAAGAAAGGGGAGAAAGTCTACATTTTCCTTTCTCTGAGAGAACTTGAACTTGGAGCAGACCTCTCCAGGCAGGAATGTGGCAAGAGTTACAAAACCTCACTGGGCTTAATTTTGACTGTATAGGGACAAAAAGACTACTTGTCATTTGGTGGATTGGTGATGACCTTCTAGTGTCTGGATAGATTTACATTATATTCTCCTGTTAAGAATGTTCTTCTGGCTCTATTCTTCCACATTTCCCCTGTACAGGTGGAAAATTCCAGAAGGGCACCAGAAACATCTTACATAAGAGAGTTGGCGAACTGAGGGGTGCCTGGGTGGCTCAGTCGGTTGAGTCCAACTTCAGCTCAGCTCATGATCTCATGGTTTGTGAGTTCGAGCACAGTTCTAGCTGTGCTGACAGCTCAGAGCCTGGAGCCTGCTTCGGATTTGCATCTCTCTCTCTCTCTCTCTGCCCCTAACCCTCTTGCATTCTGTCTCTGTCTCTGTCAAAAATAAAATAAACATTAAAAAATAAATTAAAAAAAAAGAGAGAGTTGGTGAACTCAAACATTAACTACTATCATCTCACCAACCAACTAGCAAGACATGAGCCTGATAGACAAAGCTGATAATTCCATTAGGAATGTACCACGGGTAAATTCTAGGTGGATCTTTATGTTGTTAACCCTGGGTTATTCTCATGTTTTTCTCCTTTTCCAGAACCTCCTGGCTTTGGTCAGCTGGCATTGCACTTACAGAATAGCTCTCTGGCTGTTGTGCTCTTCTATAGGACTAGCTGCAGAATGGAGCTCCATCTGCCTGGTTCCCCTTTGCCATGCTGCATTCGACGTCAGCCACATAGGCTCTTTTAGTTGGTCTGGGTTTGGGTTTTGTTTTTGTTTACTCGTTTGCTTTTGCTTTTAATCTCGAATAAATTGGGGGCAACTGAAATAACAAATAAGAGAAAGTCGAGTTTCTGATAATCATGGTTCTTACCCTGTGAGGCTGATTAGATTTCTGAGATGGTTTCTAGTTACATCCTTTGCTTCCATTTCTCAAGTTGGGGCTTGCCAAATCTCGTCTTATTTTCTGACTTCCTCATTAGAAAAGGGGATGCGGTCTTTCCTATTTGAAGTTTTATTCCTGTGTACGTTGGCAAGCAAAGAAATCAAGGCAAAACATGTACGCCCTTTCTCTTTGGTGGATAATTTACCTTTCTGTGAGCTTCTGTACTGAATAACAGAGAGGCCATACCTAAATCACCAATTACCACCATTATATGCTCCTAAATACACTACATTTTTCCTTTATAGTAGGGTTTCTCAACCTTGGCATTATTGACATTTTGGGCTGGATGATTCTTTATTGTGGGAGACAGGGCTGTCCTATGGGTTGAAGGATCTGAGCAGAATCTCTGGCCTCTACCCTGTAGATAGCACCACCCATCTCCAATCCCGATCATTTGTGACACCAAAAATGTCTCCAGATATTTCCAAGTCTTCTTGAACATTACCAATGTCTTCTCAATCACCCCTGATTGAGATCATAAATCACTGATTCGGAAAACCTAATACATTTGTAATTATATGTTTATTTGTGTGATTATAAATAATTATTGCCTCATCCACTTGGTTAGAAATTCCACAGGGGTAGGGACCAACACTTTTCTAAAATATGACCAATTTCTGTTCCAGACACATAGTAGCCACTCTTTAAATATACATTGATTTAATTAATATATAATGATGTGGCTAGTTTTGAGTTGTTGCAATAATTCTAAGAGACTCAGGATTAACTAATGTCTATGTCACATTTCATGAGAAAAATGATTATTCTGGCTACACAACAAAAATGGTATTTACAAACTCTAACAGTATCTTAAAACATGACATTTTGGGAGACTTGCCATAACTTTTTTCTTATATTATGACTTGAAAACTTACATACGTAAGATTTTTATATTATTTCAAAACTTGATTTGAACTTTAATCTATGTTATATTTCTCCATAAAGTATATCTAAATATTTGTGGCTGTTAATGTTTGTTTATTAATGCATTATTTATTAATGTTTGTTTATTAATCTATCTGATGGCTCAGTTTTCTTAGCGCATTTTATTGTTAAATTTAATACAATTTTTAAAAATTTAAATTGCAAAATTTATACTTTAAAAAACAAAAGTTCAAACCATACAAAGGAAAGCTCCTTTTCTATAAGTCAGTGCTCTCACCATAGTTAAAAGTGATTGCTTAAAGATTATATATTCATTCATGGACACACACACACACAAATATGTATATACATTTGTTTTGTTATTGTGTTTAAGGAATGTTTTTGCTTAGGGGTGCCTGGGTGGCTCAGTTGGTTAAAGCGTCTGACTTAGCTCAGGTCATGATCTTGAGGTTCGTGAGTTCGAGCCCCGCATCAGGCTCTCTGCTGTCAGTGTGGAGCCCGCTTTGGACCCTCTGCCCCACTCTCTCTCTGTCCCTCCCACACTTGCACATGTTCACTCTCTCTCTCAAAACTAATTTAAAAAAAGGAAATGTTTTTGCTTAAATGGTATGAACCCATACTTATTATTTTTCTGCAATCTGCTTCCTTCACCTAACAATATTTCCAGGATCCACATAGACTTACCTGATTCTTTTAACCTGATGCATACTAGTTTGTAGTATGGACTCCCTGCAGTTGTTCGTTGTTCTTGTTTTTTTGTCACAGTGATAAGATCAAGCATTCAGATATTATCAAAGTTTCTTCCCCTTACACACAAATTTCCTGACCCTTCTTTCCATTTAATTAGCAACATCCAATGCCTTGGAGGAGTGCTAATACATCTAAATGAACCAAACAATCCATTTCTTAAATTTTAAGTTTCTAAGTAAGCCTTGGAAAATCCTGGCCCAAAAAAATCGTTTTAGAGGTCATTTTTTTTCTTTTGGCAAAAGAAAGGGTGTTTCATTTTTACTTTTGTGTTTAGTTTTGATACCCAAAGGTAAAATTGGAGCAGAGCTGAGGAAAAGAACAAAAAGCCATAAGCGATAGCCTGGAGAGAGAAGAACTGAAGAGTCAGAATGTCCATTCCGCCTCTATCCCCACTCCCAGCAGCACAGATTATGTGGCTAGCACTGGGAATGGAAGGGATTTGAAGGTCAGGTGTCCATGTAGGTCTTTGAGAATAGAGCATTTCGACTAAGCACTATTAAATCGATGGAGGGAAGAAAGTTCCAATGGTCTATTACCTCATAACAAATTACTATGAAACTTCAACGGCTTAAAGCCAATCTCTGTTATCTCTCACAGTTTCTGCAGATCAAGAATTCAAGAAGGTTTTGGGTGGACGCTTCTGCCTCAGGAACCTCCTATTTAGCTGCAATCAGACAGTGGCTTGAGTGTAATGGTCAGGTGTATCAGCTGGGGCTGGCCAGGTACCTGGTCTCTCTTATGCAGTCTCAGGGCCTCCCTTTATGGTCTCTGCTACATATGTGCAGTTTGGGCTTCCTTGAAGCACAGTGGCCTCAGGTCAGCCAGACACCTTACATGGCAGCTCAGAACTCCAAAGGCAAGTAAGTGTCCAGAGAGAATGAGGCAGAAATGCATGACATTTTTATAACTTGGCTGGGAAGTCGCACATAGTATCATTTTTACCACACTCTCCTGGTTGAGGTGGTTACAAAGTCCTGCCCGGGCTTAAGGGGAAAGGACAGAGACCCACCTGACCACTTAGTGAGAGGAATGTCAAAGTCCCATTGTAAGTAGGGCATGTGAGATGGGAGATATGGCCCAGCCGGTGGTTATCTTTTGAAAATGCAATCTGCCACAGGGGAGAACAATACAGCTGCAGGCGCTCCGATAAATTTTGTGGCATCTGAAAGTGGAGAGAACTTGCTCCCCACTTCCCATCTGGGACCTGAGAGGCTTTAAGCCCCTCTCAGCTCTCTTCCCTATCACAGCAAATGCAATAGCAGTTGGGTAAAAATGATAAGTGTAGTTCCAGGAAGACAGGGGGCCTGAGGTAGCCCCTGGCAGACCTCCTGCTGCCTATAGTGGGGAGGTGAAAGAGCTGAATTTTCACGTTCCTCAAAAGACAGGAAAATATGCTAAGAGGGAGAGAGAGAGCATGAGCACAAGAGAGAATTCACATTGTAAAGGGGCATCTTGGGGTGCCTGGGTGGCTCAGTCAGTTAAGCGTCTGACTTCAGCTCAGGTCATGATCTCTGGTTTGTGAGTTCGAGCCCCGCATCAGGCTCTGTTCAGACAGCTCAGAGCCTGGAGCCTGCTTTGGATTCTGTGTCTCCCCTTCCTCCACCCTCCCTGCTCGTGCTCTGTCTCTGTCTCTCATTAATAAATAAACGTTAAAAAAATTTTTTTAAATAATAATAATAAAGGGGCATCTTGGTTGTGAAGAAGGAGTGGCATTCTCCACAGAAGGCAGTTCCACCTTTAAACTAGAAGCAGATCCAGTCACAGCCATCTTTGGGAAGGTTAGTGTGCTGGGGGCAGGGGAGGATGTGGGAAAAAGGTGAAATTTGAGAAGCAGGTATATCAGATTTGCATGCCTTGAGGATGGTGTCACACCCTTCGACAGATGCCAGTGTATCAGACACCAAGCAATGGCAACCCCACCCGCATTGGGAAGCTCTCTTAGTAGCCTGGGAATTTACACAATATTCCAGGGAAAAGAAAAAAGTCCTGAATTGACCAAGTTTGTGGGAAAATGGCCAGATTAAGTTTTCTGCCATCGGACTAAATGGGAGTTCAACGTATAATATTTATTTTGAGTTATAGAAAAATAAAGAATGCTACCAATTTTGTTTTCATATCTGCACTCCTGGTTCACAGAAATCATATCCATTATAAAAATATTCCAGGGGCACCTGGGTGGCTCAGTCAGTTAAGTGTTCGACTTCTGCTCAGGTCATGATCTTACCACTTGAGAGTTCAAGCCCTGTGTCGGGCTCTGTGCTGACAGCTCAGAGCCTGGAGCCTGCTTTGGATTCTGTGTGTCCCTCTCTCTCTGCCCCTCTCCGACTCGCTCTCTCTCTTTCTCTCTCTCTCTCAAAAATAAATAAATATTAAAAGAAATTTTTAAAAAAGGATATCAGTTCCATCACCAATAAAGCAGCAATTTTTTTTTTTTTTTTTTTTTTTACAGCAGACTGCTGTAGGTTTGGCTTTCTACTAAATGCTCTCAGTGGGTAAGTCTCCCCCACTCATCACCATCAAAGATTTTGGCTATGGTTATCACTGATAATTTAAACAGGGACTGGCAGGAACAAATATGATCCATCTTAATCAAGAGTTAGAGAAATAAGGAGGCCAGGAGAGAAGAAGCAGCACCAAGGATCTCATCACCTCCAATTGTGATTAGAGGTAACACAGTTCATCCTTACAGAACTTCAGTTACTTGACAGATTTCATCTGCCAGTATCATTTGTCCTCTACTTCTCAAGTGTGAGTTTACACATCTGTCAGTCCAAGTAAAATAAATTCACCTAACAAGTGTTATACCTAATTCTACTTAACGTATAAAGCCTATTTCATTATTAGATGTCAGTAAGGTTTAAATAATACCATGATATTGTCATTGAAATGTTCAGATTTCACTTCTTTTTTGACTCAGACCAGTCTTGGGGAATAGGAGCAGTATTGCTCTCTCAGACATGAAATAGCACCACAGTAGACATTGAGTTTTAAAAATCTTGAACAAACGATGGTAACAAAATAGGGAAAATGCACACCAGCATTTTTCTCTAAGGAGTACTAAAAATCTAGATAATTTTTTCATTGAATCTGAGATTTAAACTTAGAACTGAATAAAATTAAGGAGTAGATACACCTTGGAAGAAAAGAGATGGGAGGAAAAAATAGATCATAAAAGTATCCTCAAGGCTGTTTGAGACTATTATGATTACAAAATGTGTTCTGTTTCGCTAAATCATTAAGCATAGTAAAATTTTCAAACACATAGTCTCACAGGGGAAAAAATGCAAGACTAGTGAAATAAGCGAAAGGGAAATCCACATGAAAACTTAAATTGTTTTTCATTCTTATTTATTTCACATTGGCAATTGACTAATCAAAGAGGATGAGTATATTATAGTTTCCTGCCAGACTAGTAATTTAACTTTTTTCTGACTTTGTATTATGTGTGTGTTTCTAGTGAGGGGGGCTCTTAGCATTGCAAAAGGGTATTAACAATGCAAGACCTTATCAGATTGAATAGACCTAGATGATCCCTTCTGTTCTCAGGGCTCATTCTTAGACACTCTTCAGCTCTCAGTTGAGATGTCTTCAGTAGCTATCGTATGTCAATGTATACTGAGCACTCACTACTGGATTCGTAATTTACACGTGCCATCGTATTTAATTCTCATGACAATTTTATGACTTGGGCACCAATATTAACCCCATTTTGGAGTATAGTAAAGAGTAAAGAGTTTAGAGTATAGAGTATAGAGTATAGAGTATAGAGTATAGAGTTTAGTGTATAGAGTATAGAGTATAGAGTATAGAGTATAGAGGCATGATTTGCTAAAGTCACATATCCTAAGCTGTTACACTGTATGTATGGAATTAAAATACAGGTAGCCTGGTTCCAAGGCCAATGCTGACCCAGGGTGTGATTAATCCTAGTCCAGGTTATGGCCTTCCTGCATGCCCACATGAATCCTAGGGCTTCCCTCATCCTTGCACTTTCAATACTGCACCATGGCTGCCTGTTCCATTGCCCGTCTCTCATGCTAGATTGCAAGCAACTTGAAGGCATAATTTTTTAAATTTTTTTATTTTGATTTTTATTTTAATGAGTAAACCTAACTCACAGATGTTTCCTGAATGAAGAAGGCAGTACACCAACATAAAAGAAATATTAAAATTCTATTGCTAAGAGTCAATTAAGATTCAAAAGAAGACCACATGTTAATAAATGAAAGAAAAGAATGACATCTTACATAACATATGAATATTCTTCGCAGTTTAGCTCTAGCAGAATTTTACATACTTGACAAATATCTTTTGCTATAACTTGGGCTTTAGAATCGTGATTATTGACGTCAGAAAAAGCTACCTATAAATCTCAAAGCATTACCTGTGACAATGCCTCCTCAGAGTACTACTTCTGACAATGCCTCCTCAAAGGGATCATAAGAATCACCTGGGAGCCTTTTAAAAATACATATATTGGGGCACTTGGGTGGCTCAGTCGGTTGAGCATCTGATTTCAACTCAGGTCATGATCTCACGTCCATGAGTTTGAGCCCTACGTCAGGCTCTGTCCTGACAGCTCAGAACCTACAGTCTGCTTCAGAGTCTGTCTCCCTCTCTCTCTGCCCCTCCCCCCACTCACGCTCTGTCTCTCTCTCTCAAAAATAAAATAAAAACATAAATATTTTAAAAATACGTGTATCCTACAGACACTTTTCCAAAAAAGACATCCAGATGGCTAACAGACAAATGAAAAGATGCTCAACATGACTCATCATCAGGGAAATACAAATCAAAACCACTATGAGATACCACCTCACACATGTAAGAATGGCTAACATTAACAACTCCGGAAACCATGGATGTTGGTGAGAATGCAGAGAAAGGGGAACCTTTTCGCACTGTTGGTGGGAATGCAAACTGGTGCAGCCGCTCTTGAAAACAGTATGGAGGTTCCTCAAGAAATTAAAAATAGAACTACTCTACAACCCAGCAATTGCATGAATAGGTATTTATCCAAAGGATACAAAAATGCTGATTTGAAGGGGCACATGCACCCCAATGTTTATAGCAGCAGTATCAATAATAACCAAATTATGAAAAGAGCTCAAATGTCCACTGACAAATGGATAAAGAAGTGTGGTATATATATACAATGGAATATTACTTGGTGATCAAAAAGAATGAAATCTTGCCTTTTGCAACAACATGGTTGGAGCTACAGGGTATTATGCTAAGCAAAATAAGTCAGTCAGAGAAAGATAAATACCATACGATTTCACTCATATGTGGAATTTAAGAAACAAAACAGATGAACATAGGGGAAAGGGAAGGAAAAATAAGATAAAGAGAGAGAAAGAGGCAAACTATAAGAGACTCTTAAATACAGAAAACAAACTGAGGATTGCTGGAAAGGTATGGTGGGGGGGGCTAAATGGAAGATGGCCTAAATGGGTGATGGACATTAAGGAGGGTGCTTGTTGGGATGAGCGCTGGGTGTTATATGTAAGTGATGAATCACAAAATTCTACTCCTGAAATCATAATTACATTATATGTTAACTAACTTGTATTTAAATAAAATTAATTAATTTTTTAATAATAAAGATTTAAAAAATAAAAATACATATATCCTGGCCTTACCTTCAGAGATTCTGATTCTTTAGAAGTGAAGTGGAACCAAGGAGTTTGCATTTGGGGATTAGTTGTGTTGGCTGATTTAAGAGAGTTCTACCCCACTCAGTTACATTGTGCTCCTTTCCCTCCCTTAGTTTTTGAGGAATGCCGGGGAAAATCAGGCCAAGCTGAAAGATCATCTGGCTACTGACCCTGTCCTGGCTTATATTTGTAATGTTGCTCTTTCCCTGTGCAAGGATTCCCAAACAAGCACACTTAGCCCCTTGTGCTGAGGATTAGTAAATACTGAAAAAAATTTAAATACTATATTGAAATGTATTAGGAACCTAATATTTAATTTTGTAATTGATTAAAATTATGGTTGAGATTATTGACTCAAATCAAAAGACATGTTTTGGTAGCTTTTTAAGCAATTAAATTAACAATTTAACAATTGCTTTTCAAGCAATTAATTAACACTGTAGCTTTTTAAGCAATTAAAACAGGTTAAGTAATTAATTTCCACTAAATAACAAAGATACTAACATTATCCAGTTGGTCTCAGACACCAGCTTATTTTTTTTCACACACATTTGCTCATCATAATCCTGTGAGCTAGGCATTATTGTGACATTTTGTTGATTAGAAAACCAACTTCCAAGGCAGCTGAATAACTTAAGATTCTGGCCAGGGGAAGGCACAGCTTAGGTGTGGGTCCAGATTTCTGATTCAACATCCAGAGCTATTTTCCTTTACCAGACTAACGGAGACATTTCTCTCTTCTTCAGTGAAAAATGCATTACACTCAGGGTTTTTTTCTAATGTATTACCAATTTTTCATAACATTTTCGGTAACCTTACTTTTTAGTAGACAGTCTTTTTTGTTAGAATTACTCCACAGCCCCCACAGTGAGTAGGCAGTGAAAACTGGCAGCACAGTCCAGAGTCTGATTTAGTCAAACATCAATCCACTTGTAAAAGTCCTTGGAAAAGAAAAAAAAATGTCGTTAACACTTTGCCAAGCAGTAGAGAGGAGATTGGCTTAAAGGTTATATGAGCTTTCTTCCCATAGTTCAGAACATTCTACTTCACAGCTTCAAACATCATTACTCACTTATTTTCTCTCGTTTGATCACTTTTAATACACAGGGAGATGAATTTTCCCCCATAAGACACGTTAAAGTGCTGAGTAGCTCTCCAGGTAGCCCTCAGTTGCATGAGTCCTGTCATCTTGGGTTAAGCATCCTTCTCACCTGACTCAGGATGCTGCCACCAGAAAGGAGGACGTTTCTAGTCTCTGACCAGGCAGCTTCTCTCTCATGACAGCTATGGCCCCTCCACACCTGCTTCAGCCCCTGTACCAATCCTCATTTAAGAATTCTCTTGGCTGAGCAGACTTGAAAAAATGCTCTCAAAATATTTGACTAAGCACTTCTGACCAATGTTATAAAATCTAAATGGTATGAGGTGGCTTAGTGACAAAGTCCTTTTCCAGCTTCACCCCATTTTCCATTTGCATTCACTCATTTATGTACTCATTCATTTATTCAACACATGCTTTTTCAAATTTTAAATTCCAGTACAGTTAACGTAAAGTGTTCGTTTCAGGCATATAATATAGTGACTCAATACTTCCAGACATCACCGCTCATCGCGCTCATCACGACCAGCGCACTCCTTAATCCCCATCACCTATTTTACCCATCCTCTCAAACACATGTTTTTTAAGAGGCAGCTGTGTGCCAAGCACAAACATTAGGAGGATTAACTATTTACTGTCTGCCCTCAAGAAGCTGCCCGAGAGACGATTTGTAAAAGCAGCCTGATCAATCCAGTAATTCTGCCTGTGCAGGGTACCAGGGAGGCACAGTGGAGGTTCCTCTATCCCAGTGACAGTTGGGGACCGTTGCTGGACAAAGAGAAGCTTCCTGGGGAGGTTACTTCTTAATTGATTCTGGTAAGATGCGTGGAGGAATCAGAATGAGGTGAGAGAGAGTAGCAGAATAAGACTTGCTGAGAGGTATTCTCCACAGTGAGGACATCACGAGCAAAGACTTTGAAGAAGAAAACTGCGCACATGTGCGTATGCATGTGTCAGTACATGTGAGTGTGTCTGCGTGTGTGCATGTGAGTGTGTGGGGATGTGTGCGTGAGATGGGTACTGAAGTTGACCCAGTGTGTCATCAGGGAGCAGAACATAAAAATCTGGAATAGAGAAACACATTCACAGCTGCCGTTTCCTTCTATTTACTGATCGAAAATCCTGAGGGGTACAAAGATGTACCAACTTCCTAAAGGCTGAAAATAAAGAACAACACTACCCAAATCCTTGGCCACTCTTAACCAAAGGCCTTTCCTTTGGGCTTTTGTTTAAGTTGTGAAATCAAAAAGGTAGGGCTTAGGAGTAGTGGAGCATAAAGGCTCTTGAGATTAACTGCCTTAGTCTGGATCCTGACCTTTGGCGAGTTCTGTAAACTGAGGCCAGTTACTTCACTCCCTGTGCCTCCGTTTCTTTGTAACATGAAGAAGACAATGAGTTATATCTCAAAGCTGTTGTATTCATTAAATACACAGAAAGAACCTAAAACCTTACCTTGCAGGAAAGAAGCACTCAGTGAATCTTATCACTATAGTTACTATTGTCATAAAGAACAATAACCTAGAACTCTCTAGTGCTCTAGGATATTTACTGCTTGATTCACACTGCAATGAGGTTTAACACAGGTTTACACAAAGAAACAGACTTTTAGGGTTAGGGTATCCTACATCTACCAAGTATAGCTATGTAAACATTTTGTGTCTGTTTTCTCGTATTTAAAATTTTAAATGTAATTCATAATTCCATAATTCACAATGCCCATATGTAATCCATTCAGTTATTCCCCGGGTTAAATAAAAAGAAATATTTAAATGGCCCTGGAACATATGGTACAGGTATCTGATATGAATATTGAAAAAAAATTAATTACATTGCCCTTTTGTGCAAATGTAAATGCTTAGTATTTACTTGAGAGGAGAGGAAATACAAAGATAGAGCATGTGGGACTTTTTGATGATGGGGGGACAAGAAGTTAATAAGCATTTTTTTTTAAAGCAAGCAAAGTGAAAGCACTTTTACAACCTCTTGTGAAATTTGAGATTGTTATCTAGATATTTAATAACAGACTTAAGACTGAGGGTTTTATGGATATTAGTGACATCAAAATTATGCATACAGAATGCAGGAATAACGATATAAAGACTATCAGACGTGATGCCTCAGGATGTACATCTCGGGGGTGGAGAAGACATCCTCTTCCAGTACAATGCAAGAGTATGAAAAGGTGCACAGCAAACTAAAAAGAGGGGTGGCCAAAGAGATACTCTTAGAAATATAGGGACGCCTGGGTGGCTCAGTTCGTTAAGTCTCTGACTTCAGCTCTGGTCATGATCTCAGGATTTATGGGTTCAAGCCCTGCGTTGGGCTCTGTGCTGACAGTTCAGAGCCTGGAGCCTGCTTCAGATTCTGTGTCTCCCTCTCTCTCTCTCTCTGCCCCTCTCCTACTCACTCTCTGTGTCTCTCTCTCTCTCAAAGATAAATAAACATTTAAAAAAAATTTTAAAATACAATACTAACCATGATCCAATAAACATATTAAGAAAAAGTCATTTTGTAAATAGGATAGGATTATCTATTGAACTGAACCAATGCATGTACTTATGTACATGATTAAGCTAAAAACAGAGTCTTTTAAGCTGGGTCTGAATAGAAAGAAAAATAATCATGACAAGGCTTTCCCTGTGCTGTCACTGAGTGTCTGTGGGTGACAACATGCTGGAAGGATGATGACTGACAGCATTAATTTCCCATCTGTTCCATTTCCATGCCTCAGTCTTCTCTTTACCCTAGCCACTCCTTCCATTCCATTTCCTTGCTTACCTTTTCTTTCAAGAGGCATACAACCAAGCAGACTGGGACAATTCTATCCTGTTCTCTTACACATACATGGAGGTAGCCTCCAACCTGCCCAGCCACACAATGGGGTGACTTTTATGTTTAATCGATAAAAACCTAGGAAATAAATTAATAAATATTTTCTGTCTTTCCAAGAAGTTTAAGGACTGGGACTCACGGTGACAGCAAAGAAATATGACATTTCCTTGACTTCGTGATGCTCTCACTTATAAAGAACATCATAATTTTATGTCAACTGAGAAAGGAGAAACACTTGCGACTAACAAATGAAACAATGCCATACTGATTGCATGAATGAATGAGCTGGCCATACCAATTCTCATTGCATTGAAGTTTCTTTCATCTTCTGGGAGGGAATTGGCAATGTCTCCTTTCTTTGATTGCCTTGCTTGGCATATGATAAAAGTTTCTTTGGCCCACAATTTAGTACAAAATATAACAAAACTTCAACCACTTGTCACCATCTTTTTTTCCTTAGATCATTTAAAATGCTTCACTGTTGATTTGTAAGAAAATATGAAATTGTAGTCATCACTCCAATCACTAATATCTATTTCACTGCCATTAAATTTATGTCCTACCTCTCTATTTCTGTGCATTTCTACACAGACATAATTTTTGGTTCATTGCTGAATTATAATGTAATCTTTCTATAAACATTTTAAGTGACAATTAAATTGAACATCTGTATTATTAACCGTGCTATAACTATGTGCATTAATAACCATTAACAATCTCAGCTAATGTGATAATATCGTCAGAAGCTACAACCAAGTTCATCCATGTGAGCCCAAGTTCACCAGTGACAACTCTGCCACACCAGTGATGGTTGATGGCAAGACGCATCCAGCTTTCAATGATGTTAAAATATAGGGGCAAAAGTTCCACCTTAGAATGGATGAAATGCAATAATAAGGCTTCATCCCTGTCTTCCAAATGTTTGCGTATCGTAATTTGGAGATAAGACATAGAAATATAGTAAGATAACCACAAGTATATGACTCATATAACTGTCAAAGGACCGTCACAGACAATAAATACTCTAGGTCTTCAGGGCAGAAAGATAATACTTAGTGTCATTTCAGTTTCCTTTCAAAAGGAAAGACAAAGACCCAATTCTCCTTGATACCAAACCTTGCGGTTTTATCCCTACATGCTAAAATATTGTATAGTAATGATTTATACAAGGAAATCTGAGTCCTCCGCCTTAATTCACAGGCATTCCAAGAGGCATGGAGAGTTATAGCACAGTTAAAAGGACAGCACACATTGACCATACAAGCATTAAAGCAGCAAATCAAGAAGAATGGGGAGTGGACATCCCGGCATGTCTTCACATAGACCTCAGCCACACTGGCCCTGGTACTATCTCCCTTATGCTTGGCATACATGTGGATCTGCACATATTTATGCTCAAACCATTATCCCTACCTCAAATAATTTCGCCAAGCCTCAAGCCACCAGTATTTTAAAGGCTCAGCTCAAATTCTTGATAGGAATAATGAGGTTTGAGGATTATTGGCTGACAGGGGGACAGTCAGAAGCACTGGAAGAGAATGGGTTTAGAGGGATGGAAAACTGACTGATGGACCATTACTGATTTTATCAACCAGAGGACATTTGACATTACGGGGGGGAGCTCTGCAACTATCCATCCTCTTCCTATTCAAGTCCTACAAACTGTTTCCATAAGTAGCGAACGTTTTGAAGATGTAAACCAAAGGTTATACATATTCCTTAAATCTGAGCATAGTATCTTGTGGGTCACAATTATTCAAAAAGATGTCTATAGATGGCACGTGTTATGGGTTGTATTGTGTTTCTCCAAACAATATGTTGAAGTCCTAACCTCACTTTATGGCCTTACTTGGAAATACGATCTTTACACAGGTAACCATGTTTATATGAGGTCATTAGGGTAAGCCCTAATCAAATATGACTGGTGTCATTATAAAACAGGGAATTTGGACACAGAAATGGACACACCGTGGAGAGATTACATAAAGACACACTGGGGGTGCCATGTGAAAACAGAGGTTAGAGTGACGGATGTACTTACCTCCTGAGGTGTGTCAAGGAGATTGCTGGCAGACCCCCAAAGCAAAGAAGGACAAGGAAGGATTTTCCTCTACATTGTCAGAGGGGACATGGCCCTATTGATGTCTTGCATTCAGACAAACATCCAAAACTGTAAGACAATACTTTTCTGTTGTTTTAAGCCACCGAGTTTGTGGTACAGCCCTAAGAAAGAGCTCAATATGATGTCTTTTACTCAGTGGGTTCTTAAGAATGAGCAAATGCTAACACTTCATCATTTCCTCAAAATATTTTTAAACATAGGGGAAAAGTGTGGAAAGGAAGAGTCAAAATACATCTATTTCTTTTTTATAGGCAACAAGCACTGCAATAGATACCAACATTTTTGCCTGTGCTTAGTTTCCAATAGCTACCATAGGAAGTGTTGATGTAAATTTGGCTAACTGACTGTTTCCCATTGGAATGCGATCAAAACAAAAACAATGCTGGATCACACAAAGTATCTCAAGTGTTGCTCCAGCTTTTCCAAGGGAGAAAGTTGGTTTGTCTTTCAATGGTTAAGGGGCACTTTCAAACGTCTATAATTGCTAATGTACAAAGATTAGAATCATGTAGCAAGAATTCTGTGTTTGGGAATCCTGGATATGGTCACCTGTTGGCCCTCTGGAAATAATTTTCTTTTATTTTAATTGAAAAGCTTGTGTCTGAAACCAAACATCCAACCTCTAAAGCTACTGGTTTTCTTCTTAGTATCTGTACACTCTTATTATTATACTCATTAAACATTTCTATCCTCCAAAGAAATACAACATCTGAATCATATAGTTTGCAAATCACAGAATATACTATGCTTAAAACACATTCAAATGTAAAGTTTCATTTTAATCTACAGATAACCAATTTTTCCAATGACGGTTTCAAGATTTATTGATTCATACACTCATCTCCATAATTAACTAATTAACTGAGCACCAGTTTCTTTTTAAAAAGGAAATATTATCATTCAAATATTTGTTAAGATGACATTTTAATCAGACTTCCTGAAAAGTATTCCAAAGTCAGCTGACATTATTTGTTAGCTGACATTTCAAAGTAGAAATGTATTTTAGTGTTACAGAATTACTTGGAATAGAGTCTTTATTTTTAAATTCTCTTATTTGATTTTTTGAGTGATCTAAAACAACCGGAGCTACTTCTCTATGAGGTTTAACAGAATGCTAAACAAAATTTAGTTTGTGTTTTAATCCTGATTGAAAACAAAGTGGCAGTCTGTCTCTAATAGTCTCAATCCAGGGCCCCTTTTGGTTCCTCTCAAATTTGTCACTATTCAGGAAATTAGAGCTTTCATTTTCTGTTCTGTTCTCACCTAAAAAAATCTCCTGAAATTTCTAGATTACTATTACCTTTGAGCCCACATCCTTTCTCCATTCAACATATTTGCCTTTGTTCCAAAAACCCCTTGTGATATGGAAGTCACCTAGGAGCCTGTAGACACGGTTAGAAGGGAACAAAATAGTCTGTAATGTAACAGATAGTAAGAAAGTCTTCTTTATCCAAAATTGCCCTTTTACTCGCAACAGCTCTTTTTAGAAGTTCTTGTAAAGTAACAGAGGCAATGTGTTGCTACTTGGCCCTGTGTCCTCTTACAGCTCTAATAAATATTTCAGTGATGCAGAGGAATGGGGTGTAATCACTTTGCTTTCTTCTTATGAGCTAATTTGTAGGTCCTCCTTCTATGCTAAGTACCTTTCAGCAAATACTGAAAGATCTGTGCACAGGTTTGCATCTCGTGTGAAATTTCACTTGTTTCTCAAAAGATAATAAGCCTCCCTGAAAGACCCCTCCATTTGGAAAGCCAGGTTACCTGTACAACATAAGCATAGAGATAGTATTTTCTAGGTTGCTGACTCAATTTTTAAAGGTCATTGGATGGGTTTTAATCTTCGTGATTTTTAAAGTCAGTGGGTTGTAAGTAATTCAGATGTGTTCTGTTTTTGAGACTGTTTCCACATTCATTAAAATTGATTCTCCCTCTGAGTCAGATTAGTACTTGCTTTGTTCCTACTGAAACCAACATTTTGGACTCAGCGAGTTTTCTTTCACCTTGTCTTCAAGAACTTTGCGAGGAAACAGTTGCCTGCTCTGTGCCCAGCATTCTGATTCCACAAGACTGTGTGTGACACATTGCTTACGTGCATCTGTCCAAGTCAGGATTAAAGCTGAAATCTGAAACTCATATCACAGTTCAAAATGTCGGTTTTCCCCAGAAGAGTGAAGAGTCATGGTCTCGGAGAGATGGACACAAGGGAGGCAGAGGACTAGGGCTCCTTCTCCAGAAGTCTCGAGTTTTATTCCAACAACAGCCAAACTCTATCCTGGACGGGTGGGTAAAGTTAACTGCAAATGGGAACAAAACAAAATTTTTGTTTGCCACTCGCCCTTCCTCTATGAGTGCCTCTACATTTAAGCCCTATTTATAGACTGACCATAATGGCAAAAATTATCAAACAAATGAATACTGATTTTTATCCAACCCATCTCTTCTCTGAGAGGCTTTACTATTTAGCTATATTGTTTAAAATCAGATGTTCTGTGGCTGCCTACCCGTGAAGTATTTCTGTGACCACATGAACAATGGTATAACTTTTGCTTTGAAACATGCCCAGGGCAAATTGTTAGCAGTCATAATGTATGGCCCAGAACTTTGGAGACTTAGTCACTACTGACCCACACATTGCAACAGAGGGAGAGCTATTTTCTGAGGAAGATTTGACACCGCCTCTGGTTGGTGGGTACTTCTGTTGCCCACTTTTCTGCTACCATTCTGTGGGGTGGTAGCCATTCATGTCAGGTATTTCTCGTAGTGAGAAAACTTTACCCCTACCGTCTGCCTCTTGATCAATAATCAATTACCTATCTGCTCTTCAGGATCTTGGCAGAGATGACAACTTCGACCTTCACTTGCACAACTCCTCAATAAGAGCCTCATTATGAAAGTTAGTACTTATAAAGAAAGGCCTGAAAGCTAGTACTTAGAAAGAAATACCTGACAGACATATATTGGATTCTCTAGTTATTCTATTTTCTCTGGACTAAAACAGACAATGTAAATAAAAACAACCAATCCTTGAGCACTCACGCATTTACCTAATTGTGTGTTTATAGCAGTGTCATATCTAGCTATTGATTATTGTCATTTTACAGAAGTGGCATATCTAGTACATGAACTAGGATTCATATCAATGTATCTGATCCCAAACTGAGTTCCCTTTGTAATCACAGTGAAGTGTTCCTTACCAAAGAACTATATGCTTAAATTGTGTGCTTTGGACCTTTATGAATTATTTTGCTTCACTGTAAAACTGGCAATGTTGATGATGGTTATTATATAAATGAAGACCCATCAGAAATGATTCCCAGTTCTTTTGTTCAGAAAAGACTGAGACTCCTTAGACTAATTCTTTTTGTTTTATCTCAAGAACACCGAATTCTACGTAATTGGTTCTGTTTCCTTGTTTGCTTTGGCCACTAGGAAGCACAGAGACAACCTTTAGCAACTATACATATGCATTTTCACACACCGATCTTACCACATATTTATTATTTTCCTGCCTGCATTTCCCTTGCCCTCATTCTCTCATTCATTTATTTTAGCTACTTTCTATTGTGTGTATTTTTTAAACCTGCTCAAATCCTTGGCGAAAATAGACAGAGTATGTTAAGTAAGTAAGTGCAATACATTCATTGTGATTCTAATTAATTTATTTGGCAAGAATTCATTAAGTGCATGTTATATTACCAGAACTATTGTAGGTACTGCATATTTACTGAGACCTCCAAAATAAAAACATTAACATTATCCCAGTGTTTGAAATATAACTTCTTATTCTACTATTCTATTTCTTATTCAGCTAGCCAGGCAGTGTCTAGCCAAAAATATAAAACTAAGACTCGCAGGAACATAGTGACTCTGGTATTCTGCTTTCTTGTACTACAATACTCAATGGCCTTTTAATCTATCTCTTCACTATAGAATATTGTCAGTTTGAGTAGTTTCATGCATGAGACATGGAGACCAGTTACAAGCAAAACATATTCATAACCACAGCAATAGTAGCGCAAACCACCAACAGTTTCTTCAGCATCATTACAGATATTAATTAATCCTCAAAACTAATTTTTATGCCAGCACCCTTAGGCCTGAGAGGGGGGATGAGTTATACTTTATAGAACACTTTTCATTAGACAAAAATGAAATGCAATAACAACACACAAATGAAAGCCAGAGTTGCCTGTTATGACTACTAATCCAATTCTACAGAGAAAAGAAGAAACAAACTAAGATCAGTCAGGATTACCCATAACACACATGTCTGATTCAATTTTGTTATCCTTCGAGTTTATCTCACTCGTTGAGTGCTCTGGCCACTTTTGAAAAGGTGAATTAATTATTAAGCAATTTCTGTAAAGCTACTTAAGTCAGCTTTTTCTTTCCACCCCAAGAGTAATGATGCAAGCAAATGCATTCACAGAGTAGGATGCAATTGAAGCTTCAATTGATTTCAATTATTTGCTATATTTCAGCTAAATTAGCAGTTTAGGATTCATTTTCCCATTTAACTTTAATTTTCTACACAAAGGAGACATAGATATTTTAAACTTGACTATTTACTTGTAAAACATACATTCTAATGTTTTTACACCACAGCAACTATTATCCAATGTTTTTCTCTCAATAGAGACCCTTCTAATTAATGTGCTTATTGATCTTTCATAGTTACTTCCAGAGAAGATTGATACTTAATTCTGTCAAGGCAAAACAAAGTTCCTAAAAGATCTTGAATTGTTGCTCTCTGAACATATATTCAATCATTTTTAAGTGTTCTGACTGGTTGCCTGGTATAATTATTTTAAAATTGGATAAACTGTATATTTATATTAAGAAGAAACCTGAGATACACTTACAAGAGAAACTCAATTAAAAATCTTTTTTACTGATGTGCAGAATCCTGTATCAAAGTCGTTGAATATTAAATTATGGCCCTGCTTAGGTTCTATTCAAGGTAGATTTGACCTTTCAAACCAAAGAATTTCTTTGCATGAATCATTTGTGCAACTCTGATCCATGTTAACAATAAACGAAAATTAAGAGAAGTATCACAGTTAATGTATATGCCATCTAGAGTGTTTTCTTGTGAGTCACAGACAACCCTTCCCAAAGTGGCTTAAACAGTAACAGCAAGTTGAATCAGTCACCAGGTACTGGTGCCTTCAGTGTTTCTATTCTATTTCCTGTTCTCCTTCATCTGTGTCTTCCTCTATATTTTAGCTTTATCTTCAGATGACTCCCTTCAAAGACGCAAATGGTTCATGCATTCCAGATGTCACATTGGCAACATATCACAATATTCAGGAAGAGATAATTTCTTTGAGTTACTCTCTGAAAAGCAAGCAAACCTCTTCTTCAAAAAAAAAAAACAACTTTTTAAAAAAAAAGTTTATTTATTTTTGAGAGAGAGAGACAGAGCACAAGCAGGGGAGGGGAAGAAAGAGAAGGAGACAGAATCTGAAGCAGGCTCCAGGCTCTAAGTTAGCACAGAGACCAATGTGGGGCTAGAACATACCTGAGCTATTGGAGGCTTAAAAGACTGAGCCACCCAGGCGCCACCAAGCAAATCTCTTCTTAATGAAAATTTTAATTGGGCCCCGTGCCCATTGGGAATCAATCCGGGGATACAGAGAAATGTCGTATTCTGATTGGCCTACACCTGGGTTCCTTAGCCAATCATTGTGGCCAGAGGGGTGGGACTGACCTGGGTTTGGACCAATCACAGCTCCCCACTGGACCTGGTAGAAAGGTAAACCCCACCCTGAGCACAGGCTACTATGCTGAACAGGAGAGGAAGAATGGATGCCAGGGTAATAACCAGGTGACCACGTCAATTCCTAAACTTCTTTCAGAGTTCTCTTTTCTTTTATTCACAGGGTAAGTGTGGGAGCATAATGTGAAACCCAAGAATGCACAAAAGCAGTTTTTAGAAATTGTTGTGGATAGAAGCCTAAAGATTATGGTAAGTCCCAGTTTCCGATTTCTGAGACTTTATCCAAGTCTCAAACACTGAAATTTGCTTGAATTCTAGATCAGAGTAAATGTGGCTTTTCATAGTATTTTCTCACTATTTTGAAAAGAAATTTTGCATACAAGACTTTGCTGCAGACTGGACCTCAGTCTGCCTGTTATTCCAGAAAACTCAGCAGTCCTGATGATTCCTACCTTCTTCACGACTTCCTTGAGGCAGCTGCTTCTCAGTGATGTCACTATGTGAGAATCTAAGGGCAAAGAGGCTGCTAAGTGAGCTGGAGTCTTCTCCCTGGCACAGAGTCAGGTAATTCATCTTTGTCACAGGCATGGAGACAAAGAGACCTGCTAAACTAGCAACTCCTTGTCTCACGTGGTGCTAGAAAATAAAGATAGATATGTTGAAGAATGCATCTGAGCAAATGAATAAGACTGGCGTCATGAGTTCATACGGGCAAATTATTTCTGATACAGAAACAGAGTCAACTGTACCACTAAACTTTATCAATGAATTTTCCTTCTTTTAATGATCGTTAGAAAAGACTGTAACACTAAGCATCTAGTGAAGGAATTCTCCTGAAATGAAAAAAAGATGTCTTAAAGTAACCAAAATAGTCAATTTAGGAATTTAGAAATAGTTTTATTTAGTGTGAGAAGTTATTCTTTTAAAACGATAGAATTCATAGTGTTTTCTACTTGAAACTTTTCGTTTTAAATCTCTTAAAATTGAATCTCTAATAAAGGCTGCCAGCTTCACACACAAAAAAAAATCATCATATCCAACTAATCAAAGTCCTTTCAGTAGCCAAGTGACAAATCTGTTATTGCTTAGAGAAAGTCAGAGAAGTAATCCGTTTTGATTTAAGTGAAGTTTCAGACTCTGTCCTACTTGGCATATACTGTAATAATCCGCTTCTAAAGTTCCACTGGCTGGAGAATGGAATCTGTCAATTCATTAATTTAGTCAGTCAACAAGCATTCTTTGTGTACTTACTGCATGCCAGACATGGTGCTTGGCACATTCTGAGCTTCCAACTTTACCACCAGCAGCACCAACTGAAGGTTGCAAGAAAAAGGATTGAGGAATAGAAGAAAATAGGAGAGGCACGTGGAGAGAAGGAAGAGAGAAAAAGAAGAAGAGCAGGAGATAAGGACAAAGGGGAGATTTATCCATTGCTGGCCAGTTAATGTTGGTAGCTGGCTTCTGTCTTGGCCATGCTCTTATTTAGTGAGAATGAAGGGGAGAAAAAGGGAGAGGCAAATGAGGAGAGAAAACTCCCAAGGGCTCTCTGCCATCTTCACTCGATCAGCCTCAGTGCTGTTCTTAATTATCACACCATCCCACCACCAACCCTATATTCAGTGGCAGGACTCTAGCACTGCTTCCCTTATTCCAGAATGTTGGAGACAACTCTAATGCCTTGAAACCACCAAGGATGAAACAGAAGATGTGGTCTTGGCTCCCTACGATGTAACTCTGAATGAATATTCTGGTAACAGAGCCTCTATTACCACCTACAGTAGTTCCATAGGATTAGTTTTTTAATTCACTGACTCATGCATTGATGACCTACTAGGATTAGTCATTATTCTAGGCTGTGGGAAGCAATGATTACATACTAGCAGGGGAACATATATAATATACAAGGAAATTAACAAGAAAGTATCAAGTAGTAAATTTTTTGAGCTATACGAGGAATTAAAACAGGAAAACAGAATAGAACGACTAGGTGGCTAATTTGCATTGGGTGCCAGGAAAGATCTAATAGTTAAGGTGAGTCTACTAGGCAGGGATAACCAGTGACATTTGTTTTTGAGTGTCCAAAGAACAAGAAGGAACGGTCTTGCTAAAATCAGAAAGAATAGCATCTAAGTGAAGAAATGAGTGTCAATGCCCTAAGGTGGAAACATATCTGATCCTTATTCAAGGATCTCAAGTAAAACCAGTGTGACTGGAGCACAGAGGCTGAGGGGAAAGGGGTGATAGAAAGCTGAGGGCACAGCACAAAAGGCATTGTGGGAGAGTAATTTTGGGTTTGAGTTTTACTCCTGGGGTAAGAGGAAGTTATTTTTGAGTCAGAATATTGCAATACACCGACATTATATGCCGCTAGCATCATCAGAACACATTGCAAATCTATTACATGCTAAATAAATTTGTGAACTTTTCTGGGATCCAAACCATCGTGAGAAAGATTATGTCCATGAGAAAATGCTTTCTGAATTCCAGCACAATCTCTTCAGATCTGATTCATTTGTAACCTGGGTGGGGATCTTCCCTTGGCTTGGGCATTGTCCCAATATTGCATCACTGTTTACTTGTATTCTTCATTAAAAATTGGGAAAGGGGACAACCATAGACTATTTGAATCTCCTAGGCCTCAAGAAGAATCTAGTTTATCATTTCTCTCTTTTCCAATGTGCATAGAATCTGGCTACTGGCAGAATACATTTGAGAGTAGTCATTTACATTAAGTCTTCTTTAATTTGTTTTAAAATGTTTTCTGACAAAAAGAAAAAAAAATAATTCATACCATCTTCTCTTTCGTTTTAATTAGATGACTTTTGCCTTGAATTTTTTCACAAACCCTTTTGACTTACAAAGCAATAATAATAAATCATCACCACTTTGAAAATTTCATTAGGAAGCAAAATGTGAAAAGCAATTATATATTTAGTAATTTGTGAAAATAACCAGTTATTTTATTTGGGGAAACATCTTGTTTTTTAGGATGAAGAGATCACTCTAGTATATGTCATGGGCTTCATCAATAATTTGAAACAAATTTAGGACTTAGATAAATATATAAATGTAAAATGGCTTACCAGGTGAATACCACAGACCCACAAACCCAAATTGATCAAGTAATATGATGAAATTAAAATGTGATTTTCCAGTTATGAATACTCATCACACATAAAACTGCCATAATGTTTTCAAAAAATGTTATATTATGGAAATTTCAAACATACCCAAAAGAGAAAATAAGATAGTCAACCACTCAGCTTCACTAATTATCAACATTTTTTCCATTCTGCTTTATTATCTAGCCCTACTTCTGACATTTTTAAGAGCTGAAAAAAATTATATGCATAAACTGGTAGTTATTCTGATGTTAACTGCAAGATCATTCTTGTTTCTAACACTATGTACCTTTTTATATTTTCTTATTTTTATCACGAGTATTAGATCTAGTTTTCTTTAGTAAAAATTTAGGTAAATTTAAGTAAAAATCTATCATATTTTTTTTTCACAGCATCATATCTCTGAGTGCCTGTGGGAATTCAATAAGAGATAAGTACTAGTTGTTTAGATGTTTCCAGATTTTCTGTTTCAGAACCATAGTGGTAATGGAGAGGGGCTGGCAAATGAATAAAGGAGTGAGATAATAGCTGATAAGGACAAAACAGGAACTACTTTTTTGCTTGATGATACTTGATGAGTTTAGACTGAATGTTAATGATAGAAGAGGAATCGGGATCTGGGAATCACTGTAAAAGAATAAATTTCTTCCTGGGCTTGTGCCTAATGAATCTTAGACTTGTTTCCCCTACTGTAGAATCCAGTCTTATACATCTCCATTTCTACAACCATTCTCTTATTTAAGGTTTTTATTTCCCCCATGCATTTCTGTGACTGCCTCTTCCTTTCCTAACTCCATTACATTTTCCATTTTATCTACCTGCAGTCGAAGAAATATTTCTAAAACTCAGGTATGAACATGTCGGAATTCTCCAGTGGTTCTTCACTGACTTTAGGATGAGGCTGATTCTTTAGTATGAATTAGGTGAACATTTTAAATCCAACTCCAGCTTACCTCTTTGCCACCATAGTATTTTGAACTTGTTGCATGAACTAAGATGACTGCTATAGGTATCCCTTCCTGGTGAAAACTAACTTCACGCCATCTATTCCTCAAAGTATCCTCTCATTTAGAGTCCTGAACTTCATCTGTATGAAGTGCTCCTCCTCTCCTCCCATAGCACCAACCAGGTTGTGTTGTAAAGTCTGTTGACATCTTCATTTCCCAACTAGACAAAAACTCCCTGAGGCCACCTACCATGTTTTGCTCCTCATTGCATCCTCAGTGTGTTTGCTATTGCTCAGTATATGTGTTCAATAAATGTTGGCTGTAGGGGTGCCTGGTAGCTCAGTCAGTTAAGCGTCTTAGGTCATGGCTTAGGTCATGGTCTTGTGGTTTGTCAGTTTGAGCTCCGCATGAGACTGTCTGCTCTCAGCACAGAGCCTGCTTCAGACCCTCTCTCTGTCCCCTCTCTCTCTGCCCCTCCCCTGGGACTCTCTCTCTCTCTCTCTCAAAAATGAATAAACACTTAAAAACAAAAAAAACTAAATATTGGTTTTAGAAATGGCTGACTGAATGAATGAAAAATATGCAATTCTGCTTTTTTTAGTAAAATAATTCTGCCAGAAAGAAAAGGAAAGAATCATCATTTGGAGTGTAGTTTGCTATATAATAAACCATGGTAGAAAATTTTGTCTAGTCAAGTATAAAATTCTAGAGCTATTTTCATAAATATATTAATATTCTTACTATATTCTTAATATTTTTACCTATTTTCTTAAATATATTTATAATTCTAGATATGTAATTTGATTTCTTTTAATGTTTATTTTTATTTTTGAGAGAGAGGGAGAGAGACGGAACGTGAGTGGGGAAGGGGCAGAGGGAGAGGGAGACGCAGAATCCGAAGCAGGCTCCAGGCTCTGAGCTGTCAGCACAGAGCCTAATGCGGGGCTTGAACTCTTGAACTGCAAGGTCATGACCTGAGCCGAAGTCGGATGCTTAACTGACTGAGCCACCCAGGTGCCCCTAGATCTATAATTTTAAAATATTATTATTCATTGTTATCAAATCCACATTAACAATACACCTCAGTGGGGTTTCAATGGCACATCTTTGCTGTGAGCCAAATGTGGGTCCTCCACCTTCCCTCCCCAAATGGATTACTGTACTTTGTTAGCAGCAGCCTGAATAACTCTATGTTCCCTAAGAGACTCCAAGAAAATGAGAGTGGATGAGAGGAAGTTGAGTCTATTTTTCCCCTCAAGAAAACAAGCAGACATTCCCCCCAAACCTGATAAACACAGGTTACTTAGGTTTTTGATGGGATTTATTGATTTATTTGTGTTATGTTTCAGTGTCTTATGCAATTTTAAGCTATTTGTGTTCCATACACTCAAGCCTTTCAGAAACAGATGGAACATAAATTTAAAATAAATAAAAGTGCAATTTGATCTGTATATAGCCACAGAATTGTCAACACTTATGCCACATAATATGTTGGTATATTTGTTTCATGTTTATGATATGAAATTGATCGATTTTGTCACCTACAGGATACATATATTTATAAGAGATTTATTTATAAGAGACTTAAACCTTATTACCTAAATGGAGAATGTGCCTGACTGCTCCATTTAAATAGCTCTGAGCTTAATGCAGTGCATATTAGAGAAAAGATATGAAAAATTATGCCCCTTTTAAGTGCCTGGGGGAATATACAATCCTTCCAAGTACAGTTAAGAATAATTTGTCTAAAAGGTTGTAATTCAAGCTATAATTTATTTTTACTTCCAGATTTTTGCTATCATTTTCTTTATATTGGTTCTTCTGCCAAAAAAAAAATTGCATCTCTAACAATATGTATTTTTAATAAGGCTATGGAAGGGCACCTGAGTGGCTCAGTGGGTTGAGTGTCCAACTTCTGCTCAGGTCATGATCTCGCAGTTTGTGGGTTGAGCCTTGCATCAGGCTCTGTGCTGACAGCTCAGGGCCTGCAGCCTATTTTGGATCCTGTGTCTCCCTCTCTCTCTGCTTCTTCTCTGCTCGCATTCTTTCTCTCTCTCAAAAATGAATAAATATTTTTTAAAAATTAAAAAAATATAAAAATAAAGCTATAGAAGAATTTTCAGCTTTAAAACACGTAAGATTTTGTAAAGGTCCTCCAGTCTTATTAAGAATAATATGGGAAATTATGTGATTCAGATTCAATTCAACATTTACTGAAAAGCTCCTATGTGCCAACCATTCTGCCAAGTGTTTTATCATGATATCTCATTTGATCTCTGTAACAATTTGATGAGGAAGGTATTATTAGTATCTCTATTTTACAGATGGTAACTGAGACTCATGGAAATTGAGTAAATTACTTACATTACACAAATAGAATGGAAAATGTCTTGGAAACAGTGCGACACATGGTAGGCATTCAGTAAATGCTTGCTGAACCTGAAACAGCACTGCCTCTTAAGACAAATACTGTTTCTTTTCAGCATTCTTAGATCTTAAACTATACAAAATGAGTAAACATGAGGCTTGGCAAGTAGTCTGGCTTATTTATGTCTTTATTTTTTGTAAGTAATCTGTTATTTTATCTGAACAGACTATTGAACTGTCTGCCGGTTTTTAAAACTTTTCAAGCATGATTGAGGCCAAGCTTCTCAAATCCTATTGTATTATTAGCTCAACACATTTCTCTCCCTTATTATTTTACTGAGGTATCTAAGAGAAATTTTTTTTTCAGCAGAAGCAGTTTGAGATTCTTTTAGTCAATCTAGAAAACCATCTTCTACGTTTAGTCGGTGCTCATTGACATTGAAGTTTGGGCTTTGCAAATGACAAATTGCTTTAAAGTCAAGCTTTATGCTTTCTTGATCATTTCCTCCAGCACCTCACATGGTGCCTTGTACATCGCAGATACTCAGTAAATACCAGATGGATGAAATAATGGGTGAATAATTTTTGTATTGAATGCCACACACGTATAAAACCAGTTATTCTTCTCTGAAATGTTTCTGTGGATTGATTCAATATGGCTAGTTAGTTAGTTTGGCTAATGAAAATTTAAAATATAATTCATAGTATAGCATTGTATATTTTCTATTGTTTTAATACAAGAGAAATGTCTTTGCAGTTTCTTCATCTACCCTCACAGTTTCTCCAGGAAGCTCTACGTAGTAGAAAGTACAGCAGTTCTTGAAGCCACTAACCGAACCTCCACTTGCAGTTCTGTAGATGTCCGTAGTTCTTCCTCACATCTCCACAGACTGCTAAGGCTTTTTCTTTGAGAGAAATCCTGTCCCTGATGACTTCAAGCCATTAACCTGATGAGAAAAATCATATAAGAAACAATACATGATTAACATGTTAAATAGACATTATTCTTCCATTTACCATGAGTGAATGGGATAATTAGTATCAAGAAAGCACATTCTGAAGTTGAATATAGTCCTAAAACTTTATCTAATTGATGAACAAAATCAACTGGGGCTTAATGAGAGCATGGTAGAAATCATTTCAAGTTCCATGGGACAAATGCATTATGCAGCAATATCCAATATGTCTTTGGAGCCTCACAAATAGTTGTTGTAATCACTTCCACTTTTACATTTAAAGGAAATGTGTTGTTAGTTATGGCAACTCCACCCTGGCTACCTTCCCAGAAAATTGTGTGCTAAATATATTCAGGCAAAAACAATGAAGACTTGTTCACATTTTGATATTGGAGTCCTTTTGTGGTTTTCAATGAACACCTTACTGACCTAATGATTTGGAGGACACATTTCTAAATTCTGCAGCTGAAAATGCTTCCATACTGGTCTATCGCTTTATTTCCCTCTGGGATGAGGACATTTAAGTACCACTGGAAAAGAACTTTGCTGAATCCTGCACAAATATAAATCAGCTCTTTCTGAGGTTACCAACTTGCATCAATCAAAAACTGTTGGAATATAAATAAGTGTGATACTGGAGTGTATGGGTAAAAAATAAAAAGGTGCTCCATTACAACCAAAATGCCCTTAATTAAAGAATATCTTTAATTTTACTTTTTAATATAAAACTATATTTTCTGGAGGTTGGATGATAACTATGTAGTAACTACTCAGTATTCTTATGTCAGGCTACTGTTTCAGAATGGATACTTAGAATTCTTATCCTTCTAGATTTGTCCTAGATAAATGTGTATTGAATTAGATGTTATATGCTCTTTTTTGTTTTTCAATATTCCATCTCTGGCACAACCTCAAGTACCAATAACTGACCTTTTTTTTCTTTTTTAAGTTCATTTATTTTGAAAGAGAGAGAGAGAGAGCATGAGCAGGGAAGGGGCAGAGAGAGAAAGAGAGAGATAGACAATCCCAAGTAGGCTCCACACTGTCAGCACAGAGGCTGATCAGGGGCTCCATCTCACAAACTGAAAGATCCTGACCTGAGCCAAGATCAAGAGTTGGACTCTTAACCGACTGAGCTACCCAGGCACCTCTAGATGTTATATGCTCTTAATCCATCTACTCATAAAGTTATAGATTTGCAGAATGTTAGGATGCATTGTACCTTAGAAATCTATTATCAGGGCACCTGGGTGGCTCAGTCAGTTAAGCAACTGACTCCTGATTTCAGCTCAGCTCATGATCTGGTGGTTCAGGCCTCAGGTCAGACTCTGTGCTGACAGCGCAGAGCCTGTCTGAGAATCTCTCTCTTTGTCTCTGTACCTCCCTTGCTCGGGTGCACGCATGCACTCTTTCTCTCTCAAGATGAATAACTAAATCTTTAAAAAAAATCAATTAGATCATCTGGAGTTTTTTTCCCATTGATCACAAAACCGATAGAAGAAATGAAGGGTGAGTCATCACAGGGTATTGGAGGGGCTAGTTTAACTAGGATAGTAAGGCTAGGTCTTTATAAAATGGCATCTTTTCAGTTGAGACTTCAAACAAGAGGGAAAACCCATTTGAAAATCTCAGGGAAAATCATCCCAAGGAGATGGAATGGCAAGTATAAAGTCCTTGAAGCACAAAAAAGGGAGTGTACTAGAACGAAGTAAAGTAGGAAAAGGGCAATGAGTTCAAAAGGGCAGGCCAAAACCAGACTACAAAGGGCCTTAAGAAGAGGGTAAAGAATTTGGATTTCCTTGGCAATTCCATGGGACGTCATCTGAGAGTTTCAGGGAAGGGAGTAACAGGGTCTGATTTATGCTTTAGGTTGAAAACTCTGGTGTCTGTGTGAACAATAAGCAACAAAGTAGCCAGAACAGAGGCAGGAAGACAAGTTGAGATGTTATTACAGTAGTTCAGGAAAGATAGAATAATGACTTGGACAAGGTTTGCATTGAAAGTATTGGAGATAGAAGAATCTGATGAGATTTCTAAGTGTTTGATTTGAGCGAGTAACTGGATGGGAGGTGATGCCATTTGCTGTTCTTGAGAAAGCTGAGCAAAGAGAAGATTGAAGAGATAAGCTTAATTGGTCTTGCTGATCATATTAAAGTTTAAGGTACCACTTGGACATCCAACTGGCAAAATTGAATAGACAGTAGAGGCTGTGCTTCAGGGTAGATGTCTGGAGTAGGGATAAAAAATTGGGAGTGTTCATCATGTGGATAGCTGCCTAAATGAGATCACTTAGGTAGAAAGTGTAGCTAGAGGAGAAATGGACAATAATTAAGTCTGTGGGGAACCCAGTAGGAGGTCTGGTAGAGAAAAAATAGCCAGCAGATGAGGCAAATATGGGATAGGCAGTGAACTGGGAGGAAAACGCAGTGTTGTATCATTGAAGCCAACTGAAGTAAGCATTGAATCAAACAAAACAAAAAACGGCAAAAAGAAGGAGTGATCAATTGCATAAAATGTATCAAAATACCAAGTAAGATGAGAAAAAGGAGAGAGAGTTTGCTTTGGTTATATCAGGTGCTTTGTAGTCTTAAATAGTATCATTTCAATGGAGACAAAAAGCTGATTGGAGACACCAAAGGAGCGAAGGGAATGAAGACGTGGAGATAGCAAGTAGAGAGCCCTTTGAGGAGATTTGTTGTGAACAAAGACACAGATCTGTAGCTGAACTGGTTGACATAACTTGCCACGTGTGAACAGATAGTAAGCAAGCACAGCCTTGCTTTGGACCTCAGATGTTCTGACTCTGAACCAAATATAGTAGGTCTTAATTAGTACCAAAAGACCATTTTAAAAGTATTTTCTTAATATTTTTTCTTTTATTTTCATCTTTAACTAAATATTGCTATAGTCAATTAGGCAGCTGCCTAATACTGAGCTGCTGAGAGAGCTGATTCTTAAATAAGAGGTCTGAGAGTACTAGATAGCTGTCAGGGGCCCAACGAATACTGAAGTATGGCGCAGATTTTGTCACTGAAGAGATCCACACCTGTCACAAACAAGAAGTAACTGTACATCGTATACTTTTGGGGTCCCATTTCAGAAGAGAAATAGTTCCTATTTTCCAACTGCATTATTGTATAGAAAGAGTAGAGTCAAAAGTGATTTCATCATGCTTCATCTGAAAGCTTATCTATGACACATCAAGAAAATGATTTCACTTTGGTTGGTATTTAAGTCAGGCAGTATGTATAATATAGGAAATGAATGTCACATGAAGTAGGACTGACTCAGCATAATTATATCCATTGCCATTTAAGTGTGGGGATGTGGTTCCTGAGGCAAAACTTGAAAGTAGGCTTTTAAAGACTGCACGTGATCTTATAGATAATAAAAATTGGAAGGGAAGAAGGGAAGGGAGGAAGGAAACCAAAGAAATGAACAATTATTGATCAGTCATGTGCTTAGCACTATGCTAAGTACTTTAAAATGCATTCATTTTGCATTTTTTAGTTTTAACAAAAGGTCTTTTATGGTTATTATCTGGATGGCAAAAATTGAGGCTCAGGAAAGCTAGTTCCCTAATATAACATATCAGAGAACCAATGCATGCTCTAACTAAATTCCAGCTCCAGCAATTAAATATAATACCATCATCTGTGCTAGCAAAAACTTCATCACATAACTATAACATATCACTTTATTTCTTACTTAGGTTTATTTTGAAGAAGAGAAGTAATGGAATTATGTAGGAATTCTTAGAATTCTGCTACATACCATTCCATTCCATCTTAGCTATGACTGTATGTCACATGTCATTCATATGAGCTTGACACATGGGGGAAGAAATCCCTGCACCTCTGGTTCAAAATGCATTTGTGATCCATTTACAAAGTCTTTCAGGAATACAGAAATAAAAACTACATAGTTTTGCTGCTATATTAGTGGAAGAGACACATATAAGTGGTCTCTTGTTTAGATTTTTAAATCCATAAAAGATTTCTCCTGTGCACTCCTGGAAGACTGGAAGCCTTTAACTGAGAGTCCAGCACCTAATAGGAGGGGCTCAATAAATACTCACAGATAAATCTACCTCTGTGTATGTCAGGCACTTTGGATTATAAGAAGGAAAGTAAAAACTTAGGCTGCCTGAAGCAAAGGGAAGGTAAGAATTCACACAAAGGGACAGAGACAGAGACCCAGAGATGCAAACCGCTCTGGGGACCAACTTCTCCCTCCTTTCTTCTGGCCTTCAAGGTCTTTGTCTCATAGGTCCTGTGTGCTGTTTTCTTCCTTTTTCTCTGACTATTAGACAATCCTCTTTGTAGTTCTTTAGTTTAGTTTGTAAGGAAGTCTGCCTGATAGACTCACCTACTCATTATTATCTCTTTTGGGCAGAAATTTATATTCTAGGCCATTTCTTGCTCCAAATTTGAGTGTGTTCCCTGATCCATCCAATAAGTGCTCGTTGGTAACTGAAAATACAATGAAGTGCTGCTTTTTTGACCAATGCATTAGTTCCTATGATCTTTTACTTAAGGATCTAATTTGACTTGTATCAATAGCATAGACTTTGGCTATATCTCTGCCCAGGTCATTTCAGAACAAGTCTAACACTTTTGCTTTCTCAGAAGCAAAGAAAAATTATATGAAATATTGACAGAATTTTTTTAAGATTTTGTTTTTGAGTAATCTCTATACCCAATGTGGGGCTCGAACTTACAACCCCAAGAATAAGAGTCACATGCTCTAATGACTGAGCCAGTCAGGACCTTTCATTGAGAATCTTTTTAAAAGAAATATAACAGAAATCCAGATGTGCCAGAATATCAAACACTGAAGAAAGAAGTTTGATCAACACCAAAAAAATGAAATAATCCAATTAAAAATGGGCAGAGGACCTGAATAGACATTTTTCAAAAAAAGACATATAGATGGCCAATAGACACATAAAAAAATGTTCAACATCACTAATCATTAGAGAAATACAAGTCAAATCATAATAAGATCTCACCTTATGCCAGTCAGCATGGTTTGTATCAAAAAGTCAAGAAATAACAAACATTGGCAATGATGAAAAGGGAATCCTGGTGCACTATTGGTAGCAATGTGAATTGGTGCAGTCACTTAGAAAACAGGGTAGAAGTTGGTTATTCAAGAAATTAAAGATGGAAATATCATACAACACAGTAATTCTACTTATGGGTATGTAACAAAGAAAACAAAAACACTAATTCAAAAAGATACATACACTACTATGTTTATTGCAGCGTTATTTACAATCGCCAAGATAATGGAAGCAACCTAAGTGTCCATTGATAAATAAATGGACAAAGAAGATGCAGCATATATATACAATGCAATATTACTCAGCCATAAAAACGAATGAAATCTTGCCACTTGCAACATGTATGGACCCAGAGAGCATGTTAAGTGAAATAAGTCAAACAGAAAAGACAACTACCATATGATTTCACTTATATGTGGAATCTAATAAACAAAACAACTTGTGATGAGCACTGAGTATTGTATGAAAGTGATGAATCACTGAATTCTACTCCTGAAACTAATATTGCATTGTATGTTAACTAACTAAAATTCTTTTAAATGTTTATTTATTTATGAGGCAATGTTTATTTAAATGTTTATTTCTTTATTTTTGAGAGCGTGAGAGGCAGAGATTGAGAGCATGAGTGGAGGAGGAGCAGAGAGAGAGAGAGAGAGAGAGGAAGAGAGAATTCCAAGCAGGCTCTGCACTGTCAGCGCAGAGCCCAACATGGGGCTCAAACCCATGAACTGTGAGATCATGACCTGAGCCAAAATCAAGAGTTGGATGCTCAACAAACTGGGTACCCCTTAACTAACTAGAATTTAAATAAAAATTTGAAAATATAAATAAATAAATAAATAAATAAATAACAAAACAAAGAGAATGGAAATAGACTCATGAATACAGAGAACCTACTGGTGGTTGCCAGAGTGGTGAGGTAGCGGTGATGGGATAGATGAAATAGGTGAAGGGAATTTTGTACAAACTTCTAGTCATAAAATAAGTCAATCACAGGGATGAAAAGTATAGCACAGGGAATATAGTCAATAATATTATAATAACTTTGCACAGTGGTAGATGGTAACTACACTTACTGTGGTGAGCATTTCATAATATATAGAATTGTTGAATCACTACCTGGTACACCTGAAGTTAATATAATGTTGTATGTCAACTATACTTAAATTTTAAAAAAAAAGAAAGTAGTTTGAAAGTGAGTTGTTTCTCCTCAAAGATTAGAGTTGACACAAACCAAATTCATGCACCACGTACTTTGTATGAAAAATATTTTTGACAGCTAACAAAGTGGTTAGGACTTTATTTTTAAAGTTAGTTATTTTATAAGTTAGGACTTATAAACTTTAAAGATTATAGAAATTTGGTACACTGGTAGTAGTAGGTTACATTCTGAGACATATAGAAATAGCTTTGCCCTCGTGGTAGAAGAATGTGCCTTGTGATTAGACTCCAGAATAACAAACATGCCAGTGAAAGACAGAATATGGGCAAGAAATTCATTGTTTCCCCCCAAAAATGAAGCTGTTAATAAGATACATTTTAAGACATCAGGGATATGAGTATAGCTTGATAAGTGTTTATATTGGTTTTTCAGTTTGGCACCTACATATATGCTGTAAAAATTTTGACTTCTTTTCAAAGGCAAATTTACATACAATCTAAGCACATAGAGAATCTAGATTGCACATTCCCCCCACCTTAAAATGTTTATTTATTTTGAGAGAGAGAGAGTGAGCACGTGTGTGCATGTGAGCAGGGGAGTGGCAGAGAGAGAAAGGGAGAGAGAGAATCCCAAGCAGGCTCCATGCTGTCATCACTCAGGCTCAATCTCACAAACTGTGAGATCATGACCTGAGCCAAAATCGAAAGTCAGACACTTAAATGACTGAGCCACTCAGACACTCCTTTCCCTTCTTTTAAAGTGATGAAAACTTGCTATATATATTCCATAAAATCCTTTAGCAGGAAGTAATAATAAATAAAGTATAGGCCCATAAATAGGAAATATTCAGGAAATCCTGAAGAATATAATTTCACTTTCCCATATAACACACATCTTACGTAAAAGGATATTGGAATGGTGTTATGGATTAAATTGTGTCTCCTCCCCCTCAACAAAAGATATGTTGGAGTCTTAAACCTCCATTACTCAGAATGTGATCTTATTGGAAAATAAGGTAGGTGCAGATATAATTAGTTAGGATGAAGTCATACTGGACTAGTGTGGACCCCTAATCCAATATGACTGATGTCCTTATAAAAGGGAGAAATTTGGACACAGACACACAGGGAGAACCCCCATGGAGATTGGAGTTATACCACCTCAAGTCAAGGAACTACCAGAAGCTAGGAGAGGGGCCTAGAACAGATTCTTCATTAGCTCCTTCAGAGACCCAGACAACACCTTGACCTTAGACTTCCAGGCTCTGGGGCTGTGAGGCAATGAAGTGTTGTTTAAGCCCCTCAGTTTGTGGTACTGCATTACATTCAAAGAATCCACAAGAATGTTAAGCTTGCATTCTGTGAAGGAGCAGAGTTGGACAATACCCAACACGTCTGTTAGAATGAACTCATTTATATAAAAGCTGAAAATCTGCTGTTGAAAAAGACACAGGAACACTGACTTCACTGGGATTCAAGTCTATAAAAACATGTAAACTGAGTGGCACATGACTAAAAACAGACTGAATCATGAAAGGGAAGGCACCACAAGGTAAAACAGAGTCTGGATCCTGAGCTGCCCATTGCTTGAAGGCCAAATGCCCCTGGTGCTGTGGAAGCATTCTAGAAACGTGTGTATGTGTGTGTATGTGTGTGTGTGTGTGGTGAAAACCTGTGCCTCTCATCGTTTTGGAGCACAGACAGCTCTTTAGTGGGTGGGACATTGCAATAGTGTGTAAGAGAAAGTGAGCACCTTTTTTCCTGACAGCATCACAACCTGTATGGGTTGAAGCAGGCCCACATTAAGGCCATGCAACTATCAGAGCTTAAACTGAAAGTCCCGGCAAGGTTGACAATTCTCCAGTTATGTGAGTGGTTCCCAGCCCCAGGTGCAGTGGCAGCTGTCCCATTTCCTCACCGGTAGCAGGGTGATAGAAGGACACAGAGTCAGAGACCCCAGGGCTCCATTCATAACCTATGGAGGTTTCCCAGAAGGGATTTCTGGTTTCCCGTTCCACTAACAAACAGTAATAGTAAATTATGCCTAAGGAAATTTTTTTTTCAAATACATTTAGGTACTCCTCATATCTGCAGAAATACTTGGAGAGAAAGAATCTATCTCAGACTAAACTTTCTGCATGTCTGTCAGTTAAGATTGGAGCATCAAAAAATTTAAACTTTAATATATATGTTTCCTGATTTATATACAAATTTGGATATAGCAATCTTACTACTATATGTTTAAAGTCAATTTATTATCTTTTATACAGATATAAAATTAATTATTTGAAGGAAAGTAACATTAAAAAAAAACATGTTACAACCTAATGGCTATAGCAACTATTTTATTTACTCAGTAAATTAGGCCGAAAGGCAGGCAAATGAAAACGAAACGAAGCAAATACACTAAAGGCTTCCTCACTGGCATAATGGAAAAGGCTATGGAAACGCTTGAGAATGCTCCCCACAAAGTGTTGCTTGAGCTCTATTAGATCAGCTAGAAAAAAAAAAATGGTGGAGTCTGCCAAGCTCTGACAGCTTTCTCTATTAGAAGGAAGCGTCAGAGACTCGTGTCTTCACAAACTCATTCCAGGACTGTCATTCCACAGTTAAAGGACCATTTATCTGCTGGATAGTGTCCATCTTGGAGATGTCACTGTGGGTGTTTCTTGAGCTATACCTGGAAGAATCAGATATTCCACTGGGCTTGCAGCATGACCAGTGTTTGTTCTGAAGTGAAAAGCCTCAACGTGGTTGTTGGAAGTAGCCATATATTTACCTATGTGGTTCCACATTTCCATAAGCCTGGAAAAAATCCAATTGTTACATCATGAAATGGATTGCTGCATGGTTCAATCACTGAATTTTTAATAGCCTTAAGTAACATTTATTGAGCACTTGCCATGAGCAAGGAATAGTGTTAAGAATTTTGCCTAGATTATCTTTTTTTTTTTTAGATTTTTAAAATTTATTTTGAAAGAGAGACAGAGACAGAGAGAGTGTGAATGGGGGAGAGGCAGAGAGAGAGGGAGAGAGAGAGACAATCCCAGGCAGGCTCCGCACTATCGGTGCAGAGCCTGATGTGGGGCTTTAACTCACGAACCATGATCATGACCTGAACAGAAGTCGGATGCTTAACCAACTGAGCCACCCAGGTGTCTCCTAGATTATTTGTTTCAATCCTAAAAATAACTTTAACAAATAGGTACCCTTGTTACCTCCATCAAATGCATGAGGAAACTAAAGCCCATGGCAGCCAAGTATCTTAACTATCATCTCGGAGCGATAGCAGAGCTGGTGGTCACACTGGCAACCGGGCCAACCTTACACTCTTAGCTCCATCTTACGCTATCTGAGTCAGCCAGATGGAAGCTGATCCTCAAGTAAGGTCGCGGCTTCAGTTTTGTTTGATGGGAAAATAGATCTTATTTTGAGTATTTTTATAAGAGCAACCATCTATTGATTGCTTACTATGAGCCAGACTACACGAATGCTCTTTGTACATATCCCGTTTACTTCTGACCTCAACCCTCTACCATGTAGTATTACACATTTTATACACAAAGGAACGGGACTGAATCACTAAGCACTTTTTTCAAAGTCACACAGTTGGAATAGAAGTCTCTCAGCCCAACTCTAAAGGCTATATACTACCTGCTCTAAACTTTCTTCTTTTATTCAAAGAATTTTATTTTTATTTGTTTGGTACTTTTTCTATTAATCCCTGCTGGTAATAATGATGCCTATGAAATACCTTTTTCCTCAAAGCTGATATTTATGTTTTCATGTCATATCAAGACTAAGATAAGCTAAGAAAGTGTGCTCAGTAGTAATTTCCCACAGAATGGTCAATAAGTAAAACAAGTAAAAACTGTCATTCTTAAACAGATATATCATCTCCCCTTTTAAAAAAAAATGAAGGGAAAAATGAGAGAAAAGGGGAAGAAATCCTGAGTGTTTGGAGCTTGTCTCCAATATCACCTTGCCTAGGAGCTGTGGAATCATTCTGCTGGTTCCAATGGGAAGACCATGAGTGTGACTTATTTGACCAATCATCACTTTTAAAATATACCTTTCAGTGCATTTTGCAGAAGGTAATGCAGTAAGGAAGCAATTGGATTTTATTTTATGGTTACATAAGGGTTTTTCTAGACTTTGAAGCAAATGGGGCAAAGGCTTGCTCTTCATCCATCTAGTCTTTATTGGTTTCTGTACTTAAAAATGACTTCACAGAATGATCACAGCATAAATTCTTGGGGGCATTATCCAAGAATGCAATATAGATGGTATCCTCGGCATCAGGTAACAGAAAGAGAGGAATGGCGACAGATGAAGTCAGTCATAGCTGTTTGAGAACAGTAGCCTGCTCTGATTTGGACTCATACTAAAGACTTTTCATTTTTGGTCTCTTTTGGGGTCCATAGTTCTTCTAATCGTAGCTGATATTTTTTGAGTGCTTACTAAGCATGGTAGTATTTATCTTACATAGATTAGCTCACAAGAATCTTATGTGAAGGCTAGCATTATAATCCTCATTTTATAGATGAGGAAATAGAGATTTAAAGAGATTAAATAACTTGCCCCGATTCATGCAGCTAAGAGACAAAAAACCAGGCAATGGATGTAGACAATCTAACTCCACACCCTGTTACGATCAACCACATTTGCCACACTTCTTTCTGGCTCATGCTGGTGCCAAAATCTTGTTTAAGGCCCTATTCAACTTTTAAGTGAGATTTGCAAATATTTATTTGTGCAAAATATGCCTGTATTTAACTGACAGGGAAGAAATGAATAATAAAATAGTAGAGAATGTAAAAATAATTTACATTTGAATTTGTTTAATGTGATAAAATTTACCATTTTAATCACTTTCAAATTTACAGTTCAGACATTCACATTGTCATGACTGTCATCAGCATCCATCTCTAGAATTCTTCATTACATATGACTTTAAAATACATTCATTCATTCATTCATTCATTCAGTAATAGCTGTTCAAAGTCTAGCCGAACCTCTGCTCTGAGCCAGACACTGTATTAGACAAAGCCCGGCCCACTTCATAGTCTCACATTCTCCCACAAGGCTGGCCAGCCAAGCCTGGTGAGTCCTTTTCCTTGCTGCTTGGACCCCAAACCCAGCAGTTTAGAGAAAGAACAGAGCTGGGGATAGGGAGTTGATACAGTCAAAGATGGCCATGCACCATCAAGTATCATTCTTCACATTATAGAGTGGAGAGCATGAACACAAAACTTGTATTTGCATCCCCTTTTTGCCACATTTGTGGGCACTTAGATATGTTTCCTAGTTCCTCTGTATCCCCAAGGCTTCATTTGTAACATGGAAATAATTTTTACTTTATTGCATTGAGAACAAGAGAGATAACACATGTATGGGAGAAGCTTTAAAAATAACTAGTGTGACAAGGAAAATAAACATTTATAATTCTCCCGCCACCTTTATGAAAAAGGAGATCTTGAAACTGGAGGCACTTTCCTTTGCTGGCTTTTTGCATGCTTAAGTGTAGTATACTATCAAGAGATGGTTTTGTGTGCACTTGTGTGCAAGTGCGTGTTCGTGTTCACATGTGTATGCGTGCGTGCATACACATACGAGTGTGTACATGTGTGAATTAGGAGGGAGGAGGAGGGGAAGATAGAACTAAATTACTGGTTAGAAAGAGAGGAGAAAATGAGGCCCCAGGGAGGCTTCAGGGGTAGGGGACCGCAGTCCAGGGAGATTCAGAGCCCTTGAGGAGAAAAAGGATAGAGTTGGTGAGTCCCTTTTTTCTTGCTATGCACTATAGGATAAAAAAATTTCACTTCTGTTCTCTCTTTGATAGCTTTAAATACTTGTACTTTCTCTTTATTTTTGAGATTATATGCAAGGGGAGTGACGTTGAAAAGATGCAGCACTAAATTCTACTTCATTATTGGCTCCTGAAAGAACCAGGTAGCTCACCAAAATGGCTATAAATAAAGTATCTTATACATCATAAACACACGTATTGCCAGCCAGTGTGCATGCGTGTGTGTGTGTGTGTGTGTGTGTAACAAAAAATTGTTTTGGAGCTCTACATATATGTGTTTCATGTACAGATCTCAGTGTTGAAAGGCATCATTCTTCCTGCCAGAACTTTCTGAGAATAGACTCCAGACAAAGCGTGCAGACTTGAAACCTTTTAGAACGTAGAAACCCAGGTGCAGTGAAGGGAGGGATAGAAAGGACTGGTGACTGAGCGTTGGAGAGACCTGTGCTGGGTGGGCATGTTGACCTCTGCCAAATAAGCCAGAATCATCCTTCTAAGAGGAGGACCAAGAACTACACCTTCTCTAAAAACACTGGGGACATTTCTGCTCCCAAAGACAAAGGCGTGTGGAGAAAATCTTCAGACGCCTGGGGCCACCAGTTTGGACACCAGAGGCTAGAGGTTCCAGCCACCATAAAGGTGAGTATGCAGGAGGTGAATGCTACACTGGACCCACTCTCTCCATAGGTAACCATAGACTCCTGTCAGCTGAGAGCTGAAAGTTTGTTCCCAAACCCTTTCCAGGCATCTCTATTTACAAAACAAGTCCTTGATAGTGGGGCCATCAGGCTGATCTGCAGAATAGAAAATTCCATCAGATAGGCTGGATGTGACTTCAAGCCAATATGGTGTGGTTCTCTCCCCAAATCCCATACAAGGACCATCTTGACCCTAGAGTTGCACACACATAAAGGAAATTGAATGATTATTGGAGGACCATGAAGCTTTCAGCATCAGAGTTTTCAGGGTTCTCTTTTGTTTCATTCCACCAAACCAATAGTTAAAAATACTAGATGAGAGGTAATGATACTACCTTTATTAACATATTTAAGCTCTATATTCCCTTGTAATAATGGTAGGGATCAGGGACAGAGAGAGGAAAAGAGAAAAGGGAAGAAACACAAATTAAATTTCCTCTTTTGGGGAGCCTGGGTGGTTCAGTCTATTGAGCGTTGGATTCTTGATTTCTTTTTAGGTCATGATCAAGCCCCGTGTTGGGCTCTGCGCTGTCAGTGTGGAGCCTGCTTGGGATTCTTTCTCTCCCACTCTCTCTCCCTCTGGGTCCCTCAAAATAAATAAATAAAGTTTAAATAAATAAATACATAAAATACTTCTTTTATATTAGATTTTACCAAGTGAGCTAAAGAAACCTCCTGAAGCCTTCAAAGCAGCACATTGTTAGGTGTAAAGTATACAGAAATTTTAAAATATTTTCCGACGGACCTTCCCCAATTGTGAAACCAATATTCTTTCTGTGCATTTTGTCTGCTGTTGTGACCCTGGCAAAGGGTCCAGATGAATGTTGCTTCCAGAAGGAACACAGTATAAGGGAAGCTCGTTTCTGACCAACATAAAGTGGTGAGGGGAAAGGAGCAAAGATGCAGGTACCGATGTCCCCGTTTCCTGCCCTCTCCACACACACACACACACAGTCTTTCAGGGTGAAATCTGGGTGATGAGGGAAAGCAAGGACTCCGGGACCTAGGATCAGAGGAGGTAGGCTGTCCCTGGGTGATTCCTCCTGTGTAACAGGAGAGTATAAGACTTTGCAACCAGAGGCAATGGTGGGAGCAGTTCAGCTATAGGCATCTCCAAAAACCAGGTGAAACATGTCAGCAGACACAGATTGGTGCAGGGCCAGCCACTCCACAGCAGAGACCAACAAGGTAATCTAGGGGACATCTTACCTATCCTGGCCTACTTCCCCATACCTGGGCACTATCTGTGTGGGCTGATGTGGAAGAAGAGATAAGAAATCTTAAAAACCTGCTTAAACCAGAGTATATTGCAATGCCATTTAGTGACAGGTTTGAGTTTTCAACCACCCTGCCACCATTCCACGTAGGATTGGAGATGAGCATGGTCCTAAGGAAGATGAGATGGGCCGTAGCAAATAGAACTATGTTGTCTTTGCCCACCAGGTATGGAGGCATGTAGGAAACAAGGCTTCTTCTCACCCTCCACCTACTCCACTTATTTCAGATCTAAGACAAAGTTTACTCACCTTCCACCCAACACACTTGTACCAAACACCAGCTACATACACAGTGCCCTGTGGTCGAACACAGGCTGCCCTCCAGAAGCTTCCAGTACTGTTAAGGAAACAGACACCATCACAGTTATGGCACCAAGTGAAGGAGGTCATTGATGTCAGAAACCACAAAAGCACAAACTCTCCTGGATGAGAGATTGGAGTCAGTGATAAGAGCTGATGTTATAGCCCGGCATCCAAGAACAGTTCAGATTTCACAATTAGGGATGGAAAGAAAGGACATTCTGGGCAAGGGGAATAATCACCAGGGCCCAGAGGCTGGGCCAGTAAACTTATGGCTGTCCACAGTTTATTCTCATCTGGGTTTCCCATGTTAAGTACAGTATCTGTATTATTTTCCCATTGCTGCTGTAACAAATTGCCACAAATTTAGGGGCTTCAAATAACACAGGTTTGTTGTTTTAACTTTCCAGAGGCCAGAAGTCCAAAATGAGTCTTAGACTAAAATTAACGTGTCAGTGGGGCTGGTTCTATCTAGATGCTCAAGGGGAGATTCTGATTTTTGTCTCTTCCAGCTTCTAGAAGCTGTCAGCATCCCTCCACAGTACTCTAAACTCTGCTTCTGTGGTCCCATCTCCTTCTGCTTTTGACCTTCATGCCTCCCTCTTATAAGAACCCTTGTAATTACATTGGACCCACAGGATAATCTCTTCACCTCAAGATCTTTAATACGATCACATATGTAACGTTTATTTTACCATGTAAGGTAATGTATTCACAAGTTCTGGGGACAAGGAGGCAGGCATCTTTGGAAGGCCATCATTCTGCCTGCTATGATATCATGTATGTTTCCTCCCTTCTTCTAATGGAGTATGATAACTGACATAGGACTTTTTTAGTAAAATGCAAAAGAGGAATTTGAATATATTTTTTTAAATGTAAACATGCTAATACCAGTTATGATATCCATTAAGGTGATACAGACTTTATTTAAAACTAATGATCGTCCTCAAAGAATAAATATAATTAGAATTCTCAATATTTGATATGAAATTATACTTCTCAAACTGGGGCTACCAGGATCCCAGGAGGTACACCTGATGACCAGAGGTGATAAGTTGCAAGATAAACATTCCGAGAGTGCCAATTTACTAATTATAAGCCAGTTAAAATATTTTATAATTAAAGACAAAATGTGAGTATAATGCAGAGGAGAATGTAGAATTTGAAAACATTTAATAAAAAATGAGACTTTAAAGAAGCAATAGTATGTTTCAAAGTGTGCCTGAGTACTGCAGATATACTTCTCTGCTTTAAGGACTATTTTGATGGAACATTTGAAAAGCACTTGTATAAATTAGGATAACTTGTGGCACATTACAAATATGACAAAAACTTTCTCAAAAAAATCAAGAGAACAGTATCTCCTGGTTAAATTTAATTTTAGCTGAGAGTGAAATAAATGTTTTCATTGCAGTATTTGGAGAGATCATCTGTTATGTACCAAGCACATAATAATTCACCTATATATAGAATTCAGTTGTTGATAAGTTTCTGATTCAGTATATAACTGAAAACCAATATGTAAAAATATGCACAAATTAAACTCTTCATTTTATATGTAGAAGAAGTCCACTCAGCAATTGACCTGGGGTAGGTTTACTTTTAATTTACAAACACAATTCTAGTTAAGATTAGCTCTAGGGGTTCTATACCCAAATCAATAAACAGTGAGAGGAGAAGCCTCATTCCAGAAAACTAAGAAAAATTGATGGCACAGTTAACAGAGTAACACAGACAAGATTTAAAAAAGTATTTTTGAGCACCTCCTATACACCAGACATTACCTCATATAATAATCACAATCCTGAGTATTACCCTCTTTTGATAGCCAGGATCAGAGAGATGAGAAGTGCGGGGCCTTGAAACAAATCAGACTCCAAAGCTTGTGATCTTTCTGTTACATAAAACTCAGCGTGTTTCTTTAGTAAAGCAGGTGAGGGGTGTAAATGAGTTTAGAGACTTTTCTAACTCAAGTAACATAGGAGTTTTATTCCATGCAGTGTAGAACTTGAGGTTTGTGTTAACTTTGGCTTTCCAGAATAATTCATCAGCCAAAAATCCATTGCATAGTCCAGGCACACAAGCTAAATCCAGAACTGCCATAGGAGTGGAAGATTTTGATTTCATATATTTACTTTTCTTCTTATCTGTAAGGGTATAATTTACCTTTCTAAGATTGAAATTACTCTTTTACTTGTGGGTACCACTTGAATTCCGTTTTTTAAAAGATAAAATGGACTTTTGTTTTATTCCCAAGGAGTATATATTGATTCAGCATGTACACTTTTCTCCACCTTGCTGCTTTTAGTGTAACCAGTTCTTCTCTCCCTTGCAGGATTCATTCTCATATGAGAATGAGATTCATTCATTCTTCATCACTCATGAAGATTACATGAGTGTTCAGAAAGCACTTAAAACAGCACTTGGCAAATAGTAAAAGACCTTCCAGGTTTTTTCTTTTATGAAAACTCCTACAGTTATAAATAGCTTATTATTAATGAATTAATATAAGTTATAAAAGTACACATTTGCTCTGCACACCTGGGTGGCTCAGTTAAGTGTCCAGCTCTTGATTTTGGCTTAGGTCATGATCTCACGGTTTGTGGGTTCGAGCCCTACATTGGGCTCTGGGTTGACAGCACAGATTCTTTTGCCCCTCCCCTTGCTCATGCGCTCTCTCTCTCTCTCTCAAAACAAATAAACCTTTAAAAAAGTACACATTTGCTTTTCCATTATTACATATTGCCCAGCAGGAAATAAAATAGCCCCAAATTAAAGTCCAAATTTTATTAGAGAATATATCTAAAATACAATATTTATTAAGTTATGATATATTATTTGAATGGAAATATACTCTGTATCACAACTATAATTATACCAATTTTACAGATAATACTTCATTTATATCTCTGTAATTCAAAAGTCACTAAATTACAACATAATTCATATTTAACATTGCTACAAATATATAAGAATTTAAAATTTGCTCATTAATATAACATCTTGGAATCATGAATATTTATTTTACCTGATTCACATTACACAGAATCATGACTATTTTACCTGATGTACATTACATAGCTCAATTTATCTCATGATAGGGATTTGCACTCATTCTATTTTCCTATGCTTTAAAACTAGCATTTTTGTGAACAATTGTTAATGCTCATCACCCTCTGTTCTATGAACAAAGTCAAGGTATTTTTTCCCCTATTCCTTGAACTATATTCTCCACTACAGAAAGGCTACTACCATAAGCAAAGCACCCGTCACAGCAATTCTGTCAAGGATGACACCTGGTCAGGTTCTTCACATTTTACTAATAAGCACATCAGGTGAGAAATGAAAGGTCTAGAAAACCAGATGCAAAGCAGCCAAGGTCCAATTCAACAAGGTAGATTTGTGCTTAGCTAACGGGAAACCCAGAGGTCCATTCTTTGGTCCTGGGCTCCGGTACCATCTTATTTGAAGGAAGCATTAATTTTTCTGTTGTTCAGCGGCTGAGCTGGGCGCCAGTTGTCAACCATCAGTTCTTCTGGTTCGCCCTCCTTATTGAAATTAAGCTTACGGAATTTCAGCATCTAAAAGGCAAAATAAAATATTAAAAAACTAAAAGACCAAGTTTCACAATAGTATTCATTTATGTGCTTGCGTTATACCCTGAAATGCATTTTCCAATATTAAACTTCACTTTGATTCTCAATAAATGTATAATCACATAAACATATGTGTATACTTTTATTTTACTTTAAATGTTGTATTTATTTTTGAGAGAGTGCAAGTGGGGGAGGGGCACAGAAAGGGGGGCAGAGGATCTGAAGTGGGCTCTGTGCAGAGAGCAGCAAGCCTGATGTGGGCTTGAACTCACGAACCATGAGATCACCACCTGAGCCCAAGTTGGATGCTCAAGTGACTGACCCATTCAGGCGCCCCTATATCCCTATGCTTTTAGATAACAAATCAATTTCTAGAAAATGCACACAAGATTGTTGGTGTCATTTGGAAGGAAATTTTCAGTGAGCTTGTTTTTTCCCTCTTTAAATTTTAAAATCAAACATCAAAAGCCTATAAAACACTTCTGACATGTAAAATACTAACAGAAATTTTAGATCCCAATTAGAGTTCTGTTTTCTGCCCCAGGGAAGGTGACCTAAAGTGACCCAGGATCTGCAAGCTCCAGGGGATAAGTGAGGGCTGGTATCTTTGCTTAAATGTATAGAAACACATAAATGAATTTTCCCAATCTGGGAAATCCTTGACATTGACTGATCTTTATTCCCTTTTAACCTTGTTTTAGCTCCCTGGCCCAACGATGTGAAACAGGCAGCCCTCAACCAGCCTCCTACTTCTTTGAGGTTATTTGTGCAAAGGGGTGCTTCCCTTTTCCTAAGCAAGTCTTGATCTAAATGAAGAAGGATTGTTCGGGCAGTAATAAAACAGCCCACAAATCAACAGCCTTTAACCTGATCTCTTTGGTCCAGTAATTATGCCTCAGCTACTGTAACATCGGTTAAATTACCCAGGATCCAAGTCCTTGTGGATCCTACTGAGGAATGTCCATTTTCTACATTTCAGCTGTGTGGGAATAGAGACAGACAGGGGGTACTATTGGCGACTTAGAAGCTGCATTAATAACTTGAACTGCATAAACTATATTGTATGGGAAAAGTAAGAGTCTGTGTTAAAGGTTGTTAAAGCAACCTGGAGTGAGTTTTTGATACTTTTTTCTGCAAAGCATGGCTTTTACTTTTGTCAGAATTCAGAAAGGTATTCTGATACAAAAAGAACTGCAGCAAGCTCTTACGTGAGTGAGTAATCGGCGGGGAGTTACCACTGATATCTGTGTAACCTTGAGTATGAAATCTCATTGTCCTGGGCCTCAGTTTCCTCACAGTTTCCATAAAAGCATTTATTAAGTGACAGACACCCTTCTCATTTAATCCCCAGGATCACCCAACCTCACAGAGTAAACACTGCCTAAAGTTATGGCTAGTAACAGCAAATATTTCTCAAAAGCTGTTTATCAGCTACACACTGCTATAGACACTAGTTCCACAGCTAGAAGCATCAAGAGCAGGATTAAGCCCGTAAACCCTGGGTCTGTCCAAATCCAAAAGCCAAGCTCCTCTGTCTGGATGAAATGCTCTCCCTCACTTTAGGAAACCGACCTGCTCACTGCTAACGCTGATGGGCTCCTTGAGCAGAATCCAGGTCACACATTCCAGAAGAGGAGGAGTGGTCAAGGAGCCTGGGTAGGTCCAGTAGTCCAAGCTTTCCGGAAGGAGGACACGAGGGTCAAAGTTAGCGAAGTCAGCACTCTTACCCTGGAATTAGGCAAACACACAGGTTATGTGTCGTGATCAGAGTGGGAGGAAGGCAGGAAACAAATACTCCCTTCTGGTCGCCAGAAAACTTTTTTTTAATGTGTTTTTTGAGAGAGAGAGACAGAGACAGAGAGAGGGAGAGAATGAGTAAGGGAGGGGCAGAGAGGGAGACACAGAATCTGAAGCAGGCTCCAGGCTCTGAGCTGTCAGCACACAGCCTGATGCGGGGCTGGAACTCATAAACCATGAGATCAAGACCTGAGTTCAAGTTGGACGCTTAACCAGCTGAGCCACCCAGGCGCCCCTCCGCCCCCCTCTTTTAAGAGAGGTCCCATATTCACCAGAAAACGAAATAAAAAGAAATTAACAGATGACATTTGACTTGGAAATACAGACGAGCAGATATGAGCAAGGGAACCTGACGATACTATTTTCACATGTCCATTCTCATCTTGTCCTCCATAATTATCCCTTATAATTTCCTTCAAGTTATTAACTGATCACATCCAGTATTTAAAGTGAAATTGCTGCCACTAAAATAATGCAAATTTGAGGCTGCAGTCACCAAAATAGAGTATCCTTAACGAGGAGGTAATTGCCTTGCTATCATACCTCATGGCTGGATCAGAACTGAATAACTGCTTTCTTTTCCGGACACTACACTTTTAAAGCAACAGATGCAAACAGCAATGAGTTACAAGCAGAGGGACAAAGTTGTTACAAAGAGAGAAAACTGTCCTAAGAGAATAAAGCGAACAAAAGATAACTAGCCTCGGGGTAGGCAAAACCCTATTAGAGAAAATAGGTTCAAAAGAAAGAAAGATCGGGGCTCCTGGGCAGCTCAGTTGAGCAACCCGCTCTTGATTTCAGCTCAGGTCATGATCCCAGGATTGTGGGATGGAGCTCAGTGTTGGGCTCTGAGCTGAGTGTGGAGCCTGCTTAAGATTCTTTCTCAAAAAAAAAAAAAAAGATGATCAGGTTTTTCATTTTGTGAGGTATAATTAATACATAATATTATATTAGCTTCAGGTGCACAACATAATGATTTGATATTTGCATATATTGCGAAATGATCAACACAATAAGTCTAGTTAACATCCATTACTATGCCTGGTTACTAATTTTTTCTCTTATGATGAGAACTTTGAAGATCTACTCTCTTAGCAACTTTCAAATATGCAATGCAGTAGTAGTAACAACAGTTGCTATGCTGTACATTTTATCTCCAAAATTTATTTATTTTATAACTGGAAGTTTGTACCTTTTGACCCCCTTCAACCACTTCCCCCCAACCTCTGATAACGCCCAATCTGTTTTGTGTCTATGCACTCATTGGTTTTTAGTTTGTTTATTTGTTTATTTTTCAGATTCTGCATATAAGTGAGATCATATATTTGTCTTTCACTATCTGACTCATTTCACTTAACTTAATGCCCTCAAGGTCCATCCATACTGTCGTAAACAGCAAGATTTCCTTCTTTTTTATGACTGGAAATATTCCACTGTGTACATATAATCTACATTTCTTTATCCATTCATCCATTGTTGGACACTGGGCTATTTCTGTATCTTGGCTATTATAAATAATGCTGCAGTTAATGTGAAGGTACATATCTTTTCCAATTAGTGTTTTTGAATCAGGTTTATTCTCCATCATTCAAAGGGGTCAGATAGGAGTAACAAGTGAGCATTTCAGAAGATAAACATGACTTCAGTGAATATGAGCTTTCTGAAGCCAGGCCTGCGACTGGGGATTGTATTTAGCAGATGTTCAATGACCTAAACATGGCTGTGCTGTAGAATTTAAACTTGGGATGGATTAGTCTTCATGCTCAGCATTGTATCTCCTATGTCAACCAAGTGACTGAAATGGAGCAAGTACTTAACAAATACCTGCTGTGTGAATGAGTCAATAATTTGACCAGATGATCTTTCAGTTTCCTTTCAGTCATGAGATTCTCTGACTCTTATATATGAATGTTCAAATGATGGGGAAACAAAATTAAATAAAGGCAAGATTAAAATTATACTAGAATTAGGATCAACTTTTGGATAAAGAAAAGTTACATGAATATATAAGCAACATTTTACCTTCATTAACCGTTCATCCAAACACCACATGTCAAACTGAGACTATTCGATTTGATCAAAAGAATTTCCTAAAACCAGTGGGATATAAAACATAGGTACTCTATCGAGGTGGCAGAAAATGCAACTGTACCTTTGTTTTAATGGAGTCCAGTGCATCAAGGACTTTTTGTAGGCCCGGGTTGGCATCACCAATCTATAGGAAAACATAATGTACAAGGCACCGTAATCTGGTTGGTATTACATCAGTTTTGATTTGGGCAGCTCTACCATAAAAGGTTTCCAAACGATGAACCAAAGTCTACCACTGGTACATGCCACCCATCCATCTTACTTTGATCACATTGGCACCATGAACTTCCCTACTGTCACTGACAACTTCTTTCTGCTTCGCCCCCCCCACCGCCCAGTCCCCTGAATGTACTCTCTCAAATGTCACTAGTGACCTCCAACTGACCTCTAACTGCCAAAGCAAGGAACGCTGTTCAACCTTAATCTTGCAGGATTTTATACTATTGACCTCTCTCCTTTTTGAAATTCTCTCCTCCTTTGGCTTCCCCTCTGCCCTCCAGCCTCAGCAATCTCCCTTGACTTCTGTATTCCTTTTTAGTCTTTTAATACCATCTTTCCCACTGCCTTAAACGTCTTACATTCTGCAGTTTCTCAGGACTGCGTGATTAGCAGCTTTATCATCTCCCTCTTGGTGCTTTCCTTGGATGATTTCATATTCACTTGTAGCTTCTACCTTGACATATGATGTCAGGCCCCATGAATCTCCAGCCCAGACTTTTCTCAACTTGCTTTACAGCTGTCTAGAGGGCAGCTCAAACTGTATGCCCCACTGTTGCCTGAAATTCTCCAATATTGAGTCACTGCCCTTGAGCCCTCCAAAACTTGATCTAAATTTAGCTTTACCTGTCATGAAACACTACTATCTAGTTAAGGGTGAATTTTAAAATAAAAACCAGTAGTCATCTGAAGTATACCTCTTTCTCATTTTACATTCCGCATGTATACATCCTTCACATTTACATCTAAATAGCACCTAATTAATACCTCTTGGATTGTTTGTTTTGTTTTTGTTTTGATTTTTGCCCTCCATCTCTAGAGCTACTAGCAGATATGAAGGGGGACATAAGCCTGAAAATATTTTGGAGCCAAAGGCATTCCTTAGGCTCTTTGTAGAATGTCCTGTTTATTATGAATGTTCTGTCTGGTTAACCTTTCTCAAAAACAGGGAAAAAAAGAATTGGGCCATCAACTAACCTTTAAAAAAATACCCAAAACAGCCAGTCCATCAGGTTGCTGCACAGCTTTTCCAAAATCCCCATATTTGGTGTTCCAATGAACCAAGTGAAGCTAAAGCAGTCGGAGACAAAACCATAATGAATGATATACATCATTAATCCTCCAAATGTTATCCAGAGACAAAACCACAATAAATGATATACATCATAAAACCTGCCGATTGTACCCAGTGATCTTTTCTTTACAACTAAAGGTTACTAAAGAAAGGGAAAATGTGGGTAATTTAAAATATAAGCTTTTCTTTCATTTTCATCCTAATTATCCACTATTTGACATAACAGCAAGTGACTTCGTCAACTCTCAAAGAGTTACATATTTTTGAGGAAAGACACAAATGCTATTTTTAGATTTATGTTAAAACAGGATCCTCCAATTTGAATTCATTTAAGTTTTTGCAAACGATGTCCTTGAGTGTAGCAGAGAATGTTTTGCAGCATTAATTGTAATATCACAAATACAAGTTATAAGAAGCAAATGTGAAGGTCCTTTGTAAAAAGAAAAAAAAGTGGTTCGCTTAGTTTGAGTCGAATTTACAAAACTATGTTTTTGAAATTAATGCTGAAAATCAATTTACATTTTTCCCTGGAAGGCAAAAAAGCATATCTTACCTCTGCAGCATATTTCTTTTTATCCACAGTATGCTCAGATCCTTGCCCATCAGACGAACCCCAGTGAAAGTGAAACTGAATCAATCTGTATGTGCCAGTGAGGGGTCCTCCTTTCAGCACTAAAATGTAAAAAATATGTATATATATGATATATGTATATTATACATGTGCCTATGTGTATATGAGTATGAGTGTATGAATGTATATACATACACACAACATACACAAAATCGCATGTATATACACACGTATATGTACATATGCACATGAAACACACACTACTAAATATTATAATGTAATTCAATCCTGTTGCATAATTCTAAATTTATGCCTGTAGCAACATTTTCACTTTGTGAAAATTAAATCCAGACTCAAGTTTAGTCTACAGGGCTGAACAAAATCATTTCAACTGGCTTTTCTCCTCACTTGTGTTGGCTTGAAGGTGGGTACTTTTCCCATCTGTTTTCTGAGCACAGTGATAACTTCTCTTCTGGGTTTGTTTGGACTCACAGGTTCTGGTTCAGAGAGAGGAAGTCTTAAGTGGAATTATTAAGTCCTCTGTGAATGACTGGGGAGGTGCCCTTGTATCTGCTTGTCGATGCAGGTCTGTGGCACACTCCAGAAAACATGGGAAGCTCTCTTCTCCACAGCCCCATGACTGCCCTACCATCTGCTTTGCTAACCCCAGATGCCAGAATTTGTGAAACAATAAGCATTCCATTGATCTTAGTATAAAACCCAATTTTCCTTACCCTGGCTTCCCAAATTCTTCAGAATTTGGATTTTCACTGCTAGTAACTAGCTTTATCCCATTAAAATGTTTCATCGAACCTTTCTGATCTTAATTTCCTCATCTGTAAAGTGGATCCATTCAATTGTTTATCACTTCACTAAAAATTTATTGATCACCTAACAGAGCACATAGTACTCTGTTGCCTCCAAAAACTTAAAATTCTAACTTTAATAACTGTCTTATGATTCTATTATTCTGGTATTAATATAACTTTGTTAGAGTAAAGTACGAGACAGAAGAATATGACTGGATGTCATCTCCAGTACAGTCTATCTGTAGATACGGAGTTGTGTATTAGAGAGAATTAAAATAGGAGGAAATCAGTTTCCCCCAGCCTCTCCATAAAACCTTGTTAACTTGTATATATTCATGAAACTTACCAATATATTTAAAAGCTTTTAAAATTAGATTAGTTCTCCAACTTCAAATTTTATTTCTCTAGAACTAGGATTAAAACATCTGTTGCTGTAAATGCATTTTATTAGCTTTGGATTATAATTCTATACAACAATGAGCCCAAACTTACTCTGGCTTTGCAAAGCAAAGCAACAAAGTCTGTAGAGTCAAGTTTGCTTAATTTCACCTAAGTATGCATAAATGGTAGCAGCAGCCATCCATCTATCCAAAGTAAAAAACAGAGCTGGCTGGAAGATATTTAGGCCCTTCTTAGCTCCTGATACAATCTCTGGTCCCCAGCACTGCCTTACAATAGGCCAAGGGGCGGGGGAGGGGGAAGAACCAATTATGTAAACGATGTTACATCACAGATCTGCTAAGAAACATCAATTTGGGTACAGTCTGATAAAATCACATCTCTTGAAATTTAACGAATTATTGTTAAAGTTTTTTTTATCTGATAATTCTGTAAGGAAATAATTAGCCTTATCTGCACCCCCCCACAAGGCTTTTTCAAAATAAAAAATTCCATTTTTCATAATAATATATTCTTAAAACTAAATATTTGTTCATGAAATAAACTGGTACTGAAATAATTCCTTTATAATAACTTTTTAAAGCTACCAACTGGCTGATCATAAAAAGCAAATGCCCTCTGTAACATCACTAGTTCTACCGAGTAGCAAAATAAATTAAATAAAACCATATTAAGCATCAAGATAACTTATCTTCCTAAATGTATCTCTTTCCCCTTGTGAACAATATCAGAATCTTCAATTTTAAAAATAATAAAACTTATTTCTGTTTCATATTCTTATTCACTCCCTTGCAGATCTTAACATTCCATCTTAATTTACTTATTTCAGAGAAGATTTAGAATTAGTCAAGAACGTATATGAGCTTTTATTAAACAAGCTTTGCTAATACTACAGAAAGAAAGAAATGAAGAAAGAAATGAAGAAAGAAAGAAACAAAGAAAGAAAAGAACAAAAGAAGGAAAGAAAGAAAGAAAGAAAGAAAGAAAGAAAGAAAGAAAGAAAGAAAGAAAAGAGAAAAAGATTCTTGGTTCAATGATTAAACATACTCAGTGCTAATCTGTTATTACCAGACACCTGTTTTAGCTCCTGTTAAAATAAAACTATGTTGCCAAGTAGATTAGAAGCCCTTGTACCTAGGAGAGGTTATTAAATTCTTAAAATTTAGTTGCTACAAAAAGAAACATTTCTGGTCTACTTCAGGAGTTGGTTATTTCAACAAATCCTTAGCGCAGAATTTAGTTAATGAAGTCGTCCCCAAAACATGGTTACAGTAATAAATTGCCACAAACTCTAATACAGGCAGCATACATCTTATGTGCAACATAAAAAAGACATTTGGTTGAAAAATAGGGAGCTTGCACTTTTTCCAGATCTACTTATTTATTTACTTATTTTGATTGCTACATACCATTTTCTGAACGATCCAAGTTTAAAACGAAGTCTGTCTGTCTGATGCAAAAATAATTTTTAAAAGTAGCAGAAACTGCTGACTGCGTATATTTTTCCTCTTTAAAATCCAGCCGTTAGTGAGGGCTCTGAAGAGTCCATGATTTATTGTATCACGGAAATGTATTCCACAATAAATTTTCTACCACAATATCTTTTCAAAATTCCCAAAACTTAATTTAAATCCAAATCTCAACACCAAGGGCTCTAGCCAATTTTAATTTTCATGATCAGCCATCAGTTATACATACTACATATATAAAACACAAAATAAGTACTAAATACATTCTAATCTGTCTTCCTATACATATTACTTAGAGAAATTACGTAAACTATGTTATTTGTGAAAACTAAGGCATCCAGTCCAATAATATACAAGACTATACAAATTAAAAACTGAAAATTTAACATTTTTAATTTTTTCTTCCTACTCCCTTTATTATTACTTAACATAAAATGTATCCAAATAACAAAGTAAACACCTTAACGAATATCAATAATCTCTCTTAAATCCAAAATACAAATAAACCATTTCTAATAATCTTTAGTTTAAAATGCAAATTTAAGGGATCTCTTACTAATGAAGTACATGACTAAGTCTACTAAAAATGCAGCATTTCCAGGAGATAAACAATCTTCATTAAATTACGCATTACTATTTTGCTTTTGAAGCAGTAGTCAATAATCCTGGAGTTTACAACTAAAATGAAGAAAATGAATGAAGAAAAAGTCTCCACACTTTATTTCTTTTAAAATAGTGAGATGTTTAGCTGTCACTTACACTAAAGTAAACAACAACTAAAAATCAAGGGAACAGAAGTTTTTAGTTTCCGGTACATGGAAATTATATGAGAGTAAAAACAATACCTAGGATCTGTGGTTTAACTAAAATGGATGGAGGGAGGTATTAAGGGGAGGGGGGTGGATTTTTAGGAGCATCAAGTTAAGAATGTATTGATTTCACAGACAAAGAAAGTAGACAAGATGATAGCCCCAAAGAATAGAAAACATGAGCCAGTAAACATGGAACAGCATTTTATTTCTCTTTAAGACCTCTTAAATGCTGTAAAACAAATAGAAAATATTCAAGGCACCTTCCATATCTCTGGTCCTCAGATTTCTATGTGAATCAGGATCATCTGTTAAAATGCAGATGCCCAAGCCAGATGCTGACTTTAATGACCGATATTTTCAGAGGGAACAGTGAGATGATTCTGGTACAGATCAAAGTCTAAGAATAGATGCTCCACAGTTTTTGTCAGGCAACAGGGAAAAGGCTCTGGATTTTAAAAGGGTAAAGCACCACTTCAGTTTTCCCTTCTACTGTATGAACAATGGAAAATGGAAGTTTTATTAGAACATATAATACAGCAATGGGGGGGGGGGGGTTGTACCTGGGTGGCTCAGTCAGTTAAGCATCTGACTCTTGATTTCGGCTCAGGTTCAAGTCCTGAGTAGAGCGCTGCACTGACAGCGTGGAGCCTGCTTCGGTTTCTCTCTCTCTCTTTCTCTCTCTGCCCCTCCCCTGTTCATTCTCTCTCTCTCTCTCAAAATAAATCAACTTAAAAAATATATATAGCAATAGGGTATTTTTTGAAAATGTGATGTTAGGTATGTGTGTGTGTTCATTTAATAAATGCTTTTTGAAGACGCCACTAAATATAATCCACTAAGAAATATCTGTTGGCAATAAAAAGATGAACCAAACAACTGGAAAAAAAATCAAAAGGACAGGATTTTTTAGTTTTGTGTATATGGAAATTATAGAAGAGTAAAAAAAAAAAACAAAGGAAACTCTTTTGACATGAATATAATTAAATACAGTATTTAGGGGTGCCTGGGTGGCTCAGTCGGTTAAGCGTCCGAGTTCGGCTCAGGTCACAATCTCGCGGCCCGTGAGTTCCAGCCCCGTGTCGGGCTCTGTGCTGACCGCTCAGAGCCTGGAGCCTGTTTCAGATTCTGTATCTCCCTCTCTCTCTGACCCTCCCCCATTCATGCTCTGACTCTCTCTGTCTCAAAAACAAATAAACGTTAAAAAAAAATACAGTATTTAGAATGTTTTGGTCAGTTTTATAAATACTTAGGTTTCTCTTACACCATTAACAGTATGCACAACGAACCCTTTCACCTGTTGCTGCTCTGATTCCTTTTAATTTAAAATTATTCACAGAAGGACAATATTAAAGCTTCAAAAGCAAGTCCTTGAAAATCAAGCAAGACTCATGTATGGAGTTCTATTGTCATAGAGACAGTGGTCTGCCTGAAATGAGCACAGATAAATTGTTCATTTCCCTCCTTTTTTCTTGAAATAATATAGACAGATAAAAATATATCAATTTCTAAAGAAGAGAAATTATATGACAGTTGTATATGGATTGGCTCAATAATTTCAGGCATTGGTTTTTCAATATTTGCATCTAACATTGCAAGAAAGCAGGAGAGTTTTAAACTCATTAATAAAACTTAATGAGTTAGCAGAAGTTAATAATTTGACTAGTATTCTTTTCTCCCAGATAAAGCTAGTAATAAAAGAATGCAAGCAGGGAGAGTTATTTTTTAATAAGTTTTTTAAAAGACCAACAGGATTAGCAATTTTTCATTAATTTAAGGTGGTTTATTGTTAAAGGAATTTAGAAGATTGATGAGAACTTTTAGTTAAAGCTATTAACTCCACATTTTTATTTTATTAACTCCACACCTAAAAAGAATTCTCTCAGGGCACCTGGGTGGTTCAGTCGGTTGAGCAACTGACTTCGGCTCAGGTCATGATCTCACAGCTCGTGAGTTCGAGCCCCATGTCGGGCTCTGTGCTGACAGCTCAGAGCCTGCTTCAGATTCGGTGTCTCCCACTCTCTGCCCCTAACCCACTCGCATTCTGTCTCTGTCTCTCTCAAAAATAAACATTAAAAGAATTCTTTCAAGCTTAAACATACTAAACATACTAAACATAAACATAATAAACTCAACCAGCTCAGTTAGTGATACTCTAGTATCAGATAAGATAATATTCAGGATATTTGAAAACTTAAATCTATAAGAAGTTCTAGAAGGCTGAAATCTCACTGAGGTAGAAATAAATAAATAAATAAATAAATAAATCAGTAAAAGGAACTGAAGCATTTAGATGTAGAAAACAAGAGGTAAAAGATATCTAAAAATGTTAATACCATGAAAATAACTCTTAACAAAAAGAGATGTTAAGTTGTTGATTCAAAATATTGAATGACCAAAAAATAAAATAAAATATTGAGTGACCAAAATGAATGAATTGTTTTTAGACTTCAGTGTATAGAAAAGCATATCAATTTTTTAAAACATGGTACATATACACTAAATATTAATTGTGGTTATCATTCAAAGATTCTTATTCAACTTTTATTTTTAAGTGATGGTCATTTAGTCTCATCCCAACAAATTAGAAGGGACTAGCAAGTTAAACTCCTTAGCATTCTGTTTTCTCATAATTATTTTAAGTGAATTTGACTAGAGTATCTCCATCATTCGTTCTAACTTGAGAGTCTAGGATTCTTTTTTTAAAAAATCTAAAGGGTGCTTCTCTGCATGGTATGATTGTTTGATTTATTCTGTTTTTCCTTAATGCCAACATTTTAATATATTCTACATCCTGGAAAAAAATTTGCTTCCTGGTTTAACCCAAACAACTGACAGTGTTGAAGAGGTATGGGCAAAGTTACAAAGGGATCATTCATACATAAAGGAGAGCAAGCCTTTCTAACATTAACTCTTCCTTGTTTTTATGGCACCTCCTTGCCCGTCAGAGCACATACTGTTCTCTCTCAAATCCCCTGGTCTTTCCTACTTCTCTTTGCCTGGAGTCTCCTCCAAGTTCAAGCCTCAGCATAAGTTTTATTTACCCTGGAAAGTATTTCCTGACTTACACAGAACGACTCCTAAGTCTCTTTCACGTTTCCATAGTTCCTTGACTATATGTCCTTGTTGCACTTACCAAAATTGCTGTCAGCTGTCACTGCTGTTTCTGTGTCTTTATACTTCAGGTATCCCCAGCGTGAAATCTAGGGATACAGGAAGGAGACTAGACCTCTACCTGCCTTCATGCATTTAACTGGTGTTAGGAATGGGTTTTAGTTGTTGTTTTGTTTTGTTTTCATAAGAACTAAGTGAATAATGCATGTGTCTCTAAAGGCATGGGTTTAAGACCCTATCAAAACCACTGTTCTCACAATCTAAACATGGCTTTAATAATATATGTGTTACTCACCAGGAGAAGTAGTTTTAAACAGCTCTCTAATCAGTTACTGCTTATTTAGAAATCCGTCAGAACTTGTCATTGTCGTGCTAAAACATGTAACTATATAATAACGTCACATATAAAATCAGTACATACTTTAATATGATAAATGGAATGTTGAGGAAAATATAAAAATAAAAATTTTAAATCCCATCAGGTGGTGGCAGGTAATCTTCCAGTTCATTAAAAACTTTCTTCAGTAATCTTACCACAGGTGATCGCTACAGCAATTGCCTAATAAAAGCAGTTGAACGGTGTGTCGACATGAAAACAGCAATGGTCACTTGTTGGAGAATCGTAACGTGCCAAGTGCTGGGCTAAGGTGCTTTCTATCTACCGTCCCATTTAATCTTTCCTTTGTGGTAGATACTACTGCTTCTCCAATTTTGCAGTTAAAAAAACTAAAAATTAGAGACATTAAGTTGCTATTGTTCCCAGGGCCACCGAGCTAGTTAGTGGCAGAGCTGGGACTTGAATCCACGGCTACCTGACCCATTTCTATGTTCACAGTTGCTAGACTCAATGTCGAAATCCACTTTCCAGTAATAATATATTACTGAAATAATTATTTCATGATCAAATTTGTAAGGAATTATCTCATCCGGTTCTATTTGCTAGACATTTGTTTCCCCATCACTCCAAATAAGCACCCAATTTCTATGTGGCATCCAATGAGGTATATGACTGGTGGCCAGTAGGGTCACTGAAAACTGACTTCACTGGCAACATTGAAACATACAGTCACTGTGTCTCTTTTTTTAACAGTTGATAGCTAAAGACTAAAATAGCTCGGGGGCGCCTGTAGGTGGCTCTGTGGGTTGAGCTTCTGACTTCAGCTCAGGTCATGACCTCACAGTTCATGAGTTTGAGCCCGGTGTCGGGCTCTGTGCTGACAGCTCAGAGCCTGGAGCCTGCTTTGGATTCTGCGTCTCCCTCTCTCTCTGCCCCTCCCCTGCTCACACTCTGTCTCTCTCTCAAAAATAAATAAAGATTAAAATAAATTTTTTAAACTAAAATAGCTCAAGTTTTTTTTTTTAAATAAATAAACACGGAGTTTTGTAGCATCCTTTGTATATGTACAATAACACCAAGACTATGGCCTAGTCATATTATAATCAAAATATGCAGTATCCTTTACAGGAAGGAAAGAAATTTCCCTTATTTTTAGCTTAATCACTTGAGCATTATTTCTTTGAAGTGGAAGGCTTACTTGGGAAGGTAGAATCATTGAAGTGTCTTCAATGAACATCCTCTACTAAATCTAATAATCAAAGTCTAATTAGCCATTATATTATGACAGAATATGTGTTTGCGTGTGTGTGTGTGTGTGTGTGTGTGTGTGTGTGTGTGTGTACTGGGGGGAGGTGCACAAAAGGAACAGGTAAGTTGAAAACATTTCTCAGATGATCTCCACATTATCCTCCATCAAATTGTCTTCCAGAGTCACTATTTCAGAAATCCAAGCATCAAAAAATAATTTAAAGAAGGTAGGAGCGAATTTTTTTTTTCCAAACTGGACTGAATAATTGGCTAGCTACTGAAAAAAAAATGGTCAACTGGACTATAATGGCTATAATTACACACACTATATTAGTACTCTTGGTCATTACTGCAAAAATTTGACAGCGTTACGGGATGTCTTCTTGGTTTTCCTGTTTTCTCTTTTTGCCCCTGCGCTCTCCCTGCTCCCACACCACCATCGCACATCATGTGTCTGCAGCACCATTCATTCAACGACCTTCAGAGGAAAGCACTCAGGAAAATAGGGCACTGGCAATTAAATCAACCAATGGGCAAAGAAAGCTGCTACCATGTCTGAATGGGATTGTTCTCCTGTTTCTAAATAAGAAAAAAGAAGCATTCAAAGTGCATCCTGTAAACAGCTCTACTACAGATAAATTATGGTCATTGGTTTTGTCAGCAATGGGCCAGGTCCGCCCACCAAGTCTAAAACCTCTTCATTTGTGGAATGAATTTCTGGGTGGATACCAAGATACACTGCCACCTTTATCACATTTGCATTCATAAATACAATGCTTCCAAATTTCAGTATTTTATTTATTTTTTTAATTTTTTTTCATTTCAGTATTTTAAATAGCGAGGCTTTCTCCACTCTTCTCACTGCTACCTTCAAGACAGCACTAAGATGTACTTTTTTATTGAATAGGCATCAATTCTGGAAAAAAATATTTTAGAAAAAATCTCCAAAGTTCAGTTTTTGCCAATCGCATTGTTGCTGATCTTTACTGCCAGGGGACCTTGCCTTTTGTGACTTTTCACAAGCAGATTACAGTTATACAATGCCCTACATAGAAACCAGGAATTTTATAGGGGAGCCACAGCCCCAGGCCACTTCAAAGTAATTAGCCTACTTCTCAGAGCCTGGGACCTAATGAAGATCAGCAGAGTGGCATCTTACAGTGTGGAGACAAACAGGAGTATTAAGCCACTGCTCCTGATTCCTCCCATCAAGCTGGGAAAATAGCTACTGGGTAAGAGACACAAGTTATTTTTTAAACACTGACCTGCTTTGTCCTGGGAGTCATCAAATTCCACGTTGAAAGAGTGACCGTTGTTGATGATCCTCCGAGAAACCGCTTGCTCGTAGGAAGGAAACAAAGACTTCAGGCCAGGATCGTGAATGGCTGCTTTGGTGTCGATGTCAATAGGGGACTGGCGCTCTCCGTTGGCAATGGGGAAGTCCTTATGCCAGTGCTCCGGTCCTAGCATTGAGGAGAGATGTGTGAATCCCCCAGTGTGGGGAAGGGCACAACCAGATCCCTAGAAAAGGGCAAAGATTCTGGAACCAATCTGCTCCGTTCCAATTTTGGTGGCACCATTCAGCTGAATAACTTATTTTGTGCCTCAGTCTCCTCATCTGTATTATGGGGTAATGACATCTACGTCCTAGAGTTTGTGAGATTTGGAATCAATACATGGAAAGGTCATAGAACAAAGAGTGAGTGCCATATAAATATTAGCTATTTTTATGCTCATTTTATTGAATTCGGCAACTGAAATTGGGCAAACACTATCATCGGGGCTCGTGGTTAGCATTTAGGATATTCAAGCTCATTTAAGACATTCGGGCAGGTCGGGATTCCTCCCTAGTGTCCTCCTACTGAATGTAAAGGCAGGGTCATTGCTCAGGCCTGGCACCTCTCTTTTAATGGTCACCATTCCCCCTACGTGGAAGTCCTATCCCACCTCTAGATGCGAAAGGTGCGCCAGACACATCTTTCTCTTGCATCTGCTGGCTCTGGAGAGCCCAGGTCAGTGGCCATGATAAAACCGAGTTCCTGGTGACCCTCTAACCTTAGGAGAGGAGACATGATGAGAGAACCCAGAAATCACCGCAATGGATTCAAACCGGCCCACGAAAATGCCCCGGGACAGTTCGTGTTGAGCGCCTTAGCCACAGGTGCTAAGAGTGAAGTGTGTGCAGGGAAGGGGGTCCCCTAATTTTTCTGCAATCAACAATTAACATTTCCCTCCCCCTTAAAAAACCTTCCTTGCTACCTCCTAGGGCCGGTTAGGATAGCCTCCGGTTCGGGACCCGGGGGCAACTGAACTCGAGTCCCGAGGCTGAGGCCGTGCTCCCCCTCCCTCGGGCCCTGCGCGCCACCGCCGTACGCGGGGATTCCTCGACAGTGGCCTCGGGGCTGGGGCAACCGGGCATCCCAGCGCCGGGAAGCAGAGGGCGGGGCGGGCACGGGGGGCACACCGTGCCTCGGGTGTTCCCACTGGCCGCGGTAAACAGCAGGTGCGGGGTCTGCGGGGCCGAGGCCAAGATCCGGGCCAAGATCGGGGCCCCAGGCGCCGCCGCCGCGCCGCCCTCCGCCGGCACTCACCGTTGTGCTTGCCGTATCCCCAGTGAGGGGCCATGGTCGCGCCGCTGGTCTGGGCAGGGCAGGAGTTGGCGCGGGTCTAGCAGTGGCTGCTCGGGCGCCTGCACGGTGTGTCCGCGGGTCGCGCCGTCACCGGCTTTTATAGGCTCCCTCCAACTTCGTGTTCGGGAGCGGCCCGGGGGAGGGAGCCCCGGGTGGACCTGGACGAGGGGAGGAGGAGGTGACGGGTGGAGGTGATCTCCCCGTGCTCGGGGCGGACCAGGCGGGCGAGGCACCAGGGGCGGGGAGAACGCCCTCTCGGCGGGCTCTGCTGGCTCAGGACCTCCTCTCTTGCCTCCCGGCTCCCCTCGGCCCGCGGCCCGGGCCCCGGGTCCCTGGGCTGGCAACAAGGCTCCGAGCTCTCCGCGCGCGTGGCGGCGGCAGCGGCGGCGGCTCCCGGCCTCCCGGGTGGGACTACGCGCACCCCACCCCCCTCCTGGGCGCGAAGTCTGGCGACCCCGCGGACTGCTCCGGACACGGGCCCCTGGTGCCTTTCATCCCCAGTCCCCATTGTGATCGTAGCCCTGGCCTCAGAGCGCTCCCGCCCCGCCCCATCGGCTGCACCCGCGCCGGGGACTTCAGCCCCGAGGGCTTACTCCCCGGTGTTCCCGGCTCTAGACTAGCAGGCCAGGTTAGGAGCTATGACCTTGGGGCAAATAGGGATACGATCCTTGAGGCGCTGGGAGCCAGCAGCTTCGGGTGCTGAGAGCCACGCGCCCCCTACTGGACGACCGTGGAATAAAGTAAGAAAGATGAGCGAGAGTCTCTTGTGCCCTTAGTCCACACTGAGGAGAGAGCCCAGGAGATTGCATTTCCTTGCAACCGGTCAGGGTATCATATGAAGTGCTCATCTCCTACCTTCCTCCTCCTCTTTAAAAAATTAACTTTGGAGGAGAGACTTCCTAGCTGAGTACACATTAGTTTAAAACATTTTCCCCCAAAATTTCTAAAACAAATCACTTTTCTAAGAGAAATTAGGTAAAACGAAGTATTCCTTGCAAAGAGGCAATTTCCCTGGTTGAAAAAGGAAACTTGGCATCTGGGATACCTAAGAAATAATTTAAAAAAAAACCTGAGAGGACATTTTTGAGGCAAGGCAGCATTATGACTTGGTGGGCCCCCTTCTTCATAAACATACATACATACATACATAGTTATGGCTGTATTGATATGAAGAGTAATATCTTAACATTATGTATTTCAACATTTTCTTCCACGTAAGTGTTCCTTTTTATTTCTCCTACTTGAAAAGAAAACATTTTTGTGGACATCTAAAAGTGTTGTGCGCTTGAAGCACTTGTCCTTACTGTACTTAAAGATAAGGAACTGTTTTTAGGCGGGGACAAAATTAATTTCCTTCAGGAGACTTGGCCACAGAGATGGGAGGAGGATTTTCTGTCTTGTGGGTCTCTGTGATCTTTGAGAGATCATATTAAAGTTAAAACTGAAGATGGGGCGCCTGGGTGGCTCAGTCGGTTAAGTGTCTGACTTCGGCTCAGGTCACCATCTCGCAGTGTGTGGGTTCGGGCTCCGCGTCGGGCTCTGTGCTGACAGCTCGGAGCCCAGAGCCTGCTTCGAATTCTGTGTCTCCCTCTCTCTCTGCCCCTCCCCTGCTCATACTCTGTCTCTGTCTGTCTCTCAAAAATAAATAAATGTTAAAAACTGAAGAAGCAGGAAGAGTTTTACACAATTTTATCAGCCCTGGCATCATATTACTTTTACAGATAAAGGAATAAATTATAATATCAGTATAAATTTTTGTAGTGTTGATCTCAAAATCTTTGTTTACTATAGGGGTGCCTGGGTGGCTCAGTCTGTTAAGCATCAGAATCTTGATTTCAGCTCATGTCATGATCTCACAGTTGGTAAGATTGAGCCCTGCCTTGGGCTGTGCACTGATAGTAAGGAGCCTGCTTGGGATTCTCCGTCTCCCTCTCTCTCTGAGTCTCTTTCTCTCAAGATAAATAAATGAACTTTTAAAAAGTCTTATTTACTATATATTTCACTTAATTCCACACAAACCAATATGATTCATGTTTATGTTTATTTGTTCTTGTCCTAAGAATCTAGAAAAGTGTGTACCTCTGGTTTTGGGGAGGGAGGGGTCTTTTGGTTGCTGTCACGGAGAATTCTTGGGCAAAAGAGAATGAGTCCCCTGAGGTTGAGAACTGTATCACATTATTCACCTCTGTATCCTACGTAGCTACCACATTTTTGTAACCTGAGCCCTAGGACACTACCAACTACTCTAGAATTCTCTTTGAAATTACGTGGTCACTAATTCAAATGGAGGTAACCTCAGTTTCTCTTTACAGAAATCAATCACCTAACACATAACGTTGTGCTGAAGTTAGACTTGCTTTTGAGTCTGGGCTAATTCACCAGCCCTCTGCCCTTGGAAAAATTGCTTCCTCTTGCAAAAGTTCTATTTTTTCATCTGTAAAGCTAGGATATTAATAATGCCTACCTCACAGAGTTGTGGGGAGATCATTCATATAAAGGATTTAGCATAGTGCCAAAAATTAGAGCTTAATAAATGTTAGTTATCATTATTACTATCACATGTTTTTGAGCTCCTATTACATGCTTAATGTTTTTAGGTACTATTTAGGGTGTAAAAGCTTTGGTCATCTATCCATTCATTCACTCATCAAATCTATCCAGTACTATTATGTGCCAAGAATCAGTAGAGAGGTACAGCCCCAGATCAACAGGATCCCTGACCTCCTGGAGCTTACCTGGGGATGGATAGGGATAGTATACAATAAACAAATTTTTTAAAAAAGTGAATTTCCAACAGTGGTAATGACTATGAAGAAAATAAAACAGGAAAGAGGTAGAAAATTATGAGGGAAGGGTTGTTACTGTAGATGCAGTCAGTGCTCATGGAAAACCTGTTGAAGGAAGTGCCATTTCAGGAACCATTAAGGAAAGACCTAGGGAAATGTATTTCAGGAAGAGCCAACAGTAAGTGTAAAGACCCTGCTGAGGACATTTCTAGAACAGAAAACTTGTGCTTAGAGCACTGTGAATGAGGAACAGACAAGTAGGTGAAGTTAGAGGCGGGCAGGGGCTGCAGCCTGCAAAACCTTGAAGACCATGTTCCAGGGAAGGACTTTATACTCATTGCATGGGGAAGTCACTAGGAAGTTGTAAGAATGGGAATGATAAAAACTTCAGCAATATCATATTTCAGAAGGAAAAGGAGTTCAGAGCTTATGTGGTCCAATTCTTTATAGATGAGGAAATCGGCATTAGTTCCCAGAATGCTGCTTGCTGTCCCCCCAACTTCTTTGCCTTCGACCCTCTGACAATGACCTTTCACAAAAAGATCCACACTTACTAAAGTAAGCCACTTCGCTTTACACAGGCTCTGGCTTTCCTCTTGGCCTCTGAGTTTCTTGACATTCTTCTGCGGTGGGGTGGGAGGAAGTGTCACACAGTAGCCCAGGGCCCAGTTTTGTGAGTTGGGATTTGGCTTCCAAGACTTACCCTCTCTGTAATCTCGGATGATTTATGTCACCTCCCCAAGCCTCAGTTTCCACATCTGAAATGTAAAAAGAGTACCCTGGGCTGTTGAAATGGTAAATGGACTAACTCGTGCGATTTGGTCATGCAAATTAGCATGATGCCTGGTTAGCCATTAGCTGCTGCATTAGGATTCTTGTTCTTGCAGCAGAGACATGGAATTGTGCTATGGGAATCAGCTTTGTAAGAAGACAGACCCGAGTTCAGATTCGGGCTGCAACACTCACTTCTTATATCACTGCTAGCAAGCTAAGTAATTCCTCTGAGTTTCACTTACTTTTTTATAAATTTGTGGGGGAATTCTAGCTCTGGAGCTTTATGACGAGAACTGATGTCTGGAAGGTACTACTTATGGCTCTGGCACTTTTAAAAAATTGAATAAGTAATATAATTATCATGATAGTACTTCCCTTTGTAAAGTAATAGTTTGGCTTTTCTGTTTCTCTAGCTTACATGAAAAAAAAAATCACATTCATTTAGTGAACATTTTTGGAGTTCCTACTCATAAAAATAACACCGAAAACTGATTACACTTCAAGCATGGTTCTAAATGTCTCACATAGTCCTACTTTACAGCAAGGGACACTGAGGCATAGATGTAAGTCATTTTGCCCCAGGTATCCACCAGGAAGTGATGGATCCAGGTGTGAAACCAAGAAGTCTTACTGCAGAGTCTGAGCTCTTAGCCATCTGCTACGAGGCCTCACTGAGGACCTGCTAAGCTCCTGTTCCGAGTGTAAAAAAGTCTCCTTCCTCGAGGTGTTGTAGTAAAAACGCATTAAGATAATGTCTGCAATACTGCTCTGTAAAGCAAAGTTACATCAACATACTGGTCATTTCTAGGGTTTTCTACCAAACCCCCTCTAACCAATAAAGTCACAGGAAATGGCACTAACTCTACATCTAATAAACAGATACGTTCACTTTCCTAAGTAAATTGCTTCTCAGATTTAAAATGTCAGCTCCTTAATGTGTCTTTGATAAATAGTAGCATTTGAACTTTTCTCTAAGTAATTAAATTTTTTAAGAGTAGTTGGGGGTTTCAAACATTGCTACGAAGCTTCCATTTCAACCAGAAATAGAAGGGAAATATTAAGTGGGACAATTACACTAAAAAACACAAATTAAACATTTTAAATATTTTATGTTCTGTGATAACTACCACATGCAGCACCAAGAAATATTCAATTTAATAAGAATAAAAGTCTATCTCATCATAAAGCATTAGTTCTCAGCTGAGGGCAATTTTGCCCCACAGAGGATGTGGACAATGTCTGGAAACATTTGATTGTCATAACAAGGGGGTGTGTGCCACTGACATCCAGGAATCCTGCTAAACATCTCACAATGCACAATACAGCCCCTTATAACAAAGAATTATTCAATGTAAAATGTTAATAGTACCAAGATCATGAAACTCTGCCTTAAGAGTATCTATAAGGTTATGCTTTTGTGGAAGGTCTCGAAAAGGGTTATACGTGTGTTTAGCAACACGTGAGCCCTAGCAGTGCTTTGCCCATAACGTGCCCTCACTGATTTTGTGTTGGTTAGACAATTGCACCTTAAGGGTATTGTTTATTCTCTTAGCTTCAGCATATTTCCAATGATGGCTTTCCTACCAAAATCATGATAGCTTGATTTTGTTCATAGTAGCTTTGTCACATGGTTGAACTTCTCTTTTGCTTATAAATCACCATCTTGTATGGGGAAATTTTTACTTCCTTTTAGAAACAAGAACAACTGAACATTTTCCATGCAAGGGGAATTGTAGGCATCACAAGCAAGTTTTTCCTCCTGATCAAGGGCAAGAGTCAGGATTCCCCAGTGTCATAATTGGAGGCAAAGCATACTTCCCCTCCCCAAATTATCCTACCTCCACCCTCAGCTAATCCCCACTTGGTGAAACAGTGGATGAAACACGGACCCAGGTCAGTGTGGAACCATAGAACAGAACAAAGTTGACCAGCTGTGCAGAGACGGTATAGCCCGATCCTGTTAGCAGAAGGTTTCAAACCAGCTATCTATATAGTGCAATGCATGCACCCTGGGGTGCACATGATAGGCGACTCCATGGCGGGAAGACAATGTGGGCACTAATATCTGTAGTTATTTTTTCACCTTCTAAAAATGTCTACTTTGTTATATTTTATAATATGTATAATAGCACAATATGTGTATATAATTCACTTTAAAAAATCCTATGTTGGTGGTTCATGCTCTAAAACTGTACCCTAGTGACCTGAATCACTCAAAAGGAGTGTGAAGTCCATTGTTGGCCTAAAGGCCCAGGTGACCCATAGCCTCGTTTTGTGGGTGGACTGTACTCTTGGCTCTGTTATCTGTTCCTTCTTTCGAATGGCACGGATATCATTATTGAACATGTATTTCGTGCCCAGGGTACTGGGTACCGTGGTCATGCCTGATAAGCCCTTCCCTTCCGTGGTCACAGCCATGTTTAGTACAATTTATTTTCAATAATGTTTAGACATTGCCGTTTTCTTTTTTTTTTAATTTTTTAATGTTTATTTTATTTTATTTTATTTTATTTTATTTTATTTTATTTTATTTTATTTTTGAGAGAGAGAGTTGGGGAGGGTCAGAGAGAGAGGGTCACAGAATCTGAAGCAGGCTCCAGGCTCTGAGCTGTCAGCACAGAGCCTGACGCGGGGCTCGAACTCATGAACTGTGAGATCGTGACTGAGCTAAAGTCTGGTGCTTAACTGACTGAGCCACCCAGGCACTCCTAGACATTGCCTTTTTCTATTCTATTTTTTTCTTCTCCTTGATGCTTCTAGGTAGTTCTTTGACTTACTTTTCTTTCTTTCTTACTGGACACACCTTTGAAAAGCATGAAATCCTTTCAAAAGGAGGGTTTCTTTAGACACTTGTATATACTTTTAAAATTATATATCAGATACTGAGTGTTTTTGCCCAGCTAAAAGCACCATCCTCTTAACAAGTTGCAGACTTTGTTCTTCACTCCTTGTGGTAATTTCATAATTCCTCTGAAATTCCCTGCTCCTCTGAGGGCCTAATCAATCTTTCATACCAATGAAGCTGCTAAGAACAAGAGGCTTAGTATACCTCACAATCTTGACAACGGGCCCCTTTGAAGAAAAACCAAATGAAAAGGAAGAAATGAGACCTTCTCTGGTGAAATATTATTTTAAAAATCCTTTAACTAAAAAAAAATTTATAATAGGCAGTCTCAGGGATTTACATATCAAGTTATGAATTGAGCCACAAAATACCCCTTCCCGCCCCCCCCCAACCACTACCAACAAACAAAATAGACCCTGAGTCTGATTTCTGGTAAATAAGCCATCTGCATAAAAGATTTCCTCAAAGAACTCTCATCTATGTTATAACGTAAGTTCTAGGAAGTAATTACAAGTACATGAGTACGTATGTGGTGTGGATGTCTGTGTTGTTTGAATAGGGCAGGAAATTTACTTGCATTGACCATCTATTATTGGTTGGGGTGGGGCAGAATGTGTTGATTAAGAATGTTTATTGAATTTTCAAAAGTATCACACGTTGCTTATCTCTGGCCATGCCACAAGGATTTGAGTTAGGAAGAGTTATATTTATGTATGTACCATTACTATGAGCATCTTCACACAAAGCTGAATGAAATGGAGGGCTAAAGTCACTGATGAGAAAATTAAGGCAAACGCATAAAAGTTCAAGCATGAACTCATAAAAGTATGAATCATGCCAATCAGTATCACCAGAGACCAATGCCACAGGCTCATTGCCAACCTTCAACTCTTCAATTTGCACATTAGAAGCACGAGTGCTAAACAAGATAAATATCCGGGTGGAGGTTCTCCTTTTATATCTCTTAAAACACGTCTCTTCTACAAGAAGTTAAGCTCATTTTTAAAATTTAAATTTTCAAATGGTAAGTTTTGAATATATGTGATATGCAACTGCTTCTCCTCTCCCATGAATATTCTCTTTATCGAGAAGCCTGGGTTACACTAAAGAAACTCCTGCATTCCTCCAAGAACTCTTTAAGATGCCAGTCTCTGACATTCCCAGGATGAGAATGTAGGTCCCATCAACTCAACGTCTTAAACTGACATTCAGTATTTTAAGATTCTTATTGTCCCATCCATCCATCCTTCCATCCTTCTTTCCATCCGTTTCTCCCTTCGTCCACAAATACTTTTTGAGTACTGACTGGGTTCCAGGTACAATGTTAATACTGTGGCTTTAGTAGTATAACAAGACAGATAAAGTCCTTATCCTCTTAAAATCTCCCTACCCCAATTGTTTATCTCTGTTCATCTCTCTCTCTCTCTCTCTTACTTTCTCTCTATCTCTCCCTGTCCCCCACATGCACATGTGATGCTATACATCAACATACATTACAGACAGAATATAAAAGTATTCTTGTTATTCCTACGATTGGTTCCTGATGTAAGAACCTGACCCCTAAATCATCACTGAGTAGCAGCTTCCTTATTGCTAACTTTCTGCCTGCCCCTTTTCCCACTTAGTTCTCAATTCCTCCCGAGACTGTACCCTGCCTTGCTCCTGCTCTGCTTGGCTTGTATAATCTCCCTACCCTTGCCAGGCCCTCTCTTTGGGGTCTCCAGTGACTGCCTTAGGTCCTCCATTAAACCAATCATACATAGGAGCAAAAGTGTGAATTCTAAAAGCCAAAGTTGCATAGTATTTTCAAATACTTCCATTTGTAATATACTTTCATGGGAGTCAAGTGCCCTTGGGGGATGATTTCCCTTGAACAAATGTAGTTGGAACCATTCAAATTTCAAATGAGTTGAATGAGTATGATAGAAATGTATGGACATGTTGAAACAAAGAATATGTGCATTTAATGGCCAAAATGTTTTCCCTGAGTTTCCAGGCTTCTCTACCTGGAAAAGATTTAAATACAAGGGAGAATTTGATTTTCTGTTTACTGCACAGAGTTGATTCTCACCTGGCTAAAATTAGCTTTTAAATCACTGGGTTTTATGCCTCTGCAGTGCAGTTGGTCCCCTGTGACTGTACAGTTAGACTCGCGCTTACTCCTGCTGATTACCTGTGATATTATCTACCTGGTCAAGTTATCAGGTGGCTGCTATTAAACACCTTCAAATCTAAAGTAGTTCATTAGCTCTCTAGTCGTTCATTCTCTTGATCCTAGATTTTATGCCTACGCTGTTGTATTTCCTTTTGTGTAACTGGAGTTGAGTCACCCCCAAATGGATAAACTCTTCTCCCAGGTTGACTTAATGCATCTCGTTCAGGACTTTGAGTTTATGACATGCCCCAACAAGACCCAAATTAATTTCATGGCAGGAGACTTTCTGTATTTGTAATTAGGATAGATTTTCCACTTCATGCAGCACTCCAAGGGACTCTATCCTTTTGAAAGTCAGTAAAACAAAACAAATGCTATAGTTTTCCCACCTCTCCTCTTTGGCTTATTTTCCTGATGTCTTGCCAATCATACCCTTCCTCAGGTAAGATACAGAGTTTCTGGAACAGAACCTTCCTCAGGAAAAATTCTCCGGTCCTCCTCCAAATCACCCCTTATAGCATTGTACTGGTTTTTAACGTGGCCACATCTTGTTCTTCTGCTACTTGGCATTGTGCAAGAGTCATTATCATTGTCAATGCCAAGCACAGAGGGGAATCCATTAGGGGATCCCTTTATAATAACTTCTTTACCATTATCTGAATTAAGATGTCGATTCATGATGTTATTTATAGATACATAAAGAAAAACATTATTTTAGGTATTGAATAAGCCATATTTCTTTTTCCTGGTTGAAACAAAATTAATTTATAGAAGAGAATAATTAGCCCCTACTGAGGGTTTTATTACATGCTACAATTATTATTCTAACAAGTTATAGGTACTAACTCACTTAATTCCTTAAAAAACTCTCTGAATAAGTACCATTATCATTCCTACTCACAGATGAGGAGACTGAGGCCAGAGAAATGAACTTGCCTGAGAACACATATCCAGCAAGTGTTATATGACGTGCACCGAGGCCTCCAGAAGACTGAACAGGGCTGTAAAATGTTTGTGTTTAAGTTTTGATTCAACAACTACAGCCTTTAATCTCTTAGGCCTCACTTGTGACTATTAAAATTCTCAAAAATAAGAATCCCTCACCATCTTTTGTAGATAGATACGAATGGTTCATATTAAACACTTGAGAAAAGGAAAAGGAGTGTTCAGGATTTAAAACAAACCAAAACAAAGCAAAAACAAGCAAACAAACAAAACCCCTCATTGCTCAGCAACCAACAGCAAGGCTTCTCATTTCATAGTCGTGTTTGTTCATTGTTTTGCTGCCATCTAGTGACCCAAATGAGAATTAAATACAAACATGATTTTGCCTTCTCATTTGCATTTTAAATCTGTAAGTGCTACCTTAGGGGTAGTTTTTTTAAAAATCATTAAATTTTCAAGGACGCCTGGGTGGCTCAGTCGGTTAAGCCTCCGACTCTTGATTTTGGCTCAGGTCATGATCTCACAGTTTGTGAAATCGAACCCCGTGTTGGTCTCTGCCCTGACGTCACCAAGCCTCCTGCTTTGGATTCTCTCCCCCTCTCTGTCAGCACCTTCTCTCTCTCTCTCTCTCAAAAATAAATAAACTTAAAAAAAATCATTAAATTATTATATATTAAATGGCAAAAATATTACAGTTTTCATTTACTTCCTTACCTCTTCTCACTTCTTCTTCCTCTACTGAAATAATATTTTGGCTCATGTCCAGAGTTCCTCTTTAATATCAAATAAGAGGAAGTGAGAAGAGAAACTAAAATCTAATTTTGTTTATGTGCTGTCTATGATTTGATTTGGGACTGTATGTATTCTTCTAGAATAATTTTATTTGTGGGCTTCCTGGGTAGCTCAGTTGGTTAAACGTCTGACTCTTGATTTCAGCTCAGGTCACAATCTCATGGTTCCTGGGTTTGAGCCCCATATGGGGCTCTGCGCTGACAGTGTGGTGCCTCGTTGGGATTCTCTCTCTTTCTACCGTCTCCTCTCTTCTCTCTCTCAAAAATAAATAAGTGAACATTAAAGGAATAATTTTATTTATGCCAATTCTTATGAATGGCACTAATTTTTCACATGTGACCAAGTCGGTTTATAGTTGATCAATTTCACTCATATTTATTTAATTGCATAAACGAGGATAGTTAGACGCTGAAACCTGAAGTTTTACATGTTCTATGTAGAATACTTCCCATTCATCTACATAAATATTCACTGATTGCACATAAATAGATTTGGATCAATGGTCATGAGTAGTTATTTACCTCTTCATAAGTATATTGTCTCCCAATTAAAGGGGTAGGATTATAATTTATATAATATATGTTATATTATATATTATATAATATATTTTCACTCTCAACAGTCCCTATACTAACTTCTTGTTGATTATGCACCATTCACAGACTTCTAAGGATATAACTATCTGAATATTATGACACACTTAATTCAAATTAGTTTCTGTTGAAGTTTAAAAATATCTACGATTACACACTGAAGAACAAAAGTTGGCAGATGTTGAGATATATTCACTACAGCTCCTGCCACATCCCCTCTGTAGGTTGTGTGTGCCTAAAATGCAATTGTTTGGAAGCCTATGCATGACCATGAAAATGATCCATATGCTGTATAAGGACGTAAGTGTGGTTTCAATATTCTAATGAACATGTATAATAACTTAGCATTTTGAGTGCAGAGAGAAAGCTGAAGTTTTAAGTTGGATGATAATTGTGAGCATTGGCAACGACTCAGATTGGGGACAGGGGAGCGGAATATGTTCCAACTGGGAAGTTGTCACCTGAAGCTAAAGAGATCATTTTCCAAGGAGCTCTCAACAAAGATGAGCAAAAGCCTGCATTAGTCTTAATCATGTACAGTAATGGGTTGTTCAAGAAGAGAGTGTTTGTCCTGGGGTCATCTAGGTTCATGACATCATTTATTCACCAAATATTTATTGAATGCTTGTGAAGTGCCAGGCACACTGCCAGGCAATAAGGGGAACATCAGTTTGTAAGATTCACATCTGCGCCCCCATGGAACTCACCATCTAGGGAGATAGCCTCTCTTGATTGGACATTTTCCCTTAGAACAGTTCCAGCCTTATTTAGCCTGTGTTCTTGAATAAGGACCCCTGTAGCTGGTATGAAGTTATATATTCCTCCCTTACATAGAGTGTATTCTGGGTACATTTTTACAGTGCTTTAAACATTACTAAGTATCCTGAGAGAATCAGCTTGCATATTACCACTAATTGATAAAAACTCCACACCTCCTAATTTCAAGGGATTTAATTAACACATCCAGTTTTTACTGACCAACTTGGTTTTGCTTCACCCAAGTGGTAATCTATTAAATAACTTTAGTCTCCTGGGACTTTGACTTCCAACATCACAGGACTCTCCTGATCCAATACTATTTTCATTCCTTACGGTTATTAAATTACTGCTATAGTTTTCTAATGTAAGTCAACATATTAGCCAGTGATGTGATGAAAGATATATCAAAGCCACTAACTGCAAGACTAGACTTTATGCCTAAATATATTAAATGCTTTGAGGATCTCAATGTATGGACTTTTGTAGCATTAGATTAGTGTCATCCTAGTGTCCATTAAAAAAAATAAGGACATAGGGGCACTTGAGTGGCTCAGTCGGTTAAGCATCCAACTTTGGCTCAAGTCATGATCTCACAGTTCGTGGGTTCAAGCCGCGCGTTGGGCTCTGCGTTGACAGCTTGGAGCCTGGAGCCTGCTTCAGATTCTGTGTCTCCTCCCTCTCTACCCCTCCCCTCCTTGCACTCTATCTCACTCTCTCTCAAAAATAAGCATTAAAAAAAAAAGGACATAAAAGCTACTGTCTGATTTGATTCCATTCCTCTTAGCAGCAACCATGGTACTGGCCTGGACCCCAGAATCCTAAACCAACTTTGAGGCTTCTGGAAACTATTCCACATTCTCAAATATATGGTCACACATTCCTCTTCTGGTCTGCAGTTTTCTCCAAAGGCCCTCACTGATTCTTAGCCACTCTGTGAGGGATGTAACATCCAACTCAAATCAGAACCTAACTCTGCTGTCATCACCCTTCCATTATAAAAAACAGAGTTACAAAGTTTGCCATTCTTAGTTTTAGTCCGTTTCTGTCATTTATGACCCCGTTCTTCATTAAAAAACACAGCACAATTTCTTTTTCATTCACATCTTTATTAGTTTTGATGATCAGTACAACTGCTTTTACCTCAAGTGCCGTCATTCACTCCTTTGTGTTCTAGGAATTCTTGTTCCACCCTCAAGTTAGAAAGATACCAGAGGCAATTTTTATTTTAATAAGCATGCAAAGAGAAAGTAGTAAAATTAAAAATAAATGGCCCTCCTTCAGGTAAAGAAAAATATTAGGATAAAGTCAGCCACCTTTGTGAAGAAGAAATTCAAATACTAGATCAAAGTTTTTAAAACGCCCAGTTGAATGTGTTTTCCTTTCATTGATATTCAAAACCAGATAATCTTTACAGCAGCTAAAACTGTAATAAATGACGGACCTTTTGTTGGTTTTATTTAAGGTTTAAAAGGCATCATTTCAATTGTTTGCGTCCATAGTAGTTTAATTTCTGGCTTATGCTTAGTTGCTATATGATCCTCATACACATCTACTCCTACATATAGAATTACTCCTTACTTCTTTAAGATGGACAACTCACAGTATGACAATAGTAAAACTGAAGTTCTGTGAAATTTAAGATGACAGAAAAATAGTGTCAAATACCCATTTTTCCAGATCCTTACTCCTCCACCTGTTTCTTCTTCTTTGAAACCTTATTAGAAATGCTACTTTCATAGGAAAGTTGACTATTACAAAGGCCAAATGCGTTCATGTTACATCTTGTCAAAGGAGCTGGTTTCTTGGTATTACACTCTTGTATTCATTGCTCTATGAGTGTGGAAAACTGAAATATACTTGGAGTAAGGAACACCAAAAGGAGACAAGGAGCCAAGCTCTCCAATGGCAGGTTTCCTTTCCTGAAGAGGGCAAGCTCCAGCAGCCTCATTTGAAGGAGGCTCTCACCACCCTGCCCTTGATAGGCTGTGGAGGGCGCCAATTCCCCACCAGGGGCACTGGGGGCTCATTCTCAGCGCTGGAGAAGAGGCTCCTCAGCTTTGCCATCTGCAAGGGGCAAGGGGAGACTGTCAGCACGACATTCTGGCCAAATGCACACATTCCACATGTGACAGTCGGCAAAGTCTGGCTGAAAACAAGACAAGGAAACCATGAAACCTGTTGGTCCAGAGTTATTTGGTTACCAGTTCCTGAGTAATATAAGGTCTTTCTCTATTTGTAATAATACTTTTCTTCATTTTGTATAGATCACCATGCCCTCTGGTCAAAGTGTTTTCCTTCGAATTCAGAAACAATTATTTAAATATAAGGGGTCAGTATGAAGCATATGCTTTATGTAGGAGGGGATGACAATATCAGTGCAAATAGGAAGTTAATGGGCCTTCATTGTAGAAGTTTATGGAGTATATTTTTTAAAAACAGAAAAAAATTAGTCATACTATAATTAAAACTAATTTTTTTCTTATAAGAGGAAGAAAAATTTAGGAAATTATCTTCTGTATGCTACATTTCTACCCAAAAATGTTTTTAGCTTTCTCCTTAAGAAAATTTCATTCCTCTTTCAAAATATGTACATGAGTGAACCTGACCATTAAATCTAATCTTTTCATTAAAAAATTATCATATATACTTGAGTCTGTAACTGGCAGAATTATAAAAACTGTCTTAAGTAAGGGAGACATACTGGTAAATACTTTACTATTAGACATTCATGATCTAGGGTGTGAGTTTCTGTGTTGCCCATTTGCTTTAATCTGTTCTCCATAACCCTGGTTACATATTTCTTCCTAAACAATCTTTCCTTGAAAGTCTCTCTGATAAATGTGGCAAGGACATTGATTAGACGGACACTAAGAAGAAAGGCCATGGAAAGGGGTCAAGGGGTATTGGAAGCAGACAGACCAGAGCTGACTCTCAGCTCTTGCACTTGGCTGTGTGATCCTGGGCTAACAATTTAACCTTTCTGAGCCGCAACTTACTTGTCTGTAGAACTGGAAAAACCATATACACGTCACAAGGATGTTAAATCCCTTCCATTAGTATCCTTTTCCCCAAGCCTGTATTTACAATCTCCTAACCAGTGCTTAGTATTTGAGGGGCCTCCAAATTAACAAAGGCTAACTCATATTGATAATCTAAACCCTAAAGAGTTTCTAGAGCATGAATCCAGTCATCGTTCATTATCACAGCCACCTTTACATCATCGGCATTTATCCTGGTACTTTTGGAAGCCAAGTTTTAGAAAGCTGAAGAAGCTGACTGTAATTAACCAGGGCAAACTATGAAGTCTCTAGTCGTATAGCTGTTTTGTAAGCATCCGTTTAGCAGCTGTACATTTTCCATTTAGCATCTATATCTTATACAGCTAATGTAAGTGGCTCTGTAAGTCCGTGTGTCCTCAAGGCTCCACTCGTGGCAGCAGCTTACCTGGTCAGAGCTCACGGTCATAGGCTCCTTCAGCAGGAGCCACACAATGCACTCCTCACAGGGCGGCGTGGTGAAGGAGCCGTGGTAGGTCCAGTAGTCCCGGCAGGCGGGGAACAGGCAGGACGGGTCGAAATTTGTGAAGGGAGCCTCCTTGCCCTGGGAGAGAGGAGGGCGCAGGCTCAGTGAGCAGGTGCACCCACACCGCCCACCCCAAGGGTTTCACCATTTTGTGAGAATGGATTTCAAATGCAATGGAAAAAATGGTACTGTTAAGCAAAGTTCATGACTTTTAGAAATAAAGGTCAGAGGGGGAAGCTGGTTTATGTAATGACTTTGACATAGTCATTGTAACATTTTATTCCCTATTAACTGTCAGTAGAACTATAATTCTATCATTTCTCAAGAAAAGGAAGAAAACTCACATGTAACCGCAGTAAAAATATTTCATATAAGTTAATGTTTAGGTTCACAATGCTAAATAAAAACCAGGCTCCCTTGAATATACTCAGAATACTTTCTGCGGTGATGAAACTTAAAAGCATTTTATTAGAACAATTCCAAAGGCAATTAAAATGAATCTGTTAATTAGAAGAGTCCACTGTTAAGATTTAAAATGTATAGGTGTCGCCCAAGAGAGAAAGGGCAAAACCAAAACCCAAATATTTAGTACTTCTCTAAGTGTGTGCATTTATGCATGCGTGTGTGTGTGTGTGTGTGTGTGTGTGTGTGTGTGTGTGTTGAGGGCAGGGGTTGACCATTCAACTTCTCTTACATTTACTTCATTAAAAAATGTCATCTGACAGACTATGAAAATTAAATAGTCTGATATATGTGAAATTGCTCTAAAAATTATAAACCATACGAATACAATAGCATTTGTTTGTATACATATACTTAGCATATTCATCAAACTTAGTAACAGATTTTAAGTGAAACAAATACACTTGAAAATGTAAAAATAGGGGCGCCTGGGTGGCTCAGTCAGTTAAGCAGTTAAGCGTCTGACTTCAGCTCAGGTCTGATCTCACTGTTTGTGAGTTCAAGCCCTACATCGGGCTCTGTGCTGACAACTCAGAGCCTGGAGCCTGCTTTAGATTCTGTGTGTGTCTCTCTCTCTGACCCTCCCCTGCTCACACTCTGTGTATCTCTCTCTCAAAAATAAATAAACATTAAAAAAATTTTTAAGGGGCGCCTGGGTGGCTCAGTCGGTTAAGTGGCCAACTTCGGCTCAGGTCATGATCTCGCGGTCTGTGAGTTCAAGCCCCGCATCGGGTCTGTGCTGACACCTCAGAGCCTGGAGACTGTTTCAGATTCTGTGTCTCCCTCTCTCTGACCCACCCCCGTTCATGCTCTGTCTCTCTCTGTCTCAAAAATAAATAAACGTTAAAAAAAATTTTTTTTAAATTTTTTAAAAATAAAGAAAATGTAAAAATAAAAATTGACATTCCCTGCTTTATGTTCTAGGAGGGAATATGATTTATTTTCACCTTTGTCTTAACTTTGTCCAGTGCGTCAAGGAACAGCTGGAATTCGCCTTTCTCACGTCCTATCTGTAAGAAAATAGGAAACCAATAATTATATTTTTCCCTTCTCCATAATCTATGATTGTCTTGAACACTGACTGTGATCCATCCATCTGCAACTAGTGTTTATAGATCTGCCAGAATATCTTGTACTAAGCAAAAACATAAGTTTATTTCTCCCCCAAGATGTTAGGGTATATATTTTTTGAACTAAACTTAGACACCAGGCCTCTGAAGTACAAAACCACAAAATCACATGATGTCCTTGACCTTCTCTGAAGTCATTCTTCTCTTTTTTATATATAGAATTAGAGCTGGAATGGACTTGACCTATGTAAAACTAAACTTATTGTCTTTTGATTCAGACCTACTCCACTTCCTATTGTGTTGCATTCAATCACTGAAAATGACCCAATGAGTTCAGGACATAAAACAAATTAGGTCATTCAAAAAGAAAGAAGCTAGATTTTCACCTCTGGCTTAAAATCTAGATTATGTTACTACTAAATTCATAGTGTAAATGACACTAAGTCCACTTTAAACCAAAGTTGGCCCAACAACACACACATTCCATGTGCTATCTTAGCCTGGGATCATGTGAGTGGTGGCTTCCCTAGGCCGAGGGGATGTCCAGCCAGGGACTTGGCATCACAGTGGTTCCCAACATTGGCTTTTCTGGTTTCCAGTGTGATTGAAATAGAGTAACGGGAAAGGATAATGAACAATACTGTTTTTCTCTCCCCACCACCATAATAAGCTCCTTCCAAGGCTCTGTCTCCATTACCCTCACACACACACACACACACACACACACACACACACACACACACATTCATTCTTGAAAGAATTTAGAAGTGTTAGGGTTACTAAAGAATGGCAAAAGAAACATGTTTAAAGGAGAGCTAAATAATTTGAGCTGATCTTAGCAGAAATATCTTGATTAGTTGAATGAATAATGACATTCATTCCTCTCTAAATAAAAGGAAGGCGTGGATCTCATGCTACCTTAACCACTGGTAAGGAACTAAATTTTGGAAGAAAAAGGTGGCCAATTTTTACCTTACCTTCAGAAAAATGCCAACCACAGCTATCCCATCAGGCTGCTTGAGAGCTTCTCCAAAAGTGTTATACTTTGGATTCCAGTGAACCAAATGAAGCTGCAATGATACAATATAGGTTAGGAGGAAATTTTCTAGAGTAAAGAAATATGTATAAAATTATTCACAATAAACCCAATTGTAGTCTAAAGTTGTTGAACACTCTTATAGAAGTTGATAGAATTCTAAATATTGACATGCAACATTTTGGTGAAATTTTTAATGGTTTAAAGAAGAACTGTATAAAATTATTATAAGTAGATCTAGAACTTTGTAATAAGCTATCAGTGAAAGTTGAACTTTTGTTAAACTAATTCAAAATATTTATTTTAGTTTTTCTAACCAAATGAAACAGTGAAACGTACAACTATAAGCAAGAAGCTGCTAACATTCTAGAGTTAGAATTAATAGGGAAGTAGCAGGGGACAAACAGTAGGAAAATTCTTGGGCATTTTTATATCTACCTCCTTTTAGCATCCAGTGCTCAACAACCTGGTGGTAACCTTATCTTAATTTAGAACATAGGCACCAATTAAATTAGTCAAATTTCCCATATTGAGTTACACAGAATGGAAAGAGAATACAGCAGTTCACAGCAGTTAAAGATACTATATTCAAGATCAAAAGCGTTGAGATAAACCCATGTATAAAGGCCAAACTGCAAGCCTTGCCCAAGGTTGTAAGAAATTTACTAAACTTTCCCATTTTCAGGGGGAAGGTGTCTAGAAGGCAGCCTTAATTATTTATCTTGTCATGGCTTTCTAGACGGACTGTAGAGCAGTGTAACAATCATAGTGAAGTGTACTTTGGGTCTCCTAGAGTTTAGTTTAGCCAGCAATTAAGCACTAATGATGCTGCCTAAGACCGTGTCCACAAGCGTCTCCAAGGTTCTTGCCCCAGCTCCCGTGTTGACCAGAACCTACCACTAAAAAAGAGTGCGGCAGTAAAAACCGAATGCTCCTCACCTCCAGTGCATGTGTCACTACCCCTTCCAGGCTTAGCTTTATAAAAACAAAATGCAGGAGGTTTGTCTTCTTCCTTGTAATTTGATGCCTTGATCTGAACTACAAATCAGGCTTTTCCTTAATGGATTAACCAAGAAGTGGTATTTGCTCATATTAAATTGTATGTGTATGTGTTTCTATCTATTCATCTATATGTGTATATACAAATATATACATATATATGTATATATATACATATATATATAAATGTATACATATATATATGTATATATATATACACACACATATATGCACACCCTTCATTAAGAGACTAGAACATTAACATTAGCCAGAATTACTAAATGCTATTTTTAGAGCACTACATTCTTACAGAAGAGGCAGCTTAGGGCCCTGGACAAGATGATAAACTCTGTTGCCAATCTACATAAGGTAGAGTGCCAGGTTTAACACTCACCAGCCATGTAACTTTGTTATGTAGCTTTTCTGTGCCTCAGTTTCCTCATCTGTAACCTATCCCATAGAGTTGCTGAGGGGATCACATAAGTAAATACTTGCAAGCACTTAATAAATGCTAGCTATCCTTATCTTTTCTGTTCCATTCAGTACCTTGGCTTTTTTTTAAAACTGCTATCCAATTTCTTAATATAACCTTGAAAATTTTCATGCATGACATAACCCATCTTCTCTTAACCATCTAGCCTAGAATATGTAGCGACTTCAGCTTATGCTAAAACTACTACAGCTCTTTTTCACAACTATGGGCTTGAAGGAGGAGTAGCGGATACTATTTTGTTGTTAATTTTCACTTGGCAGGTTTCACTTTGTGACCAGAGTGGACCATAGCAGTTCCTCCTACCTCCGCAGCATACTTGACTCCATCCACAGAGTGCTCGGAGCCGTGGTCATCCGAGGTGCCCCAGTGAAGATGAAATTGACGAAGCCGGTAGGGTCCAGTGAGAGGACCACCCCTCAGCACTGTGATTCAGAGAAGCTATGTCAACAGCGAACTCATGCTTCTTTTACAGAGTTTTACTTTAAATTTTTTTTAATGTTTATTTATTTTTTGAAAGAGATGGAGACAGAGCAGGAGCAGGGGAGGGGCACAGAGAGGGGGAGACAGAATCTGAAACAGGCTCCAGGCTCTGAGCTGTCAGCACAGAGCCCGACGCGGGGCTGGAACTCACAAACCGTGAGATCATGACCTGAGCCGAAGTTGGACGCCCAACCGACTGAGCCACCCAGGCGCCCCTACAGAGTTTTACTTTAAACAAGTGTTCTTATAGACAAAGTTTGCTGGGCAAAAGTCAGTCTGCTACTGTTCTCAAGCACCCTGGTCTGTTCTGGCAAAATAAAGTCTTGGGATATATCAAAATAAATGATTTCTCTTTTCTGTCTTATTTTTTTTTGCTTGTTTTATTATGTTTAAAACATCAATTTAACATTTATGACAGTAAAATTAAAACAAACAATGGGCGATAAGGATGCAGACTATCGACAAATGAGTTGGTCCTGCATTGCAGTGGGAAGAACATGACAGTTGAGAGGCAGGCAGATGTAGGTTCAAATCCTAGCTAATTGTGTGATGTCAGGCAAGTGGCTAAACTTCTCTGAACCTGTTTTTGCATCTCTATGAAGGTGATAATAATATCAACCTTTCAGAGCTGCCGTGAGGATTAAATGAGATTAAGGACTTTAAAGTGCTCATCACAGTGCCCATAAGTATACCAATAACTGAGCAAATGTGAATTCCTTCTCCATGTCTTGCCTCCAACTCCACTCTTCTTTAAGACTACAAGCAAGAGCTTTCATCCATACTCACACTGTGTCTACTCAAATGAGGTAAAATGGAAAATTCAGAAATTTCTCGGGAATTAGTCAATGGTGGATGGCTAAACTAGACAGTTCTGGGTAACATTAGTTTTTGAGTTTGTTGTCCAAATACCTCAACCCTTCACTTAACTTTGATCTCACTTCATTCACCTGGGGAGTGATTTACAGGTTCAAATATTTTCTGCAGGTCATTGGAAACTATGCAAAAATCCTAAAATCAAGATTTAGCAACAAAAGCTACATCAAAATAGAATTCAGAGAGTAGCTATTCTAGAAAGGATTGACCAACTATTGGTGCTGAAATGGCACACTGAAAGCCACATAATATAAATCTGAAACAATAGAGCTAGACTTGTGTGAGCTTGGTCATGTAGAAATAAGTGGTTTGATTCATAGCATTTTTCCTGTCCAAGCACTACAACAGTTATTTTTTGGGCACATGAATCCAATTATTAGGATAACTCATATGGAACTGTATTTCACCATTTTTGCTTACAAAACTGGTATTTTCATGTGGTTCAACATAATAGATACTGTTTAGTTTTGTCGTTTCTCCTTCAGAATGGAACTTGATTTAAATGGAGAAGGGAGAAAGAAATAACAGCAACATGAAATTATTGTTTAAGAAAATACAAATTTCCATGATATTTCTTATTTGGAGCCTTCTGGTAGGTAGGAATTATGACACTATGCTCTTTTTATAACATCTTTGAGAATACTCATTTATGTAAATCAGTGAGGATAATTTTAACTTTTTTTACAAAGGTGGTTGTAGGAAAATGTATTTTGTGCATCAATCATCAAAATATTAGATTCTTTCTTACCTCATTTACAGTGAAATAAAGCATTTCTAATTAGCCTTCTTTTATTTCTCCGACTTGCTTAATAGTGTTGTGAAATAAAGAGTTTTTTAAACATGTGATTTTTCATTTGCACACAGCACAAATCACTACTCACGAAATTGTCAGATACTTCAAAAACACTCACCAAAAGGATTAATTATACGAACCCCACTGAAGCATTGAAGGCAATGTTCCAGACTCATCTAATGACCTTATTCTCTCCCCTGGATTGCCCCCCCCCACACACACACACCCCAGAGGCAGAAAATGCTATGTTCCTTGCTTTGTAGGATGGTATCTCGGCCACACTTGGGAATGAGTGCCTTGCTCTCTAGGCTGTGGTCAAAAACCACAAGAACCCTTAGGTGTAGGCCATCAGAGCCTGAAGGACACTCATTTGGACTCATTGCCATCACCTCCCTATCAAGCTGCATTTCAAGAATGCATTGCCAACTTTTAGCTTGGGCAAAGGGCCATTTTGCAGCAGCAAAGTTGACCAAGGTTAGAGAGTGTGACATTCCTAGTCAATGCATAAATATAATTCTTCATGACTAGAGAAAAACAGAGTATCATCTCCATTTTCAGAGATGAAGCGGTTCCTTTTCCCACTAACTCTGTTACTGTGTCATAAATCTCATTGTGCCAATATGGACATTGAAAATGCCCATTTGCCTCTACCTAAGTGCCATACTTACTTGACCTATCGTAAGTATCATCAAACACAACTCTGCAGGTCTTGCCGTTGTTCAAGATGGTCTTGCAAGAGCCAGGATCATAAGATGCTGACCATGGCAGCAGAGAAGGGTCGTGCCTGATGTCTTTAGTATGCAGTTCGATGGGCGACTGGTTGTCTCCCTTGGCAATTGGATAAAGTTCATGCCAGTGGTCAGGACCTAGGAAGTCAAGTTGAGGGCATGGATTTATTTGGTGGCACATTCTGAGCCCTTTCTAATAGACTAAACCAGCAAAATACACGGACACTAGTCAATGATTATGAAAAGGCCTTGGATTTCAGTTTGGGCAAGACAAGGCTTAGCATTTAAGACCTTTTCATAGTTTTGTTAATAATGAACCTAGAAACTATTTAACTCAGAGGAGTCCCTCTGCTTGCTCAAGAATACAGCCTCAAAGGCTTATTTTTGAGATGCACTTCATCACATGTCTTACCAATGCCATCTTCTATCATGTAGCTGGAATAAAATAACACTGACCACATGTGGTTTTCAAAGCACACCCATATTTCTTTTACCATGGGTTAGGCAGAAGCCAGCAGGCAGAGCAAGGATCTTAAACCAACACCAGGCTAAGAGAGGTTAAAGTGCTTGCCCAGTATCATGGAGTAAGGGACAATCAGAACTGGACCTCTCGTGGGCTGACTTCTCAGTCAGAGGCAGTGTGATCTTGAGCAAGTTACGGAGCCTCTCTCTGCACTTCAGTTTCCTCCAACGGAAGTAATAACGGCTCCATACCAGGGAGAACTAAATGAGATAAAGGTAAAAGGGTCAGCAGCTTTTGGCACTTGGTAAGTGCTCAGTAAATGTTAGTTTCCATCAACCCCTCCTCCCATAGTTTCCCACGCACTCCCTAGATTTGCCCACTTTCTATGCAATGCCAGGGGCTCCTTTGGCACTATCCCGGGACAGGGGGGAGGGGGTGGGTGGCTGCTCGGACTCACCGTTGTGGCTGGCGTAGCCCCACTCCTTTGCCATGGTCGTCTTTGTGGGCACTGGACCGCAGCTGACTTCTCTCCCCGGCGTCGTGCAGAGTCCCCGCGAGCCCGCGCCTTTTATATAGGTCCCCCACACACTGCATGGCCTTATTAGGTCAGTGAGGGTGGGGCGGGGGGCTAAACTGGATTGGGGTGGTATTTGGGAGGCGCGGTGGGGGGAAGCCAATGAATTCCAAGAGCTAGACAGCTGTTGGGCTCCGAGGGGAGATGGGCGAAGGCCCCCACCCCCTCCCTACCCTCTCCCTGAAACCGCGGCTCCTGGCTCTGCTAACTCTCCCTCCGTCTCCCAAAGCTGCAGGGCTTTCTAACTAGTGTTGCCGAGGTGCAAAAATGCGGGCAACTTTTGTTTCCTCCTCCCTGCCTCCCTCCTGCAGGCTTTTTGTTGTTGTTGTTTCGGGAGGTGGGGTATCCTAACTGTGCTTAGCCACCAAATAAAATGTGCACCCCAGCAGCGCTTGCAGCCTCACTTCGAAGTTGCTTTTAGCCCAGGCTGGTTGTCTGGCTGCGGTCTGTGGACGCTTCTGGGAGTTTGTTTCGTTCCAGCGATCCGGTTACGGTGGCTGGAAAGAACACGTTTGTTTGCCTGACCCGTGTTTGACTCCCTTGCAGACAACTTGTAAAATGTTAGGAGCAGAGGATGGGAAGAAAGAGGCCGGAGGGAAGGTTCTATAACTCCGCTATCCTTAAAGATATTTACAATGCCCTGTCTTTGGAACCGCCCCAGGCAGCATTTCCCAACCTAGCGAGTCCCTTTGGTCTGCAGGACGGTGAGGGCTGGATCTTGGAGAGCTCCGGGAATCCGGGAGAGGTCTGCATCCTAGGTTCACGCAGAGCAGGAGCCTGGGACTGATTTACCCCTACTCCGTGAGCCGTACCTCTGCTCACGAAAAGTCGAGAATATTCTGGAGTGTTGGAAGGCCACAAACATAAAGTGAGTCATATTGTTTAAAATGTAGAGCCTCCTTCTCCAAGAAAGAATGAAAGATTAGAAGAAAAGGAAGAGGAGAGGCTTCCAGAATTGCTTTGTGTTTTTCTCTGTCCCTCCCAAGTTGTTTTGGAATATGATGACCCAGGCGAAAGGAGGGTGGAACTGGTAGGTCCAATGTGCACAGAGATATATTTTTAAATGTCTGGTTATGGTTTACATTGAAGAAGTCAATGTACTACAGATTTGTAAGTCTGAGAGTATATTGTCAAATTTCTTCTTTGTTCTAGGTCAGTAATACTACTACTTACAAAAAAGACAGCAAAGAGACGTAAGACTAATTTCAGTGCTATCTTGAACAAGGTTGCAATATACATTTCCTTAATTGCTTTGACTTTTATTGATGCTAGCATTTTGTATTTGGGGATTACTAACCTTGAAAAGGAAATCTCTCATCATGGTAAAGATAGCTCATCCCCAAGGCATGTGGAATGACTGACCACACTCATAACCTGGACGCCAGGGGAGTCACTCCCCGGCGTATTTTTGTGACCAGGGATCATTTGATCCACACAATAGCAGTGTGGAATCAAGAACTGAGATAGTTCGGAAAATCTAAGCGAACAGCAAAGCAAATGCCCTTAGACTCTGAACTCAAATATGTCAGTGTTAGATTAGAAAACCTGCAGATTTGGGTTGTCTGGGGTCAACTTTCTGCTTTACTGTGATAGTGTGGTGCTATAGTTTGTAGTTAATGGAGGTGTTTTATATTTCTTATTGAGTACATAACTATTTGTATCAGTAAACTATGATCTTGCTTCAATTCATTAAATCATAATTTCTCTTTTTCTGGTATGTGTAGTTAAAATTGGTAACTACATTTCATGTTATTTGATACAGTGGTAATACATATAAAGTGGATTTTTTTATGGAAGTATAGTTGACATACGATATAATATTAGTTTCAGGTGTACAACATAGTGATTGGATATTTATATACACTATGAAATGATCACCCTGGTGAGTCTAGTTACCAACTGTCCCCATATAAAGTTATTACAACATTCGTGACTATATTCCCTATGCTATACTTTACATTCTGTGATTTATTTATTTTATAACTGGAAGCGCATACCTCTTAATCTCCTTAGCCTATTTCAGCCATCCATTCCCCTCTTCCTCCACACCAGCAATTACTGGTGTGTTCTCTCTATTTATGAGTCTGTTTCTGTTTGGTTTTGTCTGTTCATTTGCTTTATTTTCTATTTCTGTTTGGTTTTGTCTGTTCATTTGTTTTGTTTTTTAAATTCCACCATAAGTAAAATCGCATGTATTTGTCTTTCTTTGTCTGACTTATTTCACTTAGTATAATACCCTCTAGGTCTATCATGCTGTCACAAATGGCAAGATTTCATTCTCTTTCATGGCTGTGTAATATTCCATTGTGTATATACCCCACATTTTCTTTATCCATTCATCTGTCAGTGGACTCTTAGATTGTTTCCATGTCTTGGCCATTGTAAATAATGCTTCAGTAAACATAGAGGTATATATCTTTTCAAACTAGTGTTTTCTTTTTCTTCTGGTAAATACCCAGGAGTGGAATTGCTGGATCATAAATTTTTGGAGGAACCTTCATACTGTTTTCCATATTGTCAGCACTATTCACATTTCCACCAACAGTGCACAAGAGCTCCCTTTCCTCCACATCCTCGCCAACACTTGTTATTTCTTGTCTTTTTGATACTAACCATTCTGACTGGTGTGAAGCAATAGCTCATTTTTGATTTACATTTCCCTGAGGAGTAGTGATGTTGAGCATCTTTTCATGCGTGTGTTGGCCATTTGAACATCTTCGTTGGATAAATATCTACTCAGGTCCAGATAAAATGCTTAATAAAATCTTTATACCAAGCAAGGCCAATAATCCAGGAATTCATCATATTGTTATTGTTTATGTATAGACAGAATTTTAAAAATGGGTTGTCAGTCAAATATCATATGACTTCACTCGTATGAGGACTTTAAGACACAGAACAGATGAACGTAAGGGAAGGGAAGCAAAAATAATATAAAAACAGGGAGGGGGACAAAACAGAAGAGACTCATAAATATGGAGAACAAACTGAGGGTTACTGGAGGGGTTGTGGGAGGGGGTATGGGCTAAATGGGTAAGGGGCACTCAGGAATCTACTCCTGAAATCATCGTTGCATTAATGCTAACTAATTAGGGTGTAAATTAAAAAATTAAAATAAAAAAAGAAAGAAAAATAAATAAAGATTTTTAAAAATAAAAAAATGGGTTGTCATTAATCAAAAAAAATAAAAGACTCTCCACAATGAATAAACAACAAATTAAAGACTGTACACAATGCCATATAAATTCAAATTAACACTAGGCAGAATTTGCAAAATGAAGTATTTAATAGTTTAGGTGTCATCGTCTCAAAAAATGATGGTTGGCGTTTTCATTGTATTTTCCTATAAGAAAGTTAATAAAAATTGGAATTTTAAAGCAATTAATACCAAATCATGTCAAAATAATGTATTTTTCTAGAAACCACAAACTAATCATTCTCATCTTAAATGATTTGCTCCAGCACGTTTGCCTGTAAATTTCAAAATTCCCTGTCAACAGTGCAAAAAGATCATTTTTTTAAAAATTTCTGTTAACTTTTTTTAATGTTTATTTTTCGGAGAAAAGAGATAATCACAAATGAGGGGAGGGCAGAGAGGGAGGGAGACACAATCCCAAGCAGGCTCCAGGCTCCAAGCTGTCAGCATGGAGCCTGAGGCGGGACACGGGACTGAAGCTCACCAACCGAACTCACCAACCGCAAGATCATGACCTGAGCCAAAGCTGGACACCTAACCAACTGAGCCACCCAGACACCCCAAGTGCAACCATTTTAAATTGTGTCAAAGACTTTGAGATTTCTGGAGATGGCTTTAAAAAGAAAACTGTTAGGAATACACAGAGATAAATAATGCCAGAAAAAGAGCCAGCAATGATTAACTACAAATTCTTTCCTAGCATAGTGACAGCATTCCTCCCAGCATTATTATTGATGTATTGGGCAACTTGTAGGATTTTTCCCCCCCAAAAAATGTGCTTATACAAGGAAAGGAAGAGCAAGGTCAGAGACAGAAAGTGAAAGAGAAACAGAGTGACAGGCAGATAGACAATAGAGCCTCCAAGAAAGATCATTTGGGTAAACAAAAGTTTTTGGTGGGTGGAGTGTCTGAATTGTGGAAGTTTCAACTAAGCCAAAATGACTGATAAAAATCAAAATTTTAAATTAATGTATTTAATTTTCACATATAACATAACTTTTACCTTCCTCCCTGACAATGTTTTGTTTTTGTTTTTGTTTTGTTTTTTTCCCCCAAAAACAGAATTGGAAAACTTGGCTCATCACATTATATAGGACCATGATAGACTTAGTTCCTGAGTTTGTCACCAGTAATAACTCTCTTGGATTGGATCTTAAATTTTGGTTGCTGTTAATGGCAACTTTGTAGGAAGACGTGTCGCATCTGATGTCCCTTACTAACAATGTATCTATCTGAGATAGTTACTTTATTTGCAAGGGAGGAGCATGAATCCAAAGGTGAGGACCCCCAAAACCTATGTAATGAGGTTTGATCAGGGTTTATAAACTTATTTTCTTTTAAATACAATTTTTTCTTTTAAAATGCAGTAATAGCGGGGCTCCTGGGCAGCTGAGTTGGTTAAGCATCCGACTTTGGCTCAGGTCATGATCTCGCAGCTAGTGAGTTCAAGCCCGGCATGGGGCTATTGCTGATAGCTCAGAACCTGGAGCCTGCTTCAGATTCTGTGTGTGTGTGTGTCTCTCTCTGCCCTGCTCATGTTCTGTCTGTCTGTCTCTCTCTCAAAAATAAATAAACAATAAAAAATTTTTTTTAAATAAAAAAAATAATAAAATGCAGTAATAGTATCTTAAATAGAAGAAAATTCATTACACTCTATGATATCTTTCTTAGGATCAAGTTTAGATGGTCAAATTTAGTTTTCAATAACTTAATCTAGCATTTGCTTGCAAACTTAAGTGGAATTGTGTTTTGCTTTGCCATTTCATAGCACTTAGGTGGCTGTTTGCCCAAATTTTTTTGGTCTCAGATACCTTATCTGTGAAACAGAGAATAATGCCTGCCTTACAGGAGTCTGATGAGGCTTAAATGAGATAATACAGTAAAGTACTTATTACAATGTAGGCCAATGTATTTAGGACTCAGAAAAATTAGTACCCTTCTCTGGCCTTGTTCTTTTTATCCATTTCTCTTTGAGCAGACACCTGCTCTAAATAACCCTTGTTCCTTGTTGGTCATGAACAGTGCTTTCAGTGCATATTGCAGAGCACAGGTGCTAACCCGCAGACATCACTAGGATGAACTGGTGGAAGATAAAGTTGATACCCACAGCATTCACCTTCTCCTTGAACTACTCGGAGCCTCTCAGTCTAATGGCCACCCTTCCCAGGGTGGGAGTCGAAGTAAACCTTTTTAACCACCTGTGACCAATTATTTGCAAAAAGTATTAATCTAATATAACAAATTTAACTGAAATTCTAAATACTGTAATAAGAACTAAATATAATTCCTACAAGGCTTAACAATTCTCTGGTATACTATTTGGTAAACAAGTTTTTAAAAATAAAATTCAAACTCTTTTAAATGATATTCAGGGGACTTCAAAAGTCTACCCTCTCTACTTTTTAGCTCTAGCCTAGCCTTTCCTTCCAAATTCATCCACCCTGCAATTCGAGGCCACGCTGCTGTTAGATTTGTATTGATTTTTTTGGTATTATTTTTATTTATTTTAAGGGGGTGGATTTCGGGGTACTGTTTAATACTGTTTAGTTAGCCACTTCTGGCTTTAAAGCATTGCTCTCCTAGGCTGGTCAGATAACTTTTCAAAATAATAACTGCCTTGGACACTTTACTTGGTTATTAGCAACAAACAAAGTAATAGACATACACACACTTGAAACTAACATTTTGCATTTATCATTATTCTCACTTCACAAATTTAATGGAATGAATGCTTAAGAGCTGTGGGGTTTTCATGCAGGAAGAAATGCAAAGTATTATTTTAAAAAATATAAGGCACAAACTTGATAAAACTAAAATCATGGCATCTTAAAGACATTAGAGACTGCTTTTCATGAAATTTCTGAATAACAGAGCCAAAAAATATCTGCATCAATTGTTTGAATATTTAATATCATTAGGTATTTATTTTTCCAAAAATAAGTAATCAAGACTAATAGGAATTTTTGCATTAATAACATATACCACACAGCTATTTTATTATATTTCTTCCAAATAAATAATGAAATTTAAATAACCTACTCTTAAAATATTTTGTGTTGACATAAGTGCACAATTTTCAGTAGTTTTCAGCTCTAATTGCTGGATAATTGACAAATAAAATTGTACGCTGTTTAAAGTGTCCATCATAATGAGTTGATGTACGTATACATTGTGACACAGGATTCCTCCCATCTAGTTGATTAACACATCTATGACCTCGCCTATTTATCTTTTGTGTGTGTGAGAGAACATTTAAGTCTACTTTCCTAGCGAATTCAATTATACAATATAGTTTTATCTCCTGTTGTACCATGTTACACATTAGATCCTCGGACTTTAGTCATCTTACAGCTTAAAGTTTGTATCCTTCTACCAATCTCTCTATATTTCCACTTATTATTTTTTTTTTTTTGTATTTTAAAAGTAAACTTCCTTCTATAGGAAAGGGCTACTTAATATCTTCATTTCCTCCAATGTAGATACTATTGACCCTAGGATGAACTGTTATTTTATGTTCCACTAAGAAAAAAAGTGCTGTCAAGTAAGCCATCACACACAGCTTTTCAAAAAGTCCTATCAATAGTGTTTCAACACGCCTCATACCCTAAGACTAAGGTGCGATTAATTGTTATCTGTTGTCTAGAAAAAGTTCTTTGGATGCTTCTGATTTTGCCTCTAAATGATAAGGACTATCTTGTCATTGTAAAAGAGATGTAATTTCTGTTTAGATACAGCTTTATAATGTTGTTTTTTACTTTGTTTTACATTCTAATGCATCCTCTTGATTTGTGATGTTTGGGGGGGAAATGATTGCTTACTATGATATAATATTAATGTATTTAATAAATTGCAATCACCTGAAATCCCTGCATATAGTTTGGCCTTTGGTATTTAAATAACTTAAAACTAATATGAAATTTTGACATAAATTTTCTCAAAACAGAAACATTCTTAGTTAACTATTATTGCTGTAGAGAAGAGCACACCTGTGGAACATAATGGTCAGCCACACACTCCTCAAGGTGATTATAATACATTTGTGTAAAACAGAAATTAGGAAGAAGGAAATTCCAAATGGAGAGCAAACTGCTGCACTGAGATATTGTTTTTGCGTGCTCTGGTACATAAGCTATCTACCTTGTTTTAGTAGAGGTATGTTTATGACAAAATCTTTAACATATCCTCTCTGAAATGCTAGCTCAACATCTCACCAAGTGGTCTCTCTGTGACCTTGAAAACCAGAATGCAAGATGAATAGCTAATCATGTGAAATTCTATAAACCAAAAAGTGATGAAAAGGATCCATATAAACATTGATGTCTAAAACAAACGTGGTTTTTTCCATACTAGAACAAATATTTTTATTGACTCTAGACCAATTCAGTGTGTAACTAGAATTGAAACTTCTGGAATTATAGTTTCCTATCAGAATTAGCTGTAGTAAAATGCACTTTTCTTCATGCATCAGAAGAATCATGTGAATTCAAAAGGCTTTAAGGAATTTATATTCTTTATTTACATCGCTAAAATAAACTCGCTTGTAAGATCCAATATATTTTAACCTTGAAACAAAATATTACTAATAGAAACCAGAACTAGTTTTTATAATTTTAATTGTTCACAATATCCTATTGAAAATGGAATATATCTGAATGAAAAGTACTTGTATGTCATGTAAAAATGAATTGCAATGTATAGAAGAGCCAAAGCTGCTTTCTCAGGGCAATGAAGGCTTTTCATGTCTCACTCTTTAGAAAAGAGAACCTAATTATTGCTGGTTAATATTTATGAATGCCAACAACATGGAAAAATTGGAACATATATCCACACGTAGGGCCAAGAAAGTTTCAATCGAGGCTTGATACATAAGCGCAGACAAAAACCAGTGGGAAAACAATGGGTTGGTTGGGGAATAACATGATCGGGGACCAGGAGTGTCCTGCTCCTGCTTGGAGAAGATCTATCTTGCCACCTCTGCAGTTAATCCCTCATTAAACTCCGATGTTCTACTGACATTAACTCTTAGGACAGTTTATCCCTCTGTACTATCAGAGCTTGAATCCTCAAGGGTGGCCATTCTGACCAGATTTTTGGTTTTCAGTTTCACAGTTAGTAATCACTTATTATTGACCATAAAGACATTCTTCTTTTCAGAAAATACCAAGGAAGGGGTAGAGAAGACAAATAATTCACGCCGAGAAAGCTCCATTCAAATGAGATGGATGAACCTCGCTGTCCGTCTTGGACAGAAGCACACATATGAATACCTTGCTCACAGCCAGATTGATGCACATGGCTCTTCCAAAATAAACAGAACTAGATTCTTTGTTTGGCAACCATTGTATTCAGACTCACAATTACTTTTCTAAGGTATTCTTTTTTTCACACAGGGATCAGAACTGAGCCTGAGAGGAACAGCTGGTCAGATTTTTTCATCTTTGGCCTAAGTCACAAACTTCCCACATTGATATTTGATTGAGAGGGTGAGTAATGGGCATTGTTGCCTGGGGCTCGGTACTCAGATTGCAACCAGCAGCACTGCCTAGTCGGGGATAGGGTGATGAGAGAAACACATGGCAGCTTAGCATGTCTGATATTGTACAAACTCTCCCCTTGCCATAATTAAAAAATGGCATGAGCTCCAAAGTGAACTTAAAAAAAACTGAGTTCGTCAATTCTGATTCAGGAACAACCATTTCTTCACACTTTCACATTGTTGAACTGTTGTGTTACTAAAATCTATGCTGATTTTGTTAAGGTACATTATTTAGTGAAATAAAAAAGGATCTCTCTTTGGTAGTGGTAACCTAGAAAGAGTTGTTCATTATTACTTGTCCTGTAAAGAATTTTATTATTCTTTTAACAAGGATAGAGTAATAAGAATTGCATAAATATAAATATGGAAGTGTGTGGAAAATATAAATTATAATAATATATTTCACAAATTTAATATACCTTGATTTGAACATATATCTTTAATTTAGGTTTTACTACACATGTAGATAAATGACATGCCACAAATCTTAGCATGAATCCTATCTCTCAGAAATGGTTTCTATGCCAACCACCAGACAGAAACTTCTGAAGTCACTACATTCCACTCCATAATTTTAAGTCATTACATCACATAAGTGTATTTATTTTGTTCAGTGACTGGTCCAACACTGTTCTTTAGCCTATGACATCAGTGACTAATCATAGTAACTACTACTTCTGAAGTTCTTATTAGTATATTTGACCTACCAAATCAAATAAATTCCAAATGGAATAATATTTATCAAAATCCAATAGGTTTTTAAATATATCTAAAGAATGCGTTCAACACAGATCTTTAATGCTTTCTACATGTCATGCTCTGTTCTAGGCACTGGAGATATACTAAGGATGAAGAGAGAGAGACTGACTGCTCCCACTGAGTGGGTGGTACTGATGAAAAGCAAGTAGACAATAACCATGTGGCTTATCAGGAATAATCCACTGGAGAGACTGGAAAAGAGGCATCCTCTGTAGGTGTGATAATTGTAGAATAGTTTCCTGAGGAGGGGAAATAAAAGAACTAAAGCATGGAAAGCCATTGGAAGAATTCAAGAAAAAGCACTTCAAGTGGAGGAAACTCCAAGAACCCTGTAGCTGGAGGGTGGTAATCTGAGGAGAGGGTGTTGCAAAGTGGAGTGAGAAAGGATGGTACAGGCCAGGTCACGTAGGTCACAGTGAAGAGTAGATCTTTGACGTTGGTGCAATGGCAAGTTATTGGAGAGTGTCATGCTGATGAGGGATATGACCTGATTTGCCTTTGCAGATCACTGACTATGATGTGAAGTAGAGCTGGAGGTGGTAAGCAAGGAGAAATATAAATTTGCATTATTATGATTCTAGTAAAACATTTTCTTCATGAGATGAATCTACAAATCTCAGATGGAGTTCATAATACCATTAGTGACATTTGCATGGCTGCACATGAGAAAGAAACAGGAAACAAAACTCAATTCTGCATTTCAACATGATCACCATTAAACTAAGACAATGAAAATGCAGAAAAGTAACTATTTTCCTCCATGCTTGGGAGTAAGGAGTGGTTATCAGTTAGAGATTTGGGTTACCTAGTAGGTCATTGGTATTGACTACTACCCCCACCCCCGTGACCTCCATTTTATGACTTCTCTTAAAACAATATCTGAAATGTGAGTAGCCCAGAGGAGCCTGAGAGAGGGAGCTGTAAAATTCTCCAGGCTCCTCCCAACTAGAGGAAGACCAGGAACCAGCATACCTGTAGCAAGAGGGGGTCTCTGTAGTTAAGCCAGAGCAAGTTTTTGTTTGTTCACTCATGTGTTTTTATTTATGTATTTGGTGCATTGGTTGTAAAATAGAATTAGACCACAAAGCGTTGAAATTAACAATTGGAACTCAGACTTCCAGAGACCTGGGTGCCGCCTCCAGCTCTGCCACGTACTTGGGGCCAGTAACGTCCCAGTGCATGGGCTCCCTCGTTAGTAGAACTAGGAAATGTGTTTGTCTTATAGATTCATTAAGATTACACATGCAGAGTACTTAGGAATACTACCTGGTATTAATAAGCATTCACTAACTAGCTTAAAAAACATAGAAATGTAAAAATAGATAAAAATTTTGTCCTGAGTGAATTAGTTCCCAATTAAATGAAACTTCATGAAGGCAGAAACCAGGACTGTTTTACATATATATTGGGCTTATAACCATAGGCCCAATACCTAGCTCAGTAGCCATAAAACAAATACAGTTGAAGAAAGGCAGGCAGGCAAGCAAGAAGGAAGGAATTCAGAGAGGGTAGAAGGGAGAGAGGAAATTTCTAACTAATAGGAAGTGAATTGTTTGAAGGAGAATTTCTTTCACTCCCATTAAGCAAAAGAAATTGTTTATAGTCAAAAGTATCTGATAAAAGACTGAAACGTGTTAAAGATTTCTTGAGATTATACAGAACTAGAAATGGAAATCTAAAACTGTGTGTGTGTGTGTGTGTGTGTGTGTGTGTGTGTGTGTGATGCACTGAAGATATTGCATTTATGTACAGAGTGCATTCTAGGGTTTGATTTCAATTTCCAAAATATGCCTCTAGATTACTCACTTGTCTCGATTTCCACTGCTATCATCCCAGTCTAAGCCCTAGACATCTCTCATCTGAACTATTGCTCTCTCCTGTGTGTGCCCAGAATATGTGCTCGCTTCAGCAGCACATGTACTGTGTGTACCCAGAATATACTAACCTCCTTCTAGCCGCAGAGGCTTTCAGCTTCTGTCTTCTAACTAAAGTGCTCTTCCCTTAGGCTCTTTCCCATCATTCAGGCTTCAGCTGAAAAGTCACCTGTTCAGAGTGTCCTTTCTTGGCCACCCCATCTAAGTAGATTCTTAATTTTTATGAGAGTACCAGGTGTATATTATTTCTTCTACTTATCAAAACCTATAGCAATTTCATTTATCTGTTTCCTAAAGTGAATGATGAATGAATGAATTTATTTCTGATTTAACCATACCTCAGTTATCTGAACTAGACAATAATTTGTTGAAGCCAAACACTGTTGACCTTTCTTTCAAAGACGTAAACTTTGTGATGGTACCTACAAGTTGAAGTTAAGCACACGTTTTTCCAAACAACATGTTAGAGAGCATCTTTTAGTCACTGTTTCACTATTTATAGGAAATTAAAATCACCATGCAAGTTGTAGGAAAGTCACCTGCCTAACACAAGAGTAAATACGGTAATTTCCATCCCTTACTCCTTCCATTCTTTCATAGGCATCTGCCAGCATGGCATGCATATTGAAATCCCAATTCAGGAATGAAAATCTGAAACCAAGCTATCTGCTTTTGTGTACTCTGGCACTGCATCATTTAAAATAATCCAAGAATGAAAATATGAGCTAAGCTGTTTGCTTTTTTAAACATTGAGCGTGTCAATCCTGAAATTCCACTGGACAAGCATTTACTCTCCACAAAGGTAAGAGTTCCTGTTGACCTTGAATTATTCAGATGTCTAACAATACAGTACCCTCCAATATATGTTCATTCTGAACAAATAGAATTTGTACCAAATTATGTCACGATCACAATCAATTATAGCTCACTAAATAACATAGAGATTAAATGTTTTTAGGAGAGCATTTAAGATGTGAGGCTCTGAAATCATTGCACCCTGAGTTTGAATGCAAGCTCTGGCACTTACAAGGCGTTTATCCTTGAGAAAGTTACTCTGCCTGTCTAAGGCCCCAGTTTCCTTGGTGATAAAATGGGGATAATAAAATATTTCATTAAGATCTTCTTAGGGCTAAATATAATAGTGCATATAGAATATTTACAATAGTAGCTTTCTTAATACATATTAGGTGATGTAATAATAATAATAATAATTATATTATATAATATTATATAATATATATAATATATATAATATATATAATATATAATTATTATATATATAATATATATAATTATTATTATTGTTACTGGCTTTTTTAGTTCAAATGGATCTTACAGGTTCTTGAGTCCAAACTTCAGTGAAGTTCCAAGAATCTCCAATTTATGAGTGGTCATCCAGACTCTTCTTGAATGAATGTAGATTATTCTATGTTCCTCAATTTCAATTGTTTGCAAATAATTTATGCAATTTTATTGTCTCATTTGGTCCTAGTTCTGTCTGTTGGAGTAAACAGAATTAGTTTACCCATCAGCCCTAAGATATCCCTTCAAATCTTTGAAAATAGCTATTTCACTTTTCTTCTCTCACCTCCACTGCACTGTCCAAGTCTTCATGTTAAGCTGAACATCTCCAGTTCTTCACGTGACACAGTTTCACTCTCCTCTGAACACAACCCACTTTGTCAATACTCTTCTTAATAATAGCTGGAAAAAATGTTGAGTATATTTGTCAGAATATGTCTGGCAAGAGCAATGACCAGAAGTACAATTGTATTCCTTTTCCTGGACACTACATTTCTTTTAATGCAGGATAAGAATGCCTTAGCTTTTTTGGCTCACACCTTTGGATCATATTGAGCTTGCTCTCAATTAAATATCCAAGTCTTTTTCATGTGAATTTCTGTTAAGCCAGTACTCCCTGCATCCCGTATTAATATCAGCCTGTAGTTCCAGTCTGATGAAATCTTTTTGAATCCCAATTCTTTCTTTGAGCATATCAACTATCACTTCCAGCTTTGTGTCAACAGCAAATGTGGTCAGCTTGCCTTTTGTGTCTTCATTTATGTTGTTGATAAGGCTATCAAGTAGAATTTTGCCATGGAAAGAACCCTTTGACCACTCTGGGGATATTATCCCAGGTTGAAATCAGCCCATGAATTAATATTGTTTGCATACAGTTATCCAACCCTTTGTGACTCTCCCTAATTACAGGGTTAACTATTCTTACCTATAAGCATGCTGCTGTTAGTAGTGTGATGTCATGAAACACTATAACTCAGTTCAAATCCTTGCTTTGTTACTTACTGTCTGTGTGATGTTGGGCCAGTTATTTAACCCCTCTGAGCTATCTTTTCCTAATTTACAAAACAGTTTTTAATTAATAGGCTAGTTCATGATGAATTGTGTCATATTGATCAATGGGTCTCAAAAAGCCAACATACTTCAGGCACATGGAAATTGCAGCATAAAATGAATTGCTGAATAAATAAAAGAGCAATGATTAAGTCAAATTACTTATTGAAATCAAGATGCGTTGTCTATGTCTATGTTATTTCTCCGATCTTTTTGTGTAGTCCACTTATGAAAAGTTGATAATAAGATATGTAAAGTATTATGTATTTATAAATGATCCATTGCTAACTCCTAAGATCACTATAGTCTTTATTGTTTATTGAGATATGATTTACATATTCTAAAATTAACTCTTTTATAGTGTGCAATCTAATGGCTTTTAGTATATTTACAGAATTGTGTAAACCCCAGAATCTAATTTCAGAACATTTTTTTAAATTATTTTTTAACGTTTATTTATTTTCGAGACAGAGAGAGACAGAGCATGAACAGGGGAGGGGCAGAGAGAGAGGGAGACACAGAATCCTAAACGGGCTCCAGGTTTTGAGCTGTCAGCACAGAGCCCGTTGCGGGGCTCAAACTCACAGACCGTGAGATCATGACCTGAGCCGAAGTCGGACGCCCAACCGACCGAGCCACCCAGGCACTCCTAATTTCAGAACATTTTAATCACCCAGATAAAAAATTCTGTACCCATTAACAGTCCCTCCCCATTTCCTCTTCAACCTTCAACCCTAGACAACCATTAATCTATTTTCTATTTCTACAGATTTGCCTATAATGCGCACTTTGTATAAATAGATTCACTTAATAATTTGCTTTCTATGAATATATTTTTTTACTTAGCATAATCGTTTCAATGCTTATCCAGGTTGTAGCATGTATCATTACTTCATTTGTTTTTACTGCCAAATAATATTATATAGATGTACCATACATTATCCATTCATCAGTTGACAGACATTTGAGTTGTTTCCACTTTGGGGCTACTATAAATAATGCAGCTATGAGCATTTGCATACAAGTTTTTGTATGGACATATGTTTTTATTTCTCTTGGATGTACACATATATGAGTGGAATTGATCGATCACAGGGTTACTCCGTTTAATCTTTTGAGGAGTTGTTTTCGAAGGCAGTTGTACCATTTTACATTCTCACCAGCATGGAAGAAGGCTCCAGTTTCTCCGCATTTTAGCCAATACTTGTTATTTTTCAACTTTTTGATTATAGCCACTTATTATTATAGTGTGATGGTGCGTAGTGGTATCTCATTGTGGTTTTGATTTGTATTTCCATAATGACTACTGCTGTTGAGCATCTCTTAATGTGCTTATTTGACCATTTGTATACCATCTTTGAAGAATGACTATTCAAAGTATTTGCCCATTTTTCAATTGCAATATTTATGTTTTTATTGTTGAGTTGCAAGATGTCTTTTATATTCTGGATGCTAGTTCCTTATCACATGTATGATTTGCAAATATATTCTCCCATTCTATGGATTGCCTTTTAACTTTTTTGATAGATTTTTGAAGCACAAAAATGTTTACACCTGATGAATTTCTATTTATTTATTTCCTTATGTTGTTCTTGTGCTTTTGGTGTGTCATATGTAAGAAACCATTGCCTAACCCAAGGTTACAAAGGCTTATGTCTATATTTTCTCCTAAGAGTTTTATATTTTGCCCTTAAATTTAGATCTTTTATCCATTTGGAGTTAATTTTTGTGTATTGTGTGAGGTAGGGGTCCAACTTTTTTCTTTTGCCCATGGATAGCTAATGGTACCAGCACCATTTGTTAAAAAGGCTATTCTTTCTGCATTGAATATTCTTGGAAAATTGTTGAAAATCAGTTGATTATAGGGGGGTTAAACGTCAGACTCTTGATTTCAACTCAGGTCATGATCTCTCAGTTTTTAAGTTCAAGCCCTGCATCAGGTTCTGCGCTTACTGTGAGGAGCCTGCTAGGGATTATGTCTCTCTCCTTCTCTCTCTGCTCCTCCCCTGCTTGTGCCCTTTTTCTCTTTCTCAAAATAAATAAATGAACTTAAAAAAAAAGAAAATCAATGGACTATAAATGTGAAATTTATTCCTGCACTTTCAATTCTCTTCTAGTGCCCTACTGTACTGTTTTGAATATTATAGCTTTGTAGTAAGTTTTGAAATTGGTAAGATGAATCCTTCATCTTTGTTCTTTTTTAAGGTTGTTTAGGCTATCTGGGTCTCTTCCATTTTTCCCTGCATTCTTGGATCAGCTTGTCCGTTTCTGGAAAGAAAGAAAGAAAGAAAGAAAGAAAGAAAGAAAGAAAGAAAGAAAGAAAGAAAGAAAGAAAGAAAGAGAGAAGAGAGAGAGAGAGAGAGAGAGAGAGAGAGAGAGAGAGGGAGGGAGGGAGGGAGGGAGGGAGGAAGGAAGGAAGGAAGAAATAAAAGGGAAAGGGAAAGGGAAAGGGAAAGGGAAAGGGAAAGGGAAAGGGAAGGAAAGAAAAAAGCTGGAACTGCATTGACTGTAGTTTTGCCCCAAATTTGGGGAATGTTGCCATGTTAACAATATCAAGTCTTTCAGTCCTTGAACATGGGATGCCTTTCCATTTATTAAGTCTTTAATTTCTTTCAATGACATTTTGTAGTTATCAGAGTACAAATCTTGAACTCCTTTTGTTTATTTTATTTGTAACAATTTTATTCTTTTTGATGCTATCCTAAATGGAATTTTTAAAAATTTTATTTCAGATTGTTTATTGCTAGTATATAGAAATAGAACTAATTGCATAATTGCATAATTGTATTGTATGCTGAAACCTTGTTGAACTTGTTTATTAGCTCTAATAATTTTTTTTCTTTCATATTTTCCTAGGATTTTCCATATGTAAGAGCATGACTTCTACAAATACAGATAGTTTTACTTCTTCTTTCCAATTTGGATACCCTTTATTTCCCTTTCTTACTTAATTATGATGGCTAAATCTCTAGTACAATGTTGAATTGCATGTTGAATGCTGAAATGGTAAGAGAGACATATTTACTCTGTTCCTGATTTGGGGGGGAAGTTTTCAGTTTTTTACCATTAAGGATAATGTTACCTGTGGGTTTTTGTAGATGTCCTCTATCAAGTTGGGAAAATTTCTTTCTATTTCTTATTTGTTGAATGTTATTTTAGTATAAGAGGGTGTTGGATTTTGTCAAATGCTTTTCTTTGTCTACTAAAATGATCATGCATTTTTTGTCCTTTATTCTATTAATATGGTGTATTATGTTGATTTATTTTTATATGTTGAAGGAAACTTCCACCTAGGAAAATTCTACTTATGAAATACAATCCTTTTTAAAAAAATATAGTTGGATTCATTTTGCTAGTAACTCAGTGAACCAATACTTTCCAAGTGGCCAAAAGATGATATTATAATATCAAGCATGGGTAAACAATCTATTCAAAGTACAAGATAGACCATGAATTTTAATGTAACAGAATGTGAAAACCTTATTAATATGGCTTAAGATTCTACATCAAAGCTAATCTTTAAGAATTTGTTGAGTTTTAGGGTAATATAAAAAACTCATAACTATATGAAAGACTGTTATAATGTAGTCAGTTCTACTTTAATGCATGTTTTGAAAATCTAAATTTGTTCCAACTGGAACCATTAGATGAATGCAGAAAACTGCACCCAAATGAATGGAGCTGTGTAGGAATATGTAAAATGCATCCACGCACACATGGTAAGTATATTGGCCTACCACATCCTCCCATCCACATCTGGTGTTATAAGCTTCCTTTTGATTTCAAATGATTCTTATGTCACCACTACCCCAAAACTCTCCAGCTCTAAGTCTTCTGATGGACTTATGGCTCCTGCCTCAAACTCTAATATTCCCATTTCCTCTCAGCTTGTTTTGTATTTTTTCTTTCTTGTCTCTTATTCTTTTGTTTTCTTCCTCTGGCACATGTATGGTAGTGGGTGTAGAGCCAAAGCAGGCAAGCCTAGTGGGAATGTAAGCACCCACTCCTACATGCAAACCTCAGGTATTTTTCAAGGTAAATTACCATGTGTACCATAGTATTTATTCATTCCTTAATCATTTAACATGTGTAAAGCTGTGATACCAATTTTACTAGATTATTGTCTGTGTTTTAAATTACATTCCTACCTGTTTTTATGTGTCACTGAGAAGTTTATGAGTGTTGTATCTCAACTCTATTTCCCTATCAGCCTTGTGGGGTTTTTTATTGAGGTAAAGTTCACCTAACATAAAATTTAACATTGTAACCATTTTAAAGTATACAATCTAGTGGCTTTTGGTACACTGACAACATGTGAAACAATCGCTACTATTTAATTCCAGAACATTCTCATCATCCCAAAAAGAAACCTCATACCTATTTAGAAGTCACTTCCTGTCCCCACTCCCTACCAACACTGGTAATCACTAATCTGCTTTCTCTGGATTTGCTTATTCTGAACACTTCAAATAAATGGAATTGTACAATTGTACAATTGTATGTGGGCTTTTGTGTCCAACTTCTTTCACTTAGCATGATGTTTTCAGGTTCACTCATGTTGTAGTATGTGTCAGTAGCCCATTCCTTTTTAAAACAGAATATTTCATTGTATGAATATATGACATTTTGTTTAGTCATTAGTGTCCATAAATTGGTGGACATTTGGGTTGTTTCCATTTTTTACTATTATAAATAATGCTTTAAAAAATTGATATAAAAATTTAAATAAATAAGTAAATAAATAACAGTGGTATACAACTATCTGTTTGAGTCTCTTTTCAGTTCTCTTGGGTATACAACTAGGAGTAGGATGCTGGGTCATATAGTAATCCTTTGTTTAACTTTTTGAGGAACAACACACTGCCTCTCTTAAAATTATTATAGCCATCCTAGTGAGTGTGAAGCAGTATCTCATTTTGGTTTTGATTTGCATCTTTATTCATGAGGGATATTGGCCTGAAGTTTTCTTGTGATCTGTTTTTCTGGCTTTGGTATCATGGTAATACCAGTCTCATAGAATGAGTTTGGAAGTTTGGGGAAGAGTCTGAAAAGGATTTCACTTTTTGAAAACTTTGAAAAAGATTAGTGTTAATTATTCTTCAAATGGTACAATTCACCAGTGAAACTGACTGGTCCCAAACTTTTCTATGTTGGAAGTTTACCAATTACTGATGTACTCTCTTCACTTGTTATTATTCAGATTTTCTATTTTCTTTTCAGTTACTTTTAGTTGTTTATATGTTTCTAAGAATTTGTCCATTTCATCTAGATTATTTAATTGGTTGGCATACTATTGTTCATTGTATTCTTTCACAATCCTTTTATTTCTTCTAACCTTTACATTGTGAAGATCACCCCCTTGCTCAAAAATAGGAGCTTATCACTTCCCTTTTATCCCCTTAAAATTTTAGCATATACTCTAAAAAATTGTTGAAGTCTTTGCAAGGTAAAAATCATAAACATGGCTTATTACAATTGCATTTGATGGGTCAGGCATAATAACTAATACGTTATTCTTTACAGAGACAGATATACCTGTCCTCCTTCATTTTAGCAAGGGAAGATAGATAATACACAAAATTAGTTGAATTGTATAGTATTTTAAAAAGCGATTAGTACTTTGGAGAAAAAAGAAAAAGGTGATAAGCCAACAGTACAGAAGTTTGAGAGCATGATTTCACAATGGATACTCATTTTCTTCCCTGCAAGGGTGACATTTGCACAAACAACTAGAAGATATTTTCATGATATAGTCTCCCTGTTCAAATTGGTATCATCACATGTTTCCCCCTTCAAAACCTCCTTTTGACGTGCAGCCCTACCTTTCTGTCCCTTGTAAAACACCCCCACTGTTTTTTTTTCTGTGCCGCTTTTCCACCTCCAACACCTCCATGCATACTTGTCCCTTTTCCAGCCGTCATCAAATATCTTTCCAATGTGCTTACTATGGAGGGTGTGTCCTCCCAGCAGGGGACATATTTGTTCCTTTAAATGGCATTTTAAAAAAGCATTTGACTTTTATCATAAGCGTCTTATAATAGATATATGTCCTCTAAAGAATTTCCCCTTTCGGACATGCTCCCCAAGTTCATTCTTCTGAATCTTGCTGCCATGTATTTCTTCCAGAACAGGGTGCCAGGTTCTATTATTTTAATGTGGACCACGATTCTTTATTACTAGAGCAACTTACCTTTTTATGTGCTTTAGAAATTTTTATAAAAAATAATTTCAGCTAATTTTAGAAAGTTATGTTTAAGTTAATTTCAAAATGTTAAATTCAGGGGCACCTGGGTGGCTCAGTCAGTTAAGCGTCAACTGCAGCTCGGATCATGATCTCATGGTTCGTGGGTTCGAGCCCCATGTCAGGCTCTTTGCTGTCAGTACAGAGCCTGCTTCAGCTCATCTGTCTCCCTCTCTCTCTGCCCCTCCCCAGTTCACTCTTTCCTTCTGTCTCTCTCTCTCTCTCTCTCACTCTCTTTAAAAAATAAATACAAACATTCTTTAAAAAGTTAAAAAACGTTAAACTCAATATACTTTATGTATACAAAAAGAAAGTAGCCTACCAGTTTTTTATTTCCTTAAGATAGATAGATATCTTCATTTGCTTTAGAAAAGAGCCCCCAAAATCCGAAGTCTGAGAAGCATTGGTGTCATTCCTCCAAGGATAATTATATTAGCTAAGGATATTTATAGTAAAAAAAAATTTTATTATAGGTAGTTTCATGGGAGCAAGATAAAATCCATAAGATTGTAGAGTCCAAGGTTAGGAGAGATATTTTCTTTTGTGGGGTGCAAAGAGAAAGAAATTAGCATTCGCTGAGCATCTACTAGACATAAAACCCTATTACGGTCCTCTCAACAACAAAGCAGCTAGACCTTAATATCTCCATTTGACAAATGATACAACTGAGCTCTGAAAAGATAAGCACAATTATAGACTGGCTAAGCTTGGACTGAAACTGGTCTAAAGGCCAGAGTCTTTCTTTCCAGTAGTTCATGTGATAATAGAACTCAAACTAGGCCCATACCAAATAGTAATTATCATAGAAATCCAAGCTATAAACGCTTACTAAACAAAAAATGGTTGAGCCACATCCAATTTGTAAAGTACCCAAGGATAGTTAATTGTAGAGCCATTAATTTACATGAAAAATTGATGCATTATTTGTAACAGAAAAAGAAAACAGAGGCCATAATCTCTGCCCACACACCCTCACAACACACACACACACACACACACACACACACACACACAACAAAAAGGGTTTTGTGCTAGTAACCTTTTAAAATTCTCTTTGAAACCTTTATTTTCAGCATTTTGGGATGCATGACAAGTAGTTAGCAAATATGCAAGTATTAAAATAACATAGTGGTGAAATTTTAAGATCGGTGTGTGACTTTTCATTCAGGTGCAAAGTGTATTGAGGGAATGTCTCTCCTCCCCTTTGTCAACGTTGCAATTATCAAGCAGTTACTGGAGCCAGCTTTCCTCCTGCAGGAGACTGATGGGTCCCCCATGACCATGATCTCCACGCAGAGTAGCCACCTCTGCCCCGAGAAAAACCTGGTTGCACAACCACAAATGACACTCTTAAACTAGGCCAGACATCATGAAAGTTCACACCCCTGACCAAAAAAAGGCATTGTGCAAGAGAGTATGGATAACTTGGAACCCACAAAAAAGAATCACTGCTGGAAAAACCCAGCCCGGTTACTCAGGTTTAACTGAGGATCTGTCATTAGAATTAATATGGTGACCATATAATTTATCATCCAAACTAGTACTCTTTTGAGGGAGGTGTTATTATAAACCCTCTGTGATAGCAGGCGTGAACTGGGTTGCACCAAGCAGTGGGGGGCTTCTAGTATGGTAGCTGTTAGCCTCATCTCTGTAAATAAGAAGACAAACATCTAAATCGTATATCTGCACCATGCAGTGTTGCAAGCTCTCTGGGAACATTTTGGATGAAAGAAGTCTACCTGTTAGTAGCTGCTAGAGGCAAAGCCTATCGTCCAGGTAGCAGAACTCCATGCATGATTAAATGAACCTCGGGACAGGTTAGTATACAGCAAGCAAGAACACAGTTCTCTTTTGTCTCTTGTCCCAGAAATATGAACCATGAGGAAAAGGGCAATAATACAGAGAACCAAGAGTTTTGGCCCTCTTTCATATGGCCTCACAGCATTTTTAGGTACTAGCACTTAACAAGATCTGTGGCCCTTCATCTTGTTCCCGTGTTGTCTACCCACGAGTAGCTGAAGAACAAGGATCATATCTAACTCATCTCTGCAGCCCCAGCATTTAGCACACAGCTGCATGGCATGTCTTCAATTAAAGTATATAACGTGAATGAAAACAGTAGGATCAAGGTTCTTAATCCTGAAACTAAAGGATTTACTACATTGACAGACGCTGAACCTAAGAAATGAATTTTCCCTCTTGGTTATTAAAAAATAAAACCCATTGAGTTTCAGGAATAAACTCCTATGAAAATCCTATGCCCCTCACCCTCATTTCTACTTGATTTTGCTTTCATATGCAAATGTAAGGGTGAAAGCAAAATAGAGTGTTTCAAGTTCCAATGCTAGCGACAGGCTGAAAAGCAACTTTAACTTTGTCAGTTACTTGTTACATCTCCGCAGTCTTTTCGGTTATTTCAGCTTTGTTCTACAAGCAGGCTATCAGTTTTACCATCCTATTTTTGTGTTTGCTAACCAGAAATTACTGCAGTGTTTCCTAAGATGACTGGAATGGTAACTATTCTTTTTGAACTCACCCTGCCTGCCATACCTTTCTTTCTCTTCAGCCACCATGGAATCAGAGTTCTAAATAAAGAGCTTACATGTGTTTTCAAGCAGCCAAATTCACCTCTGTTTATTTCACCTCCAGGAATATTCTTTGGCTAGAAGCTCTGGGAGCTTCATTTACTGGTAGCTCAGTTAATACAGACAGCGACATACTTCTAAGATGGCCTTTGGGCAGAATTCAACTAGAGCTGCTTCAAATTCTTTTTAGAAGTGGACAGGGCATAAATACATATATTTTTGATAGCAACTATGGAAGGGTTGCAGCATCATATCTTTTTTGGAATGAGGTGGGATATAAATAAATAGAGAACTATGCAGAGTTCCATCTCAGATATTTGTTTACAAGGAAAAGGTCTGATCTCTCCAATCCATCCTCTTTATTGTTGCCAGAGTTATTTTCCTAAAGTGAGAAAGTATCCTATTACTGCTCTCCCTCCAATCTTTCCAAGTCTCGTTTGACCCTCCGTTCACATTTCTTACCTCCATTTACAAAGCCTAGGGTATGTGAGCTTTCCAGACTCATCTCCCACCACCTTTCCGTTCCTACGCAATGACATAGATTGATAGCAAAAATGACCCAGTTTCCTACCTTTCCATACTCTGCTCTGTGACTGTGTAGCACCTACTGACATTCCCCCTCCTTGAATCTGCACTGGCCTGGTGAATACATTGCCTTATAGAACGTGGATGATGTGCTCGTTCCTTGGGTAGTCCTCAGAGGGCCTTATGTGGCTTTTGTTCTAATACTGCCTCTGTCACAAAAACAAGCCCAGGCCAGTCTGGCAGAGGGTGAGATTTCACATAATGCAGATATGTCATCCTGGCCGAGGCCATCTTAGACCAGTTAACTCCCAGCTACAAGACAGTTAGCACAGATATAAGGGTGAACCCTGCTTAGATGGGCAGAATTCAGAGGCGCCTGGGAGGCTCAGTCAGTTAAGCGTCCGACTTCAGCTCAGCTCATGAGCTCATGGTTCAGTTCGGAAGTTTGAGCCCCGTGTCAGACTCTGTGTTGACAGCTCAGAGCCTGGAGCCTGCCTGCTTCAGATTCTGTGTCTCCCTCTCTTTCTGCTCTACCCCACTCACATACATGCACTCTCTCTGTCTCTCTCTCTCTCTCTCAAAAGCAAAAAATAAACATTAAAAAAAATTTAGGTTAGCAGAATGCAGCCAGACCCACCCAGCCTATCCATAGATTCCTGATAAATAATAAATGTCTGCTGTTTAAGCCACTGGATTAGATTCATGATAAATAATAAATGGTTGTTGTTTAAGCCACTGGATTGGGAATGATTTGTTACACAGCTTTACTGTGACTAAAGATAACTGACACATATACCAAACTACTTCTAGCTCCTAAATGCAAATGATTTTTCACCTTTTCACTGTTTTAAAAATGCTATTCCCTCTGCTTAGAGTAAGTTTAAATTTAGCCCATACTCATTATATTCCCCCACATTCATTCCCCATCTTTGTCAGCCAGGGACAATCCTACTTACATTTTAATATCTTGCAACTCAAAACACCCTTGCCAAACTCAGCAATAGTGTGGTCAATTAAAATCTCCTTTATTTCTCTTTCTCTCTCTTACCTCAAAGTCACTCTTTCCTCCATGATTCTTAGTGCTTTGCACCAGTCTACATCCTAGCAGTTGTCACATTATGTTGAACTTATTTTGCATTTTTGTTTCCTCCACTAGACTGTAAGCTCCTTGAGAAGGGAGAGCATGCCATTCAATCCAGAGTAGCCAGGGCCTAAGATAGGTCCACACATTTTAGTTGCCTGACTGTGTTTATTTTCTACTAAGCATTTGTTTCTTATCAAAATACAGGTATGGAAATGTTACACAAGTGAGAACAATATTTAAGTTAATTTTCAATCATGTGTTAACACTATGCTAGGATTAAGGAGACAAAAGTCGGTCATAACTGAGCTTATAAAAGAGATAGGTTAAGGTCATCATAAAGATTTGTGGGATAGGTAACCCCCAAATTATCTGATTTATCAACTTCTTATTTTATTCAAAATCCAGAAGGTATATTCTTATTGGAGCAAATGCATTTAAGAAGGCGGATGTGAGGCAAAAAAGTATTTTTATGTGTAGCAATTCTGTCTTGGCAAATGAATTTACTACATATAATCCTGCTCAAAGAGCATATCTTCTGGCTAGGAGAGAGGACTTGATAAATTTATGCAGTAGATTACTTTTGTTTTTATATCAAAATGTGTTCTCCCTTTTTTAAGACATCCATGTTAAGCAGGTTCTTTTGGACTTTTACAATAAAGACCATCCTTATAGCTCAGGTGATGGAGGGTAATTGTAAGGATACTAAGACTAAAACCTTATTTGAAAAACTCTGAGGACAGGAACACAGGACAGCTACAGAGAAGGGAACTGGAAAGGTGATAACCATATGATCTGTCCCATCAGCAAGAGGGGTCCAAGTGTTCTCCCATTAACTCAGCCCCAGGCTACCCACCCTCGTGCTGTCTACTATTATTTACTCTTCTCTGCACTGAGGTCTCTGCTTACATCAAAATTAAACTTTTCATGACTCTGGCCTGCCTCCCTCATGGCCTCTCTCAGAGTAGCCAGTCGACTTCTGTTGTCCTCTGTCAAGAGTACAGATATGCATCATTTTTCTGAACTCAAATTCACATTTGTCTAGAGCTTTCCACAGCAGGTCTCCTCCCAAACTATGGGGCAGCCCTCACATTAGCCACCTCCCTCTTTTGGAAAGGAATGCTGTGTCAGCATAAGATTGAAGAATGAAATTTACATTTCCTCTGGGGCTGTAATATTCATTAACTTAAACTTTGTTTCAAAGAGAAGAACAGAAACAAAAATTTAAGATCCTGATCAGTTGGCATTTTTTTTCTAGATAGACTTTTTTTTTTAATGACTCAACTGTGCTCTAATCACTATATAAAAATCCTTTTCTATTGCTTTTCTTTTCCTCTTTACAATCTTGTAATTGCCATACCTTGCCTACTACCAATCTCCATCCAAGATTGCAATTTCAGAGATGAGGCTATCAGGCTTGAGTGTCTTCAACTACTTGCCACTCCTTAGCTACAAAATTGCCTGCCCTTTTTTCCATCCTTATCTTCTTTCCCTTGTCACACACATGCACACACACACACACACACACGCACATGCACAAACATAATACATTTATCTGAGCTCTGAACCTCAATTCCACCTACATATTTTTCTCAGTTTTCCTTTTATGTCTTCAACAGTTTCCTCCTCACCTATTTTGTCAGCAGGTAAATAAGCTTAATTCACTCACCTCTGACAACGTGCAAAACTAAAAGCCTCCAATTTCCCTGCTCTAACTCTCTTGCCCTCACAGTTTCTCCCTACAAGCAGTTGGTCTACCCCGTTAACTCAACTTGCTCTCTTACCATTCTATCTTCTACCCACTGAGTTTTGCATGGTTGCTACTCCAAATCTGTGTTCTCTAAGGTCAGCAGTTACCCATTAATTGCAAAATCCAGTGAGTACTTTTCAGCCTTGGTCTGGTTCTATGCCAGTTGCTTCTAGTGCTCAGTTTTGACTTCTTTCCCAATTTTTATCCCCCACCCCTACCCTTTGGTCTTATCCAGTGACTTGGCTCTGCTGGCTCATAAAAGTCTTTGTTACAGACTCTTCTCTTGCTCTTTCTTCTCCTCAAGGCCCTGGGAAGGCTGCTTAGACATAGTTCACGTCCTATAGCATTGACCTGCATACTCCAGTATACTTCAGACACTCCAGTCTAGCACACCTTGGCCCCATTGATGAGTAGCAGGGTATTTCCACTCTCTATCATCTCACTAAATTACTTCAACTCCCCCTTATAAGCTAAACACCCACAAATTTATATCTCCAATTCTCAGATGCATCCACCAGGTCTCCCACAAGCACCTGAAACTCGACATGTCCAAAACTGACCACCCCATTTTAACCCTCAAGTCTGTTCCTCCTCCAATATTCCCTTTCTTGATGAATAAACTTCTGGTCATTCAAGCCAGTTATGTTTTTGTTTCAATAGTTTTAGTACTTCTGCAATGTTCTCATACTATTCTCTTTAAACTCAACCCTCCCCAATGCATTCCAGCATGCACTACCCGAGTTGTTATGCTAACAAACAAATCCAACTGCCACTTGTCCATTGGAAATGTCTGCTACTGATAGAATGAAGGACAAACTTCTTAGAGGTCACACAATTTCTCCATCACCTGACCATTCTGAGTCTCCAGCTTCACTGTGCTTCACACAGCTTCACTGTGTTCACTCTCATCCTTTATGCTCCAGAAATACCAAATTACTTATACATATGGGCTCTAAAGGACATTAGTCATTTTGGATGCTAGAGTATTCAGGATCCCAAAACCAATGAAAACAACAAGGAAATAAAAGCCAAGAACTATGGTGCTTTTGTTAATGGAAAGAATTTAATGTGAGGATTTGGGGCATCAGATGAATGGGTAGCAGACAACTGAAAAGGCAAAGGAGACAACTGAGTCAGCACAGACATAGTAGTTACAGGGGGCATCTGCCAGCCCTGCAGTTAGGGAAACAAAGAGAAGAGGTTGGGTTAGTGCTACCTGGAAGCTTAGTGAAATGGTCCTGAGAATTGAAATCCAGATATTTTAGCAGGAGGTGTAGCCCTCCTGGTGCTTTAGTAGCTCAGAAGTGGGTCCCCACTAAGCTAAGTCCCAGATTACTAAGGAGGGAACACTGGCTGATTGGAGCTGGTATCTTAGGGCAGGAGGCGAGCAGTTAGGAGGCTGATTCCTAGAGTGTAGGAGAAAACTCAAGACTGGAATCGACTGTCCCCATCAAGTTGAATAACCATTTCTGGGGTGACCCTGATAGGAGTATGGAGCAAAAGAGGAAGGAACAGCCCTTTCTCCCTCTCTTAGTCTTCTAGTCTCCTGGAGTGGCCCCCGCTAATAAGCAGAATCTGTCAGTAGTAGCTGGCCATGGAGTAATGTGGCTTGCAGAGTCCCAGCTCCAGCGCCACTAAACAAAGATTGGAAGGACAATAGCTGACTAATCAGCATCCAGACAACGTTCCTACTTCAGGAAATGCCAAGACTGATGAGCAGTGGGGCCCTGCTTCTCTATCTGAAGGATGAAGGGGGAGGAGTGCTCATCTCTCTCTGAGCTCCCTGCAACTATAGCATCTACGCTCATCCAAATGAATGCTCCTTATGAGTTTAGCCCTGGAATGAGAGGCAAAGAAGAGGGAACAGTACAGAATTCATTTCAGTTGTGGCTCTGGCAGCAGCAGAGTCCAGCGTCAAGAGGCAGTAAGTGATCTGAGAGGAAGCAGTAATGGTGACCCGTGACAGGCCCAGTAATGGCAGGACTGCTGGTGGGACGTCCAGGGTCCACCAGTGCCAGCTGTAGCCACCCAGTCTCCCTTGGTTTTTCCTCCATTCTGAGCTTAGTTCTTTAGACTTCTTGTTTATTTATTTTTGAGAGAGAGAGAGAGAGCATGAGCATGGGAGCGGCAGAAAGAGAGAAGACACAGAGTAAAGCAGGCTCCAGGCTCTGAGCTGTCAGCACAGAGCCCGACATGGGCCTGGAACTCCCAAACCATGAGATCACTACCTGATCTGAAGCTGGATGCTCAAACGACTGAGCCACCCTGAAGACCCTACCCCAAAATTCCAATATATAACATTTAGAAAGTTTGCAAGTGTTTCTCTCAGATCTTAATTTTGTTTATATCCTCTTCCAGTATTAGGTTAATATATTCACATATTTCCATGGTGGCTATGTTTATTAATCAAAATATTGAGTTCAGAAAACTTTAGGAAGTGCAGAAATGACTTCCTTTCGCAATGTCCTGTGCATTATTATCTATCCATAATTACGATATTTATACACTACACCCATGCTGATGGTTCCTTTAGCAACTAATAACAGAGGGATCTGATTATTCTTTTTCCATGAGCCTCTATAATCCCAGAGTAGAGGAAAGAGTCTGTTCCATGGGCCATTTATGGAGACGGTTTGTGTAGTTAGATGATCTTTCTCTGTCCCTCCTTACCCTCCAATGCCCTATATAGCCATTGGAAGCCAACTGTGGGTGGTTCTGAAATCTCTCCAGGGCTGGCAGCTTCCTGTTCCCTTTTACAAATCTGATTTCTCCAACCTCTATGACACTCCGTGCAGGCAGCTTCCTAGAATACAAAGCTGATCCTTGTGCCAATACATTTGAGCATGTTCTGCAAGCTACTTTAGAATAGAGGTTAAACCTGCAAGCATTGGCACTCTTAAACCAGAGAGTTGAGAACTGATAGCCTTTTTAAAAATTATAATCTAGGAGGGAGTTCTTAGGGGCACATGCGTTAAGAGCATTCACTGACCAAAAGTTTATTAAACATTTACTGTGTGACCCGAACTTTGCCCCTGCTTTCAAGTTTGAGCCCAAGTGTGCCTGAATGGATTCCTCACTCTCTTCTCACTACCCTAGTGTAAATGGAGGGGAAAAAAATCTTTCCTTTATGGTTTCTTTAGGAAAAGTAAATAGATCTATTTACTGATCTGAATAAAAGTGAGCTGGGGCTCATTCTCAGCCTTTTCCAACTATGGAAATCTATATTTAAACTAGTATAGACTAATATATTTAGACTAACATTAAAGTAATATATTTAAATCTATATTTAAACTAATGGACCTTTGAAAGACTGATTGGGACCTTTTCAGCTTCAGAGAGACTCAAGAGGACTGAAACTAGAGAAATGAAAAAAATTTATTAGTTTCAGCAGGACAAATTTTATAATTTTATGAGCACTATTCAGATAGTCTTTCAGGGGCACCTGAGTGGTTCAGTAAGTTGAGTGTCTGATTCTTGATTTCGGTTCAGGTCAGTCTCATAAGATCCACACCCAGTTGTAGAGCCTGCTTAAGATTCTCTATCTCCTTCTCCCTCTACCTCTCTCCTGCTCAATCACACACTCTCGAAAGAAAGAAGGAAAGAAAGAAAGAAAGAAAGAAAGAAAGAAAGAAAGAAAGAAAGAAAGAAGAAAAGAAAAAGAAAAAGAAAAGGAAAGAAAGAAAGAAAGAAAGAAAGAAAGAAAGAAAGAAAGAAAGAAAGAAATTCTTCCAGTGCTATACTTTGTTGAGTTGATATAGAGCCACACATACTCATAGTCACAATGTAAATCACTTGCATCTAGCTTATTTATTACGACCCAACATATCTTGAACAATAGAGTTATAGAAAATAATAGAATTGACTAGATTCTCATTTGTTCTCTTTGCTATATCTGGGCCATATATATATCCATAATAAAATTAAAATGTCATAATTAAATTATAAGCATTTGTTTGCATTCTCGTCCCTTTCATTTCTCTGCACCCTCATTGAGGGCCAGTTTGGGACCTGATCTGTCTTTGTGTATTCAGCACCCAGCTTATTGCCTGACTTCTAGGAGCCACTCAATAAATGGTTTATAAAAATATAAATAAAAATTTCTGAAGAAACAAGAAAGATAGACAGGAGAATTCTTACCTCCAAGTCTGAGTGGAGAAGAATCATATACATTGCACAACTGGGGAGTTAATGTAAATAGTAATGCCAAGACAGAATTCTGTCAGTTTTGACCATGAGGATTAAAAGAATTCCAGAGAAGAAAAAGAACCATTTAGGGGTTAAATTGGCCTGGGCAGGGTTTCATGGTGCAGAGCATAGAGATAGAACTTAGGAGACAGGATTTGATTTGACAAAAAGAGTACGAGTCTTCCAGGTAGTGACAAAAATCAAACAAGGTTATGGGAAATAGAAATTTATAGATGGTATTAATGATTGTATTATAAATCTATGGACAGAGTAGTGAGAAAAAGAAACTTTCTCTCACTTGGAAATCCTATTTTCCCCCTTTTTAAAATATATATTCCACCTATTCTTCAAGGTTATGTTCACAACTCACTACTTCCCCAGCTGAGCCAGCCCTGACCTTACTCCCTTCTAAAAACTTTTTCCATTATGTTCTTTTCCTGTGCCATGTGGCACTTAAAGTATACGACACTCAAATAGGTGAAAGGAGCGGAAAGAGGGTCCAAAAAAACCATTTAATTAGTATTAACTCTTCAACAATTGACTTGGTGACTCTGGCTAATCATTAAACTGCTCTGTGCCTCAGTTTCCTGAATAATTTCTAAGGTCTTTTCCAGATATAAGGATCTAAAATTTTTCTTGGTTAGCCTTTGAGCAGAAAAAGGGAAGAATATCAGAAAAAGCTTCCAAATCCTATCAGTTTCCAAAACTCATATGCATATTATAACCGAATCCATGTCCTGTCCAGGTGGGGAGTTCTTTTGTAGCCTTCTCTAGTTACACAGAGTACCCATTTAGTCTCTCAAGTCAGACTGCCTTGCTTTGAATTCAACCCTTACCACTTTCTGTTTGACCATAGCAAGTGTTTAATTTTGTTTTCACCATACATTAAAAGGGCTGTAAGGGTACCTCTCCATAAGCTTGTTGTGAAGGTTAATAGAGATAATTGATGAAGAATTTAGCACATGGACTTCCACAAGAAAAGCAGAAAGAAATGATTTTCGGGGCACTTGGGCGTCTCAGTTGGCTGAGCGTCTGACTTTGGCTCAGGTCATGATCTCACAGTCCGTGGGTGCTGGCCCACATCGGGCTCTGTGCTGATAGCTCAAAGCCTGGAGCTTGCTTTGGATTCTGTGTCTCCTTCTCTTTCTGCCCTTCCCCTGCTCATGCTCTGTCTCTCAAAAATAAGTAAATGTTAAAAAAAAATTTTTTTTAAAAAGAAATGATTTTCAACTCCTCCTCCAGTTTGCTAAAACAGTGCTCCAAGAATTATAACTGTCTCCAAAAGCCACTTAAGCCATTAACTTTGCCATAATGACTTCCCCTACTTTCTTGGTCTTTCCATTTCCAAGCTGCTGTCTACATACTTTTCAACAAGGAATGTCGTTTAACTTGCTTCACAGATACTGGTGGTCAGGAGAAATGAACATAATACGTATATTCAACCCCAGGTTCTACTAAAATGTAGAAGTATGTTCCACAAGTACTAAAGTTGTGTTGCCCTATCTTTTTTTTTTTTAATTTTTTTTTTCAACGTTTATTTATTTTTGGGACAGAGAGAGACAGAGCATGAACGGGGGAGGGGCAGATAGAGAGGGAGACACAGAATCGGAAACAGGCTCCAGGCTCTGAGCCATCAGCCCAGAGCCTGACACAGGGCTCGAGATCTGGCTGAAGTCGGTCGCTTAACCGACTGCGCCACCCAGGCGCCCCATGTTGCCCTATCTTTAAGGTCCTTCAAATTAATCAACCCAAAATTAATGAGACCGAGGAAATAGGACTTAGTTTAAAAGGCAAAGAAAAATCTACAAATTCTTAAAAGATGAGTGGTCAAGAAAGTGACTGATACTTTAGAAAAATTCAGCAGGCACTGGGGTGTAAGATGTACTAAATTTGAGGGAAGACTTCTAAGTCACAAATGGGTATAGTCTGATGATATTAGGATATGTTATTTTTGGAAACACTTGGAAAACATGATCTTAACCAAGTGTCAAAGTCTAATTAGTAGAGTTCTATTAATTGAAAAAATTAGTTCTACTAAATTGAAAAATCTGGGAAACAAATTTAGAAGTGAAGAGAAGGAAAGAAAGGACAAAAGAATAAGGGAAAATAGGAGAGAAGGAAGGAAAAAAAGGAGGAAGGAAAGGAGGAAGGAAGGGAGGAGGGGAAAAAAAAAGAGGGACCAAAAGTGCTTGGCCTTTTGTGAAAAACCCCCTGAATAGAAATTATAAACTGAAGCTAATTTCTGACCTAAACCCATTTCAAATGACAAAGTTTTCATATTATGCCTAGGTCCTAGAATTCACATTAGCATTTTGAAGAGTGTGGGATACGGTTGAAAATCACTGCAATAGTATTTCATTTTCAGAGAGGCAAATAGACTGAAAACTTTGAACTAATATGTTTTATCTTCAGCAATCTGTCACTGAAATACCTAGTGGGTGATGTATATTTTGGAAACTAAAGCCAAAACATAGCTGTTTGGGTAAGGCAAATAATTTAACCTCTTTAGCAACTATCCACAATGAATCCAATGAAGTTCCATTTTCCTTATCCAGAAACAAAAAACATAAAAATTAATGCAATCTGAAAACTTCTGGAAAACAATAAAGTCATTTTTCTCCAAGTATAGCATATTTTTTAAAATTGAATTTGCCATTTGAAAAAACACACAATTTTAATTCCTGGGACTTACCTAATCATTTCTCAACTCAATTTTTATTCAATTGATTAAAGAATACAAGTTTTATTATTCATAAAACCAAAAATAGACTATTTGTTACCTTATTACAGTTATGTTTTCATAATTATAGTGAATTAAGTAAGGAATGTGGCACTTCTTTTTTTCTGAACAAAGATTATATGAGAAGAGAGTATTAGAAAAAGGGAACAAATGATGGATTTTCATACAGAGAAGAAACCTGATGGATAAGAAGGAAAGAACCAGATAGATTGGTACTTTCAGCATCCGATTGGAAATGGATACTGCTAGTTCATAATGCCGCTTCATGAGAGAACAAAGGTCAGATATAAATGTCTGTGGCCCTGTAAAATGAATTGACATACAAATGCTGCAAACACGTATCAGAGCAATCATCTTGAGCCGGGCCAAACATAGACAAAACTACAGAAGAGGTCATATATACAAAAAGTAAGATAAGAATTTGTCCTCACAATTTCCCTCCTACATTGCTGTTTTTACCGATACTCCCATGTCTACTGTCTCAACTCTGGGTCCAGATACTATTTTCCTTCATTTTCCCAAATGTTCTTGATGACAGTGCATATTTTGTATTATCTACAGCTCTGTGGCCACCTGGCATGTCTATAATCTCTCCACTGATGTACCCATCCTCATTCTTGATTCTTTATAGATCTAGAGAGGTTTTCATTTTTATCTTTTCACCTTAGATACTGGTGATACCTCTGTTTAAAAGAGTTGATTCCGTTCAGGCCTCTTTAAATGAACCCAATTTACCCATGCAAAAATATATAGCTATGTCATACCTGGAAGGGACTTAAGGATCACCAGCAACTTTATTAAAGATGAGCTATCAGGGCATCTGGGTGGCTCAGTTGGTTAAGTGTTGACTCCGCTCAGGTCATGATCTCATGGTTGATACGTTCAAGCCCCACGTCAGGTTCTGTACTGACAGCTGGGAGCCTGGAGTCTGCTTAGGATTCTGTGTCTCCCTCTCTCTCTGCCCCTCCCCTATTCTCACTGTGTATCTCTCTCGCAAAAATAAATAAACATTTTTAAAAAAATTTTTTTAAAGATGAGCTATCATGGCCAAGTTCTGAGTAATTTATTGGCAGAGGCTATGTTTCCAATCTATGATCCTTCATATTGTTAAGCATGAAAAATTAATCAAGTTGTACTATGACTTCATGTCTTTACCTTCCATAGGTGCCTTTTCTAATATCCATTTGTCTGAGAATGCACCTGTGGTTGAAGCCTCTGATAATCCTTTCCCATTTCCACTTTCATAATTGACCATCTTTCATTTTATTTAAAAAAACAGCATATTTTTCATCCTTCTTGATTTTATTATGCATCACTCAGGTAAAAAAGGACAATCCAAAATATTGGTATCATTCAAACCTCCATTATATCAATATGCCAGACAATACAGTGGGACTTTGTAGCTTTCCTTTCCATATAAATATTTCTGTCAAGGCGAAAATACAGTGTTAGGAAAGTAGCATTCTTATCTATTGTTGCAATATTCTGAATATGAATATGTTATAAAGTGGGAGGAAGTGATACATTTTGCTAATGACCTCTTGGGCTCTATCCTCCAACTATTGTCCAACTATTAATTATCCAAAAAATTTTATAATTGTAATTATTACAAAAGCAGTTCTCCTGAGGGAGAGTCTTATGAAGCAAAGTAAAGTATCTCTAAGAAAAATCAATGTCTTATTTCGTTTCATTTCTTTCTTTATTTGCTTCTTTATTTGCTTCTTTATTTGCTTTTCTTTCTTTCTTTCTTTCTTTCTTTCTTTCTTTCTTTCTTTCCCTCTTTTCTTCTTTCTTTCTGTTAAATCTCTGATCCATTTGATATTTTTTCTTGTATGAAGTATAAGGTATTAATCTGACTGTATCTTTTTTTCAAATGATTTTCCTCTTTCCCCAGAAATTTATTTAAAAGTACATCTTTTTCTCTGGGTGATTTGAGACATCACTTTAATTATATACTAAATTTGCATATATATTTGGGTCTATTTCTGGATTTTCTATTCAACTTCACTAAACTGTCCGCTTATTCATGTGCTAGTACCACACTGTGCTAATTATATCCAATGAAGCAGTTTTTAAAAGAAAAAGGAAGAGAAAGAGAAGGAGGAAGTCAGTAGGACTTCTCCCAAATGTCCTAAAAACTTTGAAAACTTCCCTTAAGTCCTCAATGCTCGTATTATTGAATTGATAGTAACTATAAAATTCTTCAATACTGTACTATTTTCAAAAAATTTGAAAATTGCTCACATTAAACTATATGAACATGAGTTTAAGAAAATAAATTTAAGAAATCAGGATTAAGGAATAGTGGAATGGAATGGACATGTAGAAACCAAGGCCAGAAAGGAAATCATCACCTGCTGCATAGTTCCGATTTTCAGAAAGGGGAAAGCTTACCAGTTCAGTGGGGGGACACAAAAGTTTTTTTTGTGTCACTAATGTCTTAAAAGTTTAAAAGAAATCTTACAGAAAGAGCTGTAAAAGAATTTAACATGAGTATTGCACAATGCACATATTTTAGGATTATAATTAAAATTCAATTCTTATAAATTAAATTTAAGTTAAGCTCCAGTTTAAGACTGGAAATATATAATATCTTGTTTACACATAATATATTAGATTTCAGAAGATTTGATGAAGGTAAAGAAAAAACTGAGTGAGAATCACTAAATTTACAAATGAACAAAGTCAAAATGTAGGAGGTCTTTAATCTTTAAATGGACTCCTGTCTCAAAGTTGTGATTATGTATGGGAAAAAAGTCATTATTAAACATTTTAGATAGAAAAACTAGTTTAGTTCAGGTGTCATGCATACAAATATACAAAATTTATATACCTTTTAAAGTAATATATTTTTTGAAATATATTATAATACATATTTTTTAAAGTAATATAAAGTAAAGCTTACAGTTTGTTGAGAACTTCTAGATTCTAGGCACTGCATTGGTACTTTAAGACATTATCTTATTTAAGTTTTACAAGCATCCTATGCTGTTGGTATTTATAATCACCATTTTATAGAAATGAAATCTATATGTATAAGCTTCTGGGAATTTTTTCAATGGCCCACCGTCATGACTAGTCCATGGTGGAACCCACCTCTCTGGCGGTCTTCATACAGCAGGAATCCTAATAATTAATACTTGCCAACATGGTATCAATGCATCACATGAATAAAATAATAATGTAAAATTATATACACAAGAGAGGGACACTTTACCACAATATTTATCTTAGATTGTTTTATTTAATCATTTATCTTCTAATAGATTTGGCTGGCCTTTTTTCACCTGTCTCTCTTTTGTCAGAAGCAAATTCAGTGTTATATAAATATATATAATTACTTTTCCCAAAAGGCAAAGTAGTCAGAGAAAGCCAATGATGATGATATGATACGGGTCATTAAACGTAGCCTTGAGCCAGACTTAAATTTCAAGTGGAGTCACTTGTCTGCTGAGAGAAATGTCATGGTTGCCGATAAGGATTTTTAGATTCTAGCTTCAGAGTCCTGGATCTTGAGTGACAGTTCCAAATGGCCAATTAAACTCTGAGATCAGAAAGAGCTTCATCTGACTTCTAGAGTCATGGCATTGAATCTAAGAGCAAGACTGACTGATTACACATTTGCAGACTTGGCCGCTTTCACAATGATGACAGGATAATCAACTTTCACCTCTCTTTCCTCTGAAATTTATAGAGAATACTTTTATTTTGGGAGATTTTTCTTACTTATAGAGAAACGATGTTTAGCTTTAGTGTCACTCTAACTTCATGACTGAGCCCGAAGCTTTTCTGAACATCAAAGAGTTTAATTTTTTCCATAATAATACATATTTAAAATATTATAACAAAAAAATGTAGAATAAATCATCTGGTGACTTGGTGTTCATAACCAATTCTAAACTAAAGTAAAAACTGAACATAGAACTTACAAATCATCTAGATTCTGTGTCTCACCTATAACCTGTTGGTCAGTTATTAGAAGCTGCGTGAAGAATGAGGTAATGGAGAAATAATTCTGCATATGATTTTTGAAAAGAAAAAAGCCTTGAACTTAACATGATTGCATTCCAGTTATTTATAAATTAAAGCTTTCATGTTTGTTACTTATGCCTGTTAACTTCTGATAATAAAGTTTAGGGGCGCCTGGGTGGCTCAGTCGGTTAAGCATCTGACTCTTGGTTTCAGCTCAGGTCATGATCTCACGGTTTCCTGGATTCAAGCCCTGTGTGGGGCTCTGGCTCTGTGCTGGCAAAGCGGAGCCTGCTTGGGATTCTCTGTCTCCCTCTCTCTCTGCCCCTTCTCCACTTGTGCTACCTCTGTCTCTTTCAAAATAAATAAATTAAAAAAAAAATTAGAGAGGTTTCTGCTTTGAGTCTATATCCTAAATTTGTGTTCTAAATTTAAATAATGTCATATAATTGTGGGTTTTAATAAGCACACACTTTCCCTTTAAAAAATAAAAATGTAAATGACTAAAGAAAAAAATGGGGGTAAAATTAATGGAGAGGGTCCTCTTTTTTTCATCTTTGGTGATAAGTTGATCAGTAAACAGTTTGCCACACAAAATAATATTTCTATCTGTAGATCAATTTGCCACACAAAATAATATTTCTATCTGTAGATCAATTAAAGTCAATTTGGAGCTATACATTCATCCCACTGCTGACTCCTAGTGTCTTGGCCTTGAACCTTTTTCTTTTCTTTGAGTGTCTGCCTCAGTTCCAGGTCAATGCATCACCATTACCCATAAGTAGTGCAAGTTGTCTATGACTTTCGAATTTTCCCCAGGCCACATTCTCTCAGCCCAGCTATGTGTCCTCTCAAGTGACCTTCAGCCAAGCTGGTCCTGGCATTTACATAAGCACAGGATATTAAAACATTCCCTGTGCATGTTTAAAGTTGACACTCACTGCTCAGTTATTTCAGAAACTTTTTAGAACAACTGCTCCATCTTTAAAGTGTTTGTAGATGGGTGTCATGGACAGATCATCCAAGAGGGTCAGAAGCCATCAAATCATTATTTGCAAAGTCAAAGCACGTTAGTGATGTTATTCACAGAACGTGATCCCAAAGATTGTAGATCATCCATTCCAACTCTCTAACTCAAGAATTCTTTCTCTACCATTTGTGGAAGGAGGTAAGAGAGGGGAAAAAATATGGTATTTGTGAAAGCAAAAGGCCTTGACCTGAATGCTGGTTCCAGCTCATTCAAGTCTCATGCTACCTTTTATCTTAGGCAAAACACAAACCATCTGAACCTCAACTGCACATGTAAGCACTCAGATGCATAGTAAGTGTTTAATAAAATAATCATGAATGAATAAACATGGCAATAACATCAGTCGTTCAGAGTACTTAGTTTTCCAAATCATTCCCCCAGCCCCTGGTAATCACTGTTCTACTTTCCACCTCTACGAATTTAACTCTTCTAAGGTACCTCAGGTTAATGGAATCATATTTGTATTATCTTTTTGAGTCTGGATTTTTTCACGTAGTAGCATAGCCTTCAAGGTTCACCCATGTTGTAGCAAGATCATTCCTTTTGAAGGCCAAATAGTAATTCATTGTATGTACCTGCCACATTTTGTTTATCCATTAATCCGTTGATGGGCATGTACATTGTTTCTGCCTTTTGGCTATTGTGAATAATGCTGCTAGGAACATGGGTGTACAAATAACTATTCAAGTTCCTGCTTTCAATTATTTTAGGTATATACCCAGAAATGGAATTACTGGACCATATGGTAGTTCTGTGTTTAATATTTTAGGAATCATCATACCATTTTCCACTGTGGCTGCACCATTTTATATATATTCCCACAAGCAATGTACAAGGGGCTATAATTTTCCCACATCATTACCAGCACTTCTTATTTTCTGGTTTTTGTGGGGAGGGGGTGCTTTCTTTTGCTAAGCTTTGCTTTTAATAATATCCATCTACTAGATGCAAAGTGCTTTTTTTTTCAAAGAAGAACCCCCAAAACCTGAGTTTTCCATGGACTCAGGTATGAACTTCAGCTCCACCATGATATATGGTCAATTTACTCAATTTCTCTCTGCTTTTTGTTTTCTGATTTGTAAAATAGGATGATAACAAGCTTGCTTCTAGAATTGTTTTGAAGATTTGGTGAAATAATATACATGAAGCCCTTAACGTGGAGCTTACACCTCGAAAGCAGAAGTACCTTTATTATTACTTATTTACATATATATCTTCTGTATTATATTTTGAGCTCACCATTCATATTTTTATCAACAAAACCTAGCTTGGGGCCTGACATATAGTCAATGTTTAATAAATATTTGATAGTTGAGCTTAAACTAAACTGCAGACCACAGACAGTGGTCTTTCAGCCACTGTGAATATAGGAGTTCAAAGTTCCTTGAGAAACTTAACAGAAGACCATTGAGGAAGGGAAGAGGAAAAAAATAGTTACAAACAGAGAGGGAGGGAGGCAAACCATAAGAGACTCTTAAATACAGAGAACAAACTAGGGTTGATGGGGGGGGAGGGGGAAATGGGTTATGGGCATTGAGGAGGGCACTTGTTGGGATGAGCACTGGGTAACGTATGTAAGTGATGAATCATGGAAATCTACCGCCAAAACCAAGAACACACTGTACATACTGAATGTTAGCAAATTTAGCAATAAATTATATTTTAAAAAATAGATATGTGAAGCATACATACCAATTTCATTAAAATGGTTGTCTCTAGAGAGGGGAATAAGGACTGGGAGGAAAAGGGGACTTTAGATGTCTGAAGCAAATATGATAAGTATAAACATTTGTATAATCTGGGTAGAAGATACACAGGTTTCTCATATGTATTCTATATTTATCTGTATAAGAAAGTTCACAATCTAAAATTAAAAAATAAAAAACAAAATTTAGTAAAAAAAAAAAAAAAGAGTCCAAAATTCCTTAATTTAGAAGAACTGAACACACATATCAGGCCTTTGCTGCTTCATAATTCACTGTGTGCAATTAAGTTCTTATCAATATAGTAGAATCTTTATTGTTCTCCTTCTCTAATGCTCACTCATGCTCAGCAAATGATTTTATTTTTCTCATGAAGTTGTAAATCAAGTAATCTTTCTGGCCATTACTATAGACAAATATTTATACTGGGTGGATTCTACCTGACTATTGCTGACAAGATTTGGGTGCTCAAAGGGCAAGATGGAATTAATGGTGTGTGTTCTAGGATAGTGCCTCAGCTGGGTATACTACATATAACATTAAAGCCTACAATAATCAGGGACCCCATTCCTAGGTGGAACTGAGGTACATAAAAACCCCTGAAATAGAATCTAAAATTGGGGTGTGCGTGTGTAAATGTGTCTGTCTGTGAATACATGCATTTTCAGGGGACACAGATACAACTTCTATTACAATCTTAAAGATGTGTATAACCAAAAAACAAGTAAAAATGACAGATCTAGAAGCCCTGGGGGCACTGGACCCACTATCAAGCCAGAACCTTAAGTTTAAAGAGAGAAATCAAGGTCTTTATACAAATTGTGATATAGGTTCAGATCTTAGGCAAGGTAAAACCCCAATTACTAGGACTAAGCCATAGAATAAGCTAACCAATTCTAGGTGTCATTTAAACGGGTAGGATAATCTAAATCTCCTTTGAACTCCCTCTACCTACACACAAGTTTGATCCAAAGCCTGAAGATCAATCCTAAAGATGGTAGTAAAGTCATAATAGCTAGGGGCCATACAAAGAGGCATGCAGGAATCACACTGAATTGAGATCTTATGTGTTAGATGCAGACAGCCAAACATAATAGAAGAATTATGACATCAAATTAAAAATTCCCTAAGTATCCAAAATAGTGTGAAAATATAAATTTAACACCTCTAATATCTGTTTAACATAACAGGGACTTTTATTTGTACATACCATTTACACCTTAACCTATTTTTGTGTCTTGATCTGACACGATACAATTTGAAATTGTTAACCTTTAATACAGGACTGATAAAATAATTTGTGAAAAAAGACAATAAATAAATATTGCCTAAAAAAGGAAGAAAAATCAAGACACAGATAAAAAATAGTGTATCGGTACATGTTATGGAGACAGTACTTTATGTTTTTATAAAATTGAAGTTACTTTCTATTTAATCTGTACAAATAAAAAGCATCTCTACTTTTATAAGCAAGCCAATTCAAATAGACAGACTGAGAGGTTCTTTCTGAGTTTCATGCTTATAGATATAAGCTAGGATGTTTCACTCTCTATGATAAAATCATCCAAGGTGACCACAAGGACCCATCTCCCTTATTTTAAAACTTAAAATAAAATAGAAAAAGACTCAAATGTTTAAAATGTTAAAGAACTTCTGAGGTTTTTGTCCTAGAATGGGAATTTCTAAGTCTGGAGAGCTTTGACTTAGGTCCTTTAATTTTCATTCTTCCTATGATAACACTGTCACTGTGATTCTTTTCCCCAGAAATCTAAATGAAGTCTGAACAACGTTTACTTCCAATTTATTCTCTTGCAGAATTGAGACAGGCAGAGAGTTTCAGAGAGAAGGGAAAGCAATATAAATAAACATGAAATACAATGGGTTTATAAGTGATAGATTTTACATACAAGCATCCCTCATTCTGTAGAATAGTCTTAACCCTGTCTATATACCCTCGCCCTAAGGAAGGTACAGCTGCACAAGCACTTGGTTCAACTCCATTCCCTTTCAGTTCCCAGCCTAATTCCAAAAGGGTCAGTGCATGTGATTTCTTACTACACAGGAAATGGATACTTTGACCACTATGCAGCCAAAGCCCACAGATCTTAACTTAGTTGGTCATATAAAGTTGGCTACTTATAGAACTGTAATCCTGACCTCTTCATACAGGTCTAAGACTATAAATGTTTCTTAAGCATAAGCAAGCATAACTTCCAATCAGTAAGGAATATACTAACATGAGCTACAGAAGTTGGGGATGGATGGAGGACATCAAGATCAATCCATCACAGTGCAAGTGGCCATTCATTTCCCCTTTGGGTAGACATTAAGAGCATACTTTTTAAAAAGTATATTGTTTCATTTGTTTCCTATTAATTACAACTCTTACAGCATGTCAAGTTGGAGTGAGGGACCCTGGGAAGTTGCCCTGGCCAAAAATCTCTCTTCTGCTGTCCTGTACTATTTCATGACATTCCACTGTTTGAATTTATTTCTTCACTTAAGGCTCCTTGAATTTAAAATCACCATGTAAAACAGATGTGACTGGAAGAAGTGAATTATGGTTATTAAGCCATTTTATGCCATTAACACACTGATGTGAATTTGTTTCAAGATGGCTAACTAGCCAAGGTTAGAAAAATTTGAACATGAGTTAGCACTGGAAGAGATGCATTACAGTCAATCTGGGGTGATTTCCAAAGTAGGGTGGCCACGTGGTTGCATTAGGAAACTGCAAACTTAGGGGCATGTGAATGGTTCAGTTGGGCATCTGACTTCGGCTCAGGTCATGATCTCATGGTTCGTGAGTTCGAGTCCCACATCGGGCTTTGTGCTGACAGCTGGAAGCCTGGAGCCTGCTTCAGATTCTATGTCTCTCTCCGCCCCTCCCCCACTAACTCTCTGTCTCTCTTTGTCTCTCAAAAATGAATAAATGTTAAAAAAATTTTTTTTTAAAAGAAAACTGCAAACTTGGGAGAATACCATGAAAGATAAAATGGATATTTCACAAATCTGTCAACGAACTCAATCTAGACCTCTGGTTTCCCTGCAGGGAGTAAAAGCTTTCACAAAGTAAATAACTTAGTTTATTGTAATATCTAAGATGACCATGCATTTATTATGTACAACTTAATTGGAACAGGGGAGAAATTCAGGGGGAAGAGTCCAGAGATCAGAGTACAAGACCAGCAGAAGTGCAGGGAAGTGGCTACTTGCTTGAAAATGTTCCTAGGTGTCCTGGTCTGCCACTGAGCTGCAGCCTTCAAACTCCAACTGCAAGGGAAGCATTTTCTGAGCCTCCTTGGAGAAAACCCATGACCCCAAAATCCTCCTGTTGAAGCTCTGTCCAGAAGCTTGGTATTAGTCCAAGGAGAAAGTCTGATTTAGTTTCTGGGAGGCAGGGCCTTGCTGGGAAAGTTATAAGATTGACATGATGGTGACAAGTCTGGAACCTCTTGGCTTGGATGCATAGCTCTTGGACCACCTTAGGAATGGGGTGCTGCTCCCCAAAATACTATAAAATTGTATTTCTCTGTAGTTTCTTTTTTAAAATGTTTTTTTCCAAAACAATTTAATTTTAAGAAAGACAAAGTGTCAGTCTTGAAAAAATTGTAGGGAAACCCAAAAGAGCACACTGTGCATGTCTACTGTCTCAGTCACAGCGAAACACAATCATCAAAAAAGTATTTGTGTTTGTTTTGTACAAAGAAAATGGGAAAATGTACTTCCATATGCTTAAGGCAATTAAGCACCACAATGAAAGACAGGATTTTTTTTATTACAAACACAATTCACAAATATTCTGCCTTTTCTTCCAATACTCTCTGTTTTTTATTTATTTTCTAATGTGACTGACTAGCTCTAAACTTTACAGTTAATATTCTCTTATAAGCAATGAAGAGAAAATAAATGGAACTTGATGACATGTAAGCAATTGTCTATTATGCTTACATCCTTTGGATTTGTTCAGTGCATTTGTTCTATATAACATACAAGATAGGCTCGCAGCACATGCCGTGTAACAGAAAGCTCAACGGTAGTCTTGCTTTTTCTTAAACTGTATGTAATACACATTTTCCACTCCAGTATCAGATAGCACTTGTGTACCTCTTACCTTTGTTTCTGTTCTTGCTTCTGGAAATCTCAGCCATTTCTGAACAAGGGTCAGAATATTCTTAAAACAGTAGTTTTCTAAGTGTAATTCTCAGAACAGCAATCTCATCACTTGGGGACTTGATAGAAATGTAAATTCTCAGCTTCCACTCCACACCTATTGTATCAAAAACTCTGAAGGTGAGGCCAGTCTGTGTTCTAATAAACTCTCCGGGTGATTCTGATCCAAGCCAACCTTTGAGGGCCAGTGGCTTAAAAGAACCATGGAATAAAGATTTTATGTGCTTCAAAACTATGACCCCCTTTTTTTTTTCCTTTTTCCAATCCAATAAATGTTTTCTCTTCTTAGGCTAATGGAGTTGAGTGGGAATTTTCCGTTTCTGTTTTTTTCAAACGAAGACATTTTTTTTCCCATGTAAGAGTATAATTGTCATGTAGATCACACGAAATAAAATAACTTTTCCATGTGTTCTTCTGGTGAGCAGATTTCCCATTTTTTAAAGTGATAAAATAGTATTCAAGAGGAAGCACATCAGCTGAACTCCCATGATGTCTGTGGACTCACTGAAACTGCAGAAATGGTTTGTGTTCCTTTTGTGAATTTTTAAATATGAGAGTTTTAATGTAAAAATTCTTAAATGATTTTACTACAAAAATAATATGTGTTCATATACACAATACACATGTAAATCAAGTAAAAGTTCATTGTCCCTCTTATCTCTCATCCTTTCAATCATATTCCCTTCAAGGCAGCAGATGATATGAGATTGGGGTTTTTCCTTCCACTCACTCTTCGCTGAGTGCATGTGTCTATGCAAAAAAAAATACATATATATATGCAAAATGAAGATCATATTATGCTGGTGCTCTGCCATTCACCTTAAAAAAATTTTTTTAATGTTTATTTATTTTTGAGAGAGAGAGAGAGACAGAGTGCAAGCAGGAGAGAGGCAGAGAGAGGGAGACACAGAATCTGAATCAGGATCCAGGCTCTGAGAGGTCAGCACAGAGCCGGATGCAGGGCTCGAACCCACGAACCATGAGATCACAACCTGAGCAGAAGTCGGACACTTATCCAACTGAGCCACCCAGGCACCCCTACCATTCACTTTTTAACACTTAAAATAACACAGGCATAAAATTGCCTGGAGTCATTATTTCATCCATCTGCCTGAAATGCCTGCCTTCACAAACCCTGATTCAATTAGCATCCTTATACATATATTTCAAATTAGTCCTGTTAATTTTTTCAGTAGCATGGAGTTCTAAAGATGAGATTTGGGACTCAATTCTATGCCCACTTGTAATTTAAATGCATACTATAAACTAATGAGCATAGCACTTTATGTTTAGTGTTCCAGGAATACTATCAATGTTTTGAATTTTGCTCCCTATCACAGTGATCTACCATTGTTTTGATTTTCATTTTCCTACACAATGATCACATAGGATACCTTTTCACATACTAGTGGCCCTTGGTGAGCAAAGAATTGAAAAAAGTCTCCTTTTGGAGGCAAAGGGGAAAAGGTGACCTCTGTATGTTCCAGTGAAGAAAGCTGTGGTGGGCTTCTTGCCTCCTTGGCCAGGTGGGTTAACACATGCCTCTCAGAGTTGCAGTTTTCCCTAGGCCTGCTGGAATTGACAGACTGCATGCTGGAAGCTGGCAGAGGCAAATTTTCTCCAAAGACCAAGGGAGATCACCTGGGCTTAACTGGAGAGGGGCCATGCATATGCAATCAGGTTGTCATCTTTCCCCAATTTCTGTGTTTTCTTCATCTGTGTGTTCAGAGATTATGGCCACAGTTGTTCTCCATGAACTCAAAACTAAATTAACAAGTCTAGGCTATATTAAAGATAAAAGGGAGAAAAAAATTTAGACATTAAAAGTGGATCAACCCTTTATAAATTTATTTAGAATAAAACACTAGCAAAGTCTATTAAGTGATGTGCCAATTCTTCCAAGTGCGATTCTTGAAGGAAAAGTTCTGTGTGCAGATGGGTGCAGAACGCTGCAGCATGAAGACCATATTTGGCTTCCCCAGCCTGCAATGTGCGAAATTCCTTTTACCATAATAATATTAGGGCTGCTGTGTCTAGCCAAGCAGGGTTCACTTTCTTAAGTCACAGAAGTTTATCAGGTCAGGCAAAGTTTCAGAATCACTTAATCTCACCTTTCATCGTCCATTATGGTAGAGCTGAAGGTATCTGATTCTAGATTTATGTGCCTGTGATGTTTTCATGTTGCTCTGAAGTGAGGCACCAGTAAATGTACTCCCCAGATAAGAGAAGTTATTCTTTCTCATAACTGTTGTCATTTAGCCTCTCAAGCAGATATGATAACTCAGTTCAGAGATCCCCACCATTTTATAGAATGATGATGACTAATCATCCTGCTTCACACAGCTCAGATGCATCTCCAAGACCAGTTTTCCTCCTAAGCTCCTGCCCCATCTGCCCTCCCACATGCCCCCCCCCCCCACCATCTCATCTTGGATCTCTTAGCTGTTGGAGCTCTTCTCATCCATCTCTTGGCCATAGAGAGAGGGCAGAGGGCTGCCTTCAAAGCCCAGCAGCAGCTGTTGCTGCCAGTACCGTGAGAAGAAACTAAGCACCCACTCCGTTCCAGCCTTCTTTAGTAGCTCTCTGTCCACCAGCCCCTCGGCTGGCACTGCAGGGTGGCTAATACTTGGGCTAATTCGATACTCTCATGTCTGTCACAGTTTATGATCTATTAAAAATTGAAACTTATTTATTCTCCAGTTAGAAGGTTTCGAGTTTCTGGTACTAAGATTAGACCAAGTCTTAGGTAGAGATGATATCTCTTTCCCGAAAATGGTGTGCTAAGATTCTGGCACATTTTCCAGAAATGAGATGTTTCATAGCTTAGTGTGTATTATAGTGGTCCTACTTGATTGAAAATCCTGTTATGCCAGTTCCAGGCGGGGCTTATTCTGGTGGGCTCAAATTTCTTGTTCACAGTGTTACAACTGTCCCATGGAAATAAATTAATAAACTCAACTCAATTGTTTATCCATCCCAACACATAACAAATATTTACCAAGTATCCACTAAAGATAGTGGAAGATCCCTAGAATTTTGTCATTTAGTGGACAGACACCAGTGGGCTTAGACTCTGCCTCCTTGATGATGGTGGCAATATTAACGGACATATTGGAGGCAAGAGGAGAACAATCATGAGCTCATTTAAAGGCAGAAAGAGCTCATAATACAGGCAAGTCACTCAGTTCTGATGCCTTAGCAGAAACACTGAATAAATGAGTTTTTAGTTAAAAGAGTAACATTTTCACAGATATGATTTCACAGATCTGCATTTCTTTTTTTATTTATTTTTTAATCAAATTCAAACTAGTTAACATACAGTGTAGTATTTGTTTCAGGAGTAGAATTGAGTGATCCATCACTTACATATAACACCCAGTGCTCATCCCAACAAGTGCCCTCCTTAATGCCCATCATCCATCCAGCCCATCCCCCCACCCACCTCCCCTCCAGCAGCCCTCAGTTTGTTCTCTGTATTTAGAAGTTTCTTTTATGGTTTGCCTCCCTCTCTGTTTTTATCTTATTTTATTTTTCCTTCCCTTCCACTATGTACATCTGTTTTGTTTCTTAGATTCCACATATGAGTGAAATCACATGATATTCATCTTTCTCTGACTAATTTCACTTAGGTAATACACTCTAGTTCCATCCACGTTGTTACAAATGGCAAGATTTCATTCTTTTTGATCACTGAGTAGCATTCCATTGTATATATATATATTACATCTTCTTTATCCATTCAATTGGTGGACAATTGGTCTCTTTTCATAATTTGGTTAATGTCAATGGCGCTGCTATGAACACTGAGGTGCATGTGCCCCTTCAAATCTGCATTTTTGTATCCTTTAGATAAATACTTAATAGTGCAATTGCTGGGTTGTAGGGTAGTTCAATTTTTAATTTCTTGAGGAACCTCCATACTGTTTTCCAGAGTGGCTGCACCAGTTTGCATTCCTACCAACAGTGCAAAAATGTTCCCCTTTCTCTGCATTCTCACCAACATCCATGGTTTCCGGAGTTGTTAATGTTAGCCATTCTGACAGGTGTGAGGTGGTGTCTCATAGTGGTTTTGATTTGTATTTCCCTGATGATGAGTCATGTTGAGCATCTTTCCATGTGTCTGTTGGCCATCTGGATGTCCTCTTTGGAAAAGTGTCTATTCATGTCTTCTTCCCATTTCTTCACTGGATTATTTGGGTTTTTTTGGGGGGGGAGGTGTTGAGTTTGATAAATTCTTTATAGATTTTGGATACTAACCCTTTATCCAATATGTCATTTGCAAATATTTTCTCCTATTCTGTCAGTTGCCTTTTAGTTTTGTTGATTGTTTCCTTTGCTGTTCAGTTTTTTATCTTGATGAAGTCCCAGTAGTTCATTTTTGCTTTTATTTCCTTGCCTCCAGAAACATTTTACCTCCTTCCCTTGCCCTCTCTAGTAAGAAGCTGCTGTGGCTGAGGTCGTAGAGTTTGCTGCCTATTTCCTTCTGTAGGATTTTGATGGTTTCCTGTTTCACTTTCTAGGTCTTTCATCCATTTTGAATTTATTTTTGTGTATGGCATAAGAAAGTGGTCCAGTTTCATTTTTTTGCATGTCACTGTTCAGTTTTCCCAACACCATTTGCTGAAGAGACTGTCTTTTTTTTCCATTGGATACTTTCCTGCTTTGTCGAAGATTAGCTGGCCACACATTTGTGGGTCCATTTCTGGGTTCTCTATTCTGTTCCATTGATCTATGTGTCTGTTTTTGTGCCAATACCATATTGTCTTGATGATTACAGCTTTATAATATGCTTAAAGTCCAGAATTGTGATACCTCCAGTAAATCTCCATTTCTTAAATGAGTAGCTGATGCAACACTTTACAGAATTTATTATCTGCATGAACACAAATAGTTATTGTTCTGTGCTTCTGTACATAGCACTGTAGAAAGGGCTGGAAAAATATGGGCAAAGTTTAGTTTTTAAATGAAGAAACTGGAGTTTTTCAAGGCACCTAAGTGGTTCAGTCAGTTGAGCACCTGACTCTTGATTTCTGCTCAGGTCATGATCTCCCAGTCTTCGGATTGAGCTCTGCATTGATACCTGTGTTGATGGCATGGAGCCTGCTTGGGATTCTCTCTCTTCCTCTCTCTGCCCTTCCTCAGCTCACATGTACATATTCCTTCTCCCTCTCTCTGTCTCTCTCTGTCTCTCTCTCCCTCTTTCTCTCTCTCCCAAAATAAAGTAAAACTTAAAACTCCAGAAACTGGAGTTTTTCTCATTAGTAGTAAATGCAACAAGGGACTATTTGAAGCAAAAGTGTTGAGAAAGAAAAGTGTTCCCTTTACTTTTTTCCTAATTGTGAATGAATAGGCATGCTACAAAATACCAATCATTATGACTTAGCAAATCTATATAGACTTCATATCTCTCATAAAATAAAATCCACATCAAAATCAGTCTGGCTCACCTTCATGCTATTGTGTCTCAGGGGAATTAAAGGTGAACAGTGCACATGAATTATTTCATTGATAATCATTTTGCCAAACCACACATTCTTAGTTCTTTTTATCGCTTTGTCTAGTGTGGCTATTACTGATATTTTCTTCAAAATAATATATAACATGTTGTCTGCCTAGAAAATCCAATAGACTCAGTGCATGGCCAATCAGAACTTAGAAAATTCAGTTAGATCACCAGATAAAAATAACAATGTAGAAAAATCCACTCCTTTCTGCTGTATCAACCATACTCAGTTAAAAAATATTCAAAGAACAATACTCTTTTCAGTAGTAATAAAACTATTAGTTCATCAGATTTTTTTCAACCACCTTTACTTCCTTGCTGCCCCTATCCCTCTCTCTTTCTCTCTCTCTCTCACACACACACACACGTACCTGCATTTAAAAAAACAAAATCCCCAGATCATTTTCAGCTCAAGATGAAGCTAATTTTCCTGAATCTCTTTTCCTAAATATGCCAATCCAATTATGCCAAGGCTGAAATTTATCTCTTTTCTCCATTTTGCCAGCTTCCTCTTCAATACTCCATCTACCACCTCCACCAATCTCCACCACTACTTAATGAATCCTTGAAAAGTGGTCTCTGCTTCCTGCCTATGGTGGGTTGAATAATGGCTCCCAAAGATGCCTATGTTCTAATTCTCAGGACCTATGAATTTGTACTCTTACAGGGCAAAGAGACGTCTCAGAAGTGATTAAATTAATCACTTATTTTGGATATCCAGGTGGGCCTGATGTAATCACAAGAGTCCATAGAAAAGGGAAGAGCAGAGAGAGAGAAAATGCTAAGCTGATGACTTTAAAGATGGATAAGGGGCCACAAGGCAAGAAATGCAGGCAGTTCTAGAAGCTAGACAAGGCAAGGAATTGGATGTCCAACAGAGCCTCCAGAAAGAGTGTAGCCCTGCCAACATCTCGATTTTAGCTCCAACACTCATTTCAGATTTCTGACCATCAGAGGTGTTAAGAGAATAAACATTGCTTTAATTTAAGCCACTAAGTTTGTAATAATGTGTTGCCACAGCAACAGGAAACTTCTGTATCACCTCTATGCATCATTTGCCATAAACCCTGGCAGTGGACTACCTGCTCAGACAGGTAACTTGCATGATCAATGCGTGCCTCAGGGCGACAGTAGCTGGAGCACGTGTGCTAAGTGCACTGGTTCAGAGAAGAAAGGCTGAAGTGGAATCCAAATGCAGCTTCTAGTAGTGAGCTCCCACTGTATTTCAGATACCGTGCTAAATGCTTTACATATATTATCTCTTTGACTTTTTCTCTTTATTATCTTTTTAAATATCTTTGAGGTATACAATGCTTGTCTTCGTGAGTGTTCGTGGTCTTTAATTGTAAGCTCATTATTTGATCTTTATTTGTGGAAGTCCTAAATTCTAAATTGTGCAGTCTTTCCTTCAGAGAGGTCAGTAGTTTGGGGCCATCACCAAACAGTTCAGTTCCCTTGAGAGTCTTGGCTCAGCAGGAGAGTCATGGATTCATATTCCAGTGGCTCAAGCCTTAGAATTGTTACAGGATATCCCCACTCTCAGGATAATGCCACACCTGCCCCAAAGACCCAGCTCTCAGGTTTGGGGGTTTGGTTGAGTTTAGGAGGGATAGAGTGCATTTCCGGGAGGGATCAATTACCTCTTGTATGGCCAACATTTTCTCTAAAAGTGTGAACTTTGCAGGACCTGGTGGCTCTACAAAGGAGAAATGGCAGGAAAGAAGGTGGTGCTATGAAGCTAGGGCAACGTAGATGGATTTAAAATATATTTAGGGGGAAGTAACTATTAAACTTGCTAGTGATTTGATTATTTGATTATTCAGATTTTATGAAAGGAAGAATCATGAGACTCTCAGACTTCCTCATGAAATAGGGAAGGTATACAGCCACTTATAAAGAGGACACTGGAAGAAAGACTGTGGGGATGGGAGACAAAATTGACATTTTAGATGTATTAACTTCACTAGCTTCCATTGTGTTCTTTAGAAAGTTTTAGTGTTGGGTGCACAAGCCAATTCTGATATTTAGTTTTTACCTCATAGATCAGCAAGGAAAAGACAGTAGTGTCTTTAGAACAAACATACTCCTATTTTCAGGGAGCACTGGTAGTTCATCTTACAAATAAAATCTGGGTGGCTTGATTTTCTGTGTAAGAGATGAAGAGTTAGTGCGCATTTCAAGCAAGTAGGGTTAAGGAAGGTAAAAGACTGCAAAATCCCTTTTTTTTTTCATCTTTCTGGAAGGATTTATGAAAGAAAGGCTATGTAATTTGTCCCCAGAGACTAACTGACAAAGATTTAATGGGACTTAAACTGTTCTTTCTGTACCTTTATCTCTTGTTTTTTTTTTAACTAAATGCTACACCCAGGAAACATAATCTGTATGGAGCATCAGCACATGCTTCCTATGTTCCCCCAAGGAATTTGGTCTCCTCATTGACGTATCATGTATAATGCCAGTAATGGGTTTTGAGCTAGTTATTTTTATCTAAGAACTCATTCTTCTGAGAATCTGGATGTTCCAGGGTATCTACAAGAGGTCCATGCTCAGAGATATTATATGTGTCCACATTATCATGGCCCTTGGTGGAGTGAGCTTGGTTATAACTCCCACTAAGTTGTCAACAAAACGTGAAGCAGCATGGCAAGCAGTTTCCACCGGATTCTTGCACAGATGAAGAGAAACAGAAAATAACCCACTAGAAAATTGGTCTTCTGTTTCTCCAGCTTTCCTTTCTGCCTTATGAAGTATCTTTCTCATTTCAAATCCTCTCCACCAATTAAAATAAAAAGGTCCTGATGTCATTATTTGCATTTATTTGGTTGAACTTCTTTTATTAATTAATTAATTAATTAATTTGTAAATGTTTACTTATTTTGAGAGAGAAAGAGCAGGTGCACACACTCAAGTGGAGCAGAGGCAAGAGAGAGGGAGAGAGAGAATCCCTAGCAGACTCCACGCCATCAGTGCAGAGCCCTACTAGGGGCTTAATCCCACAAACTGTAAGATTAAACCTGAGCCAAAATCAAGAGTTGGATGCTTAATTGACTGACCCACCCTGGTGCCCCCTCATTTTTATTTATGTGTTAGCTATTCCAGGTGTTTATATTTTTAAGTGTAACTTGAATTTCCCCAGGCCTCACCCACCAACCTATAAGGACAAATGAAGTCAGTGATGCCTTGATCTGACCTGCTGGAATAGATTCTCCACACTTCCGCCCCAATCAAAACCTCACCCTGGTTCACTCTTGGAGTACTTCAAGATGTTTCATATGTTCCGAAGCCTTACTTACCTCAAAGCAATTTGGAAGAGGTACCACTCCATACCTTAGCTGCTGGCCACCTTTATGGGAATGCTACTGCCCTGCCTTGGTCCAATTGAGGGTTCTTGGCACAACTTCAAGGTATCAAGTGACACTTCACTTCTTTTAGTTCTCCCTGTGTTTAAGTTACTGTGTGGTGTTTTGTGACCTGATGGGCTCAATGTCCCCCAAATTGTTGCAATTTGTCACTTGGGCACTTAAGCAACTTTGCTTTGGCTTATGATCTCACAGCATCTGTCTTTAAGACAGGTCCCTTGATTTTACCTACCATATTTGCTTTATTTGTGTTTGTTGTTGTTGTTGTTGTTGTTGTTGTTGTTGTTAAAGAAAATAAGAACTGTTTGATACAGCTAAAGCCTTTAATCTATACCTCCCATTCCTTTTCCTTTTTCCTTCCTAAAGGTGACCATAATAACCTAAAATTGGTGTATATTTTCCTCAAGTATATTCTTTGTGATTACTACACAGTGCAGATTCATAAATTACGTGTTGCACTGTTATGCATACTTTAAAGTTTATATAATTGGTATTATACTATGTGCATTTTTCTCTAATGTAACTTTTTTTGCTTGTGTTTTTGAGATTTATGTGTTGCTACAAATAGGTCTGTCTATACTCTGCCATATGACAGTGTCACAATATGTTTGTCTTTTCTCCTGTTGGTTGATATTTAAGTTCTTTGCAGAAAACTTTCAGGGTATTAACTATTGCAAACAATGCTTCAATCTTTTTTTTTCCTTGTAAAGTGATTTGAAGCAATTGTGAGTGTGAGAAATTTAGAATGAGGAGCTATTATTCTTTTGAGATCATAGCTATAGTTATCACTCAAGGTCACAATACTTGGGTACAGTTTGGGAGAAGGGTGGTAAGAGGGAAGAGTTGCCTTCCTGGAGTATCCCTTGCTTTCCTCCTACCTTCTCTTTAACTCTGACAACTTTTTGTTTCCTCTCTTTTCGCCACGAAAACTCTCGGATATGGTCAAGCTAGAGCCCATCCAATCTCTTACAGTGAAAATATTCTGATTTTAGAATTAAGCAGACCTGAGTTAAAACATTGCCTCCACCTCTGTGAAAGCTTGTACAATGACACATAATCCATCTAAACTTCATTTTTATCATTTATCAAGCTTAGAATGCTGATATTTATGGTGTTATTGTGAGAAGTAAGAGATAATAGGGGTCCCTCGTGGCAGATTGGACCCTTCTCATAGAGAAATGCACTGGTCACCTCCTATTGGATCTGGGTGGGGCTCTGTGACTTAGGTCCTCTCCACATGATTTGTCCAGCAAGGCAATCAGCTTTTTAAATGCAAGCACAGGCCTCCCAGTGTTTTGAGAAAAAGGAAATAGAAGTTGTCAGTTTCAAGTCCTGAAGCTAGAAATTGGTACAGAGACTTTTCCGTTTGTTGTGGAAGTAGCAATACATAACTGGAGTAGCCTTCTAACTCTTCTTTTTGGAAATAATTTCTTCCTTCAAACTGTTAACAATTGCCCTTTGCATTTAATACAAATTAACTGTATACACATAAGACCCTGAGTGATTGTTTCCCTGTCTACTCTTCTCATGTCATCTCATACCACTTTTCCTCTGCTTACTATGTCTCAGCTCTGCTTCAGCTCTTTTGCATGTAACAGACCATCAGAAAAACTCTGTGAATTAAAACAACTATTTTTTACATCTCACAATTCTATGGAGTGGGAGTGATGGGTGAGGAGAACAGGAGGGTTGGTTCTACTGGTTTTGCCTGGACTCAATCATGCAGCTGTATTTAATTAGAGCTAAGTTCAGTTGGGACCCTGGCATGACCTGGCTTTGCTCTCCAAGAGGTATTTCCATTTGAAAGAGGCAAGACCAGGCAGGGCATTGTCTCATGGCTTATCTGTGTTGTTTGCTGATGTACCATTGGCCAAAAAAGTCACGAGGCTAAGCCCAAAGTCAATAATGGGAGGGGATACACTAGGGCATGGATACCAGGAAGCAGCATTCGTCGGGGGCCATTCATGTCACAAGACCCAAAGGCCTAATTTCATTTCTTAGAATGCACCGAGATTTTTTTCTATGTTAGTTTGCATACTTTCTTCCTTTATTATTCAACAAATATCTAGACACCCACAGATACTGGACAAAATGTTCAGGGCTTTTGAAGCTTTCATTCTAAAGGGAGAAAGTATTCAATAACCTAGTGCAAAAATAAACAAAATTCTGTGGTGATTAGAGCTCTGAGGAAATACATCAGGATAGTGGGTAGCAAGTGACTAGCAAAAGTGGAACAGTTAAGTTTAGCAAGGTCAGGAAGACCTTCTGAGGGGATGGCACTGGATCTGAAAGCTGAATGACGAGAAGTGCCAGCCATGTGACTTTATAGGCAAAGAGTGTTCCAGACAGAAGAAATGGCTCACGCACCTCCACCGCTGCCCTCACTGCCTCCTCCTCCTGGTTTCCTCTATGCACAGCTGCTGCCTTCTCATCTCAGCTCGCAGAGTACTTCTTTCCATGGGCTTTCTCTGTCTGCCTGACGTAAAGTCACCCATTCCTGTCCCACCACTTCCCACCTAGTTTACGCCTATAGAGTTTAGTGATCTGCTTGTTGTTTACCTATTTATCACAAGTCCCCAATAAACCATAATACCCACAAAGATACGGCCATGTGTGTAAATTTCTTGAATATTCCTGTAGAACTATGATCATTCAACATCCAAAGATAATTAAGTCAATTAATTAATTAACTAATTAATTAAGATAGTTAGTCCCACAGGCCAGAAGGGTTATCACAAGATGCCTGGAGCCACATAGGTTCCTATGTCCAGTTCTTGGTGGACCCAGACTACTGTTGCCCTTCTGTCTCCAGGTTGGGTTTGGGACCAGTCCATTGTGCAGGGTCTTTCTGCGGGTTTCATTTTCAAAGGGTCTTTGGAACTTCCTTGAATCTGAGCTTAGGTCAGCACTGCCCTGTCCAGACCAACAGTTTTTAATAAATGTAAACCCCAGAGAGAAAGCTTTGGGTATTAGTCCTTTTTCCTTAAAGAACTCTCCTAAGATTCTTACACAAAATTCCTGTCTCTCTCTCCTGTTACCTTCAAATTTTCATGGAATAAGAATGACTTAATTGTATTGTCTTAGACACCACCTCCCATGAACAATGATAGCAGCTGCCAATCGTAGTGTGCATCCCAGCTGCTAGACATGTGAACTCTCACTACAACCCTGCTGGGTAGGAATTCTTGTCCCCATTTTTCAGAAGAGGAAACAGAAGCTTATAGACATATAGCAATTCCACAGTGTCACACAAGGAGTAAATGGTAGAGCAGGTGTTCAGGCTCCCTAAGTTTAAATCATATTGCCATTGTGTTGACCCACTCAACATAGGGGAGGGAAATACAGGTCCACTATGCCTTGCTTCATTTTAGGAAATCTACAACTTACCAAAAACCAAAAATTTTTTCTGCAAAAAACCTGACCTGATTTGACCTGAACTCATTTGTGAACAAAAATTTACCTGAACTGGGGCACCTGGGTGGCTCAGTCGGTTAAGCATCCAACTTTGGCTCAGGTCATGATCTCATGGCTCATGAGTTCAAGCTCCACGTTGGGCTCTATGCTGACAGCTCAGAGCCTGCAGACTGCTTTGGATCCTGTGTCTCCTGTTCTCTCTGCCCCTCTCCCACTCAGGCGCGCGCGCTCTCTCTCTCTCTCTCTCTCTCTCTCCCTCTCAAAAATAAATAAACATTAAGAGAAATTGACCTGGGGGCGCCTGGGTGGCTCAGTCAGTTAAGCGCCTGACTTTGGCTCAGGTCATGATCTCATGGTTTGTGAATTTCAGCTCTGCATTGGGCTCTGTGCCGACAGCTAAGAGCCTGGAGCCTACTTTGGATTCTGTGCCTCCCTCTCTCTCTCTTCCCCTCCCCTGCTCATGCTCTTTCTCTCTCTCTCTCTCTCTCTCTCTAAAAATAAATAAATATTTCAAAAAAATTTTTAATTGACCTGAACTGATGTGAAGGTATTTATGGCCCTTATTTATTCCACTTATTATGACTATTCATACATTTTGCTACAAAACTTGTAATACATTAAATAACAGGGTGCTTCTCCAGGCCCCACAAAAGACTTTACTTATATAATATCTGAATGGCATTGCTAAGATCTGAGAAATTCTGAATTCTGAAGCACATGTGGCCCCACGGGTTTCAGATGAGCAACTGGGAATTTGTAATGAGTTATATTGGTGAATGACTTTACACACTTATTAGGTACTTATATTACCAGTTTACAATGACTAGAAGTAATCTAAATGTCTATCAGTTGGTGAATGGGTAAATAAACAATGGCAGTCCATGCAACAGAATATTGTAAAGCCCAAAGAAAACATTCTTAATATAGTGATATGGCCAAATCCCAACACATTCAGAGGAAAAGGAGCCAAAAATATACATATAGTATAACACTATCCGTTCCTTTTTTTTTTAATTTTTAAATGTTTACTTATTTTTGAGAGAGAGACAGATAGACAGAGCACAAGGTGGGGAAGGGCAGAGAGAGAGGGAGACAACAGAATCCGAAGCAGGCTCCAGGCTCTGAGCTGTCAGCACAGAGCCTGATGCAGGGCTCGAATTCATGGACCGCAAGATCATGACCTGAGCCAAAGTTGGACGCTAACCAACTGAGCCACCCAGGCACCCCCATTATTTGTATTCTTAAAAAAAATAGAAAATATATGCAATTATTTCCCCATATCTGCATCGAATATCTCTAGAAGAGTGTGAAAGAAATTGATAATTTTGGTTCTCTCTGGGATAGAGAATGGGAAGAGGATTTTTTTGTTGTTGTACTATTTTATATCTTTGAATTTAGAACCACATGAACATATTACCCTCAAAAATTAAAGTTATAAATAAAAATATTCATAAATAACTTTCACGATGTGCAGAAAGTCAAAATGCAAATGATCCCTGATCAGCAGAGTTATAAGGGCATAGCCTCATGTTAGTCATTAGTGTGGCACATAATTAATGGCTCATGTTCTTACCTACACTTTTTTCTCATCTAGGCAAGACATTTTTCCTCACACTTTTGATTACTGGGGAGTTCACACTGGCCTTTGTTTCTGGCTCATGCCAACTTGTGTTTTCTCCTGTTGCTTGGGTCTCCAGACAGCCTCTGGTCACCTGAACTTGAACCCAACTAATGGTTGATCTGGGTAAGATAAGAGGATCCGGGCTAGAAGGGGGACTGAGATGGCAGGCAGGGATGTGCAGAGCAGGAGCAGGAGTCCCAAGGCAGCAGTGCTTGGAACACCAACATTCAAGTCAAAGGAAAGCTCAGAGTCCAGGTGGGAGGACTGGGGCTGAGGTCCAGGGAGCTAAGCTACTCTGGATGGCACCAGACAGAACTGAAACCAAGCATACAGGTGTAGGTCTGACTCAAGCTGGACACCAGAAACAGAGTTCAGTTTCCAGAAAAGATAAGTTCACACATGACCACTGCAGACTAGAATGATGACATTCCTCCTAGACTGCTTTTAAACATTTTTCCTGCTGGGGACAAATAAAAGAGAGAGGGAGGATTCTACAAGTGCTGCTTGGTAACATGTATTGGGGCAGAATGTGGTTTTCTTCTCTCCCACATTTATCCTGGTTTTATCCCCTAAGAAGCCATGGTCACTGAGTTCCCAGCAAACTTTCTCCATCTGTCCATGGAGTTGGGTTGAATGATCTGAGGGCAGCCCTGATGTTTAATAAGACAGGTTGGTGACATCAGTGGCAGCAGGTGAATAACTGAGTTACAAAATGAACTCACAGCTAATTTCAACAACCAGAATTGTGGTGCCTGAGGCAACACCTGACTGCCACCATTTGTTTTGTTCTTTGTTCATATTATGATGAAGGGATTAAGTAGTGCTCAATTTAGTTTCATCTAGACACTGCAGTTCAAGTCATTCGTCATAGCTGCGTTTCAATCCTCCTGCACTGCATAGCAGTATAAAAACCTCTAAGGTGCGTCCATTTGTCATCCATCTTCACATTGGTACAATAGCAGCCTTACAAGTAACAAATAATATATCAGGTCCTCACCTCTGGGTTCTCTGCAGAGTTAGCAAAAGGGCAGGATTTTCAAGCTCGCTTTGGAAGAGGCAAATAGGAAGAAGACTGAAAGCAAATCATACATCAGTTGCCTTAGGCAGGACACCTGCCCTGTCAGTCTTAGCTACATCCAAATGGAAAAATGGGGGATCTAGGATTACCTTCGCGCAATGCCAGTGGCCAAGGCACTGAAAGGTCACATCTATTATCGTTGGCATTTCTCTCCTCTCTGGGCTGTTTTTTGAGTGTATGTCATACTCGTCTCATACAGAAGGTATGTTCATCATGCCAGAACATGGCTGCTAATATCTGATCTAATAAAAGATACCCTATCTTTCTTGTCTTCAAATTTTATTATGTCTAGCAGCTGCTAAAAGATGACTCCTTTCTTCCTTACCACTCCAAGTTTATGTTTTAAGAACTGGAAACCTTAAGTAAACTTTTATCTGTCACCTTTTATTTTAAAGTTAAAATGATTCCTTTGAAACCATTATAGTAACCAAAATAAATAGCAGTCAGCTTCCTATCCAGAAGTGACTTTATGTTACAGTCACTACTCCTTTGGAGGGAGCCACTAAACTTTACTAACAATATCAGGTTTACCAGCCAACAGTCTGGCCTTATATATGTAGTATCAAAAGTTGGGGAGGACTAGAGACAAGATCTTAACCAAGAAGCAACGTTAGGATGGAAAAGTGTAGCAACAGCTGGTGCCAGCTGTGAGCAACCACACAGTAGAATCTTGTGCAACTCTGCAGGGGGACAAGCCAAGCCATGAGAACTCTCGGAGCCTGGACAGGAGCAACAAAAGACCACATTGTAAGAACACTGAATGTAAACCTGGCTAGATAGCGCCCCCAGGAATTAGCAACAGGAGGAATTGATAACATTGCCAGGAATTCATCTTCTCCAGATCAAATCACTGCATACAATCAGCCCTATTTGTTCTAGGAAGTCTAAATTCATAAGCTTCATTCTAACTGGAGCTTGGTTCTTAGCCACTAGGGCTCTTAAGGACCCGCTAGATTTTGTGGGTCTCCATTTTTAAAAGCATTATTGACATGAACCTGGGGCGGTGTTTTTCCTGGAGTTCTTTCTCACCAGACTGGTTCCGGCTGCCTCCTGGGTGATGATGGAAAAGTAAGGCACTTGCCAACGTGTCATCCTCTCAGTTTGTAATCCTTGGGCACTTGCACAAAGGTTAAGTGGAACTCTACCAACTAGTGAAAGGCAGAGTCCGGGGCAGTCTTAAAAGATTTAGGACTATTACTGCAATGTCCAAGTATCGCATATTAAGGAATTGCAGCACAGCACCACATAAACTAGGCATAAGGGAATGCAATCAGAAGGCTTTCATTCAACAGCTTTTCACTCTTAACCCTGATGTTTTGAGACCCAAGGCCTTTCATGCCACAGTTCAAGCAGCCTCTCCAAACTCTTCTGAGTCCAGAAGCTAAAGGAGCCCTCAGCATAGAGAAGACCCTGTGGGGGTCATTGCTGAAGGAAGAGCTAGACTTTAATAGTCCTTAAAAGTCTTCACTTACTTATAATCAACCCCATTTTAGATATTAGCTTAGTGTAAGTTGTATATTTAGGTAGCTCTCACTTACCTGAAGCAACCTGAAAAACAGAGGAAACTCAGAATAAGATACAAGACCTCTACCAAGTAAATTAACTGTCCAAGTAATTTTTTGTATAAAGGTAGACAGGACCAGGAAGGACTTTAATTAAAATCTTGCTATTTCATCTTTAGCTAAAAGGAGAGGAATCTTTTCTGAAATCTTGTTGTTGGGAACTTAATATATATTTACTTTTTTCTTCTTCCAGCTCTAGAAATAGAAGAGAGGAGGATTTATTATGTTCTGCCCTGTGCTCTGATCCTTCACCCCTAGGACTAGAAGAAATAAAGCAGATTTTTGTGAAAATGTGGCAATATGCATTCATCAGTTATACTGAAAACCAGGGAATTCAAATCATGGTTTCTCCACAGAAATGTAGGGAAGGTGGGCATTGAAAGACCCTGAGGGGTGGTGTATGGGAAAGTTCTACAGGCCTAAGGAGGCTGGCTGTGGAGATGCAAAAAACCACAGCATCCATTTTTTTTAGGAGAGATGATGGCCCATATCACACTCTGGACCCCTGTAGACAAAACCAAACCCTATCTATGGCAACATTATGGCATCTATTTTAGGGAAACTACACTGACTGTTTTGGAGTGAGAACTCACCATATCAGTGAACCCTGTAATAATGAAGTAAAAAGTGATAGAAGGAAAGCTACTGTTCATTTGATTTTATAATTTGTCATTGTGGGATGAACACTTGACAGAGTTTGAAGACTTGACATTCTAGTTCTAACACTTATATCTGAGTTTGGATACATGATTTCATTTCCTCACCCATGAGAGCCTCTTTCTTCATTTCAAAGTGAGGATACTTAAATGTGTTCTCTACCCAGCTTACAGACTTCTTAAACGTTATAAATAAGATCATATGAGTAAAACCCCCCATTCTAGGGAGCAATTCTAAAGGAATTTCTTCCTTGAAAAGCACCCATAATCATTCCTTTTATTCCTTACTAATTTCTTAGATAATGCCCTAGGGAGGATGATGCCTCATGGTTTCAAGCCTGATTAGCCAGTATACTTCATCAATCAAAGTCTTAGGAGCTCTGACACAGCCCTGTGTCCTCAACTCTGCAGCATCTAACTATCCCATCCTATTTAACCACAGCCCATGCAGTTTTCCATTATTAGTAGTACACTCAGTTAAAAAAAAAAATATACTGTTTCTGCTACTGCGCATCTGCTGTGTGGCTTTATCTCTAATCCTCATTATATTAAAAAAAAAAAAGCCAACCTTCCAGTTGAGTATTATTAACCCAGTTTACAACAAAGAAATAGCATGACTCAAATAAATTGAGGTACCTGGATAAAGGATTTTATAGATAATGCTAACACCTGAAAATAGCTATGAAACAAAACAAAGTCTTTAGAGACTGAAGGAGCATTGTAGATATTGCTTCACCCCATAAGGTGTCTTTGTTCACTCTGTTTAGATCAATAAAGAGGGTCTGTAATGTACTTCCATGCGCTCTGCCTTTGAATGAGTCATTCTGCAAACCACTGGTTCAATCAGTGTTCTTGCCACTTTTCTTTGATAGACTTACGAGGACAGGGACCAGTTAAGAGTGAATTAACATGACAAACCGCTGCCTGCAGCAATGAATATTTCCACTACTGAAAGGCGTTTTGTTATTGGACCTGTCTCTACTTAATCATGGATCTGATCTGAGCGTTTAATTCAAAAACCCTTGTATAACAGGTCACCACTCTGTATGTAGCATGTTGCCCCAACAGATAAAGGGGCATCACAAAAAAAAAATTCAAAAAAGAATTCCTTTCCTGCAGTTAGGTACTAACAAAAGCATTAAAGGATTGAAGAATTCTTATGGGGGAAGAAAAGACGAATTCATAATGTAGCTACTACTATTCAGTATTTTTCCTAAAGGAGAAGGCATGTCAGGCAAATGGCATTCAGGGTCTTAAAAAAGTGTTTGTAAAACTATCCGAGTATGTTTAAAAATACCACCTGGGAATTTTTGTTAAAAATACAGATTCCAGTGGGGTGCCTGGATGGCTCAGGTGGTTAAATGTCTGATTTCAGCTCAGGTCATGATCTCATGGTTCATGAGTTTGAGCCCTGCGTCAGGCTCTGTGCTGATAGCTCAGAGCCTGGAGCTTGCTTCAGATTCTGTCTCCATGTATCTCTGCCCTTCCCCCACTCGCTCTCTGTCTCTCTGACTCTCTATCTCAAAAATAAATAAACATTAAAAAAAATTTTTTTTAAATACAGATTCCAAGTCTCATATGCAGAGATTTTTATTCATTCGGTGTTATATTTATATATTCTTTCCATATAAATAATGTGTTTGTTCATATAATCTAATGCTTAATAGGAATGCTTGACAGCATTCTAATTAGGATCTAGCATCTTCAGAGGTGACTATTTAGCATATTTGCAACTGAACCAACACTGAAAGGCTTATTATTTACTATATAGTATGTTAGAAATAATTTTGTACTCATGAGATTAGTGGTATCAAGATTAGGAACTGGCTAAGAAAATTTTACTAGACCCATAACTCTTACATGAACAAGAGATATGAGTGGACAAGTCCAGTCCTTGAATACCATTGATGTACTTTGTAAGTCAAGTCCCCACTCAGCCCCAGCTGCCTGTCCCAACAACAAAGTACACCAGTCCTGATGTTACTGAAGCCTGTTTAAGAGTGAGTCTTTCATACCAAGTGCTGGTGGCTGAACCTCCTTTATAGCTGGCCTTCCTGAAACTACAGACAAGTCATGTGACTATTTTGTGTCTGTCTGCTAATAATGAATGTACAGTTGGAAAGTTTGGTCAGAGACTTGTTCTCGTTGAAATATATCTTTGGTAATTAGGTTGCTGGGCTAGATTCACACAGGCCCCTGATACATCTAAAAAGCCTACCAATACTTCCCAAGAGAGCTTGATACTCGTTAGTCATCCAAATCAGCTTAGGTCATTTCACAAAAGTAAGGGATTGGTTGAGACACAAACACGTGTGCATTTTAATTCATGCACATATGAATCTGAGGCAAGTGACCTGCAGACTGTCCGTTAAGAAACACCGCATTTAAAAAGGCATGTATTAAATTGAATGTTCAACTGCAAATGTATTTTAAAAACCTTATCTTTGATAAAAGAGTCTGAGAGGCAACAAAACTGTTAAGGGAGTCGGCAGAAACTTTTTTTAACCTTAGGGTAAATTTTAGGTAGATGGACCTAAAAGCCAAAAAAGGTTGCATGAAAGATACTTTAACCAGCTGACTGATAAGACTGACCTTCACTTCCTTTAATATTTACTTTTGAGAACTTATCTTCTTTCACCTGTAGCATTTACTTTAATCTGTGACAAACAGATTTCTGTTATGCAATTGTTTGAATTTCAGGCCACATGCAATCACTTGTACTACTTTATTTTAGTTAATCATGTATTGACCTGAGAGTTAAAATCAAACTTTCTTTTTGAGGCTGAAGTTCATCATTTATATTTGTATGATATTGTATGGTTTACAAAGCATCGTTCATGTTATTTTATTTTTAGGTGAAAAATATTGCTTAATATGTCATCTGTTGTAGAAGGGCTCATCAATTCCCCCAAATAGTTATAAGAGATAAGATACAAATAGTATTTTGTTGGTTACAAAAATAAATATAAGGATGGTACCATTAACCTTCTCAGGTTACCATTCATGCAATAAAAGAGCTTCTTAACCATTAGCTTAAAAGTGCACAAGCCTATGTTCTTAGCGTATACCGTATATCTTTCCAACCAGTAATTCCAATAAGCATGAGAGTCAACTAGATGTATTTAAAATTTAATGGTTTTAAAAACATGAAATTGTAGAGACACCTGGGTGGCTCAGTCAGTTAAGCATCCAACTTCGGCTCATGATCTCATGCTTGTGAGTTCAAGTCCCGCAGCCTGCTTCAGATTCTGTGTCTCCCTCTCTCTCAGGCCCTCCCCAGCTCATGCTCTGTCTCTGTCTCTGTCTCTGTCTCTCTCTCTCTCTCAAAAATAAACATTAAAAAAAGTTTTTTAAATTTTTTTATTAAAAAAATTTTTTTTGATGTTTATTTATTTTTGAGAGAAAGGGTAGACAGAGCTTGGGTGGGGGAGAGGCAGAGAGAGAGGGAAACACAGAATCCGAAGCAGGCTCCAGGCTCCAAGCTGTCAGCACAGAGCCTGATGCAGGGCTTGAACCCAGGAACTGCGAGATCATGACCTGAGCCGAAGTCGGACACTTAACCAACTGAGCCACCCAGGCGCCCCCCCCACAAAAATTTTTAAAAACATGAAATTGTAGGAAATTATAAACGCCTCTGTGCTGTGAATTAAAATAGTTACCTATTGAGAGAGTTGACTTAGTTGTTAATAAAAGATATTCATTAGTGCATTAAAAAATTGCATTCAAAAATACGTTCTAAGACAGGAAATATGAGGTTGAAAGTTTTTTCTTTAGTTACTGTAATAAAAACCATGAGAGTATGGATCTTTGAAATTTATGTGTCAAAAATTCAAACCGCATTTGAAGAGTTAAGTTTTGACACTTATAGAGTGTCAAAAAATTTGACACTTATAAAGACCAACATTATCACTCTCCCGGCAATGACTGACAGACACAGACGGGGCACTTAATTCCTCCCATTAACAGAAATGAAAGGGGAAAGGCTCTTTTTCCTTAGTTCCAGATATGAACATGAGTGGAGTGGCACATACCCCTAGTTCATATCTGTGCATTTCGGTAGGCACAGTCCCTGCTAAGCATTCTGCCCTTCTAAGTCTTTATAAAAATACAATCATTGAAGTTAAAATGACCATTTAATCATTCTCTTTTCACTTCAGTGAAATATTATTGAGTACCACTGTTTTCCAGACACATTGTAAGTGAACTCAGTGAGTTTAAAAAAAAAAAGAAAAATAAAAAAATAAAGTCCTATGTCATTATAGAGATGGTTATAAACATTAAGCAAGTAAATAAATAAACTTGTTTATTTATTAATAAAATTAATTTCAGAATGCAAACAATGAGTGTCAGGCTGCAACAAATATGCTATGAAAGAAATAAGACAGAATGATGCAACAGACTGGGAAGAGGGGAGATATATTGGATTTGGAGGTCAGGAAAATTGTGTCTGAGGAGGGGATATTGTGCAAAAGTCTAGATACAGAGCAATCCAGACAGAGGGGACAGCAAGTGCAATGGCTTTTAAGTAGGAACAAACTTAGTATGGATGAAGATAAAGACATCCACTGGGAAGAATAAAGGTGGTAAGACATCTCGTTCAAGAGAAGAGAAAGATTGGGGCACCTGGGTGGCTCAGTCTGTTAAGTGTCTGACTTCAGCTCATGTCATATCTCATGGTTCGTGGGTTCGAGTCTTGCGTTGGTCTCTGTGCTGATGGAGACTGTGCTTCGGTTTCTGTGTCTCCCTCTCTCTCTCTCAAAAATAAACATTAAAAAAAAAATAAACCAACGTATCAGAATTTCTGGTTGTCTTACTGCAGAAACGTCTGAGCTAATATCCCCATTTTCCACGACCCTCTTCTCCACTAGATTGAAGGCTTATTTTGCCACCCTGTACGGTACCACTTCTGGCAGGGCAGGGAAGTTAGGGAGCAATGTGAGAGTCATGCAAGTTGCTTTTTAGTTAATTCATTTATTGAGGGAGAGAGAGGGTTCATGAAGAAGGAGCAGAGAGAGAGGAAGAGAGAATCCATGCTGACAGCACAGAGCCTGACAGGGGGCTCAATCTCACAACCCTGAGATCATGACCTGAACTGAAATCAAGAGTCAGAGGCTTAACTTTTAACTGACTGAACCATCCAGGTGCCCCCAAGTCATGCCAGATACAATGATTAAAAATGACACTTGATTTTAACTATGTTAAAAAATTTTAATTGTGTTTCCTTATATGGGGGAAAGTAGGAGTCCCAGGGAAGCCACTTATCCTTATGGAGCTCTAAACATTGTAGAACAGCTATTTCCTTTCGGAATTTCTTTCCAGTGGCATTTAGCAGATCTCTACCATAACTAGGCACAGCCCTCCCTCCCATTTTCCCTTCCTTCTGGACCAGAGAATTATTTTTTAATTACAGACTTAAATTTGAGACTCACTGTCATTCTTCACCTACAGAAGAGTTCATGTTTTTAATTTTAAAATGTTAAAGGAGCAACCAGAGGAAAATGTCCCTTTAGGAAACCAGAAGATAAAAGCTCAGATAGAAATTCTAAGACTTTTAAATATTATATAAACTCAGCTAATTATGGTTTCCAAATTTTGTAAAACACTGAGGAGAAGTTGCTGCTTTTTTGAAAAACATTTCAGGACACTGAAAAATCTTCAGCAAAGTTAACTGATGTTACTCAATAAATATTAACTAACTTTAAAGCAAATGTTTTATAGACAGCCTGTTAAAAACGTGGTAGTATAGAGAAGAGGAAGCACACACGGGCTTTTGAGGTAACCAGAAAGGGACTCCAATCCTGGTGCCTCTCCTTGAATAGTCTTCTAACCAGCCCACCGCCCCCTGGCACGAGGGCCCCGGGAAGCATTTCTCCCAATAGCACTCAATCTGCTAGCACTCTCGCTATTTCTGTATGTTTGTGGCAGGAATTTACGTATCATGAAGGTCAAGAGATAAAATTGTGGTATATAGTTTAAGGGTGGGCCACCTTAGGATAATGGGCTTCCCCTTAGGATAATCGACATTTCATCTTTAAATTTTTTTCTGTAATATTCAGCCTCTGAAATTCCATTTCATAAGGTAATGAAGGAAACCTTTCTTTTCTTCCCCTCAGCCCATGAGTACGTTTTCATAAAATTTGCCAATTGAACCAATGTAATTATTACAGTTAAACCTTCTGCTCATCATGCTTTCAACATTTAAAAATCTCCAAAGAGCTAAAATCTTTTTTATTTTTGGTTTTCCCAGTAATTTATTGAGATATAATTGAGACATAACTTGGCACTTCCTAATGTTATGAGTTAAGCAATTCTCTCCCAGAATTACTTACATATTTTTGCATTACTTTAAAAAAAAATAGATTTTTCAGAGCACCTGGGTGGTTCAGTCGGTTAAGCATCTGACTTCAGCTCAGGTCATGATCTCGCGGTTTGTGAGTTTGAGCCCCATGGTGGGCTGACAGCTCAGAGCCTGGAGCCTGCTTTGGATTCTGTGTCTCCCTTGCTCTCTGCCCCTTCCCCGCTCTCACTCTGTCTCTCTGTCTCTGTCTCAAAAATAAATAAACATTTAAAAAAAAATTTTCCATCAGCCTCGTTGCCCCTGATTCATTTTCAAGTACATTTAGACTTATTTGGAATATTTTATCAGGAAAAATAGTCCTCTTCAATATTTGATGGCCTTAGGAAATAAAGTGTTTGTTTAGAAGAGCAGAGCTGTGTAGATTGAGCTCCTGGGTATGCAAAAGCAGTCCAAAGATCACAGCCCTGGAACAGGAAAGGGGGTGGCGGTGGGGAGGCTATAGGTGAAAGTGAAGTGTGCAAAATGAGACATCTTGGACTGAGTAGAGATATTAAGCTGAAAGAGGCAAAGTTTGTAAGCAGAAAAAAGAGAATAAAAGTAAATAGGTGGGGTGTTGGGACTCAAACCATAGGTACTCATTAAATTTTACATCCTTTCTCTATATAGTTTTCTGCTTGTGGGAGTACACAAACACACCCAGGTATGTAATGGAATAAAAGGTCATAATAGTTAGGGCTTGAAGTAATTGTGTGCCAAAAACTTTAAATGAATTACCATCCCATATTGAATGTTAAAATACTCATGTGATGAATCATCACATAACCATATGATGAAAAGAGGTCGTCTTCTTCAAATATATTTTTCAAATATGTTAATTAAAATAGGTCTGTGTTTACTTATTTTTAGCAAAATAGCAAATACTGGGAAGCAAGTACAAGGCAAAGAGTACCTTCTATCACTGCATGAACTTCTGGCCAACCTGAGACACCAAGTCTGGAATGAAGTAAGTGCAACAATCAAGTCTGACTATTGGTCATCTTGAGCCAGACCAGAACAGATCAACTAATCCAATCCTCCAGAAAACAGAATCAAGTGGAAGTCTGTGGGCATTTATTGACAACAGAAGGTTAAGAAGGAGTATAAGCTGTGGAGTTAGATCTAGATTTAAACTCTAGACTTACAGGATGTAAGCAGCCACTTAAAAGCTTCTGTAACCATAGGAGGTATCTTCACCTCTGTGAAGCCTTCTTCTTATGCAGAATACAGGTTTTAATGCCTAATTTGGTTGCTGTGAGGTTTAAATGAATTAACGCACATAAGGTTTCCAACACAGCAGTTGAGACATACTGGGCCCTCAATAAATGGTACCTTAAAAAAAAATGTTCCCTTTACGTAATAGTTCCTTCTGCCCACCAGAGCGTAGAATGGGAGCTTGAACCTCTCCCTACTCTGTTCATGAGCCATAGTCCCCACTGTATCTGAGGCAGTTGGCCATTATTAGTCAAAAAGGGACAAACAATATGTCTCTCTAGTCAAACTAGCTAAGAATTGTGCCTGACCCTCCTCTCCCTTCAAGGAACCCAGGTACCTCAGACAATTCGAGAGTGTGAAAGGAGATAATAACTACCATGACATGAAAAAGCATTACTGTGAAAGCTCATTTTTCTGGTTGTATTTCCTTTGAGTGTGTTCAGAGCCTTGGTTACATGGACCCAGCCAGAGTCTGATACCTCCTAATTGGTTTTCTTTGCCTGCTTGAAAGCTTCCATATATCTTCTTGTCACTCAACAGGTGGCAATTCTTATCTTGGTTCAGGCTTAAATTGGGTGTAAGAGAACTGTAGATGTAAGAGGAGAATTAAGGGATCACCCACCTCATAGGTCGCATAGGTTTCACATAGGGTATAGTGAAAAAAGCAACTGGACTTGTGGCTGAAGCCTGGCTTCTTGACTTCTTGCTAGTTTTGGTGAAGTCTCAATATCTCTCAGCTACAAAATGATAACTCTTACTCGGTAGGATTTTTGTGCATATGGTAGTGGTGAAATTGCTTTATAAATTGTATAGAAGCATATAAAAGAATAGTTTCTATTCCAATAGAACTGAATTTGATGTGTAAAATAAATACGAGCTGTATGGAATTTCAATATCAATAAAATTATCTCCACTTATGAATTACAATATTGCTTTAAAACAAAGGACTGTTTTCTAATCCTGTGTGTCTGTGAAATGTATTTCATAGATAGCATATATTATAAATGATCAGTAATTTTGTTATCTGATTTTAAATTAACATCATGATACTAGTTGCAACCATCCTATAAACATGTGAATTATTCTCCTTACCATTTGTAGTATTACTTAAGTATCCAGCAAGGGTATAATTGGAAATATCAAGTGCACAAATCCATTTTTAATTTAGGAAACCCAACAACTCATATATGAAAGTATTTAGCTGTATCTCTACTAACATGAGAGAAATGGGGCTGGTTTTATAAAACCTATGACTTAGATATTTCGCTCTTACAATATAAGAAAATAAAACAATTGAAACTGATCTGATCTTTGTGAGCTTTTTTTATAATATCTTTTTTTATTTTTATTTTTTACTTATCTATATTTCCTGATAGGCAGAGATAATGACATAGTGGCCTATTAAGGGCAGAGAAGTTTCTATAAAAACCCACACGAGGTGGTTTCCATTGTTTCCTGCATGCTTACTTGCAGTCAGTTATTCCAGGAATTACCTTTGTTTGCAGAAAAGAAAACCAAGTAGAAGATCATGGCAAGTTCTGACTGGGGATATGATGACCACAATGGTAAGAGTTCTTCTGTTCATGTAAAACAAAATACTAGCTCATTGCCTTTTCCAGTAAAAGAGATATTGTGCATTTTTTAAAAAAAGTAAATAAATATAAATATAAATAAAATAGCTGTACAGTCCTAGGTTAACAGTTTGAATTGCCTGACTTGAATAATTATAATAACTTTGTATGTACCCTTAACAGTTTTCCTTTGGGACATGGTTGTCTACAAAATGTGTTCTCTGTCTCTTCCTCTTTCTCAATCTCTCTTTCTCTCATCTGTATTTTAGAAATCTAGTGCTAATTGTAAAATATTTATTGTGGTGTTGACAAATACACTATTTCATCGGATAGTATAGAAAAGGAGCATTCTTAAATGTTGAATTTTCATTAAGTTAGACATAATATCATTTAAGATACCAGAATTAATCCTAGTCTAATAAGCAGAGAACTAGTTATCCTCCTAAAACTTGGAATCAGACATGTGATGATTGTATGCATGTGTTTACCTTGCTAGGTCCTGAACAATGGGGCAAGCTGTACCCCATTGCAAACGGAAATAACCAATCTCCCATTGACATTAAAACCAGTGAAACCAAACGTGACACCTCTCTTAAACCTATCAGTGTCTCCTACAATCCAGCCACAGCCAAAGAAATTATCAACGTGGGACATTCTTTCCATGTAAGCTTTGAGGACAATGATAACCGATCAGGTGAGCCAAAAGATCCTTCTGGTTATGTTTTCTCTTCTGGGACAAATTAAACAATAGGACTTTAAGAAACACAAACACCATCCTCGGTCTTTTGTGCATGTGTGTAGTACACATAACTTGGCTGCGATCTGGTGAAGCATCTTGGACTTCTGGAAAACTCCCAAGTGGTAAAGCCCTTCTCTTCCATGACACCAGCCCATCTCTTCTGGTCTCTAGAATCTTTGCACTCACTTCACACTCTCTAAATAAACAGTATTTTTTCCCAAGAAGGCTTAATGAACCATCATAATGAATATAGAATATAGAACATGAAACTGAAAAGGCAAATATTCTCTAATTGGAATGGGATGGAGGAGCACAGTAGGAAAGAGAAACGGAGTGAAGAATGTATTTATTTTTTACCGCCAGAAAAATAGCTCTGTTGTTGTGAAGTACCAGTAAGAATGTAAGTCTTACATAAATCTTGCAAGATTTATTCAGTGCTTAAATGCACTGGTCTATCTCCCCCCCCCCCACCCCCGCCCTCCACTGCTATACTGTAGTCACTGAATTATCTTCATACCCCAGAATCTGGCACATTTCCTGCTACATGGTAAGATTCTCATAAATGTTTCTTGAATAACTATCAAATGGCAATTTCATAAGACAACTCTACTGACAAAAAGCAAGACTTGTTTTAGCACTTTCCTGCAAGGTTCTGACCCTAAATTTTAAGCACCTTGGGGCTATGTCCATTGTTATATTATATAAGATCTGGTGTTATGTGTGTTTAATTAGCCATATGATTGTGTAGACTCTCTAAAAACGACATAGTCATTCAATGTTAAAATTTTTAAAGTGACCTCACTGACCCCCTAGCACTTTCTTTCGGTCCCTGGACAGGCATTCTCAAACAACGCTGTCAAGATACACTGTTGTGTTTTGACTAGTAAAAAGTATGTGATGAGTAATTTGTTACTCAAAATAAATTACTAAAGATCTTAATGCATACTTCCTATTTAGTCTTTGTTGAAAGAATGAATGAATAAACTTGCAAATTATAGCAGATTCGAGGAAATCCTTACAATTCACCCACCTTCCAATATACTTTCTTGGCAGCAGAAAAAGGTAAAATTACAGCTCATGGGCTGAGAATTGTATATAACTCAATGCAATGGTCAGGGATGCACCATACATATGAATGCCATCATCGTGGATGTGGGAAAAAATCCAACAAGAAAAAGCCTTTGGCACCAGCGTTTGTTTTTAGTTCTACTTAATCCATTTTCGTGTTGGATTATATTAAATGCAAAGATAAGCAGGAGCTTATGATCATAAAACTAATAGTAGTTCCCTTTTTCTTCTAGTGCTGAGAGGTGGTCCTCTTTCTGAAAGCTATAGGCTCAGTCAGTTCCATTTTCACTGGGGCCACACAAATGACTATGGTTCTGAACACACAGTGGATGGAGTCAAATATTCTGGAGAGGTAATGTAACTTAGTAACTGAGACATAATTACACTGAGAATTACTCTCAGAAGCAGCTGCTTTACTATATAAGACACCATTGTAATAGCTCCAAAGGAATGAGCATTCTGGTCTCTATAGGAGAACTCCCAAGCCCCTTTAAAATCAAACAGGCACGTACTGAGTTTGGCAATAGAAGGAAATTTTGCATGTGAAAAAGGTAGCTGAACTTGGAGTTGAGCTCCTGAGCCCAAGAAGCATCTTTCTTTTCAGAATGCCTTAAAAACTGTTACCTTGACAACAGCATCAAGAGGAGACACTGCTCTCCTTTAAAGCTCTGACTCTAAGCTGACCACACCATTTGCTTCTAATTCAAATGTTCAATTTGGACACACCAGTGGCATAGGTGTAGCCAGGCTGGAACACTTCAATAAGACTCTACTAAGAGTGCAAGTTTAACCATAGGAATGTATACAAAGAATAACATACGCCTAAGTGAGGGCCTGAGGGCTCCTGCTGTAGGCCACCACCCTCCACCCTCTTGACTTGCCCTCACACGGAAGTCTGTGATCCATTTCAAGACTCTTCGTCTGTACATACATAGAAAAATCAAGAATATTTGCATCAAACTGTCAACAGAGCATCTGGGAGATTGAAAAAGAAGAACTTCTGTTCTTTATATGTATTAATATAATACAAAATATTATATATATATATATATATATATACTCCCATATATACAGGTTGACTTTTTATTTTACTTTTACAAAATGAATTTGTAATACAAATAGTTTTGCAATTTTTTCTACTTACCAATTTATCATAATCATTTTTTTCCAAGTCAGTAGAGTTAATTCTACCTCATTCTTTTAATGTTTGTATAGTATTTCATTGTATAAATATATCAGAATTTATGTAACTGCCTCCCCCCGCCCCGCCCCGATGGACAATTGCAATGCCGTTTGCTTTTTGTTCCATTGGTTTTTGACTTTTACCAAAATATGCTGCAACAAATACATATACCTTATACCCCAGTGAAAACACATCAGTGGGGCAGATTTTTTTTATAGGAGGGATTACTAGGTTATAGGGTATGTGCTCTTATTATTTTGATAGAAGTTTTGGGAATTATATACACATATAACTGGCTTTACATTACATTGTAAAGCTTGGCTAATAACTTTTAATACTACAGAAACCTATTAAATGTTTCTTCCCATTTCTCCCTCAAAAAAAAGTAGACTAAAATTAAATGGACTCAGAGCCTAAATTAATACTATCTTTTTAGATGGGTATCTGGCTGTATCTAAGAAATCGAAATCAGTGATTCTCTCATCTAATTTAAGAAAAATAAAAATAATCCAGGCTAGAGATGAGAGGCACTTAGCCACAAAATTCCACATGTGATTGAGGAAAGGAGGGAGGGAGGGAGGGAGAGCAGGAGTTGGAGGGGAGAGAGGAGGAGGGGAGAGAGGAGGAGGGGAGAGAGAAGCAAGAACCAGAGAGCAAGAGAAAGAGACAGAAATTAAATAGGTGGTATGGAGAGAACTAGTTAATTGAAAGTGATGATTGACCAGATGATCACTTTATGTTAGGAGGTCATAAAAGAATTTTTTCAGTAGTGGCATTTGTGTTCAGCCCTAATTCAAGACAAAAGGCTGCCATTGACAGATTATGGGGAAGGACATTCCAGACAAAATCAGCAGCTAATGCAAAGCTGTGAACCAAGTGAAGAGGTATTATCTATGAGATGTGCTTGCTGAAAGAGGGCTATTGATGGGGGCGGGAAGCAAGAAATTAATGATAACTGTGGTACTTTTTGATTGAGCAATTAGGTAGATGATGGTACCTTTTCCAAAGTTGGGAAAATGAAACAGTTTTGGCAAGGAAAAAATCAAGAGTTATACTCTGGCCATGTTAAGTTTGAGATATTATTAGACATCAATGTGGAAATATCAAGAAGATATCAAGGTGACATACATACATATTGGATATTCAGATCTAGAGTTCCACAGAGAGGTTAGGCTAGAGATAATGATATGAGAGGAGCCTACATATGCTCAAGAGAATGTGTTCTTGGCCAAGACTCCTAGATTGTCCAGGAACCCCTACCCATAAAATTACTAAAAAGTATCTCACATGACAGAAATTATTTCAACTGTGTTTAAAACTAGTCAGTTCAAATTCCTGATCTTTTTATACCAAAGCAATTTTTTAAAATAAATAATATTGAATAATTATAATACTAGGGGAAAAGAAATTTTACTCACTATTTCCCTGGAAATTGCAAATTGCACACTCTATTCAATGTACATAACCCTTCTTAAGAGTGAGAATATAGCCTTTTATCCACTGGATAAAGGTTCACATAAATGTTATTTAAGCCAACAGTACATCTTCATATATTAACAAGTTAATTTATAACTTTTTGTCTTCACAGAAGTATAAATAACTAATTGACCACATTATCATTTTTAGCTTCACATAGTTCACTGGAATTCTGTAAAATACTCCAGCTTTGCTGAAGCTGCCTCACAGGCTGATGGTTTGGCAATTATTGGTGTTTTGATGAAGGTGAGTTACAGAGCTCAGTTAACACAATTTCTTACATCAAAAAAGTATAAAATAAGGCAAAAGGATATCTGAGTCTTTCTTTTAAAAATTTCCCATTCTACTAATGGCTACAGGTGAACAAACAGTTCTCGAATATTTTGTTGCTTTGTTTTCTCTTGGTTTTTTCCCTTTTTTGAGAGAATTAAGTTTCAGGTAGGGCTAACATGGGAAGATATTGGAGGAGGGTGGAATTTCTATTTTCCAGCTTTTCTAAACTTCTTTTCCTCTAAACTTCTACTTCATAGGTTCAGGAATTTATCAATTTAATGTATCATCAGAAAAAAAAATACAAAGAGGATTATTGTCCCATAAAGAAAGTTCAGTTAATATTTAAAATGTCAGATGTTGGGACACCTGGGTGGCTCAGTTAAGCATCTGACTATTGATTTCAGCTCAGGTCATGATCTCAGAGTTTGTGAGATCAGCAGCCCCCCCCCCCCCAACTGCCCCCATTGGGCTCTGCTCTAACAGCACAGAGCCTGCTTGGGATTCTCTCTCCCCCCTGCCCCTCCTCCACTTGCTCACTCTCTCAAAATAAATAAAGTTAATAAAATAAAATAAAATAAAATAAAATGGCATGTTGCTGAAACCCTCTATAGGAGAGTCCCTGAAAAGTCCTATAGGGAAATTATTATTAAATTGGATATACTAGGATCTTTTGGGTTCTGCTCACCAAATTCCAATGTGACAGGTTCCCCCCACACCTCTAACAAGCAATTCTTGGGCACCAGCAGGGTGTCCAGGAATTCAATTCTAACACTATCTACCCAGAGATAGCATCAGGGTCCACAGGTTAAGGGTTCAGACTTGCAAGATTACAAGTCCCCCTGCCCCACTTCAAATGTCAGTCCTCAAGTCCAGATGGTTGTTACTTGGGCTTCTGACTGACTGGTTATAAATCAGAGATTCCCATGACCTCTTCCTTGGGTTCAAAGAGACTTGCTTAATTTGCTAGCATAGCTCACAGAACTCAGAGCAATATTTTACTTAGTAGATTACTGGTTAATTATACAAGGGTATAACCCAGGACTAGCCAGATAGAAAAGATGCATAGGGCTAGGTATGGGGAAAGGCAAAGAGCTTCCATGCACTGCCCAGGCACACTGATTTACCTGTATCTCCTTTAATTCACCAATCTGGAAACTCTCTGAACCCAGTCCTTTTGGGTTTTTATAAGAGCTTCATTATTTAGGCACAATTGATTAAATCATTGGCCATTGCCAATTGATTCAAGCTCTAGCCCTGTCCCCTCTCCTGTCCCTAGAGGTCTGAGGGTAGAATTGAAAGGTCCAACCCTCTAATCCCCTGTTTGTTTCTCCTGGCAACCAGCTCTCACCTTCAGATTCAGTCTAGAAGTCCCCTAATTAACATAACAGAAGACACCTTTATCACTGTCATCACTTAGCAAATTCCAAGGATTTTAGGAGCTCTGTGTTGTAAACATATGTCTTATTATAAACATCACAGGTAGCTAACTTTTGGGATTATAGCAATTCTAGTTAACCTTTCTTGAGCACTTACAACATGCCACGCATTGTACTCATTATAACTAATAAAACAAGCCAAAAGTAAGAGGCTGTGTTTTGTATCACAGTTTTGCTAAATTCCTGGATTTTGTCTTGTATATCCCTGAACATCTTGTCCATATTAAATTAAAACCAAGGTTTTGTTTTCCACTTCATCTGTGGTGTGAAAAATAACATACACAGAGCCATTTACAATGGAGATATAGTGGCCATTTCAGAGCTGCCTTGCACATCCTGCTTTTTGAACCTTAGAACTGGGCCAAACCACCAATATTCCAAGAAATCAACAAGAACAAGAATATCCTATTTGAGAGAACTAACAAAAGTGAACTTTTACGTAGTGACCACTTCACCTGACAAATCTGTAATGTACAAATCTCACCCTGCTTGTCAGCACCAATGAACTCTTCTCAAAAACTACTTACATGGGGGCGCCTGGGTGGCTCAGTTGGTTAAGCGTCTGACTCTTGGTTTTGGCTCAGGTCATGATCTCAAAGTTTGTGAGTTTGAACCCTCAGCTGGGCTCTGTGCTGACAGCATGGACTCTCTCTCTGCCCCTTCCACTCTCTCTCTCTCTCTCTCTCTCTCTCTCTCTCTCTAAATAAAAAAATTAAAAAATGTAAAGAAACAAAAAAACAAAAAACAAACAAACTACTGACATGATCATCCTTCTCTTCCATAAATGAGTCTATGTCCTGTAATTAGAACGTTATTTGGGTTTCTACCTCAATCTGTGTGCCCTGAATTGTAATTCTTTGATCTCAAGTAAACACTTTACCTCTTGAGCTGGTTTCTTGTTTTTAGGTTGATGGTGGTTACACATTATGAACAACTTACAGAGCACAAGGGCCCACAAGGACATACAACCAACAAAATTCCCTCTCCTAAAGCAGAGAGAAAATATCTTACCTTTCTTCAGTTACGGTTTCCAATTGAAAAAAAAATAGCCAAACATAGGTTCACTTAATAATACTTTCTAACACACATTTTTTTTTTAAATCTCCAGGTTGATAAGGCCAACTCACGACTGCAGAAAGTACTTGATGCCCTAAACGCAGTTAAAACCAAGGTAAATAGACTAAACACATTAGTTTAAATCAGAGAACAAGAGGGGCCCCTGGATGCCTCAGTCAGTTAAGCGACTGACTCTTCATTTCAGCTCAGGTTATGATCTCACAATTCCTGGGGGATCAAGCCCCACATCGGGCTCCATGCTGAGAGCGCAGAGCCTCCGTGGGATTCTCTCTCTGCTCTTCCCCTGCTTAAGCACACCTGCGCATGTACACACTTTCTCTTTCTCCTTCTCTCTCTCTCAAAAAAAAAAAACTTTAAAAGATAAATAAATAAATGAAAACATTTAAATCTGAGAACAAGAATCCACAGAACTACTGAAATCATTTACATATTTGAAGTGGGGAATAAGAAGCCTAAAGCAAAAGTTACCACTCTGAAAATCAAGGTACTACTTGGATATTGCTTGCTTCTGAGGTCTCTGACTCAGGTATTCGTTTTGTTTTTTTCTTTTTCACAATTATTATCTATTTCAGCAGGATGAAGCCTATAGAAGAAGTTTCATAGCCATTCAAATTTTCTTTAAAAACTATATCCAACTAAAATGTGATTTTTTTTTCCCATTTCATGAAGAAAAATGTCTCTATTTCTTTAGCAGTACAAAAATGCAGGAGTTAGGGGTATTTTTTTGAGATACCATTAACAAGCCATTAATAAACAACCAAAACAGAAATAGGAATAAATAGAAAAGGCTAAAACATAACTAGTTTGCACATCAATAAATAGTTTTGTCACTGGAACAGTTTCTGGCATCATTCCTAAAGAAACAGTAAATGTTTGGGGCACCTGGGTGGCTCAGTCAGTTAAGCATCTGACCTTGGCTCAGGTCATGATCTCACAGTTTGTGGGTTCGAGCCCCATGTCAGGCTCTGTGCTGACAGCTCAGAGCCTAGACCCTGCTTCTGGCCCCTCCCCAACCCCTGCTCACACTCTGTCTCCCTCTCTCTCTCTCTCTCTCTCTACCTCTCTCTCAAAAATAAATAAACAAAATAATTTTTTTTAAAGAAACAATAAATGTTTTATTCTGGAAGTGAAAGATCTTCTAGAGAATATAGAGTATTTTAAAACTTCTTAACATTTGTTTATGTTCAGCCAAATGAGGAAAGAAGATTGCTTGGCCAAAATGCCAGTGTAGCAATTTTTCAGTCTTCTATTACTTTTATTGTTTATATCTACAAACACACCAGTGTATACTATATAGTAGGAAAATTAAATTTTCAGCTAAAATATCAAGACAATATATATACCAAAATTATATAGCATAGATACCATATATGTATATGCTGTAAGTATTTTAAATCATGGTATAATGATACATTTCTTTTCCTTCCAGGGCAAACGAGCCCCATTCACAAATTTTGACCCCTCTACTCTCCTTCCTTCATCCCTGGATTACTGGACCTACTTTGGCTCTCTGACTCATCCTCCTCTTCATGAGAGTGTAATCTGGATCATCTGTAAGGAGAGCATTGGTATCAGCCCAGAACAGGTAGAGTATAAAAGGTGAAAGAGTGGGACTTAGGAGTGCAAAGCAGGAATATCACTTCAATTCATAGTAAGGTGGACATTATGATTTCAAATAGATTTTTGAGGAGTTTGTTTTCCACTCCCAGTGAAAAAGATTCATTTCTGACTTAGATCTATTGAATAATTAAACAGAAATGTGTGTTATAATACTGTTTTCTACTTTATACAGAAAAAAAAATATGAGATTCTGAACTCCTACTATCTTTTTGACCTTATTAAAAAAAAATCCAACCTTGACAAGTGTCTTCCTAAGAGTTTGAGAAACAAAGAAAAGATTGTCACTGGAAATTCTACCAAGACTTTGAGGAAGTATGGCTCACAATAGACATACCTTGAGAGTTGACAAAGGTTTTTTGTTCTTTTTTGAAGGTTTTAATTATTAACTATCCAAAAAAATATCTCTTTAATTATTGTTTATAATTATGATAATAATAACTACCACTGATTGAGCAAGTACTTTCATTAGGTGCCTTATACATGTTTTGTCAGCCAATTCTCAGAACCTATAGGACAGGCAAGTATGTAGCCTACTGATAACATGTGCTACATGCCAAGCAACATTCTAAGAACTTTATGTGTATTAACCCATTTAATCTTCACAAAAACCCATTGTAAATAGCTGATAGTGTTCAATATTTTTCCTATCAGCTATTTAAGGGGCCTGCTCCATACTACATTATCTGTATAAAGTTTTGCCTCTATTAAATCTGGAGCGATAAAATGGTGAGGACACACCAATTTCTTTTTCAGTTGCAATCATTATTTCCTTTTTTGCAATGTTCTTTTAATTGTGAAGTCAGTGACCTTTTTTTCATGCCTCAATAGTTTTATAGGCCAGTTGATGTTTTTGTGGAACTCTTAAAAGTCTGTCTACATTAAATGACAGGGTTTTTTGTGGGGGTTTTTTGTTGTTGTTGTTGTTGTTTGTTTTGTTTTTGCAAGGTGATGTTTTAAGAAAAAGGTAAGAATATATTTTGGGGTGGGAAAGTGATTATTCTGAGAACTCATAAATTATCACACATTGTGCCTTAACAAAGAAGCCTTCAGCCATAGCTGAAGTCACTTACTCTAAATAGGCTAGATTTTTAGCAGAATCGGACACACAAGCTGAAAACAAACTGATGGCTGTCAGAGGGGAAGGGTGGGAGATGGGCATAACAGGTGAAGGGGAGGGGAAGGTACAGATTTGGAGTGAATAAGTCACAGGGGTAAAAGGCACAGCACAGTGAATATAGTCAATGTGATTGTAATTTTACTATACAGAAACTGAGGCCAAAAGCAGAAAGTCACTGACCCAATTAGCCCAGTTGACACTCTGAGAAAGTTGGCATTCTAATCCAGTCAATCCTTGATCATTTAAACCAAATACCTAGTTCAAAGAAATGTGAAGGAATTTTTGCCTTCCACCCTTCCAATTGGTGAAGTCATTGCAATCAATAACTTAGTTTTTTATATATCAGTGCATTGATTATACTGGAAATAAAGTGCTTTGTGTAACTTTAATAGCCTTTGATTCCTTAAATATTTTATTCTTCCTCCCAGCTGGCACAGTTCCGAAGTCTTCTATCAAATGTTGAAGGTGACAAAGCTGTCCCCATTCAGCACAACAACCGACCACCTCAGCCTCTGAAGGGCAGAATAGTGAAAGCTTCATTCTGACGGGAACAGGAAGGAACTTCTCCTTCCAGAAACACTGCCCTGCTTCTGACACAAACCAGTAAAACAAATTTTGAAGAAATAAAATTATTTCAATACTAGCAAGACAGCATAGCTGCAAATTTAATCTGTAGAACTGAAAAGTTTTAATTTTTGTTCTTAATGCTTAACTCAAATAATCATCTATAAGCTTGTTAAACTTGTGTGTAAATTCAAGTTTATTTCGTGGAATTATTTATAATTACAATTAAGGTATACTGGATAATTTCTTAGTGACTTGTATCTCTTTCCACTTTATTCAGTTTAGTTGAACCAATAAAATAATTTTATCCCTTTCTTATCTGTTATGTGCTCTGTTTTTTTAATATTAATTTTCTACCCCATTTACACCCAAAAATCTTAAGTGCCTTATTTGCAATATTATTTTACTTCAAATGTAATAACCTAAGAGCAGCTTGAGATGAAATATTGAGAAATGTATTTTCTTACTCTTAAAGGCAAATATATAGCTAAGATGACAACTGTACTTAATATCGTTATACCAGCCCAACATTTGTGTTCTCTGTGATTAAAATGGTGTCTTTTATACAGGAAGATGTTGCTTCTGGATATTGCTTCCACTTTTGCTCCTCCCATTAGTAAAGTCAGTGGTTTCTCCCCTTCCCCCCATTATTATAACTGATTAGCTTGAATAGAGAATCTATAATTCAAAATTTGAAGAAAATTCACCAGTGAATGGTTTATAAAAATGATGGAGTCATTTCGACCTAAAATCATATAAAAACATCACGTAATTTTTAAGTCAGATATGTCCCTAAACTAAAGCCAGTTCTTTCTGAAGCCATATCTACATCCAGAATTCAAATCTTGTGTCTAGTGTATAGTCTTGTAATTGACTTTCATTTCCTTCTCTGTGATTTAATACAAGGAACTGTATTAGATACCAAAGCCCATACCCATTCCAATGTCCTAGAGCTGTCTAATGTTACAGAATCAGTAAAAACTTCTAAATAAATATAAACATAGTTTTAAAAGGCAGATCAAGCAGATTCTTCAATGCTCGGAGAGAGTCTTTGTATAAAGATTGTGTTTACTTTGTACCTAAAAACCGCACTAAGAGACTTCTTTTGAAATTTTTGATCTGGGGCCCAGAATTTAAAGAATCCTTATTAAAATCTAATAGGTTCAAATAATACTTTAGCTCTGCTCACATGAGCATTATATAAACAGAAATACTTTCTTTGCAAAAGTAATGTGTGTATATTACTGTATATTTGCCAGATACCGAGAAAGCCTGAAGCAGTTACACTTGTCCTATGATCCTCTTATTTTACATGAGTCACATTGATAGGATTTCAATTCTAAAGTTATCAAAGGTCATCATGAAAGCCAAAGAAAGAGGGGTATGAGTTTAATTTGAGAAATATATTTGCATGAGGTATGAAAGGCATAAAAATTTTTGCAGAAAGATATCTGCAAAATATATCTACTCAGGACCCACAGTGTTTGAAAATATTTCCCAAAAAGAAATTGAGCAATTTAAAAAAAACAAATTTCACAAAAAGGATCTGAAAAATATTTAACTTGATGACCCATATATTTTTTAAGAAGGTTAAAATGTATTCTTGAATTTAAATATAAATCTGTAAGTCTTGTTATGAAGAGGGCAAAGAGATGACACAAGATATATGATGGTCATCAAACTTCATCCCTAAGCTGAACGCCAACTGGGGAGCATGTTTCCCCTTACTGCTTCTGCCAGAATTTCACTTATTTGGCAGAACTCACGAGGTGCATTATGGGGGCTTTCCACATTTCTCTGAAGTAGCCGATAAAAGCAGCTGTTGAGAGAAGATATGTGGACAAGGCATTGGATGATCTAAGAAGGCAACTCATATGTTTCTTTGACTCACCCTCCCACTGTGTGCCCTCTTCCCTTGCCAATGTAGGTAAATGATTTGAACATCCTGCAAGTATTTTCTGATTTTTCCATGAGGTTTGGCAGCTGACCTTCTTCCAGTAATCCAGAATGACAGTGCCACCTGATGGGCCCAGCTCAAGAGTAGAAAGGTGCTTCTATACCCTACTCTTTCCTGTCTTGTCCAGCCCCACAGTCCCACCCTTGCTTTCAGAAACACCATGCTGAATATTTACGGTGTCCTTTGCTAATTTGTGAGTCCAAGATATTTTCTAAATTGTTCATTTTTGTAAGTTTTAGATAACTCAAAGAACGTTAAATTCATCAAAGACAGAATTAGGGAAAAGAAAAGAAAGGGAGATAAATATCTTCTTTAAATTTATTTTTTACATGACTCAAAAGAGGACATTTCTATTTCTTATAACTCTGGTTACTATCAGTGGTTCTGCGTGGATTCCTGTGAGTATGTAAGTTAAGCAATGAAACTTCTTTCTACTTCCCCTGAAAATGTAAATAGATATAATCAAAATTTTGCATGGAATTTTAGAGTACTTACTTAGAAAGTCAACCCTTTGTTCCCTTCCCCATCACAAAGTCAATCCTGGACTGCAAATAGGATTCTGGCTCTAAACTACAAAAAAAGTTGAACTACAATGGGACTGACTCCAGGTTTCTCGATCTTGCTTCCTAATTTAACATTTATTTTTGCTTTTCTACATCTTTCTTTAGAGCAGGTTTCTAGATGGAATCATGTATATTTCTCATATAGTTCATAAATTATCTTCTTGTTGTTTTCTCCTTTACAAATATTATTTTGAGTTGGTATAGGGCTCCATTGCAGAAGAGATATAAAATGATAAAAAAGAAAGAGAATTCAAACTTTAGGGAATTGTTTCATTGATTAGCGGGTAAGCTAAAAAAAAAAGTTGCAAATGAGCGTGAAAAGAGCATAGAAAAATTCAATTGAGGAGGATCTCATTAGATCAATAACTCAAAATCACTCTGAAAGTCATCAACATACTTTGTATCTAAGACCACGAACACATAGGGAAATACTTATTTTATGAGCATAATCTTGATGATTATCCATAAATAGCATATGCTTAATTACTCACTGTTCTCTGTGAGACACTGTTCTAGGATTTCCTTATTACTCTCACTAGATTTGGCTATTTTCAATCTCATCAAGGAAACAGAGACAGAAAGACAGACAGACATAGATATAAATGAATAAATGATTGTATTTATTGCAGGACTGGTCTACTTTGACAAATTAGAAACATAGATATGAATATTTAACCTATTATAAGAATGCAGTTTGTTATATGTTCCTAGAATGATATGGACACATTTATAAAGCTAAGGGGAAAATATGTAAAATAAGAAAGATTTTAAAAGAAACATAACATGCTTAAAACAAGTTAGGAGAAAAGGCCTTAGGCATTCTGGCTTACAAATCTAGATTTCAATAGAGAAGTAGCTCATGGGAGTAACTTTGAGTCTTAAGATATGTGTATACTCTCACACAGATGAAACTGGTGGTTGCCAGCAAGGAGAGGGATGGGGGGATGGGCAAAATAGATGAAGGGGATTAAGAGGTAAAAACTTCCAGTTATAAAATAAATAAGTCACGAGGATGTAATGTATAGCATAGAGACCACCGTCAATAATACTGTAATAATGTTGTCTATGACAGATAATAACTAGACCTATCAAGGTGATTATTTTGTAATGTACAAACATATCAAATCACTACATTGTACACCTGAAACTGATACAACATTGTATATCAACTATAATTCAATTAAAAAGTAAAGCAAAGCACAAAAAAGAATAAAGCCCTAAAATAAGAAAAAAAAAGATACGTGCATACTCTCATCTTGTATCTTTACAAGTATCTTTAGTATCTTTATACGAAAAGTGCCCTGGTGGACAAAGAGGTCATGTTTGAAGGTGTTAGAATGCTCAGAGCATAAGTGCACTTACTAGAGGTTTCTCACAATGGCATCTGGGATGCTAATCCCTTTGCTATGAGAAGGTAGAAATAGCAATTATGTCAGAGAGGCATAGTGTTTAAGTGGCCTTATTTTTTCCCCTCAAAGACTAGAGAATATACTTTTCCCAAATAATCAATAAATATTTTAATACCCTTTAGAGGCAGACACATGTTAAGCTATTTGAATATGTTATTTTCCATCATGTTAACTGATGACTAAATTGTCTGCAAACACAAACACGCACAACAGAACCACACCATGCAGAAATAATGTTTAGCTACTTAGGAAAAAAAAAAAAAAGACCCTCTCTCATCCATACACCAAAATAAATCCAAGGTGGTAAATTTTTCAAGGAAATCAATATACAAGAAAAATAGGTAAATATTTAAATATCTGGTTGAAGAACTTTCAAAACACCAAAGGTACAAACCAGGAAATAACAGAATAATTGATTGAGCTAGGAAAAACTTAAATATCTAGGTCAATCAACAATAATAAAAAAAATTAATGAAAATAAAAAATTGCAACTGGAGACATTTTTTTGATGTAAATGACATCAACAGGAACAATGGCCTTGCTATAGAGAAAGCTTTCATAAGTTATTAAAATAAAAATTGACTTCCCAAGAGAAAATAGTAAGAAGATACAAATAAGCAATCAGCAAAGAAGTAAATATATGAAAACTGCTCAATCTTAATCTTTTTTAAGATTATTTATTTATTTTGAGAGGTGGGGAGGGCAGAGAGAGAAAGGGAGAGATAGAATCCCAAGCAGTCCCCATGCTGTCAGCACAGAGCCTGACATGGGGCTCAACTCAGGGACCGTGAGATCATAACCTGAGATGAAATCAAGAGATGGACACTTACCTGATTGAGCCACCCAGGCACCCCAAATTAGTAAATTTTTTAAAATGTATTTATTTAAATTCAAGTTAATTAACATACAGTGTAGTATTGGTTTCAGAAGTAGAACCCAGTGATTCATTAGTTACCTATAACACCCAATGCTCATCCCAACAAGTGCCCTTCTTAATGCCCAACACTCATTTAGCCCATCCCCTGACCCACCTCCCCTCCAGCGACCTTCAGTTTGTGCTCTGTATTTAAGAGAACCAACATTTATGGTTTGCCTCCCTCTCAGTTTTACCTTATTTTTCTTTCCCTTCCCCTATGTTCATCTGTTCTGTTTCTTAGATTCCACATGTGAGTGAAGTCATATATTTGTCTTTCTCTGACTAATTTCACTTAGCATAATACACTCTAGTTCCATCCATGTTGTTGCAAATGGCAACATTTCATTCTTTTTGATTGCCAAGTAATATTCCACTGGATGCATATACCACATCTTCTTTATCCATTCATCAATCAGTGGACATTTGGACTCCTTCCATGATTCAGCTATTGTTGATAGCATCTACTGATGCAAGGAAATAAGAACTGTCATACATTGCTGGGAAGAACATAAAGTAGTATAGTCTGTTCATAAGTGATGCAAAAGTTGTGCTCCAGAACAAATCTTATTATCAGAAATCATGTAATGAAATGCTAGGTTCGATGTAGGAAAGGAGAGTTAAATGGTAGAATTCCCACAGCTAGTTACAAGCCTTGCCTAGCAAAGAGTTCTCCCACAGAACATTATGGGAGCATCTCCCCCTGGGTCTTCTTTTCTGTATTATTTCATAATTCTTGTACACTTCAATAATCTCTTCCTTTAGACTATAAACATTGCAAAAAGAACGGGTGAGAGAAAAGAAGCAGAAAGACTGTGATTCATCTCATCACTCATCTTTGTATCTCTTGAAAAACTCAAAAAGATAGAACATATGATGAGTGTTTAATGTATTTGACTCTAACACAGATGTAATTATTCTGGCTATAAAAAAGAATAATGGGGCACCTGCGTGGCTTCAGTTAAGCATCCATCTTGGTTTCAGTTCAGGCCATGATCTCACAGCTCATGAGTTTGAGCCCCACCTCCGGCTCTGCGCTAACAGTGAGGAGCCTTTTTACAATTCTCTCTCTCCTCTCTCTCTGCCCCTTCCCTGCTCTCACCCGCACAAGCTCTCTTTCTCTCTCTCTCTTTCTCAAAGTAAATAAACTTTTTAAAAATTTTTAAATAAAAAATTTAAATAAAAATTTAAAATAAATAAATAATAATACATTGTCTATGAAAATTAGGCACAACAAGTCTAATAGCAGTTTCTGATTTCTATGCAGGAAAAAAAATCACAAACAATAAATTATTAACCTAGAAATTTGAAAAATGAAACTCTAATTCTTTTCTTACTTATTATTTCAAACATTTACTAAGCACTTTACCATGAGGATAGCATTACACTAATGTAATAAAAATAAAGAAAATAAGACACTTGATCCTATTAATAAGCACCTTATGAACTCTGATTTTATATTTCTTTATTTCTAGAACACTATGCCAATGCTGTCAGGAATACAAAAATAGATAAAAATAGACCAAATCACAGAGGAGCTTACAATCTACTGGGGGAGACATCCATGTTAATAACTGCAAATCATTACAGAATTAAATATATACTGATATTTACACAGTCAAACGCTATAGGAAGGCAGAGGAAGAATGATTTAACTTCCTTAACTTCCTCTTGCTATTTATCAGCAAGGTTTTTCCACCTGTATATGAGCTACAAATTTACCCATCTTTCAGGACACAACCAACCTGCTTCAACAAGTTGGAGCACAATCGAAGGGTTTGCAATCTACCAGCCTTGTCTCCTGGTATGAAGCACATGCTAGGAGAGTAGACCTAACTCAGGGAAAGGCCATCTTGGCCTGTGAAGTAAAATGCGCAAGAGGCAAGGCAGCAGACAGAGAGTAGTGGACCTGTACTGAGCAATCAGACACAAGATAATGTTGTGTCGTAAAGAAACCCAGGACCAGTTAGAAAATCCAGAAGGTGGTCACAGAGTCAAAGGTGAAGTCGAGGAGCCAGGCTTCACTTCCTGGGTAAAATAAAATAAAAAAATGGCTAAATGCAGCTTGCTGTCTATGTCTTAGGAAACTCGGGTTATCGATGCCTAGACCTAGACACAGAGTGTAGGCAGAAGCAGCAGTTACTGGAACTGAAGCACACAGTCAGGAGCAGTAGCAGCATTGACTGGTGTGCAGTCCCAGGTTAGGGCTGGACTTCTCATATCCCTCTATTTAAGGTCAGGATAAATTTCAGAGACAAGCAGGATCGAATTTGCATCACATAGGCCGGTCGACCCAACTATTGATGGAAAGGCAGATAGAAGAAGCATGAACAAAAAGGGACTTTTAAAGACAGATATAAAAACAGCATGATCCCCATTGTCTGTGACTGTCACATTTCCAAATTTTCAAGCTGCATTTGTTACAAATCTGTCCCCAATCAGTTTTGAAAGGTTACATGAAGTCAAATAAAGCACAACAAAATAACAACAAAAAAGTCATTTTAGGTTAAATTTGATTTAGAAATAAATGAGTCACCACTTTAAAGAACAAAGGGAACATTCTGTGAAGTTACAGTCCGTGCAGAAAACTCAAGGATTCCAAATGTTTCCCACTGGGCAAAGTAGACTCAGAATCTTAGCAAAGGTAACTGAAGGGCAGTGTGGTTATGTACAGAAAACTTGTGAATGAGCAGTATACATTATAACCCACCCATGTATGACCTGATGGACCTGTGAGATGAACTTCTTTGACTCAAGGAGATGTTCCTATTGGAAACAGTTGTGTAACAGTATCAGACCAACTTCACTGAGAACTTCTTGGTATGTCTCCCTTTGGCATCAATCTTCCTTTTGTAAGAATGTACCCACTTTACAATTCAAAGGATTAGAACACTATATTCAGATTAATTCACAGTTAAACAAAGGCATGTGTGATAATGTAGTTGAAATGCCAGAGGCACTGGCAACAGGAGCACAATTCACTTCAAACAAACATTTATTAAACCACTAAAATGTTCTAGGCCCTCCTGTATCTCCAGTCTCTCTTCATATTCTCAATTCCTCTCAACTTCTCTCATCATTTGCATTTCCACTACCCCAACTTTGTTAGCGTCAGCATTGTTTCTCCCTGGAATAATTGCTACCCTAATTGCTGAGTGCTTGCCCTTCTCCAAGTATGATCCACATCAAAGCCCATTCTAAACAAATTCCTCCCTTGTAAAAAATCCTTTAATGTTCCTCCTTGTTTCAGGATAAACATCAAATGGCTCTTAAGACCTGTGTGATGTGTCCCTACTTATCTCTCCTGCTTCACCCTCCACCTCTCCCCTCAAGCTTCCTGTGCTCTAGCCATGCAGAGTGTCTGCAGTTCACGGAGCAGGCTACACTACTAAGTACCTCAGTGCCTTTGCATATGCTGTCAGCAACATGCCCCATAGTAGTGCTCTGTCTCCAAGATTCAACCAAATATCTGCTTCATATAAAAAATTCCTTGGTCCTGTAGCTAGTAGTTACTTACACAGTACCACCCTAAGACCCAAGCAAGAAGGACCCTGCACTTCTGAGGGCCTCATACATTATAAACAAACAAAAATAAATTTATGAAGGAACATGTGAACACCTCTCTCTCTCAGGATCTGGTATTCAGCACTGGCACAGCAAGACTCATAATCCTAATCATCAATTCCTCCACTAACATGATTCAGGCTCCAAAGAAATACATCTCCGTATCTCTAGTCGCGTCCTTGAAACAAAAGGCAACTGGAGCTAGATGACATAAAGGTTTGTGGGGTCATGCCCGTGCTGATGTTGGAGACAGACACTGCTGCAGAGTGTGGGGGGAATTTGAGCAGGAATAGCATTTAGGCAAGAGAAGGGCCATAATAATCAAGCTTTCCAATAGCGTATGTGCAATAGATCCTTGCAAAACAAAATGCTATTCCCAGGAGAGCCAAGTACCCATTTTCTTGTTTACCTATGTGCTCACATTTAGGGTTCCAGAGCTACTCACAAATTAGCAAGGACTCACAATAGTTGCACATAGCAACTGAGGAACATTCTGCAACCTTTAACAATTCACACTACTCTTAAATTTGTATATAAATAGATGTAACGTGTGACTCATCGATCCAAATAGCAACTACATGGACATTAGAATCCATTTGTTTGTATAAAAATATTTAATACACTTTAGGATGGACCGAAAGGGTATTATGCTAAGTGAAATAAGTCAGACAGAGACAGGAAAGTACCATATGATTTCACTTATATGTGGAATCTAAAAAAACAGAACAAATGAATAAATGAACAAAAAGCTCAATCAGACCTATAAATACAGAGAAGAAACTGATGGTTGCTAGAGGAAAGGGAGATGGGGGGATGGGCAAAATGGATGAAGTACAGTGGGAAATACAGGCTTCTAGTAGCAGAATGAATAAATCATGGAAATAAAAAGCACAGGGAATATAGTCAATTGCATTATAATAGCAATTATAGATGGTAGCTACACTGCCCTTGAGCATAGCGAAACATACAAAGTTGTTGAATCACTATATTGTACACCTGAAACTAATGTAACATTGTGGGTCGAGTATAATGTAACATTGTGTGTCGAGTATAATGTAACATTGTGTATCGGGTATACTCAAATACATAAATATATTTGATACAGTTTAATTAAATATTCAAAAAATTGAATTATTAATTCAGTTTCAGTTAATTTTTTTAAAATCTTAGTGTTTTGGGGCACCTGGGTGGCTCAGTTGGTTAAGCATCAGACTCTTTTTTATTTTATTTTATTTTATTTTTTTAATGTTTACTTATTTTTGCAAGAGAGAGCTGAACATGAGTGGGGGAGGGGCAGAGAGAGAGGAAAACAGAATCCAAGCAGGCTCCAGGCTCCGAGCTGTCAACACAGAGCCCAGTGTGGAGCTGGAACTCACAAACTGTGAGATCATGACCTGTGCCAAAGTTGGACCCTCAACCAACTGAGCCACCCAGGCGCCCCAGTTAAGTGTCAGACTCTTGATCTCAGCTCAGGTCTTGATCTCAGGGTCGTGAGTTTGGGGCCTGTGTGGGGCTTCGCACTGAGTGAGGAGCCTACTTAAAATAAAAATAAATTAATTAAATAAATAAAATTGTTAATGTTTTATTTTACATTTTATTTTAAGAGATAACTGGGTATTTTATATAAAGAGAATTAAAAAAATTTTAACATTTATTTATTTTTTGAGAGATAGAGCATGAGGGAGGGAGGGGCAGAGAGAGAGCAAGACACAGAATCTGAAGCAGGCTCCAGGTGCCGAGCCATCAGCATAGAGCCTGACGTGGGGCTTGAACTCATGAACCGTGAGAGTATGACCTGAGCCAAAGTCAGATGCTTCACCTACTGAGCCACCCAGGCACCTCATATATAAAGAGAATTTTTTGAAAAAATATGAAAATAATTTAACTTTGGTAAATTTAATTAATGATTTGATGAAAATATGTTAAAACTTTATACACTTTGAATAGGTATATATTTAGACACTTAGGTTATTACTATTAATAGTATACAAATTATGTGAAAATCTTGATTATAAAATCATCATTAGTTATTTTGGTAAGAGTAAGTTCAGAAAAATATATTTGTGGGTAAATGAATTTTATTTATGAATTATGTTTATTGCTATTTAATCACTCACCCAAACATTGCCAGCCCTTCAACAGAATACACAGACATGCCCACTAATATTTAAATTCAGTTGTCTTTGCTCTTGTGCTATGGTAACTTTTAGTAATAAAAAATTCCCAGACTTACTCAGACTTTCAATTTTGTCATTATAAAAAACAGCTTTGTGAAATTTAGTCTATAGTGTTTAAATATTTGAACATATGGAATGTGGGTTTTCATTTATGCCTCTTCCTAAGCCCTTCAAATGTTAATAATAGGCCAGTGACTCCCACAGCCACTGAGCTTATGTCTTCTATGGATGTACAGCATTGTATCATAATTATCTGTTTCCAATTTTTTTTTTTTTTTACCACTAAACTATGATCTTCTCAAGGGCACAGATTTCTTCATCTTTGTAACTCATGTGCCTAGGACAATTCCTAACATATATAGTAGGAGTTAAGTAAATTGGTTACATTCGTACATAAATAAAATAGGGCTACATTATTTAAGAGCATTAAGTTTTTAGCCTAACCACCCAGGTTGCTATCCTGGCTCTGATACTCTCTTTACCTGGAATAGTTACCTTAACCTTTCAGCCCCTTGGTTTCCTCATCTACAAAATAGAAGCAAAAAGAGTGCCCACCTTGGGGTACCTCGGTGGCTCAGTCAGTTGAGGGTCCTACTCTTGATTTTGGCTCAGGTCATGATCTCACAGTTCTTGAGATAGAGCCCCATGTTGAACTCTGTGCTGACGATGTCGAGCCTACTTGGGATTCTCTCCCTTTTTCTGCCCATCCCCTGCTCACGTGTGCTCTGTCTCAAAGTAAATAAACACTAAGAAAAAAAAAAAAAGAGTGCCCACCTCATTCAGTTGCTATTAGGATTGAAGTATTAAATGAGAAAATAAATGAGGTCATATTTGCAAAGTCTTAGAACTGTGGCTGCATATTAAGTAGTATTTACTAAATAAATCCCTCAATGAAATCAGATTAGATTTCTTTAGGTTTCACTAGACACCTTTATCTTTCATCACAACAGCCCTGTGAGTTACGTACAGTTATCCTTATTTTACATATGAGAATGTTGAGGTTTCCAGGACTTTAGAAGCTTGTCCAAAACCACACAGATGGAGACTAGCAAAGTCAGGATTAGAATTGTAAAGTTTGGAGGCAAAGCCTGAACCCTGAACTTTCTTTTCAGATACAATCATTTTATAAAAATATGTATGTGAATGGGCGCCTGGGTGGCTCAGTCGGGTGAGCGTGCAACTTCGGCTCAGGTCATGATCTCACAGTTCCTGAGTTCAAGCCCCAAACCAGACTCTGTGCTGACACCTGGAGCCTGTTTCAGATTCTGTCTCCCTCTCTCTCTGCTCCTCCCCAGCTTATGCTCTATATCTCTCCCTCTCTCTCTCTCTCTCTCAAAAGTAAATAAAAATTAAAAAACATTTTTTAAAAATATGTGTGTGAAGAAAAAAGTGTGTGTATATAATTACAGAATTATTTCTTAATGCTCTATTTTATTTAGCTTTTAATAATTTTTAAATTAATTTTTATTTATTTTATTTATTTTATTAACTTTATTTTTATTAATTGTATTCAGTGTTATTTAATTTTTCTTAAATTGTCATACTGTTCTGAAAAGATTTCAAAGGAAAAAGTGTTATGAATCTCAACAAAAGACAGCAGATGTTTAGCAGACAATAAATCAAAAAGGGTAAAATATTTCATTGTTAAATATAAATAAAAACAATGAGCTCAAACATAAGTCACTAGCCCTTAAAAATACAACATGTTCGTAAATGACCTCAGATATTGAAGTATTTTATGACCACTCTGGTATTTATTCTATGGTACAGGAAGTACATGAGAGTCTTCCCTGGTGAAAAAAGAAATTACTTCCGTCAGGTTGTTTGTGGAGCTGAAATAATGGCTTTAATGCTCCTTCCAAGAACAAAATTAGAATTATTGCAGCACCATAGACATGTATTAGTAAGTGACTTCATTGGATTGGAGGGACTACCACTGTGTTTTATACTATTGAGTTTATAAACTTTTCATGAGACATCTCTCTCCTCAAGGATTATATATCTCATAGGAAAAAAAAAAATAGACAGGCACTGGTTTTATAAAATGTACCTGCTAACACGGCCAGAAATGGAAGAGATTTAAGTTTATTAACCTGGGGATTTTGCACAATGCTGTTTTCACCCTTGCAGGTTGAACTAGATAGTACAGTCAGAAAAACATACTAAGAAACAGAAAAATGGCAGTGGAGGAATCATATGTCAAAGATGACGAGCCACTTGTCATATTGAAACAAGAACAGTGCACATAAGTAGATTTGGTCAAGATGGTGATATCATAGAAGAAATGCCATTGATTTGCCCTAAAATCCATACAGTGTTAGTTTACCAACAGAACAATTGAGGAGGTATGCTAGAATTGAGAGAAGGATAGATAAAAGGGTCAGAGAGGTCCTGAGATCACAGTTCTGAAATGTAATGTATTCTTCCTGCCTCGGGCAGTTGCTTTTATATTCTCTGAGCACACTTTGTACTGTTCATATACTCACTGTTATACACTTTAAGAATGCATTTGCTGCATATATTCAGTGTAGGTCCTAGACCACAGAGGCACAAGTGACAACACGAATTTCTAAGGGCAGTTATTAAAAGAACAGAAAGAGAGAAAGCAATAGAGTTCCCATATTGCCCTTCTTCCTAGCGCTCATCACACTTATAACTACTGATTAATGTTTGATTCCCATGAGGTCAAGAACCTTGTTTATCATTTCACTGCTGTATTCCAACGGCTTGACATGCAGTAGGTACTTGATGAATATTTGTTCATTGATAACAGACAATTCATTTGTCAATATGGCAAGAGTGCCTTATTGTTTCTATTTTGAGTGAAATTTTGTTGTTCTTGAGGGAAGAAAAAAAGCAGATTTATGGAAACATACAGAAAATGTCTGCCAAAATTCTAATATCATGGTAGCAAGGCTTACCTGGATCATACACTGGTTTTCTTTATTAACTTCCAAATTTTTCATATTCCCAAACTTTATATATGGAACAAGTCCACTTAAAGTAACACGACCAGCAAGAAGAGGATGGATTGGGGCACCTGGGTGGCTCATTCGGTTAAGTGGCTGACTCTTGGTTTAGGCTCAGGTCATTATCTCACAGTTCATGAGTTCAAGGTTTTTGAACTCAGGTTCTGCCCTGCCGGTGTGAAGCCTGCTTGGGATTCTCTCTCTTCCTCCTTCTCTGCCCTCCCCCACTTTCTCTCTCTCTCTTTCTCTCTCTCTCTCAATAAATAAACTTAAAAAAAAAAAAAGAAGAAGATGGATTGGAGTTAGACAATATGTGGAAGAGGAAAAACCAGCTAGCTGACAGGTTAAAGCAGCCCCCTGACCTCATTTTCTCGTGTGCTAATTGGTAATTATTTTTTTGAGACTAATCTGAGACAACAGTGATATAAAAGAATATTCTAAGGCATCAGATAGTAAAGGACCAGATGGCAGAGGGGCGCATAGGTGGCTCAGTTGGTTAAGCTTCTGACTCTTGATTTCAGCTTAGGTCATGACCTCTCAGTTCATGGGTTCAAGCCCAGTGTGGTGCTCTGTGTTGACAGTGTGGGGCCTTCTTGGGTTTCTCTCTCTCCCTCTCTCTCTTTCCCTCTCCCCCTGTCTCAAAATAAATAAATATTTCTTACAACAAGAGGAGAGGAGAGGAGAGGAGAGGAGAGGAGAGGAGAGGAGAGGAGAGGAGAGAAGAGAAGAGAAGAGAAGAGAAGAGAAGAGAAGAGAAGAGAAGAGAAGAGAAGAGAAGAGAAGAGAAGAGAAGAACGAGGTGCAGAGTCCATATTCAATAACAACTTCACAATTCTGTTCACGAAGGGGCATGATTCTCCTGAATATTCTCAGCATCATACTTCCCCGTCTCCACACATTCAGAAGAGTAGCATGGCATTCTGGGTCTCCTTAAAAAGAAAAAAGAGAGTTCTAAATTCTTCTTAGAGAAGACCAGCAAGATACAATTCTACAAGGTGCAAATGCTGATGGGAAGAGTAGAAGTGGAGATGGTTCAGCAATGACAAATATTGTGAGATTTATAGGAAAAAAAAAAAAGTTGCCTCCAGTTTAGATAATAAACAAGAGCAGAAAAAACGTAAAGGGCCCATTTAAAAGCAGTCCCCAAAGCACTTTACCTGAAAAAAAGCTCTTCAATCATTTTCCAGTTTAGTGGGATGAAGATATTCTTCTTTCCTTGCACACTTTCAACTTGAGTAAAGAACCTAACTTCCGTCTGTGTGTAGTTTCAATTTTTTTTAATGCTTATTTATTTTTGAGAGACAGAGAGAGACAGAGCTTGGGTGGGGGAGGGGCAGAGAGCAAGGGAGACACAGAATCTGAAGCAGGCTGCAGGCTCTGAGCTGTCAGCACAGAGCCTGATGCGGGGCTGGAACTCACAGACTGCCAGATCATGACCTGAGCTGACGTCAGATGCTTCACTGACTGAGCCATCCAGGTGCCCCCGTAGTTTCAATTTTTAAACACCTTTCCTAATCTGTGACCTGATGTTTTTAGATCTGTTATAATTCCCTTCAGGACTTTGTTAGTAGAAGCCTCTGGAAAAACAGACTTAGAGACCAAACACCTGCTCAACCCAATATTTTTCAAGAGACATTTCAGAAGCAACTTCAAAAATCAATTTCAAAAACTTACATTTCACTCTATGGTGTAACATTTTGAAAATTCAGTTTTAACATTTTATTTAGATCTTAAAAATGAACATACAGATGAACTAAGAGATATTGAGTTCAGGCCTTACGGCTCTTCATTATTGACAGCATAAATGGTATAATTAGATCATCTGGTCCTGCCAGTCTCCGTGACGCCTATAGACTCTGCAAGCCAAGTATGTGAAGTGTCAGTGTGGAAAGAGGCGATTTGGACATTTTATGAACAAAGCAACTGAAAGATTATACTCTGCTGAAATTAACTCTGAGTGAATGCCTTTGTGGTGCATTAATGTCACCACAGCATTGTTTGCTCACTTCCTGAACAAATAAGCCATCCATATGAAAAGATTTTGTCGGCAAGAGCTAAATTCTTATCTAGCAAAGTTTTTAAAAGCTGATAGTAATCACACTGAGCTCTGAATTTGGGTGGGCAAGCCTTATTGAATGCTCTGGCGTGGAAACCCTGCCCTGATAATCCCTGAGCTAAAAAAAAGATGCAGAACACAAAAGGCATCCCGACAGCGGGAACTGGCAACACTCTCCTTTTCTGTGACCAAACCAGGAAGATTCGTCATTGCTGAACCATCTCCACTTTTACTCTCCCCATCAGCATTTGCTGCCTTGTAGAATCGCATCTTGCTGGTCTTCTCTAAGAATTTAGAACTCTTTTTTTTTTTTTTGAAGGAGACCCAGAATGCCATGCTACTCTTCTGAATATGTGGAGACGGGGAGGTATGATGCTGTGGATGGTGCAGGAGAATCATGCCCCTTCATGAACAGAATTGTGAATTTGCCACCCTCTGGCATTTTCCAGAATGTGTGGGTGGGGGGTGTGGGGTTGTAACACAGGTTTATTGAATAAAACCTGTAAAATACAAACAATCCTAATGAATGAATAAAACTTATCTGTAATCTTACTACCCAAAGACCACTATTGTGGCATGAATCTTTCAGATAGATAAACCTAGGGAGGGATCGATAGATGATACTACAAATTGAGACTTTATTCTTTTGTGATTTGCTTGTTTTAACTGTCAATAATTTATGAACATTCTTTCATGTCAATTAATACATTTCTACAATATTTAATAGCAAAATAGTAAGTGGGTGAGCCAAATTTATTTAATAGAGCCCTTACACTTAAATATTTGATTGTTGTCAATACATTTTTGACAGGCAAAACTTGTGGTGATCATTTGGCACAAAATGTATAATGGGTATTTGTACACTGCTTTGATTTTTTTTCTTGGTATAAGTTTACAGTTATGGAAGGGTATGCATATCTTCAAGCTTCTGGTATAGAACTTCCTCTAAAGGCAGACCTGGTGTCACAGGCACGATGAAGAGTGCCCTTGCTCATCCATATGGGATCACCTTTACCATTGTTCGGGGATAATCAACCAAATGGCAGGTCTAATATTTTGATGAATATGGGACCTAATAGTTTAATAAAGAGAGTTTCCAGGGGCACCTGGATGGCTTAGTCAGTTAAGTGTCTGACTTCAGCTCAGGTCATGATCTCACAGTTTGTGGATTTAAGCCCTGCATCAGGCTCTGTGCTGACAGCTCAGAGCCTGGAGCCTGCTTAGGATTCTGTGTCTCCCTCTCTCTCTCTCTGCCCTCCCCCATTCATGCACTCTCTCTCTCTCTCTCATAAATAAGTAAACATTAAAATTTTTTTTTTTTAAAAAGAGAGTCTCCTTAGAAAAAATAACACAAGGCTTTTGCTTTCTTTTGAGGGAAATTTTAGCTTTCCCAAATCCCACAGACTAACCCTACCAAACACAGCAGCCACTGGGCCAATGTACAGTGTACTTGTGTCTGATCACCTTTTGGCAGTTGAAGGAGGCTTGAGGAAATGGGTTCCCTGTCTTTAACAGGTTTCAAGAGCTACCTCCCTGTCCTAGGGGGAACCGGGGTAGCGTGATCATCCTTCCTCAAGTGGGATGTAAGGAACCCAGTCCACCCTCTCTCTTTCTACAGTGAAGCATCAAGTCCACAGACATGACAACTTTGAAACCTGGACCTTCCAGTTATGGCTTCTATTCACAGAGTGTACCTAGTTTGCTTGCCATTTCCTTTAGCACCTTTCCCTGAATTCACCCTTGTTATCTCTCTCCCACATAATTTTTATAATCCTTTATGCACTCTATGTTTCCTCTGTGTACTCCTTTCTTGCGCTTTTACATTCCACACTTATTTCCCTATTGCACTAAATTCCTCCATCTATTGTTTATTCTCTGTCCAAGCCTCCTCTGAGATGACCTGGCTCCTTCTTTCTTTCTTTTCTTTTTTCTTTATGTTCATTTTTATTTATTTGACAGAGAGAGAGAGAGCATAAGCAGGGGAGGGGCAGAGAGAGAGTGAGGGAGAGAGAATCTCAAGCAGGCTTCGCACTGTCAACACCAAGCCCAAAACGGGGCTCGAACTCACAAACTGTGAGATCATGACCTGTGCTGAAGTCAAGAGTCGGTCACTTAACCGACTAAGCCACCCAGGCACCCTTGACCTGGTTCTTTCTAAGAAAGGGCAAGAGCTAGAACACTCGTGTTCTAGCTTGGAGTAACTTGAAGAGCGGTAGTAAACACCTAAAAATGATTTAATACACACAAAACGGAGGGAAATTAAAAGTAAGGGCTAGAAAGGATTCAACTTTTAATCCTTTTAAGTTTATTTATCTTTTTTTTTGTTTTGTGTTTTTGTTGCTGTTGTTTTTTTAAGTAGGCTCCACACTCAGGACCCTGAGATCAAGACCCAAGCTGAGATCAAGAGTCAGGCACTCAACCGACCGAGCTACTCAGGTGCCCCAAGTCTAAAAGTTTATTTATAGAAACCACAAAGAGATTACACATCACACCTTCCAGGATGATATTGGTGAGGAATGGAGAAATTGGTACTACTGACCGTTACCAGTGGGAATGTAAAATGCTGCAGCCACTATGGAAACCAGTTTGTCATCCCTCAAAAAGTTAAACCTAAAACTACCATAGATTCCAACAACTCCACCACTAGGTAATATACCCAGAAAACTGAAAGAAGAGACTCAGCAGATAACTGCATGCCAATGTTTATTGCAACATTAGTCACAACAACCAAAAGGTGGGGATAACCCAAGTATCCGTCAACAAATAGGTAGGTAAGCAAAATGTGGTATATACATGTAGTGAAATACTGTTCAGCCATACCAGGGAATGAAGTTCTGATGCAGGCTGCAACGTGGATAAACCTTGAGAACATTATGCCAAGTACACAAATCAGACACAAAAGGAAACATACTGTATGACTTCACTATAGGAAATATCTAAAATAGACAAATTCTTAAAAACAGAAAGTAGATTAGAGGTTACCAGCCACTGAGAGGAGGGAGGAATGGGGAGTTATTGCTTAATGGTTGCAGAGTTTCTATTTGGGGTGATGAAAATGTTTTGGAAATAGACAGTGGTGATGGTTGCATAACATTGTAAATGTAATTAATGCCACTGAATCGTACATTTAAAGATGGTTTGAAATTTTATCACAATTTTTGCATATGCATTTTATCACAAGTTTTTAAAAAGCAATAATGTAATATGCCCAAAGCCATTGCATTGTACACTTTAAATGGGTGAATTGTATGGTATGTGAATTATGTCTCAATAAAACTGTTCTTTTAACTTCTTTTATAAAAATTCTCCCTCTCTGCATCTGAATTACTTTAGTTTAAGAAGTCACAAGTAGGCGCCTGGGTGGCTCAGTCGGTTGAGCGACAGACTTCAGCTCAGGTCATGATCTCAAGGTTTGTGAGTTCGAGCCCTGCGTCGGGCTCTGTGCTGAGCCTGAAGCCTGCTTCAGATTCTGTGTCTCCCTCTCTCTCTGCCCCTCCCCCACTCATGCTCTGTCTCTCTCTGTCTCAGAAATAAATAAACATTTAAAAAAATTTTTAAAAAATCCTTTGAAGAAGAAGTCACAAGTAAATTTGAAACATATCAGATATTTTTTGGAATTACGCTTCAGGGGTTTCTTTTCCTTTGTCCGAGGTGCAGTTCCTGGTAGTATAGAAAAATGCCTTACCTGCACTGTGCTATATATATGTTGACTATATTTATTTACAAGAGTACACATTCCTGTATGTAGCTGCTAAACTTATGTGATTTGAATAAAACAATAGCTGATACTAATGGTCTCCATCAGAGCTGGGCTTTCTGCTGTGAAAAGGGTAAAAGCCACTATCAATGAAGCCAAGTGGAAATCAGCTATGTAGCAGCCAAGATAACAGCGGATCTTTCCTTTTTAAAATATATTCAGAAACAGTTTGGGGAAAATAATATATATCCAGTGTTGCTCTATTTGCAGAAAACAAAACCCAACTTTTGGAGAAAATCTTTATTGCGTTTCAATACTCAAGGATATGGCATAAGACCAGGAAAGAGCATGACTCCGTCTTACACTACAAAACCTCTGTTTTGAGGATGAGTGAGAAGCTACAAGCTACAAGGAGGTCCTTCTTCCTTCATCTATTGGATGGATCATTTAACGTCTGACTTCTAGTTTCTCTTAACTTCCTACCCACGGTTTTTTTAGGTAAAATAGGAATAAAGAAACCAGGATAGTTGTGAAGATCAAATGAAATGTTTTCTAAAGTGTTCCATAAATCTTAGTTCTCAGCAATGAACTAGGAACATCACGTGAGATTCAGCTCATGAGAATTTGTATGATCTTTTCCAGATTTCCTAGGCAGGAGCTTAAGATTTTATTTTCTCTTTATTCCAACAAAACCATTAATTCCCTCCAACTGAGCCACCCCACTGAATGGGAACTACGTGCCAGAAGGTGGCTGCCATAGAGAGCTGCAACGAGCTGTTCACTGCATCCTTCTATGAGTCAGACTCGACTCTTCTTGTCAGACATTCATAATTATTGTCACAATGCATTCCTGTATTAGTTTCCTATTGCTTCCGTAACAAACTATCACACACTTAGTGGCTTAACACAACTCAAATGTATTGTCTTACAGTTCTCCAGGTCAGAAACTCTACATGGTTCTCATGAGCTAAAATCAAATTAGCAGCAGGGTGAGTTCCTTTTTTGGCAGTTCTAGGAGTGAATCTGTTTCTTTAACTTTTCCAGCTTCCAGAGGCCACCTGCATTCCTTGGCTCATGGCCCCTTTTCTCCATCTTTACAGCTCACAGACATAAAAGTGGCCAACAGATATATGAAAAGGTGTTAATATTTAGGGCAACGCAAGTCAAAACTGCAATGACATAACACCTCGCATGTGTTAGGATGACTATTATAAAAAAGACAAGAAGTAAGCAACTGTTGATGAGGGTACAGAGAAAAGGGCATTTTCATGCACTGTTGATGGGAATGTATATTGGTGCAGCTAATAGAACTTTCCTCCCAAAAATTAAAAATAGAACTACCATATGATTCAGCAATCCCACTCCTAGGTATATATATCCAAAGGAAATTAAGTGTCTCAGACATCATATTTTTTAAGAAGTTGTGTTAAACTTTGGGAAAGCTGGTAAGGGAGAGAAAAAAAAGACAATGCATTAAAATAGTTGAAAATAATGCCATAGAAGGATTGTTAATTGATAAATATTATTACACTGCAAAGAGCTTATCATTGCTTTGCTAAATAAAATCTTCTTTTTTAGAATTATTTTTTTAGAGATAGGGAGAGAGAGCACAAGCAAGGGAGAGGAGCAGAGGGACAGAGAATCTTAAGCAGGCTCTATGCTCAGTGCGGATCCCGACATGAGGCTCCAACTCAGAACCATGAGATCATGACCTGAGCCAAAATTAAGAGTCAGACACTCAACTGACTGAGCCACCCCGGTGCCCCAATAAAATCCTCTTAATAAATTCTGTCATTGCTTTGCTAAAAATCTTAACAAACTCTTCTCTTTTTTTTTTAATTTTTTTAATGTTTATTTATTTTTGAGACAGAGACAGACAGAGCATGAGCAGGGGAGGGGCAGAGAGAGAGGGAGACACAGAATCTGAAGCAGGCTCCAGACTCTGAGCTGTCAGCACAGAGCCCGACGCGGGGCTTGAACTCACGAACCGCGAGATCATGACCTGAGCCGAAGTCGGACGCTTAACCGACTGAGCCACCCAGGCGCCCCAACAAACTCTTCTTAATAAACATCCTATATCTAGAAGTTGTACATTTCCACAACTGGAGCTCATACTCACTCCCATGCCCCATGGGAAGCACACCTCCTCCTCCAGTAAAACTGACGCTAATTTCCATGGTAACTTCAGGAGCACACACCTTACAGGCTATATCATGATATGATAGATCCACTACTGTATTATCTTCCATAATCTTAAAAAAGACTCATTTCTAAGAGATAAGTAAATAAAACTAATAAACGAGGTAAGAAAATTATAAAATGTCTTTAGGATCCCTTACTATTCTAGAACATCAGCTCAGATGCCATGCAGGTATTAACTGAGCCATTTGCTGGAAAGATAGGCTTCCAAAATAGGATCTGGTTGATAGGGCCCATTCTAGTTTCACTTTTTAAAAAAGTTTATTTATTTATTTTGAAAAAGAGTGAGAGAGAGTGTGAACAGGGGAGAGGCAGGGAGAGAGGGAGAGAGAATCCCAAGCAGCCTCCCACTGTCAGTGCGGAGCCCCACCCAGAGCTCTATCCCAAGATCCATGAGATCACGACCTGAGCTGAAATCAAGAGCCAGACGCCTAACTGATCAAGCCACCCAGGAGCCCCTATTTTCGTTTGGTTTTTTGAATGATTAGATGTCCTCCTGTTTGGAGGCAAGGGCTGAACGACTTTACCTCTTGGTGTCCCTGTCAGTCCTGTGATCCTACGCGTCTGGATTTTCCTCCTTGTCTAGTGGAAGAACAATCGTTGTCTCTGCACAAGTCCTTTTATAGTAACCCCTGACCTTTACAAAATGCCAGTTCACTATCTCAGGTTGTCCCCTTTATATGTCATGGTTCATTAATAACTGGGACTCCTTGTCTCACTTGGCCAGACAAGAGGAAGACTACATAGCAAATCCTCACTCCCAGTTTGTGTCACAGGCTTATACTGAAATTAAAGATTGATGCAAGACTCTCTTCTGGTTATGTTATTAAACTCTTTATCTTCTCACTTTCTAGAAGGCTGAGGGTATTTGTGGAGACACCATTGCTCTGCTGCTAGTGCTATGGATTCCGGGAAGGGCAGAGTCCCAGCAGGGTTCTGGTGGTGAAGGAAGTAGCCTCTCTCTCTGTATTTCTAATGCCACAGCTCGTCTCCCCAGAAGTATGGTCCACCATGGAGGGGGAGGGGAGGCTGCCTGTGGCAGAAAAGGGAGAATCTAAACTCCCGGTACAGCCAGCAGAAACACCCAGGATTGCACCTTTGCTGGCAAAGATCAGAATTACTCTTAAATATATCTTTTCCAAATAGTACAGACCAGAAATTAGATATAATTATATAGTTTTGCTACTCATACTCTTAAAATGCCACTACCCACTGTAATATCATAGAGGAAAACACATCCATATTAAGAATGTTTTTTATTTTACAAAATAAATAAATGAATATAATTCTTGCTTATTTGCCTATCTCCCTTAGAAGACTGTGGGCCCCTTCAGATCAGAAACAATGTCTTCTTCAGTGGGTACCATTGCATACCACAATGGCTGGCACATAATAGGGACTCAGTAAAAGATGGTTGAATAAACAAATAATATATATTGGTAAACAATCATTACTTACTTTTTTATTGATTTACCAGTGACTATAACCTATTTATAAATAGATGAATTTGTTCAGAAATATTAAAAAAAGCATCTATTATGTTTCTGATACTCTGTTAGTTCTGGGGATAAAAACATGAAACAGAGGGATGTCTGGGTGACTCAGTTGGTTAAGCATCCAGCTCTTGACTTCAGCTCAGGTCATGATCTCACAGTCTGTGAGTTTGAGCCCCACATCAGGCTCTGCACTGGCAATGCAGAGCCTGCTTGGGATTCTCTCTCTCTCTCTCTCTCTCTCTCTGCCCCTCCCCAGCTCATGTGCTCTCTCTCTCTCTCTCTCTCTCTCTCTCTCTCTCTCTCAAATAAATAAAATAAACTTTAAAAAAAACATGAAACAGATACATTTAAAAAAGTAAGTCCTAGAGATCCAATGCACAGTATAGTGAGTATAACAAACAATATTGCTTCATAATTATAAAACTTACAAAGAGAGTAGATCTTAATTACCCCCACCATAAAAAAGAAATGACAATTATGTAAAATGATAGATGTGCAAATTATCACTACACTGGCAATCATATCACAATATTTAAAGGTATCAAACCAGCATGTTTTACATCCTAAATTTACACAATGTTGTATATCAAATATATTTTAATAAAATTACTTTAAAATTTTTAAAAAACCATGAAATACAGCTGCAGTCTGCTAGTTGTGAAAGAGACAAATACAAAGAACTATATTATAAGGTGAACAGTACTATGAACAAAGTACATCAGAGCAGAGCTCTACATCAGAACCCAGCAAAGAGAGATGGTCAAAGAAGGATTCAGAGAGTAGGCTACATTTGTGCTGGCTATTAAAGGACAAAGAAATAGAGCAAGGAATTTAATGGGAAAGAAGAAAGGGTGAACAAGAACAGAGCTTGCTTAGAGGATGGCAAGGATGTCTGGAGAGACGAGAACACAGTGCGGCCAGCCAGTAAATGGCAAGAAGTGGGGCCGGAAAGGGGGTGGAGGCCAAGAGCACAAGTTCTTGAATGCAGGAACTCTTGATTGCCTGGGCTCTACTCTGTCAGCAGTGTAAACCCCATCAAGGTATATGGCCAGAAAAGAACATCACCAGCTCTATCTTGGAGAGATGATTTGTACAGTGGTAAGACAGTTGGACTGAAGGCAGGAAAGCTGGGGGGTATGGCCTGAACTAGGACAGTGGGTATGAGGAAGTGCTCCAGCTTCCAAACACCGTCATACTGCACACACAATTTCTAGGTTCGTGGATTTGAGTGTGAATGTGTGAGGTCCGGTAGTCTGTGGCCTCATTAATCCAATCTCTCCTGTCAAACTTAAAATGAACTTTTCTAAAAGTTGCAAAAAAGCAAACACATGACTTTTAATAGTTAAAGTCCTGGCATCTCTTTGGACACATACTTAATAAAGAAAGTTTTTGTCCTTGTTTGCTCCAACCTTAATGTTGGCATCTGCGTGACACCGTAAACTGAATCTCTCTGCTTTATGAGAAGAGAGATTAGCATCATAGGGCAGAGTGTGACATTCTTCAACCATTTGCCACCACTCTGAAATGAGTAATGTCATGTGGAGGTGAGAACATGGCACCCTTGCTCCTAGTCATCTCTGCTGAGCTTGGAGCAGAAATGCCACTTGGAGTGTTTATGTATTTGACCCAGGAAAATAAATGCGTGCTTAGGATGGAAAGCAAACTTTACCCTTCATATTACAAAATACATTGTAAATTACTGCAAATCTGTGATTTACAAGCATGGAATTACACCCAGTTTATCTGATTCCTTCAATTTTCTGCCACATTATTCGATTTATAAAAAGTAAAACAGATTAGGGGCGCCTGGGTGGCTCAGTTGGCTAAGCGCCTGACTTCGGTTCGGGTCATGATCTCGTGGTTCATGAGTTCGAGCCCTGCGTCCAGTTCTGTGCGGACAGCTCAGAGCCTTGAGCCTGCTTCAGATTCTGTGTCTCCTACTCTCTCTCTCTCAAAAATAAATAAGCATTAAAAAATTTTTTTAAGGTAAAGCAAATTATCAAAACTTTATAAGACCCAGATGCACTAAAGATTCTTTTTTTTTAATCCCTAAAAGGCAAAATAGTCAACAGTTGTTATTGGTGTGGAAGTGAGAACATGAGTGATTTCCTTTCTTTATTTTCTTTGTCTTTAATAAATGGTATGTCAAAGCTACTCTTTGCATGTGTTAAACACATTACATTTTCCCAATAGAGCCTTGTGAATGAGCAGCACCAATTACATTCTGCCCTATCTGACTTTCAGAGGTAAGACTTCTTCCGGGGAAGTCACTTCGCCAAGTCAGGGTCCCTCAAGATTCCAGGAGAACCAAGATCTCCCACCCTTCCTGCAGTCCCTACATAACCCTTTGTAAATGGCACATTCTTCTACTTCAGTAGAAAGGAACTCAGAGAAACAGTTTCCTCAGGGAGCTGACTTCGGTGCTGCCAATATAACTCGGCCATATTTAACTGCAGTTTGTTTTGGGTTTGGTTTTTGTTGTTGTTGTTTTGTTTTTCCAAAGCTGTTACTTTCGGTTTGTGGGCAAAGGGCAAGGGTGCTCACGCACACTTGGCACCGCAAAGTGCCTTCCACAGGGCATCTTGGCAATGCTGCATAAAATGCTTATAAACGTCCATGTGCTTTGAGCCTACACCAACTCCAGGAAATACAAGAAAACAAAAGAGGGGAAACTACAAAGACATTCGTATCAATAGGACAATAACAAGTCATGGAGCTAACCTAAGTGTTCAACAGTAGAGGAATTAAAAACTCTGATGTAGTTTATGATATTTAAACTTTGTTTAGACAAGACAGTGAGACCCTGGCATCGTTGAAACATTACTCATAAGCTATAAATGTGTCAGTGGATTTAAAATATTTTCAAGAGCAACCACTTTAGGTGAGGCAGGAAAAAGGGGTAGGACTGAGTCGTGCTCGTTTGTGCCCTGACCCCCTATACGCTGCAAAGTGGCCCCAAACCACCTCTGAGAAATTCACAGGGCACCATGAGACAATGTGAAAGCTACTGTGGCATCATATCTGTTGTCACTAAAAGTAAGAGTGCAGCCATACAAACAAAATGAGACAGTGTGTGTAAGGTGAGGTTAAATGGGAAGAGTGGAACACAGGCATACCACACACACATACATGCACACAACTGTATCAGTGTGTAATTAAGAAGACTGGAAAGATGGTGGAGACATGAACATAACTGGCCTTATCTCTCCAGGCTGTTTTAGAAACTTACATCTCTACTTAGTGGAAACGTGTTTTATCAAAGTCATGATTAGCACTAATGCTTTAGGCAATTAACCTGGCCTTTCTCAGCATTCCCATCTGTAAAATGGGAATAATTACAGTATTTGTGCTGTGGGGTTACTGTGAGCCTCAGATGAGTTGTGTACAGGGCTCAGAACAGTGCCTTAACAAATTTCAGCTGTCATTAGGAATATTATCATTCCACACACCCAGTTGTAAACGTTTTTGACGTAAAGAGAGAAAAATTCAGATTTAGCCACCTGCCCATCTCCTTGATCTTTTTCTCAGTCCAGTAAACACCCACTACGCTGGCTATAGAGGCTGTCCTGAGCTAAGACTCTCTGCAGCTGTAGAAAAATTCTAGAAAACAGTGGCTAGGAGTGCATGTAGGCCTCCATACCCCTACTTCCTAAATACTTGATAAAAACAGCACTTTGCTTTTCAAACCTGTAATGTGATTAACAAAATCATCACACCAGAAGTGCCATTCTTCTCACATATATACGGAATTCAGAAATTTTTACTTTAGGCTGTACATTTTAATTTAATCTGATGTTCTATACATGCACAAATCAGAGAAGGTACTTTTAAAAAGGCCCCAAAATTTAAGTTCATTGACCAAATCTTGAATGGGAAGGAAAGATCCATATCTCCCCGGTTGTTACCTGTCATCTAAATACAGGGCCCATAGGAAGCTGTTTGCTAACATCCCCTCCCCACCTCCTCCACCAAGCCTCCCATTTCTGAGGGAGGTGTTTCAGACTTCCATCAAAGTAGCAACTTCTTAAATACAGAAATAGCATTTAGTTTTGTATTAACTTCAATCGGTTAATCAGCAAACCCTACTGGGTTCCTTGCTATCTAAACACGTTGATTAAAGCTTTACAATTTTTCTAAAGCTGACTCACTTTTAACACGATATTTAAAGAAATGCTTTCAGGCTGATGTTTTCAAGAAGCAATCTCCCAATCCCCCAAGCTTTTTTTTTTTTTTCCTTTAGAACTTTTTAAAATTTCCATTTGGAAAGTACCATTCGTCAGCGACATCTAGTGTCTGGAGTCTAAAAGGAATTTGGAACTACTAGATTGTTCTTATTTGTATCTCCTTCATTGACAGACCGTGCTCATTCAAATAATAAATTTATTGAGTATGCCAAGACCTGTTGTAATTCCTTCAAGCGCCTCATCTCACCTAAGATGCACAAAACATTTTATGTCGATACTAATGTGTGTGTGTGTGTATGTGTGTGTGAATTAGAAAAGTAAGACATGGAGAAGTGAAGGCACTTCCCCTTACTCACAAGCCATTGCCCTTCATCCTCCTTTTTCCTGGTCAGAATCAGGACTTCCGGAGGTGCCTGGGTGGCTCAGTCGGTTAAGCATCTGACTTCAGCTCAGGTCATGATCTCACAGTTTGTGGGTTCAAGCCCAGCGTCAGGCTCTGTGCTAACAGCTCAGAGCCCGGAGCCTGCCTCAGAGTCCTCTCTCTGGACTCGAGTCCTCTGGAGTCCTCTCTCTCTGCCCCTCTTCCACTCACATTCTGTCTCTCCCTTTCTCTCAAAAATAAATAAATGTTAAAAACATTAAAAAAAAAAAACCCAGAATCAGTACTTCCTTCAGGGACACTGCCCTTAACCTCTAAAAATATGCCAGAAAAGAGGGCTCAGATTTGGCCTTGATGATTCAGTTGTGAGAGGGTAGGACCAGAAATCCCAAAGGCTTCTCAAAAAGAGAAAGATATACCTTTGAGAAAAGATAAAGAAAAAAATTACTTTTTTCTTATATGAGAAAGCAGTAACCTGATTTCTCTAGAATCCTAAAGCTAGAAAAATCCCATTCATGCTCTCATAACTTCTTTTTGAATAAAATATGTTTTTGAATTCCCCTCATTGTAGGAATGGCCTCTGAGGAGGGGAGGGGAGGTGTGGGGGTGGCGGATGGTCGTATAGGGGATCTAAGGGACGAAAGCCAGACTGAGCAAGTCAGTAGATTGCCTGAAGCCAGAAGCGCAGTCTTCACCCAACAGAAAATGAAGATTGAAGAAAGAATACCAGTGGGTCTCCTAATCCCACCACGAGTCTCAACAAGAATGAGGCATGCTGAAGAGGACAGGATGGTAAAAATGACACAGAGATGTTTGTAAGTAAGTCTCTGATAACAAAGCTTTTAATAAATAAGTCCTTGATATCTGCTGATAGATCTTAAGCATTGCTTGAAGACCTCAATCAAGTTCATCCCTTTTGCAAAGAAAGACAACAGTCACAGATGAGCCTCAATGGCATTTGAAAACATAGGAAAGGATGACATATTTATAGAAGTGAAGAGCAACCCAGTATCAAAGCAGCCTTGACTTCAGGAAATTTACATGCAAACTTGCTTCCACCTCGGGCCACTTCCCCTGATTTTGTGCTTAATAGAGGTAGACGGGGTGCCTGGGAGACTTAGTTAAGAGTCCAACTCTTGGTTTTGGCTGAGGTCACGATCTCATGGTTTGTGAGTTCAAGCCCCACATCGGGCTCCGTGCTGACAGTGCAGAGCCTGCTTGACATTCTCTCTCTCTTCCTCTCTCTCTGCACCTCCCCTGCTCACTGTCTTTGTCTCTTTCTGAAAAATAAGTAAACTTCAAAAAAAAGAGGTAGGAAACACAGAGTAGGCACAAAAATGTTTACTATTAATGAATACTTCCTGAGCCCTCTCTCCCCTGGCAGGGGCACAAACAGAGCCCAGTGGAATCTGTATGGTGCCCAGAGGATTAAGCAATACCCTGAGCAGGTGTCAGAGATGCTCCCAGAGGGCATGGTGGCTAGGAGATGCACCTGGGGGGAGGAGAGAAAAGAGAGGACAGAACACAATAGAAGAAAGGACACTATAAGCTAACCTGACTTATCCATGAACACCAATGAGACACTCCCTGGAAGAGCTTAGAAGTAAAGGATAAGTGGGAGCCTTTGGAAGGGACTGGAATCTGGCACCAGCAGAGGAAGTAAAGAATGATAATGTGCTAGAGGCCGATGGTGTCTGGTCTGGCACTGGCCAGTCCACTCCCCGGAAGGCAAATCAGCTTTTCTTTTCCAACAACACCACCTGGTGGTTAACAGAAGGAATAACCCTCTGCTTTTAACCCCTTCCTTTTTCGCCCTTTAGGGAGATTATGCTCACATAAATTTTTCTTCCTAAAGTTTCTTTAATGCCTATTAAAATAGTCTTTCTTCCTCTGCATTTTCTCCCTTTCAAACACCGTTCACTGGGAGAACATCGTTCTCCTCATCATCCTCTCCTGTGCTGCTTTTCTCTCAGTGTGCATCTCACTCAGCAGTGTTTTGGAAGATAACAGTGTCCAGGGCAAAGTGACGCCTGAGCTGGGAAATATGGCATCTATTAAATTGTGAGTGAGCGTCTTTGAGTCAATCAACTACTAGACAGTAAATTAAAAAATTTTTTTAATGTTTATTTATTTTTGAGACAGAGAGAGACAGAGCATGAACGGGGGAGGGTCAGAGAGAGAGGGAGACACAGAATCTGAAGCAGACTCCAGGCTCTGAGCTCTCAGCACAGAACCCGATGCGGGGCTGGAACCCACGGACCGTGAGATCATGACTTGAGCTGAAGTCGGATGCCCAACCGACTGAGCCACCCAGGTGCCCCTAGACAGTAAATCTAAACCTTCGAACACTGCATGAAAACTTTTAGAAGACTTTCAAAATACTAAAGCACTATCGAAAGAAGTTTTCTTAAGAAACAGTGCACACTGTATCTAGCACCAAAGCTGACATAGAATTCTAGACCCAATCTTCTATGGAAGCACAAAACTAATCCAGAAAATTAAAGATTATAGTGTGAATCTTTATGTTATCTTATTTCTTTTTCTTAGTGAGGTATAATTGACACAACATTGTGTAAGTTTAAGGTGTGCAAGCATTGATTTGATACATTTATATATTGCAATATGATTCCCACCTCAGGTTTGCTAGCACCTTCCTCACATTACATAATTATCATTCCTTTTTACTGTGGTAAGAACAGTTAAGGTCTAATTTTTTTAGCAACTTTGAAGTATATAATACAGTATTGTTGACTGTAATCACTAAACTGTATTAGATTTCCAGAATTTATTCATCTTCTAGTTGCAAGTTTGTATCAGCTCTGTTATTTTAAATATGCATGAAAATATATTCATTTGTTCATTGAATAAATATTTATTGATGTCTAGCATGTGCCAATCACTATTTGGATGCCAGAAACACTAGCTAACAAAATAAAAACCCTGCTCTTAGGAAAATTACATTCTAGGAGGAAAGACAGACAGATAACATTAGAAATAAATAATATTATGTTAGGTTAAGTGCTATGAAAAAAAAAATAGTCAAGCAAAGTAAGGAGAAAGAGAGTGTGGTCAGGGAAAGTCTCTTTCAGGAGGTGACATTTGAATGAATGAGGGAGGATCTGTGGGAAGATCCAGGGAAGGGCATTCCAGGTGAAGAGAAGGTCAGATGTAAAGGCTTGAAAAGGCCTGTTGGAAAAGTGAGTGTGTCTGCACCAGAGGGCAGTGGGTGGGATAGTAGGAGAGAATGGGACAAAGGCAGCCAGCATAGATTACACAAAGTCCTGTAAGCCACGTGGCTTTTATCCTGAGTGAGAGGAAGTTCCTGAAGCATGGAGCTCAAGCGAATGAAGCACCTACTTTTTCAAAGATGCACTCTGGCTGCTGTGTGAAGACTGTAGGAAGCAAGACTGGAGCCAGGAGACTAGTTGGGAGCCATAGTTTAAGCACAGAGTCCATAGGACTTGCTGACAGATTCACGTGGTTTAAGATAAAGAGAGGGGTGAGAGATGAATGTGTTTTAAGTAGCTGGTGGTGCCACTTACTGAGATGAGAGAACTGGGAGGAGGAGGTGTCGCAGGGAAGAAACTGGGATGGTGAGTGGAATCAAGGGACCTGTTTGGACATATTAGTTGTGAGAGGTCTATCAGGAATCCCATGGAGCTGTCTTCTAGGCAGTTGGATATATGAGTTAGAATTTCAGGGGGAAGGTTGTGGTTGGAGATGCAAATACAGGTATTATCAGTATACCTAAATGTTGGTTACAATCATGGAACTAGAAAAAAAATCACCCAGAAAAGAGTGAAATAAAGAGAGAACAAACTAGAAAAAAAAACAAAAAACACCTGGAGAGGACAAAAGAAACCAGGAGATTTGTCTCAGAAGTGAAGAGGGGGCACCTGGGTGGCTCAGTCGGTTAAGTGGCCAACTTGAGCTCATGTCATGATCTCATGGTTCGTGGGTTCAAGTCCCACGTGAGACCCTATGCTGACAGCTCAGAACCTAGAGCCTGCTTCGGATTCTGTTTCCCTCTTTCTGTGTCCCTCCCCTGCTCACGATCTGTCTCTCTCTGTCTCTCAAAAAATGAATAAAAAGGCTAAAAAAAAAAAAAAAGTGAAGAGTTAAAAAAAAAGAAAGAAAAGAAAAAAAGAAAAGTGAAGAGATAGAAATGTACATACACATACATGTATGTATAGTTGTGGGTGTGTATTATAGGTGTGAGTGTGTGTATATATCTATATGTGTATGTACCTATGTGCAGGTGGGTGTATCCAGTGTATTTATGTCTAGTAAATAACTAAACTCATAATTGAGTACTTAGTATTTCTGTCTGATTCCATGCCAAGATTAAAGAAGAGTAAAGGAAGGTGACAGAGAAGAACTTACGACTTAGTTGAATATTCACATGTAAGCTAACCTAAATGAAGTTATTACAGAGCAATAGCATGTGATTAAATTTTGCCAAGCCATTTAAAAGATAGTATCTGACCTGGTTATAAGTTGACACATTTACAATAAACATTAATCAATTATAGAGACTAATTAGAGAATCAATCTGTTGTTGAACATCCACCATTAATAGATGTATTTGAGATAGTTCCTTTATTAAAAATATTTGAATGGAATATGCCCTCATAACATTCTCAATCTTACTGCTTTTTAACAAAGATGCATTTTCATTATATATGACAAGGAGTTTTTGCTTGGATAGGAATGAAGTGTATCCTCATAATAAAGAAAAAAAAATAGAGCTCTCTGTTTCCTTTCTTCCTTAATATTGGTTAGAAAGCCAGATCTGGCTTTGTGTTTTCTTAATAGACTCCTTTAAGTAAAGGAATAATTGGAGCTCAGATTTCAAACTCCTGTGATGAGTGAGCAAACTCAGCTTCAAGTATGCCTCTGTGTAGCTGCAAAGCACAACAGTACCTTCCATTGTTCAAGGAAGGAGCACTTCAAGCTTGTGTTTGTCTAGGCTCCGATTTCTAAAGGGAAAAACACAGAAAGTATATCAACTACACAACAAATAATAGGAGCAAACAGATGTGGGTTTAGGAATTGTTGTTTCATTACTTGATCTCAGGATGTCTGAGTGACACGTGAAGAAACCCAACACAGAATAGTCCCTATGCCCAGAGAAAAGGACACTGTTAGGTTAATGATATTCGAGAGACCCCTTGAGATCAGGGCTCCAGGAGTTTCATGGGTCTCCAAGATTTTCATTATATAACAACCCTGAAAATTGTCTTCAAAAGTTTTTATAACTGCAAGACCTCTACTTGGTCATGGGTTTGTGATCAGTCTGACTCATATTTATCACAGCCAATGCCTGCCATCTGTATCCCTGACTTTATTCTTTTGCTTTTCATCCCAGCTGGCTGAAAAAACACTGTATCTCCTTTATCAAAAGATAAGTTTCCCTAAAAGAAAATTCCCATGAAAATAAACAAGATGAAACAAAGAAACAGACTATGCTATTATTATTTTTTAAGATTACGCAAGGTGACCCCTTTTTATTTTTAACTCTATCCTTTAACAACTCTACGGGTAAAAGGAACACAGCAAACATCACATGTATTACTGACATCCTTCTGTATTCCCCTCTCCTCATACGCATACATTGTACCTACTGCCTTCAGTGTGCACACTGAATCCACAGTATCTCATGAATCCACAGCATCCCATTTTCCATGAGCCTGTGGCCTCCCTCTAGGTCGTGTAATGTAAAGCTGGCTGAGCCATTCACCTCTGCACCGGCATTTGGCTGGAAGTGAAGTCAACACTGTTGACTGTACCCATCCTTCCTTTCCTCTTCAAGGTTTCCTCTACAAAGGTGGGATCTCCAAGCCAACTGGTGTGAAGAGTTTATACACTCAGCAGAAAAGGCATTATTTTAGGTATGCTGTCTCATTTTCTTTGTATTCTCTTTTATCCATTCTGCAAGTAATTTAAATAATTCCATTTTCAGTCCTTGGGGAGATTTAGAGACTTTCTCAATAAAAACTTGAGAATAAGAAAAGTAAGTTTAAAATTCTATACATCAGCTAAATAGCTCTAAGAATTGGGCTTTATAATCTGTACATTATTGGATAAGAACAGACATTTAAAGACTATCCTTAAACGGTAAATGGCCCTCAGATCTGAAACTCTTACTTAGTGAATGTTGACATGTTAAAAGAAAGGATGTGCTAACTAGGGAAGAGGTTGATTTGTCACAAAACAATAGAAAATGAAAACCATAGAGGTACATAATAATAGAATTTATCCAAATATGATCCAATGTTGAGAAAACATTAACCAACAGATCAAGTATTTTAGTTCTTCTGGCAAAATTATCCATATTTTGGAAATAATGCTGGGAGATACAGCCAACAAAATTCTATTATTATGGTCTCACTTTGAAAATCACCCCTTTTAGTGAGCTGGATATTTTAAATTATTCCAGGTCTACTGATATAAAACATTTACTTCTTCTATTTGTCTTCTTTGTCCTGAATTCCATACTCACTGAGAAAACTTCTGATTTGGTTTCCTATGCACGGTTACCTTCCTAGTGGAACTCAGTAAATATTCTTTGAATGCATGGTCATGCTGATCTGAGCATTCCAGATGATATCAGATGCATGCTACTGTTTATAAATTAATAACTTGACTTTTGTGTTTTCTGTATCAAACTTGTGGCCTCACTTATGAGTCTGCATTTAAAAAAGGAATTCATTGCAGTGACAAAGTAAGCTTCTAACCTTGCAGAGATGAGGGCTTGGCTCTATACCTGGAGAACTTACTAAGGTATATCAACTTAGGACACTCCTTAGGAAGGAGCCATCTGGCCACACCCTTCTGCACTGACCTAGCAAGAAAGCCGAATTGTAACTAATCTGCCAAGATAGATTATTGCTCTTTTTCCCAGAGAAGAAGCAAGAACTGGAAGGCCAGTAACTCTCTAAGGTAGGAGAGGAGGGATCAAGGGACAGGGAAGGTCGATAAAAGTAAAAGATGAGACTGGGAAAGGATATGGCAAAGAAACCTGGAGTTCATGGTCAGAACCATTCTGTAATACACAATAAGAAGACAAAAGACTGGGAGGAAATTTTTTAAAACTGAGTGCTTAGATCAGGAGAAGTGGCAATCTGCTAAGAGCAAAAGGGGGTGAGAAATTTCTGTTGGCACAAACCAGGGAACTACAGGCCAGGACTTCAAAGCATCTACAACAAGTAGTTTGGACTTGAATTCAAGGAGTTACCCCAAACTTAGAGGAAATTATATTGTTCCTTCGGCACCTAAATAGGAATTAGTGCAAATTGCTTGACCTTAGATTTGATGTTGCAAAGTGAATAGTAAATCTAGAAGGACCTGAATTAGAGTGGTTAATCCTATGCAAATAATGTGAGACTATGTGACCAGAATTTACCTTCTTACATCTGGGTAATATGGATGCATGTCCGTATCTAGTTCTATTACAGTATTATTAGAACTTAATTACTGTTCACTAGACCTGATCACAATTTATTTACTTATTTCTTTATTTATTTAAAAAAAATGTTTTTTCTATCACAACTCTTTGATAGCAGATCTCTGCTGAGAAGAATGAAGGGTGGGACACTGAATCATGACAGGGTCCGCGGGAAACACTCTTAGTCCTTTTGGTCTCAGGACCCTTTACTCTTGAAAGTTACTGAAGGATTTGGAAACAAAAGCTAGGAAGGGAAGCGTCACAGGCAGCACCTGCTCTCCTTCCGAGTCACAGACCTCTGCTGAGACGGGGCAGCGTAGAGCCAGTGAGCTGCCCTGGGAAGCAGGCAGAGAAAGGGGAAACAGAGGAAAGAAATGATTATTTCAAGGAGGGAGGAGCCAAGATGGCGGAACAGCATGGAAGTTTTCTGTGTCTCACGTCCATGAAATACAGCCAGACCAACACTAAACCATCCTACACACCTAGAAAACTGATTGGAGGATTAACACAACAATCTGCACAACCTGAACCACAGAATTCACCAGGTATGCGGCGCGGAGAGGTGAATTTGGGCAGCCAGAAGCCGCAAAAGGTAGGGAAACACTTTTGCGGGTGGAGAGAGGATGGAGACTGGGGAGGGGGGGAGAATACGGGAAAAGCACCCCTCCCCAAAAGCAGCTGGAGAGAAAGTGAAAAATTGGAAACAGCCGCAGGGACTAAACTAAAAAGGGAGAAAGGAGAAAGGAAAGGGTTTAAATTCCATTAAGACTAAACAAGGGGAGCACAAAGGCTGCAACTCCACAGCTCGATACCTGGTGATGCTCTGGTGGGAAGGGCGAATCCCCAGGAGCAGAGTGGGGTCTGGGAGGTTCTTGGGCCACTCGGGGAAAAGCGGTTCCACTGCTGGAAGGACATTTGGTAGAGACTGTTGAAGCCACCTGGTCCCAGCCCAAAAGGCGGCCACATTCGCTGGTCCTGGAACAAGGTCCTTTAAGGGTGAAGCCTGGTGTCAGATGTGTGTTGTGATTTCAATAATCCCTGAAACGCTGCTATGACACTGTCTCTGGGGCAGGCTAGCACCTGGCCGCAGTCTTGGGGCACCGGCAGCAGTGCGGTCCAGCAAGCGTTCCTGGGTGCAGTCGACATTCAGCCATTGCTCATTCGGTCATTGCTCTGTGAGACCCACTCGCAGAGGCGAGGAACCGGTCAAAGCCGCAGTCCTTCAGAAGTAAGGGGCCAGGGAAAACAGCCACATCTCAGACAAAACTCGGGAGAGGGCTACTGCCTGGGGCCTGGTCACGGAGATGAAAAAGCAGGGAGTGGACAAAAGCTGAAGGTGGACAGGTGCGCAATTGCTGATGTGGGAGAACAGACTGGGTAGCTGGCTGGCGCCATGCACACCAATCCCGCACATGCGCATACACACCTACGAGCCCCGCAACAATCCGCCCCAATAGGCTAGCAGCGCCATCTAGTGGAGAGCGGAGCTGTTACACTGAGCCCCGCCCAACTGGGCCAACTTCGCTCTTCAAGAACACAAGGCTCACCGCCAGCTTAATTTATGGACTATAAAGAGCTACATAGACTGGCTTCTAGGGGAAAACGAAGCAATTTCAGTCCTACTTCAATCTGTTAGCAGGTTCATTAATTCAATTTTCTTTCTTTTTTGTTCTTTTTTCTTTTTTATAATTCTTTTCTTTTTCTTGAATACAGAAAGAGAAAAAATTCATTTTTATTTTCCATTTTTATTAAAAATATTTTTCTTTAACTTTTATTAATATATTTTTTAATTTGTGTAAATTTTTTCAAATCCTATTTCACTTCCATCATTTTATTTTAGTCTACGTAAGTGTATTCACCTTTTCAAATTTTCAAACAATCGCCTTTTTTCTTTTTCATTTCTTTTCTTTTTCTTGAATGCAGAAAGAGAAAAACTTCATTTTTACCTTCAATTTCCCTTAAAAATATTTTTATTTAATTTTTTCACTATATGTTTTGCTTTTATGTACATTTTTTCAAATTCTATTTTACTTCCATCATTTTATTTTAGTCTACTACAGTGTGTTCACTTTTTCAAATTTTCAAACGATTTCCTTTATTCCTTTTCTTTTTTCTTTTTTCTCTTTTTTCTCTTTTTCATTTCTTTTCTTTTTCTTGAACACAGAAAAAGAAAAAATTCATTTTTATTTTTAATTTTTAATAAAAATATTTTTCTTTAATTTTTTCTACTATATTCTTTACTTCTGTGAATATTTTTTCAAATTCTATTTTACCTCCATCATCTCATTTAAGTCTACTTCAGTGTATTCATTTTTTCAAATTCTCAAGCAATTTCCTTTTTTTTTTCTTCCCCCTTCCCCCCCCCCTTTTTTTTCTCTAATCTGTCAAACCACTTTCAACACCCAGACCAAAACACACCTAGGATCTAGCGTCATCTATTCGATTTGTGTTTACGTGTGTGTGTGTGTGTGTGTGTGTGTGTTTAACTTTTAATTTTAATATTTTTTTAATTGTAATTTTTTTTAATTTCAATTTTTCTACCACATTAATTCCTGTTCTCCCTTCAAAATGACAAAATGAAGGAATTCACCCCAAAAGAAGGAGCACGAAGAAACGACAGCCAGGGATTTAACCAACACAGATACAAGCAAGATGTCTGAACCAGAATTTAGAATCACAATAATAAGAATACTAGCTGGAGTCAAAAATAGATTAGAATCCCTTTCTGCAGAGATAAAAGAAGTAAAAAATAGCCAGAATGAAATTAAAAATGCTATAATTGAGCTACAATCATGGATGGATGCAGCGGCGGCAAGGATGGACGAGGCAGAATAGAGAATCAGCAATATAAAGGACAAACTTACAGAGAATAATGAAGCAGAAAAAAAGAGGGAGATTAAGGCAAAAGAGCACAATTTAAGAATTAGAGAAATCAGTGACTCATTAAAAAGGAACAACATCAGAATCATAGGGGTCCCAGAAGAGGAAGAGAGAGAAATAGGGCTAGAAGGGTTACGTGAGCTAATCAGAGCAGAAAACTTTCCTAACCTGGGGAAAGACACAGACATCAAAATCCAGGAAGCACAGAGGACCCCCATTAGATTCAAAAAAGCTGACCATCAACAAGGCATATCATAGTCAAATTCACAAAATACTCAGGCAAGGAGAGAATCATGAAATTAGCAACAGAAAAAAAGTCCCTAACCTACAAGGGAAAACAGATCAGGGTTGCAGCAGACCTATCCCCAGAAACTTGGCAGGCCAGAAGGGAGTGGTGGGATATATTCAGTGTGCTGAATCAGAAAAATATGCAGCCAAGAATTCTTTGTCCAGGAAGGCTGTCATTCAAAAGAGAAGGAGAGATAAAAAATTTCCCAGACAAACAAAAATTAAAGGAGTTTGTGACCACTAAACCAGCCCTGCAAGAAATTTTAAGGGGGACTCTCTGAGGGGAGAAAAGATAAATATATATATATATATATATATACATATATATATATATATATATATATCAAAAGCAACAAAGATTAGAAAGGACCAGAGAAAACCACCAGAAACTCCAACTCTACAAGCATCATAATGGCAATAAATTCATACCTTTCACCACTCACTCTAAACGTCAATGGACTCAATGCTCCAATCAAAATACATAGGGTAATGGAATGGATAAAAAAACAAGATCCATCTATATGCTGTTTACAAGAGACCCACTTTAGACCTAAAGACACCTTCAGATTGAAAATAAGGGGATGGAGAACCATCTATCATGCTAATGGTCAACAAAAGAAAGCGGAGTAGCCATACTTATATCAGACAATCTACACTTTAAAATAAAGACTGTGTCAAGAGATGCAGAAGGGCATTATATCATAATCAAGGGGTCTATCCACCAAGAAGACCTAACAATTATAAACATTTATGCACCAAACGTGAGAGCACCCAAATATATACATCAATTAATCACAAACATAAAGAAATTCATCGGTAGTAATACCATAATAGTAGAAGACTTCAACACCCCACTCACAGCAATGGACAGATCATCTAATCAAAAAACCATCAAGGAAACAATGGCTTTGAATGACACACTGGACCAGATGGACTTAACAGATATATTCAGAACATTTCATCCTAAAGCAGCACAATATACATTCTTCTCCAGTGCACATGGAACGTTCTCCAGAATAGACCATATACTGGGACACAAATCAGCCCTAAGTAAGTACAAAAAGATCGAGATCATACCGTGCATATTTTCAGACCATAACTCTATGAAACTTGAAATCAACCACAAGAAAAAATTTGGAAAGGAAACAAATACTTGGAGACTGAAGAACATCCTACTAAAGAATGAATGGGCCAACCAAGCAGTTAAAGAGGAAATTAAAAAGTATATGGAAGTCAATGAAAATGATAACACCACAACCCAAAACCTCTGGGATGCAGAAAAGGTGGTCATAAGAGGAAAGGATATAACAATCCAGGCCTTCCTAAAGAAGGAAGAAAGATCTCAGATACACAACCTAACCTTATGCTGGAAAAAGGAGCTGGAAAAAGAACAGCAAATAAAACCCAAAACCTAGAAGACAGGAAATAATAAAGATTAGAGCAGAAATCAATGCTATCAAAACAAACAAACAAAAAAACCCAGTAGAACAGATCGATGAAACCAGAAGCTGGTTCTTTGAAAGAATTAACAAAATTTATAAACCACTAGCCAGTTTGATCAAAAAGAAAAAGGAAAGGACCCAAATAAATAAAATCAAGAATGAAAGAGGAGAGATCACAACCAACACAACAGAAATAAAAACAATAAGAAGAGAATATTATGAGCAATTATATGCCAATAAAATGGGTACTCTGGAAGAAATGGACATATTCTTAGAAACATATACACTACCAAAACTGAAACAGGAAGAAATAGAAAATTTGAACAGACCCATAACCAGTAAGGAAATCGAATTAGTAATCAAAAATCTGCCAAAAAAAACAAGAGTCCAGAGCCAGATGGCTTTCCAGGGGAATTCTACCAAACATTTAAGGAAGAGTTAACACCTATTCTCTTGAAACCTATTCTCTTGTTTCTCTTGAAACACCTATTCTCTGTTCCAAAAAATAGAAATGGAAGGAAAACTTCCAAATTCTTTCTATGAAGCCAGCATTACCTTGATTCCAAAAGCAGACAGAGACCCCACTAAAAAGAATTATAGACCAATTTCCCTGATGAACATGGATGCAAAAATCCTCAACAAGATATTAGCCAACCAGATCCAACAATACATTAAAAAAATTATTCACCACAACCAAGCGGGATTTATACCTGGGATGCAGGGCTGGTTCAATATCTGCAAAACAATTAACGTGATTCATCACATCAATAAAAGAAAGGACAAGAACCATATGATCCTCTCAATAGATGCAGAGAAAGCATTTGACAAAATACAGCATCCTTTCTTGATAAAAACCCTCAAGAAAGTAGGGATAGAAGGAGCATACCTCGAGATCATAAAAGTCATATATGAATGACCCAATGCTAATATCATCCTCAATGGGGAAACACTGAGAGCTTTCCCCCTAAGGTCAGGAACAAGACAGGGATGTCTACTCTCACCACTGTTATTCAACATAGTATTGGAAGTCTTAGCCCCTACAATCAGACAACACAAAGAAATAAAAGGCATCCAAATTGGCCAGGAGGAGGTCAAACTTTCACTCTTCGGAGATGACATGATACTCTATATGGAAAACCCAAAAGATTCCACCAAAACACTACTAGAGTTGATTCATGAATTCAGCAAAGTTGCAGGATATAAAATCAATGCACAGAAATCGGTTGCATTCCTATACACCAACAATGAAGCAACAGAAAGAGAAATCAAGGAATTGATCCCAGTTACAGTTGCACCAAAAACCGCAAAATACCTAGGAATAAATCTAACCAAAGAGGTGAAAATTCTATACGCTGAAAACTATAGAAGGCTTATGAAAGAAATTGAAGAAGACACAAATAAATGGAAAAAGATTCCATGCTCCTGGATAGGAAGAAGAAATACTGTTAAAATGTCAATACTACCCAAAGCAATCTACATATTCAATGCAATCCCTATCAAGGTAACACCATCATTCTTCACAGAGCTGGAACAAATAATCCTAAAATTTGTATGGAACCAGAAAAGACCCCAAATAGCCAAATCAATCTGGAAAAAGAAAACCAAAGCAGAAGGCATCACAATCCCAGACTTCAAGCTATACTACAAAGCTGCAATCATCAAGACAGTATGGTTCTGGCATAAGAACAGACACTCAGATCAATGGAACAGAGTAGAGGACCCAGAAATGGACCCACAAACATACAACCAACTAATCTTTGACAAAGCAGGAAAGAATATCCAATGGAATAAAGACAGTCTCTTCAGCAAGTGGTGCTGGGAAAAAATGGACAGTGACATGCAGAAGAATGAACCTGGACCACTTTCTTATACCATACACAAAAATAAGCTCAAAATGGATGAAAGACCTCAATGTAAGACAGGAAGCCATAAAAATCCTCGAGGAGAAAGCAGGCAAAAACCTCTTTGAAGGTCAAAGCAACTTCTTACTCAACACATCTCTGGAGGCAAGGGAAACAAAAGCAAGAATGAACTACTGGGACCTCATCAAAATAAAAAGCTTCTGCACAGTGAAGGAAACAATCAGCAAAACTAAAAGGCAACCAACCGATTGGGAGAAGATATTTGCAAATGACATATCAGATAAAGGGTTAGTATCCAAAATCTATAAAGAATTTATCAAACTCAACACCCAAAAAATAAATAATCCAGGGAAGAAATGGGCAAAAGACATGAATAGACACTTCTCTAAAGAAGACATCCAGATGGCCAACTGACACGTGAAAAAATGCTCAACATCACTCATCATCAGGAAAATACAAATCAAAACCACAATGAGATACCACCTTACACCTGTCAGAATGGCTAACATAAACAACTCAGGCAACAACAGATGTTGGTGAGGATGCAGAGAAAGAGGATCTCTTTGCGTTGTTGGTGGCAATGCAAGCTGGTGCAGCCACTCTGGAAAACAGTATGGAAGCTCCTCAAAAAACTAAAAATAGAACTACCCTATGACCCAGCAGTTGCACTACTAGGCATTTATCCACAGGATACAGGTGTGCTGTTTCAAAGGGACACATGCACCCCCATGTTTATAGCGGCACTATCAACAATAGCCAAAGTATGGAAAGAGCCCAAATGTCCATCGATGGATGAATGGATAAAGAAACTGAGGTACACATATACAATGGAGTATTACTTGGCAATCAAAAAGAATGAAATCTTGCCATTTGCAATGACGTGGATGGAACTGGAGGGTATTAAGCTAAGTGAAATTAGTCAGTCAGAGAAAGACAAAAATCCTATGACTTCACTCATATGAGGACTTTAAGAGACAAAACAGATGCACATAAGGGAAGGGAAAGAAAAATAATATAAAAACAGGGAGGGGGACAAAAGAGAAGAGACTCATAAATATGGAGAACAAACTGAGGGTTACAGGAGGGGTTGTGGGAAGGGGGATGGGCTAAATGGGTAAGGGGCACTAAGGAATCTACTCCTGAAATCATTGTTGCACTATATGCTAATTTGGATGTAAATTTTAAAAAATAAAAAAAAAAATAGAAACAAACAAGAAAAGTTACTGAAGACCCCAAAGAGCTTTTGTTAATGTGGGTTATATCTACTGTTATTCACCATACTAGAAATTACAACTGAGAAAATATTAAGTATTTATGTATCAGTTCATCTAAAGATAATGGACTTATATAGTAAATAAGTGAACATGACAAATTTTATGAAAATAATATTTTATAAAACAAAAAATGTAGTAAGTGGCACTTACATTTTTGTAAATCTCTAATATCTGGCTAACTAGAAGACAAGTTGATTCTTATGTCTGTTTCTACATTTAATCTGTCATGTTAGGCTCTTTTGTTTGAACTGCTTGTAGGAAATCCAGCTTCACACAGACACATAGCTAGAAAATAGAGGAGAACATTAGTAGCCTTTTTGGATAATTGTGGATATTCTTCGTTAGTAATACACCAAAACTTAACAATTGGCGTTTTCTTAAAAGTTACATATAAATAAACTCTATGAATAAACTTTTCATACTTTTTGCACTAAAATTTATTGGTCTATCTTGCACTGTGAATAGATATTTTATCTGTGCATGCATTTGTAACATCAAGCACCTTTTGTTTAGAAAGTATTGCTTCACTGAGTTATGCATATCTTCAAAATGTTGGCACAATTCATTAGACGATATCACAAAAATTACATTTAAAAAAATTACCACTGTTCTAATCAAAAATGTCTTTAAGCATTGAGAAGCTGGCATGCTCGCCTAGGCAGATGTAAGTTTTCCAAAATCCTAATTTTCTCTTTAGAGTTCTAATTTTATCTTTGCCAACAAACGCTTTTAGTTGTTTTTCTTGAAGTGAAAAGCTCACTTTGCTCATTTCCAGGAAAATATTTGCCGATTACCCAAGTCTGACTCTCCAGTTTGTCGGTTGCTCTTTTATGTAAAAATGATGCTCAATGAAAAAAGTGCAGGACACTTGGCTGGCTCACTTGGTAGCATGTGTGATTCTTGATCTCAGGGTTGTGAGTTCAAGCCCCACATGGAGTGTAGGGTTTACTTAAAAAAAAAGAAAAAGAAAAAGTGTGTAGTTCAGTTTGCAACTCAAATCATTGCATAATGCTTTCCCTAAAGAAAACTACCATACTTCTATATGCAGGTGAAGTTCTGGCAAATTGCCCATTATGTCACACCAAGTTAAACAAATGTGTACTTGGGAGTTGAGATTAATAGTTAAGCTCAAACTAATTTTCAATAATATGAATCCAATTAACCTTAACAACAAGGACTTTCTTAAGAGAAATTGGCATTTTTAAATGATGCATGCAAGAAAAAAATGACTATTAACACCATTTATTGCCACAGCCTTGATTTATGCTAAGAAATCAGCAATTTTATCCATCATCACTTTACACCATCAGTGCAAATACCAAAGCAGTTGAAAAAGGCAAATAATACCTTTGACTTCACTGACCCCCTACAAGTATCTCTGGGGCCCCAGATATCTGCAAACCACTTTGAGCAAAGCTGGTCCATGGCATAGGTTGTGGAAGAAAATTTCATAGTTGTCCAGATGATGGCAGCAGAAGGTTTTAGTCAGCGGTTTTAGGAGGACCTTGGCCCTAACAAGGAAGGGCTTCCAGTGGTTGGAGACCATCCTAGGGAAAGGGTGTGTGCATTTAATCACAAAGAAACAACTACAATCTAAACCTCCACCCTCATTTATCTTGAATTAATTTCACAATTGATTAACATTTCCCTAAGGGTAGAAATTGCTTGAGATTTTAGGTCAGTAACCTGTGGACACTTGTTATTTCATTGAAGAAGAGTGGATTTCAAAACGTGCTAATTTTACACGTAATCAGAGCATTTATTACTCATTCATGTGTTCATTTGTTAATGCTTTCCAAAAATACTTCCTAAAGCCACCTGTAAAGACAAAGGCACTGAGAATAGTAGGCATGATCAATCACTAGACCAATCCATAGAAGACTAAGAGAGATGCGGATGAAAGCTAACAGAGACCTCTCTGCCTCCTTGGAACAAGAGAGAAGCCAGAGAGAGACAGACCACAGTGATCAGAAACCAACATCAACATATGAGCCCTGCATGGAACACCAACTGAATTGCATCAACAAATAGCCCTTTTCTGCTGACATTACCAGGTTTGCCGATTCCAGTTTAGGTACCCATCCTTCCTCATCCCTGTGAAAAAGTATTGACTTAACATTGTATCAAAGCACTGGCAGAAAAAAAACAAACAAACAAAAAAAACCACACCTTTTAAAAATCTTGTGCCCCAGGGGCTCCTGGGTGGTTCAGTCGGTTGAACATCCAACTTTGTCTCGGGTCATTATCTCATGGTTTGTGGGTTTGAGCTCCACATCTGGCTCTGTGCTGACAGTTCAGAGCCTGGAACCTGATTCAGATTCTGTGTCTCCCTCTCTCTCTGTCCCTCCTCTGCTCATGCTGTTCTCTATCTCAAAAAAATAAACATTAAAAAAAAAAATCTTGTGCCCTTACTGAAATGCTGACCTTGCTTTTGGCTTGAGAAACTTCATTCTCTTTTAGGTGGCTGATGGTGAGTTCTGGAAGGTATTAATTAGCTCATGAGTTTTATTCTCTTCAGACCACTCTTCAGCCACTCTTTCAGTTACAGAGTAGACATTTATTGCTTTTGTCACCCAGGAACCTTTCTCCCTTCCTCAGGTACTAGCTCCCAGTTTCCTTTTGCGGTAGCCAGCCCTCCTCTGTTCCTAGTCTGTGCAGCTTGGGAAGGCTGGTTCCACCTGCTTCTCCAAGCGGATGTTCTATCTGCTGGCCATGATGATAAGGATGGACATGTGACTCAACTGAGGCAAATGAGTGAAAGACAGACATTTTTTGAAGTTTTTGAAGAAAGAAGCTCTCCTTTACCATTGGTGTGGCTTACGGGAGGTGGTTTAGGTATAGAGGTGCAGGTTTCTACCCTTCCATTATGAAGGGAGAGTCTGACTGATAACAAAACCCACAGAGGTGGAGACAGACAAGAAGTAGGAACATTGAGGACTGATTGTAGCCTGTGGCTTCACATTATTGCTTTATCCGCATTGTGTTGGAATTCCTATTGTTCTCAAGCAAAAGAGTCCTCACTGATCCATTTCCCTACCCCCTAGCACCAAACACAATTCTACATTAGAGAACCAGAAAATCCAATTTTCAAAATATCACACTTGAAAATCTTTGTGCCTCTATTAATTTATCTGGAATTAATTTCTGCATCTTTTTCATGTTTCCTTAGCACTCTATAGATAGTTGAAATTAAACTACTTAATAACATTTCATATGTTGCAATTTATTTTTATACTTGTCTTAGATTTTGAGCTAAGAAAAGCAACCATATCTTAATCATCTTTATATCTCTAGTACCTAACATAACATTTAGCACATATCAGATGTCTGACAAACTGTGCTCAAATTAAATTTCCAGAATGGGAGTGTTTAGCAAAGTCCTTCCATCTTTGGAGACTTCCAGCCCAATATCACAGTCATTTGATGAGCTTAATAGAGATCCCAGTCCTTGGTCCCTGGCTGGTTTTAAGTCTGTTTCTCCTCGGATCCATTCCTGGATCTTTCCACTGATCTGCTCTGTATGACAGAAGGGATGATTGTTCATATTTCCACATTATCTGGCATCTGACTAGGTTAGGACAGAATAAAAGGAGAACCCAGAGTATGTCTCCCCCTCTCTCTATCTCAAACCAGGTTTCACATAGTGGCTGACTCCAAAAACTAACCAGATCCTGCTCGTCAAGTCTACTCTAGTTTCAACTTCATCTGGGTGGCCATGGTGCCTGGGCTCCAGGAATATTGCCTCCTTTAAGGAAGGTGATCTCTAGGTTGCCTCACTGTTCTGTTTAGTTTTTCAACATCTTTTCTCGCTTGTATAATCAAATCCAAGCATTGGTTCCTCTGATCTCATTGAGACACAAACCCAGAGTTTTTGCAACTCTAACTTGAGCATAGCTAAGATCAACTGACCAGTCCCTCCACTTAGAGGAGCTTGTATTGAAAACAGATTCATTAGGAAAGTTTAAAATTTTTTAATGTTTACTTATTTATTTTGAGAGAGAGAGAGAGAGAGAGAGAGAGCATGAGCAGGGAAGAGGCAGAGAGAGAAGGAGAGAATCCCAAGAAGGCTCCACACCCAGCACAGAGCCCGACATGGGGCTTTATCCTATGAACCCTGAGATCATTGACCTGAGCCAAAATCAAGGGTCAGATGCTCAACCTACTGAGTCTCCAAGGCACCCCTAATTAAGGAAGTGAAAGTACCCACTTTCTTTCACCAGATGATTTACGCTGGTAGGAATGTTGAAGACCTTCAGGCAAGAAGACTTTCCTTAGCCCATAACAGGAGGTAGGGGATCTCTGCTCGTTATTAATTCCTCTTTAGGAAGGTACAGGTGAGTTTCTAGCCACAAAAGAAAAATCTCCAAGTAATTCAATTTGATAAACATTTTTAAGTCAAAGTTTAACTCACATAAAATTTACTCAGTCAAGTTAATAAAATACCCAAATTTCTGAGTTAGTGTATGGCAGCATAAATGTAATTTTTGTTACAAAAATTCAACATTTGATGTTTCCACTATTAAGCTCTGCTGCAAAAAGAGCAAACACATCGAATCTTAATTCAACAGGGTCACGGTGCATAAACTTCTTGTAAACTTCTGAGGCATCTTCTAACAAAGCCTCATCACTAGTTCCTCCACAGTTAATTGGAAATTGTTTCTGTTCATCTATTTCATAGATATGCCCATCTACGTGAACTAATGCAATAAAGCACGAACTAATGCATTCTGTTCATTGCTATACATCAGTCCTTGGTGTGAGGTGTCAGGGTACAGGTAAGAATGAGACATGTAGGCAACATTGTGACGTGGTTCAAATTCACCTTGATTATCTGAACACTCAGATCATTGGCTCTCTGGTACCATGTTCACATTCCTTCCATCAAAGACATTATTCCCACCAAAACCCACCATGCAAAGATCAGTTACCTTGAAGTAGAAATGACTGGTGGCAACTTAAACAATTATCCACTGAGAGGAGTTTGCATTTCAATGGGTATTGAAATCTTAATATAAAAAAATTAATCTTCTTCAGAATTTGAAACAGGAGCAAGTTGGGGTAGTTATTCATGGGCCGGGATGGCTTCCCACCCTCCGTAATGAGACCACTATTCCTTGGCCTACATTTTCTACAGTCCCACTCCAAAGGTATTAAAAGGCTTTTACAAAATATTCTACTCCATTGTCACTTATGATGAAATGTGTATAGGTAAAGCTACATTTTCAAAAACCTTGTGTTAGAATAAAGGACTTCCCTATGAACAGCCCATTTGAAATACCCATGGAGTATTATGAAATACCCATAGTGAGTATTTCAAAATGTGGTCTTGCTCTTCTCCCTTCCCTTCGTTTCCCTTCCCTTTAGGGGTCCAGGCAGCCCAGCACAGGACATCACAGCCCAAGCTGAGTAAGAAGGGCATCCATGCAATGTGGGGGTGAGAGGCTGCAGGTGGTGATGGAATATGGTTACATACAGAAGAATTGGTCAAATAAATACATGTGTTGAGGATAATGGAAGCCTGGTTTCTTACTTTTGGAAAAGAGAATTACAAATATGGAAATGGAGAACTAGAATGAAACTTGCAGTTGGACAGAAATTGGACATATGAGTGTGAAATCATGTTTCCTAACACAGATAAATATAGAAATACCAGTGTCGAAGCTGTATATACACATGATGTATGTGTGCATGTATGAACATGTGTGTGTACACATTCCCAACTTCTGTCCATGCAGAGGACCTAGAAGTAGTGACATTCCGATAGCAGTGAGATCATCTAGTACCCAGACTGGTTTTCTCAATACTAGCAGGGTCCCTTTGGAGAAATGGTAGATCCTAGGACTAGGAAAGGGAAAGAATGAGAGGAGCCAGGCATGTCAAACTGCTGTCAGAAAGTAAGCAAACAGGGACATGTCAAAAGGACACAGAAGTCATCTTGAAGGTGCTCCCACTGGGCAAATCAAGAAAAATTTGGGGGCACCTGGGTGGCTCAGTCAGTCGGGCATCTGACTTCGGCTCAGGTCACGATCTCACAGTCTGTGAATTGGAGCCCCACGTCAGGCTCTGTGCTGACAGCTCAGAGCCTGGAGCCTGCTTCAGATTCTGTGTCTCCCTTTCTCTCTGCCCCTCCCTTGCTCATGTTCTGTCTCCCTCTCTCTCTCAAAAATAAATATGAAATTGGGAATGCAAGCTGGTGCAGCCACTCTGGAAAACAGTATGGAAGCTCCTCAAAAAACTAAAAATAGGACTACCCTATGACCCAGCAGTTGCACTACTAGGCACTTGTCCGCGGGATACAGGTGTGCTGTTTCGAAGGGACACATGCACCCCTGTGTTTATAGCAGCACTATCAACAATAGCCAAAGTATGGAAAGAGCCCAAATGTCCATCGATGGATGAATGGATAAAGAAAATGAGGTACACATATACAATGGAGTATTACTCGGCAATCCAAAAGAATGAAATCTTGCCATTAACAACTACGTGGATGGAACTGGAGGGTATTATGCTAAGTGAAATTAGTCAGTCAGAGAAAGACAAAAATCCCATGACTTCACTCATATGAGGACTTTAAGAGACAAAACAGATGCACATAAGGGAAGGGAAAGAAAAATAATATAAAAACAGGGAGGGGGACAAAAGAGAAGAGACTCATAAATATGGAAAACAAACTGAGGGTTACTGGAGGGGTTGTGGGAGAGGGGATGGGCTAAATGGGTAAGGGGCACTAAGGAATGTACTCCTAAAATCATTGTTGCACTATATGCTAACTAATTTGGATGTAAATTTTAAAAAATAAAAAATAAAACAAGTTAATAAAAATAAATAAATACACACACATTAAAAAAGTTTTTAAAAAGAAAAATTTGTGAATGAGAATAAATAGATAAGGTATTAGTGATAATATAATAGTAATAATGATAATAAGTAACTGAATAAATTAGGAATTGCTAAGTCCTTAATAAAGTAAATTAATTAATATTTATGTGGTCTCAAAACACATCCTCACACAAATATGTTAATTACAAAGGGTAAACAACTTTGCAGTGGAGAAACCTACCAGACACTGTCTTAAGTGATGAAAGTGAATATTCTCCATAAGAGAAAAAACATCACAATTGGTTGCCTGATAGGATGAAACGAGAAGAGCACAGCATGCAACACTGCTTTTCTGATATTCCTGCCAACGATGCATAACCTATATCTAATCGTAGGAAACCTTGAACAAACCCAAATTGGGGGACATTCTATAAAATAACTGGCTTATAATCGTCAAAAGTGTCAAGGTCATAAAACCAAGAAAAGACTGGAGGATCATTTCCAACTGAAGGAAACTGGACAACTACATGAACAAGTTTTTCTCAAATAGATTAGGGGGTAATAACAAAGCAATATTAATTTCATGGTTGTTTTAGCCATGTTGCAACCATGTAGGACAATGTCCTCACTTGTAGAAAATATAAATTAAAATCTGTAGCAAGATGGAGAAGCAGGTTGGCAGCTTACTCTCAAATAATTCAGAAAACAATGTACTGTGTTTGCATTTTTTCTGTGAGTTTGAGATTGTCTTCTAAATAAGAAGTGTAAAAATCGAATCTCATTCTGTCTTGCATATACAAGTCCCTAATACAGTTCAAAGTTTGTCTCATTTTCTTTATTGTGGTTGGATTCAACTTAAATTAAAATGCAAAGTGTTTAATAAACATAAATCCAATACACGTATGGGAAACAAAAGAGATCTATATTAGTATTTACAACTCTTTAATCTTGTTAAGAGATCAACAACTTCAACACACACTTAGACCTTTTCCCCCTAAGAGATAAATAAATTCGCAGACAATCTTCAAGATAATCAGTGCTGTGTAGACTTTTTTAGTCTACTGAAGTCCAATTTGTAACACAGAACCGATGCAATACTGTAGCAGAAACCATAAATTACAAAGTAATAACTCTCATGCAAAGTAGTTACACTCCCCATGATACACCCCTTCACACAGAACATTACTTTTTCTGAGGAAACAGACTTCTTTCTCTGACTAGGATACTTTACAACATGTCCTTCCAAACTAAAGAAACACTTTACCATTCAACACTGGTATTTTTAAAGCCATTAAAACATCTGGTGACACAGGTAGATTTAATAATCATGCCTTTAAAAGGAAACCATTTTTAAGAGATAACTTACATTTTACTTGTTACATTAACTTATAATGTATTTAATCCCAAGCAGCAAAATAATTACCAAAGATATCAAATAAAACGTTTTAAAACATTCAGTTCGTTAAATATTTACTAGATGGCAAGCTCCTGTGAAGCATAAGCTAGATGGGGGAAAACAAAAATGACCAATATCCACATTAGTCTTCAGGAGATTATCTTCTGCAACCAAGTACAGCATTATTACACATCTTACTGATTCTCAGTGACCCTATCAAGAAGACTACTGCAGAATAATTTGAATTATTAAAATCTACATCTGGAGGAGAAGCGGTGTGCGACACAAATTAATAAAATCAAGGAAACTCAGCTAAACTTCTCTCGAGGACAGAAGTGTACCATGTGTTCAAGTCTTGATGTGATTAATGCTTAGTGTCGCTCCATCTGTACCAGAGAGAGTAAAAGGACTTCCACCATCCTCCTTCACCAAAAACAAACAAAAATATATGAGAGATGATAGATTAAAATGAATATCAGAAGCCAATTTAAAAAATTACTTATGAGATTGAGGGACATGTATCAAAGGGGAGACAGGCTTTGCCAAGGAAATGGGTTGCAGGGTTTGTAGACTCATTGTACATTCATACGAGGCCCGGGTAAATGTTTTTCACCAGTTGACACAACACTGACCTTCACGGGACTGTTTGCTGCTCTGTTGCCAAAACATAGGAGGAAAGCAGGCGACCCATCCATCATACCCTTGGGGCGCTCCACCTGTGTGGTACCCTGCAATCTGTTAGTCTCAAACCATGTCTATACATTGGGCAAGCACTGTATCTAATCAATTATTAACCAGTTTATCATTAACATTACTGCATGACTGTGATATAGGGCAAAACTCATTAAAGTTTAAACAGTCATTTATATCCAGAGGAATTCCTTGCCAAAATGGTATCGGTTCATTTTGAGCTGTGAAATAGACAGAGTAAGGAGTTATATCCCCACCCCCACCCCCACCCCCGAGTACTCATATTGTTCATTCTATTAAAGGTACCATGCGATGAGAATCGACAACATAATCAAAACAAAAATTCACTTTAAAGGGAAGTATTATCGACTTTTTATGAATTGGAATGATAACAAGACAGCAAGCTGACTCATTTGTGTAGAAAAAGATATCACAGTCTTATCATTCTGGAAAAGAATTTAAATTTTTCACCAAACATCACTGAGAGAGATGACTGATTCAATCTCTAGGGCAAGGGGAAAATCTTAATACATTCTGAGATTTGTGATGCCTGCCATGTTTTCACACAGGTTGAAGTAGATGCACTTCATGGGCTTTAACACACATCAAACAATGTTTCCTGTTTGGATACCCATGAGGGAAAATCTGAGACAGATGAGTTAAGTTATTAGTTTGATTAAAGAGATCTGATCTTTGTGGTACTGAAGCTGACAGCAGCCATATGGTACCTGTAAACCAGAATCCTGGGAAAGAACTGTTACTGGGGATTTTTGTGTTTTGTTTTTTTCTCCACCGACTTGTTTGGGGTGGTCGACTGGTGACAACTTTTAATGGAAAGAGGCTCTCACTTTTCGGCCCTTCAGAGGCTGCGGCGGACGGTGATTGCTCAACAGAAAAGCTGCTGCTTCGCCCTCCGCGGTACAGAGGAGAGTGCGGAATGTGGCCAGCTGTTGAAAACAAGAGAAGAGTTCATTTCAGCATAGAAAGTCACACCTGCGGGGACACCTAGGTGGCTTGGTCAGTTAAGTGTCTGACTCTGGATTTCGGCTCAGGTCATGATCTCACAGTTGTAAGATAGAGCCCCATGTCAGGCCAGCTTGGAATTCTCTCTCCCCTCTCTCTGCCTCCCGTCTGCTGGTGTTCTCTCTCTCTCTCTCTCTCTCTCAAAATTAATAATAAATAAACATTAAAAAAAAGTCATATATAACCTTTCCCTTACCAGGAACTAAAATACTGCAGTAAAAGTGTTCTAAATTATGAGTCATGTATATAATAAAACAATACTTCTACTAAGTTCTCACCACTATACAAATACCTATGGGTTCAAAAACTTAAGTACATAAGCATTCTTTATCTGGAGATGAAAGTAATATGAGGAAACAACATCTAGAATGTGGTTCAAAGAGTCCATATCTAGGAATCAGAGAATGTCACCTACCAAGTTCAGAAGAGGACAGTGGAAAGGTCACTGCACTGGCTTTCAAGGCTAGGTCCCAGTTCTGGGCCTGGTACAGACCAGTTGTGTGACCTTGAGCTCTAGCTTCATTTACTTCATCTATAAAGTAATGCATTGGATTATATTCCTTCAATAGCTGTCTTCCAACTCTTGGAACTACAATGGACGCTTATCAGTATTCCGGCACAACATGGCCTCAATTCGCACAGGAACCTTGTGGTCCTCATCCTATGGAATTTTGATCTTTTAAGTACTGTTTTCCTGAAACAATTACTTTGCCCTCACCATACTTGAGCCTTGGAAACAACAACCATGGTAAACATCCAGTACCCTTCAACCTCTGATAATGTTTAAATACAATTTAACTGGGATAGGCATATTTCTCATCAAAAGAGCTTAATTTTTCTTATTACAAAAAATGTTTACTTATCTTACAAACTTCATACAATATACAAGCATCAAGAGGAAGACAGAAGTTACTAGTAATCACAAGACATAATCACAGTTAACATTATGGAGTATATCCTTCCAGATGTTTTTCTTTATATAAACACACAAGCACACATGCACGTACACACAACATGTTTTATTACAAAAATAGGCTCAACTACCATGCTCTTTTGAAACTTTATTTTTTTAATTAATATATATCTTAGATATCTTGCCTGTCAATAAACATAAATCTATGTCACTATTTTTTTAAGTTTATTTAATTATTTTGAGAGACACAGAGACAGTGTGAGTAGGGGTGGGGCAGACAGAGAGGGAGAGAGAGAAAATCCCAAGCAGGCTCTGCACTGTCAGCACAGAGCCTAATGTGGGGCTTGAACTCATGAGACAATGAGATCATGACCTGAGCAGAAACCAAGAGTCAGACACTTAACCAACTGAGCCACCCAGGCACCCCTATGTCACTACTTTTAATTGCTGAAAAGTTTTCTATTATAAGCAGGATTTATAAATTATTCACCAATTCCTTGGTGATTTAATATTTTTTATCAAGATTTAGCACTGGTCTACAGTAGTAAAATGAAGATTGCTAACTGAATAATTCTACTGTCACAAAAATGTTCATCTAAAATACATTGTCAATTAACACAAGTAAGTTTTGGGTGTTTGTTTTGCTGCTCTGCTTCAGCAAAGACTAATTATTACACTATTGAGAATGAAAGCCTCCATTGTCTAAGCCGAGTTAGTCACCTAATCGCAGAGGCAAGTAGATTCAGACTAGGATACATCTATTAAGTTTCTGTCATCATCATTTAACTGAAGCCTAAAAGGATGTGGGCCTACATGGCAGAGAAGTAGTGGGATCCGTACTTCCCTCATCTCTAACTGAAGCCTAAAATATTTCTTGCACAACCCTGGCCAGGATGGGAGGCAGAGGTGACAGAGGTGCTCCACAATAAGCAGGCAACAGTTTGTAACCACAGTCCACGGAGATAAGTTCATGCATCATATACAAGCAGCCAGGTCTCTCCACAAATGATACTTCGAGGTGTCTTTTATTATTTATTTTTTTTAAGATTTTATTTTTTAAGTAATCTCTACAACCAACGTGGGGCTCAAACCCACCACCCTGAGATCACGAGTCACATGCTCCACTGACCAAGCCAGCCAGGCGCCCCAAGGTGTATTTTAAGAGGTATAGATATGGGCAAGACAAATATTTACAACTTAACTGTTACTCATATTTCATTAGACCAAATTATAGCTAAAGCCAGATGAGACTTGAATAATTGTCTGGTGAAGTCAAGCAGCAGAGGAAAATAAAATCTAAACTCTGGAGCCATAGGGAAGACACCCAGGTTTTTCCCCAGACCATGCGGATCAGGTTTGTCTGGAGTGACCTCTCCAGGTGGCTGTGCAGGAATCCGGAATCTGGAATCAGGGCACCCACTTGCTGGCCTAGGCCAACATGACTTGCCTCCCAGTGAAACTGCTGATTCCTCTGAAAACCTGGGCTTTATTTATCTCGCCCATCCTCCTTATAACTCCTCTGCAAGTTGATCATGGCTCCCTACCTCTGCAACACCTTGACCTCATGGTGTAAAACTGGAATTTACTCTAGATCTTTCTCTGAACCTATCCTGATGTCTCACCAAACCCCTGACCTTTCTGGCTCTGGATCTCCCTCCCAATCGCTTTGCCCAGGTAGGTAGACCTACATCTGCCAGTGTCTGCTCAGATTTGCTTTTCTTGGCTCTGCACAAGAAAATGCACATCCTTGGCTGGCCCCTACCAGTCTCCTTGCTTTCCGGACCCCAGGCTTCTTGCAGACAGAGAATCGGCCACTCTGTCACTAAGGCTCATAGCATCTGCGGGGGTCCTGGCAGCAGTCTCCACAGATCAGCCTGATGTCTGAGGTGGGTATGACCTGTTTTGCTATTTTTCTTGGCTCTAATACTCAAATTTTAATGTCCTTATATAGCAAGCCCAGCAAGCAGAAATACTCTCTTCTAATGTTTTGTAAATAACTTTGCTTATGTCACTCCAGTGCTCAAATGTCTAATGGCACTCCACTGCCTGCCAAAGCTGGATAATAATGAAAATAAAATCTCTTACAGAACATGGTAGGCCAGGTAATGTGCTAAGTGCTTTATATACATATCTCATTTAATCAATGATATACTATTATCCCCACTTTAAAGATGAGGAACTTGAGGGACAGCTAGGAAGTTTCAATAAATAAGCCGTCTGGCAGGTAAGTCATATACTAACTAACCACTACTGCATCTCTTTTCCCCCCTATTTTCCCCTAATGTCTTTTCATTAAGTTTTTATTATGGAAACTTTCCGACATACACAAAAGTAGAAAGGGCAGCATAATAAACCACCACAAACCCATCACCCAGCTTCAACAACCATTAACACAGCCAATTTCATTTCACCCATATTCTCATTCATTCTCTTTCCACCTCCCATCCTGCCCAAACTGGATAAGATTGAAGCAGATTCTGAACATCATATCGTTTCAGGTGTAAATATTTCAAAATATAATTCTAAAATGTGTAATATTTCTACCTCTAATAAGACCCCCAAAACAAACTTATTAGCCTGGCTTCTGAATCACCAGGTTCTAACTAACTAGATTATCTCCGATTATGACCACACACAGGTTCTGTTCTAAGCCAGTTTTATGAAGGGTGGCTCCAGAGCATCTGAATGAAAAGACTTTGGGGTAATTCGTAAAACTTCAGGTTGCTGAACTCTACCCCAGACCTTCTGAATCAGAAATTCTGATAAGGCCCAAGGGTCAACATTTTGGTAAGCTTCCCCAGGTAACTGTTGTATACTCTAAAGCTTGAGAACTTCAGGTACAAACTTGCCCACATATCTTCTGTACTTCCTTTACTTGCCTTATTTATGGTGTTCCATCTTGAAATTGCTCCCTTTCCTTTACTACTTCGAACCAGTCACCACGTTTTCCCTAGACCAGATGTCAGCTCTTTCATGAAGTCTTTTCCTGATTTTTCCAATAAAATAGTCTCTCCTTTTTTAAACATCCTTACACTTTATATCTCTTATGTACCAAGCACAGCCATTGTGATATCCTTTCTTATGCATTTATTTTATCTTGTCTATCAGATTACAAACTACTTGAGGATAAGGGACATTTTTAACACTTCTTTGTAATTTTGTGTATTATGCCCTATAAGAATTAGCAATTATTAAACGATTCTAGAATTGACTTGTACTGTCTCCTATAATTTAGAACTTTAATTTCAAAGCTAACTATACACAGTTTTATATCAAGTCAAAATCAATGTTCAAGCAAATGGATTCTTTCCCCATTTCACATTTAGCCTAAAGATGCAGAAGCTAAGAAAACTATTCCTAGATCATTATCATTAATTACAAAATGTAACATTTTACTATTTAAAAAGGATGTTAGAACTTTGCTTCCAGATATGCTGGACTGCAGACAACCTCCCTGTGGAAAACAACGCTAAAACCCAGATGTAATACAAAAAGCAACAAGTCACAGGTACTGGAGAGTGAACAGAAGCAGAGGGACTCAGGTGGGGAGTTTATGCTCACTTGAAGGAGAGATGGGAGCTCTATAAGTGAGTTCTGATTTCCAGTTTTTCACCTGGAGCTGAGAAGAGTCTGCAAGGTGCACACAGTGCAATGGAGCACACTGGTGTTACAAGGATAGAGGCAGAGAGGGTCATCAACTCTACACCCAAGAACCACACATGGCTGTACTGAGACCAGAGCTGCTGTGTGAGAACGAAAACCTGAAGTTCAAGCCCTACCAAAAAAATTACCTGCTAGCACAGAGGAAAAAGTGCTCATCAGAGAAAAATAACCGAATCCAGAATGTCCACAACTTAATGGTCGTCACATCTAGAATACAATAAAAAATTACTTAACATGCCAAGAGGCAAGAAAATGGAACACCTTCTCCAAATAAGCAACTCCATTGCTTATGAAGTGACATAAGCAAAGTTATTTACAACATCAACAGTCACACCCAAGATGAACCAAATTAGGAATTTACAAGGATTTTTTTTAACTTTTAAGTTTTTTGTTAATGTTTATTTCTTTTTGAGAGAGAGAGAGAGTGTGTGTGTGTGTGAGCAGGTGAGGGGCAGAGAGAGAGGGAGACACAGAATCTGAAGCAGGCTTTGAGCTGTCAGCACAGAGCCCAATGTGGGGATCGAACTCACAAACCACGAGATCATGAGCTGAGCTAAAGTTGGATGCTTAACCAACTTGAGCCACCCAGGGGCCCCTGAATTTACAAGTATTTTTAAATGAGTATTTTAACTACCTGAGGGTCATATGTTAAACAAAGCATCATTTTAATGCTTGAGAAATCTTAGCAGAGTAGTGGTAAGTCTCAGAAGAAAAATAGATATAATAAAAGAGAACCAAACAAAATTTTAGAACTAAAATATAGAATTGCTAAAACAAAAAAATTAACTAGATAGACTTAATAGTCAAATTGACATGACAGAGGAAAGAGCAAATGAACTTGAATATAGATAAGTAGAAATTATCTCTGGTGAAGAACAGAGATTAAAAAATTATTTTAAAGAAATAGAACCTCGGGGATGTGTTAGATGATATTAAAAGGTTAAAGTATGCATAATTGAAATATCAGAAGGAAAGGAATGAGAAAATGGGGTGCAGGATACATAAAAGTTCAACTCATAAGTCATCAAAAACTTAAACGTAAGAGCTACAACTATTAAAGTATGAAAAAAATATTTGGAGGCATATAGTTAGATTTAAGAAATCTTAAACAGGTCATCAAAAGCACAAATTATAAGGAATAAGTTGATAAAAATGAATTACATCAAGATTAAGAACTTTTGCTCTTCAAAAGACATAGTTTTAAAAATGGGGGGGCAAGCAACAAACTGGGAGAAAACTTTGCAGAACATGTATTTTAAAAAGGGCTTTATCCTGATTGTATAAAGAACTTTTGCAATTCAATAATGAAAAGACAAAACCCAATTCAAAAAGGAAAAGATGACTTGAACAGGTATTTCATCAAAAAAAGATATACGTAGTCAATAAACATAAGAAAAATGCTCAACATTACTAGTCATCAGATGAATGCAAATTAGAAATCATATATAACCTCTAGAATGGCTAAAGTTAAAAAGACTGACAACACTAACTGCTGACAAGGATGTGGAAGAGCTAGAAATCTCATATATTGCTGGTGAGAATGGAAGATGGAACAGCCACATTAAAAAACAAGATGGCAGGTGTGCCTGGGTGGCTCAGCTAGTTAGGTGTCTGATTCGGCTCAGGTCATGATCTCACAGTTTGTGAGTTCAAGCCCCACATAGGGCTGTGTGCTGACAGCTTAGAGCCTGGAGCCTGCTTCAAATTCTGTGTCTCCCTCTCTCTCTCTCTCTCAAAAGTAAAATAAAAACATTAAAAAATTTTTTTAAAACAATATGGCAGTACCTTAGAGAATTAAACATGAATTTACCACATGATCTAGTAAATCTAGTGTTAGGTACTGCCACAAATCGTGAAAACATGTGTCCACAAAAAAATATATGACAATTATTCCTAACACCCAAATATGGATAGCTATTATTCCAAACTGGAAGCAACCCAAATGTCCATCAATTGGTAAATAGATTTAAAATAATGTGGTATACTCTTATGTGGATCCTGAGAAACTTAACAGAAACCCATGGGGGAGGGGAAGGAAAAAAAAAAAAGAAAAAAAAGAGGTTAGAGTGGGAGAGAGCCAAAGCATAAGAGACTCTTAAAAACTGAGAACAAACTGAGGGTTGATGGGGGGTGGGAGGGAGGGGAGGGGAGGGGAGGTGATGGGCATTGAAGAGGGCATCTTTTGGGATGAGCACTGGGTGTTGTATGGAAACTAATTTGACAATAAATATCATATAATAAAAAAATAAACTGATAAAAAAATAAAATAAAATAATGTGGTATATCCATATCATAGAATATTAGTAAGAGTCAGTGAATCTTAAAAACATTATGCTAAGTAGAAATGCAAAAATCTATGTACTGTCTGATTCCATTTAAATAAAATTCTAGAAAAGGCAGAATCCTAGGAACAGCATCTCAAAGACTGCCCAGAGCCATGGTTGAGGAAGGAGGTAGAGCGCAAGAGAATTTTCAGGCCAAGTGATCTGTTTCATATCTTGATCTAGTGGTTGCTGCACAGTAATATATAATAACAAAATCAACTGCACACTAAAATTCATGAATTTTATTGTATGCAAAGATCATAACAAATAAGAGAGATTTTTTAAAAAAAATAGAGCAAAGAATTAAAACCAAATATTCTGCACACTGAATTCAGCAGATGAGTAAGCCAATTTAGATAATTTAGGATAACCCTAAGAAACTTGGCAGAAAAGTTAGCTTAGCCTTCCAAAGAGAATGATGGATCTGTTATCAAAACTATCTGAAAACAGCATATCTGTTTACTAGCCTGGCAGTTAAATCAAGCATTTCAATAAGTGACTCTGGGGACAAAAATGGGCTTGAATCAAATAAAAGAAAATGAAAACTGTCTGATTTGCCTTTTTGGTCAAACAGTGACTTGGCAAGAAATAGCAGTAGAAAGACCTAGAAAAAAAATTTGGCACTAACTCACTAAAAAAAGAATTTAATCTTCATGGCTAGTGACATTATATGGTAGAATTGGAAAATAAATAAAACAATGTGCCTCAGGGACTTCAAAAATAAACAGCTGCCCAAGTTGAGATTAAAAATTATCGTTTGGAAAGTAACTCTCAAGTGGTATACACAAAAGACATATTCATTTTACTTTATAGGAAACAGATAACTGAATAATCATCTCAACTCTCTCAGGCTTTGGATTTTTTTAAATTTTTTTTTTTAACGTTTATTTTTGAGACAGAGAGAGACAGAGCATGAACAGGGGAGGGGCAGAGAGAGAGGGAGACACAGAATCTGAAACAGGCTCCAGGCTCTGAGGTGTCAGCACAGAGCCCGACGCGGGGCTTGAACCCACGGACCGTGAGATCATGACCTGAGCCGAAGTTGGACGCTTAACCGACCAAGCCACCCAGGCGCCCCTGGATTTTTTTTAAATAACCTCTTTATTTTAGAACAGTTCTGAATTTACAGAATTATTAAAAAGATTGTATGAGTAGTTCTCATATACCTCATACTCAATTTCCCCCATTATTAATATTTTACATTACATGGTACATTTTTCACAATTGGTGAACCGATATTAATATGTTACCATTAACTGCGGTCCATCCTCTATTAAGATTTCCTTTGTTTTTACCTAATACCTTTTTCTGTTCTAGGATCTCACCAGGAAACAGCATTACACTTGGTAGTCATATTTCCTTCAGCATTCTTGATGACAATTTCTCAGATTTACCTTGCTTTTGATTACCTTGACAGTTTTGAGGAGCACTGACCTGCTGTTTTGTAAAATGTCCCTCATTTGGGCTTTGTCTGATGTTTTTCTCATGGTTAGACTGGGATTGGACTTTTAAAATATCTTTTGCTTCATTCTTTAACTCTTAAAATCACATAATGTCTTATTATAAAAATTTAGATTATTACCCAGATAATCATGTCCATCTGGTTAGAAAATGTCTGAAAGTACTCCTACTATAGATTTAAGTAAATGTAAGTAGATCACAGTGAATTATCATTCATACTAAAGCTCTAAAATATAGCTATTATTTTATATATTCTACCATATAAATACCCCATTAATACTTAATATTAATTAATTGAGACCTAAATAAGACACAGCAGTGTATCCACAGATAGTCACAATTCCTAACTTTACAGTGAGTCATTTTTTTTAATGTTTATTTATTTATTTTGAGAGAGAGAGAGCACAAGCACGAGAGCAGGGGAGGAACAGACAGAGAGATAGAGAATCTCAACAAGGCTCCACATTCAGTGTGGAACCCAGGGCAGGACTCGATCTCATGTGAGATCATGACCTGAGCAGAAATCAAGAGTCAGACACTCAACCAACTGAGGCACCCAAGTGCCCCTACAGCAAGTCATTTTGTTTAGGTTAGTCTTATGCATTTTAAGGAACTAAATTATATATTTTAACGTACTCTCTTCCAAATGGCAGGTGGATTTTAAAAAGTTATTTTCCAAGTGGCTTTAAGAAATAAAAATATCCTTAAAACATGAGGAAGAACATGAGCTCCTATTATTACTACCTTATGTTCAAATTTAACAAAGGAATGTAAAAGTAAACAGTTTAACACATGAAGGAAAGAAAAATGTACTCCATTACTAAGGCCACTGAATCAGTGACAGGTCATTTTTCTTATGACACAATGCACCTTATTCATGATTGGAAAAAGTCACAGGAATTTCCATGTCAGTCAAACTCTGGACTTCAATCCCAACTTTTACAAAACGTTTTAATTAGTATGTTCCAGAGTATTATTTGGCTTTAATCCTAAAGACAAGGCCAACAGAAGTTGGATGTGTTCAACATGCCAAGGAGAAATGTTATCTGACATGACCTTGGAAAAGGTGAACCAGCTCTAGTCTTTGATTGGGGGAAAAAAATAAACAGCTAGGAAGGTGGGCTAGCCCAAAATAGAAGTACTTTATCAGCTGCAAAAATTATTAGACTATGTTCTTATTCAGATTTTGCAGCAAGTAATTCAAGTAGGAAAACAAAAAGAAAATAAAACCCACTAAGCACAGCATCCCAGAAGATATAGCATCCACCTGTCAGATTGGTTAGTCACACAGATTGCAGATCTGAGCAGAGTGTCTAGGCCCAAAGACATCTTGAGCCTGCAGACTGCTTGGCTTATCGTGGGGGCTCAATATGTTTTTCAGAAAAACAAGTGAGGAAATGTCTTCACTAAAACAGCACGGGTGCAAATGCTCAAATAGCGCCTTAGCAAATCCTCTAAGTCCCTCAAGCAGCCCCACAAAAGTTCTGTCAACAAAAGCCTAAAGATCCATTGTTGTTCTCACTGCTTACTTTCTGAATGTCAAATTTGTAGGAGGAGCAGGTCTAGGGACTGAGGTCAAAAAGGAGAAAGTCCCCTTGATGAGCACTGGGTGTTGTATGGAAACCAATTTGACAATAAGTTTCATATTAAAAAAAAAAAAAGAGTAGCCTCTCTCCTGATTTGCTCATTTATATCCCAGCCTGTTTATATCTCAGACCAAAAAAGAAAACATTTATAGCCTTTAAAGCCACTTCACTTTCCTCAGTGTCTGTATGCACATGGCATTTCTAACAACTGGGAGAGAAATCATCTAATCATAGAAGGTCAAATAAGAAAGGGACACAAGTTTTACCTGGTCCAACCACCTATCTGATTAATGAAGGGAAAACATAGGCTTCATAATGCAGCAGAAATTAAGGGCAGGGTTTTTATTTTTTAAAAAAGTTTCAGTCCCGTTTCCTCTAGTAAATCAGAATCAACCTTGAAGCAGTGGCATACCTGTTGAGAGCTGATATTTATAGGTTGTTTTAAAACGATCCATGTGACACTCTCAAGAAGAGGTGGGACCGTAAGGGAACCAGGGTATGTCCAGTAGTCCCAGGACGGAGGAAGCAGAGATAATGGGTCAAAATTCGTGAATCGAGTTTGTTTACCCTAGTGGAGAAAAAAGAATTCCTACAAATTACAATGGGATAGCTTTACACAGACCTCAAAAAAACACACATCCCATGAAACACGATTTTACTGGAATTCTTTAACTCATGGAATTATTTAGTATCTGCCTTTGTATCTTTAAAAAAAGTATCTACCTTAATCTAAAAATTTTACATGAAGCAGCACATTACCTAAATTTATTTAAGAAGCACAAGATTTGTTTGAAATGTGCTGCAACTAAATGCTTATTGTGCAAAACTCCAATATGAGAAACTAAGTATGCATAGATTTATTAGTAATGGTTTTAGATAATTTAAGACCCCTTCATAATTTTCAAAACACACTTGGCAATAGGTTAATTCTGCTCTATTGGTCAAGTGTGTTCCAAACCTGCTTCAAAGCAGATAACATATCCAATGTCCAAAGTCTAAGTTATTAAAAGAAGGTAAGAGAATTCAGGAGAGAACAAGTCATTAGCACATAGTATTTTATTGTACCTTTTCTTTAATGGAATCCAAAATGTCAGTAATCTTTTGCAGTTGAGAATTGTGTTCACCAATCTGAAAGCATGAAATTTCAAAAGAAATGGTTACTGTTAACAGAACAGGTCTGATTCACTCCATGCCAGTCACTTTTTTTTAACCCTTTTTTTGAAAAACCTTTGCCAACCCAGAACAAACAGTAATTGTTCTATAATGAATCTGTCTTTTACCTGCTGGCTTTAGCATGCCAGAGAATGTGAATAACAAGATAATGTTACAGGGCTCCTTGGCTGAATTATAAGTTTGATTCTAAAACGAGTAGTAACAGCTACATATTCTTTAGCTTTATGAAGGTTTAATGTACAGGTTAACTTAAGAGAAAACTTGCTTAGGAAACTCTAACATAATACTTGCACAATTCAACCAGATGTGACCTTCAGACCCTACATCTAAACAGACCCTTGTGACATCAAACTATTAAAAGAAAACATCTCCCATTCTCAACCTAAAATGATTTGAGGTCCTGAACCAAAACGATATATTGTCATGAGTAGGAATCATCAGAAAAATAGATGTAACCCTTTTCATTGTTAGGGATGTCCTGAATCGACCTGAAGGTTTTAAGTCCTTCAGGATGAAAGTATAATCTCTTGCTTCATTTGGACTCCACTGCCACCAGCAGACTTGGTGGCCAAAGGGAGGGAGCCGCTGCCATTCATGCCTCCCTCCCTTCTGCCCTGGGCTTCCCCCAGTCCCAGCCCCAACGAGTTACATCACACACAGAGTCTGTGGCAAAGCAGAAGTGCACGCCCTGCAAGAATGCGGTGCAGTGGGAGCCCAACCCACCCACGGGTATTATAACAATGATACTTGCCTAATCCCATGTGAATATTAGACAAAGGAAACTGCAACAAAATTTTTAAAAAACTGGTCAGCGTGTTTGAGACAACAAACCATTGTGGTAAAACTAGTGCTTCAAGGATCAGGAACTTGAACTTGACTGTCTGTTATCTCTAAAGACTGTGCAATCAGGAAGAGCCTACAATAAAACCTACAATAAGAGCCTACAATAAAGATCTTCTTCTCAGAATGTTAGTGTTATTCCTGCTACTATTATTGTTGTTGCTGCTGCTGCTGTTTCTACCCACATAAAAATGATCAATGGACAATAAGAGGAAACAGAAGACAAATCTCCTAAGGTAGTTGTGGGCTATTAGATGAATCATAAATTAATACATAAATTTTTAATATTAATTGCAAAAGGAAAACATTAAGGTTAGAATGAGTTTACTATTAAAAGTGGTAGACTATCTTCTCCATGACTGAAACTCTTTATCCAACATGACTGATCAATTATTTAAAATGAAATCAGTGTATTCTCACCTGTAAAAATACTCCCAAAACAGCTAGTCCATCTGGCTCATGAGCTGCCTCAACAAAGCTGGGATATTTGTCTGAATTCCAATGAACAACATGGAGCTGAAAGGGAGGTATGCAAAATAATTCAAATGTTTTATTGTGAAACGTCCTTAAAAACATGAATGAAAATAGAATATTTATATAGATGTTCTGGTGCTGTGCACTCATGTATATAACGTATTCTTCACAAGAATCTTGGAGAGCATCTTATTTGTTTTCATTTGTTTTCATCCAAAAACCAGAGGCATGAATGGCATCCAAAAACCAGAGACAAAAACCATGGCCACTTAGTCTGTGGTGCACTATCACAAGTTCTACATCATTATTTAGAATGCTCTGGACTATCCTGCCAAGGAACAATCTCCAGCCATTGCTCCTGAGTGACTTAAGGCTCCCCCACAGCCTTCCAAGGGTGGGATTGCAACAGAGCCACCTTAGGTCAGGTCCCAGCTGGTGGCAGAGTCCACTAAATGAGCTTAGGCTCACAGGATGGCAGAGAAGTCCACTGAGGTCTGCAGTGACTGAGTCCTGCTGCTAAGGACAGTGCCAATTGTTCCTGAAACTGCCCAGTCAGCTGTTCATCACTGTACTCTAAGACTTTTTATGGCTTGAAAGTGCAAACTCTCCTTAACACAACTATTTTAAGCAATATTCACACATTTATTACCATCTATAAATATGTTCAGATCCTTTGCTGACAGCAACTTTTAATGGGGACAAAGAGGCTTTGTCTAGGAACAGGAACTAGGAACCAGAGGTGTCTGAGGATGAAAATGAGAGGCAGGTGGTGCTACTGAGGTGGGGGAAAGGAAAGATGGGGAGAGGGAAGGAGTTGGAAGACTTGGAACTCTAGAAAATAGGTTACACCTACTTCACAACTCGGACCTCATGCAAAATCCAAAGGTGTTCTAAATGTTCTGCCATTGTAAACAGTGCAGTATCCCTATCACACAAACAACTGTGGAAGACTGTAGAATAACAATACGGCAGAAAACCACTCTGGGAAGATCTTCATTCCTGATTAAGGGGAAGAACAATCTAAACTAAGATAGATGCTAAAGGGCAATATGCCACACTCACATGATTCAGCCAAGATCATGAGTAGACCATGTGGTCCAAGAATCCCTATATGAGGGACTGACTTCAGATAAAATCTCCTTTAAATAAATCCTTTTGGCAACTCAGGAAGGAAACACATATAAAGGGTTTCATGCACAAATAACCTTTCTAGCTAACTCTTACAGAGAGGATTTAGTATGTTCAAAGACATGTTTTTAATCCCATGCTTTAACTATAACTTCACATCTTATAGGCAACTAATATGGGGGATTTCTGAATAAATAAGAATTATAAATAGTGAGCCACAAAACTATAAAATAGTACACCATCCACAAATAATCAAGGATGATTGTGGGATATCCAGATAGAAAATACAAAAGTGGGTCCCACCCTGTGACCCAGTAATTGCACAAAGGATAAAAAGAAATATAGATTCAAAGGGGGTACGTGCACCCCAATGTTTAGAGCAGCATTATCAGCAATAGCCAAACTATGGAGAGACCCCAAATGTCCATCGACTGACGAATAGATAAAGAAGATGTGGTACACATATACAATGGAATATTACTCAGCCATCAAAAAAGAATGAGATCTTGCCATTTGCAAGGACATGGATGGAGCCAAAATGTATTACACTAAACAGGATAAGTCAAACAGAAAAAGACAAATACCATATGATTTCACTCATATGTGGAGTCTAAGAAACAAAACAGATGAACATATGGAAAGGTGGGGGGGGGTCAGGGAATAGAAGAGAGAGAAACAAATCACAAGAGACTCTTAAAGACAGAACAAACTGAGGGTTCAGAGAGGGAGGTGGGTGGGGGATGGGCTAGATGGGTGATGGGCATTAAGGAGGACACTTGTGATGAGCACTGGGTATCGTATGTAAGTGATGAATCACTGAATATTACTCCTGAAACCGGTATTGCACTGTATGTTAACTAAATAAAATTTAAATGAAAAAAAAAGTGGAGGGGCGCCTGGTTGGTTCAGTCAGTTAAGCATCCGACTTCAGCTCAGGTCATGATCTCACGGTTCATGAGTTTGAGCCTCACATTGGGCTCCCTGCTGTCAGCGCAGAGCCCGCTTTGAATCCTCTGTCTGCCCCGCCCTTGCTCTCTCTCTCTCTCTGTCTCTGTCTCTCTCTCTCTCTCTCTCTCAAAATAAATAAACATTAAAAAAAAAAAAAGTGGATTCCAGTGGCACCATGTTCCAAGTTGGTGTGAGATAGCTGGAGGAGGAACAAAACCTGAAAACACTAAATGATGAAACAAAATTCATTTGGCTCACATGAGATAGATGACATTCCACTGGAAGGGAGGGGCTGAAAAGAACATTAAGGTTGTTTAAAATGGCTCTGTGCCAATCCATCAGCTCACTTAGTAAGAGATGACACCAAAGAGATAGAAAGATGTGAAATGACTTCTTTAGGTTCACAACCACAATTGACTAAAAAATGAACATGTAACTAAAGAGAAATGAATCTATATATCCTGCTGCTGGTTAAAAAACAGCAAATGTTTAGAATATTCTGGGAAACTAGAGCAACAAAACTCTTTTTAAACAAGTCTTTCTCCCACACACCTTGCCTAACTGGCAGCAATACCTTCAGAGAAACTGTTATCACTTGTATTAGCATTTGTATTTGAATTAAAACTCAAACAAATAGCAAACTCACATTTCCTGACTAACAACAACAGCCACCGTGATTGAAGTCATAGCCATGACAAAAATGGAAATGAGAAGATTCTTCCCTGTTGGAAGATAATTCCTAAATAATAGTATTATTCAACTTTAGCATTTTTAACTGCATACTACTGATATGTCAATTACGCTTAGCATGCCCAAGATTGCCATTAATGTTAAAATCATAGTTTTACTATCATCTACATATTTAATATGCTTACTATATAATCTGCACAAACTGGAATCAGATGAAGTTCTAAATATGGAGTGGATTAGGGGCGCTTGGGTGGCTCAGTCGGTTGAGCGTCCGACTTCGGCTCAGGTCATGATCTCACAGTCTGTGGGTTCGAGCCCCGCATCAGGCTCTGTGTTGACAGCTCAGAGTCCAGAGCCTGTTTCAAATTCTGTGTCTCCCTCTCTCTCTGCCCATCCCCCCACTCATGCTCTGTCTCTCTCTGTGTGTATCAAAAATAAATAAATATTTAAAAAATTTTAAATATGGAGTGGATTATTAGTCTACTTTGTATAGATGCCTAACCCTTGGGATATGGTTTTTCATGATTTAGATCACTTTAATCTCTCTATAACAGTTACAAATCATCAGAGTAGACCTCAAGTTAAGTTTTTATATGGTACATTTTACATGGTTTTCCTTTCCTTTCTTTTCTTCTTTTTATTGTGTAAGAGGGTACAACTCAATGACAATCATGAAATTAGGTACAAATGTAGCTGGAAAAACTAATTAACACTTTAGACTCCTATCTACAGCTCAGCACAAAGGGACTCTTTTGAACCTGAAACTAAAAGTAAGTGACTCCCAAATGCCTCCAGCACCAGCCTGGACCTCTTCCCTAAAGTCCACACTTGCACCCAACAGCCCTCTTGAATGTGAACCAAGGATATCTATCTAATAGACACCTCAAACTTAACATGTGCAAAACAGAAAGTTAACTACTCTCTGCAATCTGCTTCTCCCTGGACTTGCCCATCTTAGTAAATGGCAGAACCATCCTGCTTGTTCAAGCCAAAATCTTAGGAGTGTTTCTAGACCCCTCTTTTTTTCTCCCTTCAATCTTGTCATCCTTTTCATTGCCAAGTCCCACTGACTTCACTTCGCAAACACATCATGGACTCATCTAGCTCTCTTCATCTCCACCACACCCATACCCCAAACCATCATTGCTCATTTGCACTACATCCATAAGCTTCAAATTTGTCTCCCTGTTTCAACCTTAGCCCAACCTCTTCTCCACATAGCAGCTGGTTCTATTTTATAAAATATAAAGTAGAACATGACATTCCCCTGCTCAAGACCTTCCTTCATCTTTGTCTCGATACATTAAGGATAAATCCCAAATTTCTTACCATGCCCCACAAAGCCTGACAAGGCATGGTCCTTGCCTGCTTCTCCAGGACATGGCCTATAACTTCTCCCTAATTCCAATCCCAGAAGCCAAAGGCTTTTGCTTCTTAAACATGCCAACCTTACTCCTGCCTGGGATCATCTGTCTTTGCTGTGCCCACTTGCTGAGAAGCTCTTTAGATTTTCTCATAGTGACTCTTAGACATTCAGTTTCAATTCACATAAATCACAAAGAAACGTTTCCTAACTATTCAGTAACACTACCAGCTCCCATGGTATGTTCCTATCAAAGAACTTATCATGTACCATTTATTAATGTTTATCATCTACCTCTAACATCCCCCCAACTCTGAGGTCTGACCCAGACTTCCTCATTCTCCATCAGCATTCCTGTCTCAAACCAGAAAACATGACCCCCTCCTCCTCTCCCCTTCAAACCAAGTTAATCAACAAATCCCACTGAAGGGGGATACTTCCAGTCTATACTTCTAGCCAGCACTCCAATTAACTATACTATCATCGATTTACCTGGAACTCCCCCAAAATATCTTCTCACTGACTCCTCTTATCCATCCCTGCTTCAACCCAATTTATTTTCAAATGGTACCTAGAATGTTTTTTAAATGCAAATATGATCACTTTCCAGTTCAAAGCTAGTCAGTGGCTTCCCACTGCACAGAGAATGAAGTTCACAATCCTTACCATGACTTACCTTACTAAGTGCAGGCCCTCCAGCCCTTCCAACCCTACCTGGGGCAGCTCTCCTCCTTGTTCATGCACCAATCCAACTAGCCACTTTGTTCTTCAAATACGGGATGCACTTCCCACCCCAAGTCCTCATACATGATCCCGTGCAGGACCACTGCTGTTTCTCTACTTTGCCCGGCTCACTGCTGCTCATCCTTTGGTTGGGGCTGAAGGGCTGTTTGCAGGGATGTGTTCCCTGTTCTATCCCTACTTCCTTCCAGCATTCCCTTCAGGATGAGCACAAGTCAGCTAGGCAAACATGGGGGACATAGTAGAGTCACAATGAATTCTTAAAGAGTGAACGAATTCATGAACAAATGAACAAAATAAGAAATAGTCTTAAACATATATTAAAGAATATATGAAATTCCAGTCAAAGCTTTATCTCCTTCAAGAAGGAAAGTCTACAAAGATGTTTCTTGCTCTGCAAGTCAGGACTCCGAGCTTCTGGAAAATTTCAGGATATGGGTGCCCTTTTCAAGAAACAACTTGCCAGCTCAGATAAGATCTCTCTGAGAGTATGCATTCAAGTTTATGAAACTAGAAAGTAAAACCATAAAGCAATGTGACTAATTTTTCTTAGTTGTTTAGGAATATTACAAAGCAGTAATCCAAAACCAGCTCAATCCCCACAAAGCCTTTAAGATTTAGAACAAAATGTGAGATTTAGAACACAAAATGTGAGAAAGCAACATAAAAACTGTTCAGCAGATGATATAAACTGAGGCACCACACAGATTCAGAAGTCCCACTTCCTACATTCTTGGCTTCTTTTCTCCACTGGCACGGGACACTTTGGATATACATTTTATTTCTCCATCCTAAAAACAGAGCAGGTCCCACACCTTAAGCACTTGGCCTCAGACAAAAGTGTTTTAAGTTGACAAAATGGACACTTTGGTTGATAGACTCAAAGAATAGATGTACCTGTGAATGGAAGAGCAAAACTGGAAAAAAGTTCTGTTGGTTGGATTTCTCTGAACAGCAGAATTATAAAGGAGTATCCATACTCCACAGCTCAGTAACCATGAGAAAATGAAGAAAAACTTTACTGGCCTGGTAACACTGCTCTGTCTCACCTAGATGGCTCACAAGCCAAATTATTTTCACATAAACAGCTTTGGTTGAGTCATACAATAATTCACTTTCGCTTCATGAAAAAGTTGGGTGTTAGCAATATTTAACAGTATGAAAACTTGAAGTATATTATGCTTTGTCATTGAACAGAGGATTAGAAAAAGTAGAGTATTATTAACAAATATAATTATAAAGAAGTGACTTTCCAATTTAAAAAAAAAATCAATGATGGGTGCCTGGGCAGCTCAGTCAGTTAAGTGGCCAACTTCGGCTCAGGTCATGATCTCGCGGTCCGTGAGTTCAAGCCCCGCGTCAGGCTCTGTGCTAACAGCTCAGAGGCTGGAGCCTGCTTCAGATTCTGTGTCTCCCTCTCTTTCTGCCTGTCCCCCACTCACGCTCTGTCTCTGTCTCTCAAAAAGTGAATAAACATTAAAAATTTTTTAAAGAGTCAATGAATGCTTTATTGTGTTATGCTTTACCAATGACCTTAATAATTAACAGATTCCATTCTATACCTGTAATTATAGAGGTAATGTAGAGTTTCGGAGAATTTGTGTCTTTGTTTTTTCTTCCCTACAAGAAACTCCGCCATTCACTATTACCTCTACAAAATATGATATTAGTATGTATCTCTCTCTGGACCAAATACGTATACATTTGGGTCCAAATCAAATGTCTCTTTCTCTGCCTTCTCAGTGGACTTTTGGGAAGCACAATAGATAGTATAGAAAGATTTGTAATTTGGTATCAGACAAACTTGAATTTAAACCCATCTTACCCACCCCCTAATTGGATAAGTTACTTAATCTCTCCAAATCTGCAGTTTACTCATTTCTAGAATGAGCACAATAACCCTAAGCTCTCAGAATTGGTATAAGACTCAGAAGAGCCACACTGATCGCTCTCATATTGATAAACTCTCATGTTGATTGAATAAAGCAATTTCAGACACTGAGAAACCTAACTGACTCAGGATCAATTTGGAGTCAAGAGAGTTGCCCTCTGCGTTCCTTAAATCCCATAACCTAGGAAAACACCAAATCATGCATCTATGTCTGTTGGCTTACCTCTGCAGCGTATCTCACTCCATCCACCACGTGTTCAGAGCCGTGATCATCAGCAGACCCCCAATGCAGGTGAAACTGCCGCAGCCTGTAGTTTCCAGTGAGAGGACCCCCACGCAGAACTAAAATGGCGATGCATTTTCAATTGTGAGCAAGAAAACAATCTTTACACATGCTGCTACAACCCACATCATCTCCCTGAACACACGCAGGTCCTCCAAGGAAGTGTTTACAAATGTGTCATTCAGTTTGTGGACAGGAACACAACTTTTAGGTATATGAGGAGTGCGTACAAACATTTTAAAAGGTTGGAGAGCCTACAAAACAGATTTTTATGGAATATCTGGGAAATCACAGCAGACAGTGGTTGGAAAGTAGAAGAAATTAGGAGTTCTTAAAGGTAAGGAATTGGTCTGTTTATTGGAGAATGTCAGCCTCTCTGAATAAGGATGTGATTATGTAAAAAGGGCCACCTTGAACTTGGTAGAGCAGTCCAGCATTATGATTAAAGAATAGTGCCCTGCACTGAGAAGACCTGGGCTCATGCTCTTGCTGGTGATCTTGCATGAACTCTAACTTCAAAGCACCAGCTTTCATGTCTGTAACCTCAAGAGAGTAATGCTCCCTCCTCCTAATGCTGTTTTGAAACTAGAAGAAAAGTTGAATACAAAGGACTTAACACTGCCTGGCACACAGTGAGCATGCTGGACATGTTAGCTATTATTACTATTTTATTGTGTTAGGATTACTACAAAAACTGGCCAAGTAAGCATATTTTCTGTACTTAAATTCTATCTTCCCAGGGAAACCTGGAATACAGTGCAAAATTAACTCTTTTCTGACAACAGAATCATATCTTAAGTATATAGAAAATCTTCTTAATATAAAACATAGCTCTAACCTGTCTCCTCCTAATTAATCTTTATTGGGCATGTTTATGGGGGGATAAGACAGCACTGGATATTGAATATACCATACGCATTACTAATCTCCCACCAACATCCAGTAGAATTAAGTGTTAGATTATGAGGTTCAGTCTTAATAACAGTTTGATTTAAATGACCTTCCTCTTCAGAGATTTCAGATAGGTAGACAGATAGAGATAAAGAGAGAGAGAGAAATCTCAAAATTTGTCAGGAATGATCCATCTTATATATGAATCAAAAGATGTTAATGGGGTTCCTGGCTGGCTCAGTCAGCAGAGCATGTGACTCTTGATCTCAGGGTCATGAGTTTAAGTTCCACATTGGGCATGGAGTCTACTTAAAAAAGAAGCAAGGGGCGCCTGGATGGCTCATTTGGTTGAGCATCTGACTTCGGCTCAGGTCTAATCTCATATTCTGTGAGTTCAAGCCCTGCTTTGGGCTCTGTGCTGACAGGTCAGAGCCTGGAGCCTGCTTCAGATCCTGTGTCTCCCTCTCTCTCTGCCCCACTCCTGCTTGCTCTCTGTCTCTCAAAAATGAATAAACGTTAAAAAATTTAAAAAAAAAAGAAGCAAAAGATGTTAAGAGGTTTCACATGCAGTAAGGATGCCTAAGGCACACGCCTCTTTGAGCTCTTTTGTGGGAGAAAAATGATCCAGATGGCTGCCTCTATTAACCAGTACAATTGAACTCATTTCTTCCTTACTCAATTTGACTCAGTGAAGTTGAACATCAATGATTAAGAGTTACCGTGGTTGGAATCAGCAAACCTGGGAATGGTCCCAGCTCAGCAACTGAATTATGTGATCTTTCAAGATTCACTTAAGTCTCTGTGGGCTTTAGCTTTCTCATGCATACTTGTGTTCATCTGTCTATCTGTCTGTCTATTTTTAATTAGGAGATAGGACTGGATGCTTTTTGACTTATACAATTATCAAAATTGCCAAGGGAAAAAATTGAGCATATGCAATTCATTTTGTGGGTTTTTTTTTTTTTGGAAGATTGAATGGTAGGAACTTCCCTTAGATTTATTTGGACCCAGATTTTTTTTTTTAAATAACCAAAGATGGCTATTTCCAAAATCCTCTGAAAAGTTAAAGAGAAGAACCATTTACATCAGACTCTAAGTCTTGCTCTTCTGTTACACCATTATAAGCAGAGTAATGTTAGGGTTTTGAGTCTCCCACTGGACAGTGTTCATGAGGGCAGAGGCTCTGTCCAACTGGATCACTGCTGTACCCATCATCTAGCATGGAACCTATCACAGAGGAGATGTATGATAAATATTCGATGAATGAATGAATAAAACATTTGATTTGTCTTTAAACAAACATTTTCAAAGATCATTCACAGATAAATTAATTTAAAAGGCAAATTTCCCTAAGTGACTCCATACAGCATGGATACAGTGGCATTCCAAATGAAAAGAAATCAACAATTCTATTGTCCTTTCTTTTCTTGCAGCAGTAGCATAAAACCTGAGCTGAAACATAAAGTCATTCCTTCACAGATAAAAGGCAGATTACAGAGCTTGAGTAATCAATGTGGAATTAACTTTGGGAGAAGATGCAAATAAGCTGGCTCAGGAGAAAGAAAATGATACCAAAAAACACACATTGTTAGGGAAACATCCAAGAATAATGGCTGATCTCTGGAAAGCTTGCTCAGAATCCAGGGTTTAAAGCCAGATTAGCATAGCTCTGCTAGTTAAGCAACAAAGATTGCCTTACACTCTACATATTTGGACTCCACACGTGAGTGTTTCAATTAAAGTATCCAAACTGGGGGCTCCTGGGTGACTCAGCTGGTTATGTGTCCAACTCTTAATTTCGGCTCAGGTCATGATCTCATGGTTCATGAGTTTGAGCTCCATGTTCAACTCTGAGCTGACAGCATGGAGCCTGCTTGGGATTCTCTCTCTCCCTTTATCTCTCAATAAATAATGAATAAATGTTAAAAATAAAATAAAATGAAATGAAATGAAATAAAATAAAATAAAATAAAATAAAATAAAATAAAATAAAATAAAATAAAATAAAATGAAATAATAAAATAAAATATCCAAACTGGGACCATGATCAGCAACTGTCTACATGTGAAGAAAACATTCTCTTAGAACAGAGCTCTTCTGAAGAAAGCTTCCCACAGGATGGGGAAAAGTAAGTCAAAATATCAAGGTTAATTTATCACTGGCTTTGAGATACTCTATAATAAAATAACATAACTATAGTATAAAATGAACAATGGCAACAAAAATTATTTTTAGGGGGAATGAGTTAGTGTTTTCAAGCATCAAATCATTCACCTTCCTCTGTAATCCCGATGAGTAACTAACTATTATTGTCTCCATCTTATATCCGAAAACAGTAATTGTTTCTCCCAAATCATACTTGGTATACATATATAGTCCACTTATCCTTTCATTCAGAATTTTTAAAAAATCTATTCCAAATAAAACACTCATATAAGAGGTCCACAGAGAGTAAGCAATCAGAGTTAAGTGCCATTAAAATTTGGGAACTTTTTATTATCTTAATAAAAGAATCCTTGTCATTTGTTATATGCTGCAAAGACCAACAATGTTGTGAAACTAGAATGTATATGTTACTCCATTGAGTTTGACTTTTTTAAATTGTTGGTAACTGCTTCTTTTCTGAAACCACGCTGTAGCCAATGGCCTTAAATGGTAACCAAGGCTTGCAACAAAATCAGAAAGAAAATAATTTAAAAATTAACACACTTGTCTATGCATGCATTTACTGTCTATCCCACCAGGATACAAACTCTTCTAAGGCAGAATCTGTCTTGTTCTCTTGTATCTCTAGTGCTTAAGACAGTGTCTGCACCAATAAATATTAAGAACATAAAACAAGAGACCTCACCTGTAGAAGCACGTCTCTGTAAACTTCAGCTTATAAGATGGCTACTGAGTAAGTGACCTGGGAACCACTAGAGAACATGTTCTTATGAATCTAATGAAAGTCATAGACTAATCACTGTGTGGTAAACAGTTCTCTGAAGCAAAGCTAAATGAATAGCACATGTATTTTGCTTGGACCCTAGGAAAAGAGGAACCAAAGGGCACAAATCTGCCAGGATTATACTGTGAGAGAGAGAGAGAGAGACCAAAGCCATAAATGCTTCCAGTCAGTGGGGCCTGAATTCTTTATGGAGCCAGGAAAGTCTTCGTTAAGTCTGGCCTCTTTTGCTCTGAGCATATGCACACCAGGTTACTCTCTGCTTATTCATTCAACAATTCTGAATACCTTGCTATGGGCTAGCAACTATGCTCAATACTAAGTATGGGATGATGAGTAAGGTCATCCTTATCCTCAAGGGACTTAGGCCTAATGAAGGAAACATCATTATGATAGTTTTGTAATGTATACATTGTCACAAATTACCAATTCAGTTTCCTGGAGATCTTGGTTCTTGGAGGAATCACACAACTAAGGCATCCTTCTCCCATATCTTTTTATGTTTTTTCTCTTTTCTAATGTATAATTTCAGATCTTGTGAATTTGCTTGATTTCAGGCAGTTACCTAGAACCAGATAACTAGAACTAAATAACTAGAGCGTAACTAAGAAATTGACAATTTCTAGAGGTGAAAATTAAAGAATAAGCATTGAGTCCATCATGTCACTGGTTTTCCTACAAGGCCTTTCTCAGTAAGAAACTAGCTTCCTTCCTTTTGACATCTTTAAAAGATTTCAGCACAACATATCTTACACATGGAAAGGATACAGGCCTGTTATTTACTATGTCTTATTATTATCAGTTTGTTATTAATAGTTATTAAGTACTTACTATATTCCAAGAATTTTCATTTATTAACATGTAACAATCACTACAACAGCCTTTAATGATTAAACATTCAGGGGCGCCTGAATGGCATGGCTCAGTCAGTGAAGTCTCTGACTTCAGCTCAGGTCATGACCTCACGGTTCATGAGTTCGAGCCTGGTCAGGATCTGAGCTAACAGCTTGGAGGCTGGAATCTGCTTCAGATTCTGTGTTTCCCTCTCTCTCTGCCCCTCTCCTGCTCACGTTCTGTCTGTCTCTCTCTCTCTCTCAAAAATAAAAAAACTTTAATAATAATAATAATAATTAAACATTCAAGCAATGAATAATCCACTAATGTTTAAACTAGTTAGATGTCAGGGGCACCGGGGTGGCTCAGTTGGTTAAGGGTCAGGCTTTTGGTTTTGGTTCAGGTCATGATCTCACGGTTTTGTGGGTTTGAGCCCCGCATCAGGCTCTGTGCCAGCAGCGTGGTGCCTGCTTGGGATTCTCTGTCTCCCTCTCTCTCTGTCCCTCTTTGACTCGCGCTGTCTCTGTCTCTCTCAAAATAAATAAATAAACTTAAAAATAATTATAATTTAAACTACTTAGGTGTCAAATGGAATGCTGTATCAATTTTCTTTTTTATTTTATTTTATTTTATTTACTTATTTTTTATTGAGAGAGTACAAGCACTGGGAAGGGGCAGAGAGAGAGAATCTCAAGCAGGCTCCACGTTCAGTGCGGAGCCTGATGCGAGGTTCGATACCAGGACTGTGAGATCATGACCTGAGCTGAATCTCTTGATTTCACTTACCTACAGGGCCACCTACGCACTCCACCATATCAATTTTCTATCCTCCAAGAAACATCACACCAAAAAAATGTTTTTAACTTAAACACACATTTATTGAGTACCTACTGTGTGCAAGGCACTATGCTAGACACAGGAGTCAGACAGAGCTGTTGTCCACAGGGAGCATTCAGCTGAATGGGAAGAGAACCAGCTAGCAGTTACAATGCAGTGTGGGGAGCTCTGGATGGGACAAGCGGGGATGTTACAGGAGGAGTTGTGGGGCCAGTCAGGTGAGATTCCCAGAGAGGTGAGATCCTGTCTGAGTACACAGACCAGTAGCTAGGGTGAGAATGCCCTTGTCTTTCTTTACCAGATTACTATTTACCCTCTGCTATGGCCAAGAGGAATTCTTCCCCCAAAATGTCATCACTTCCTACCCCCTCTGTAAAGGACTATTAAATTCTAAAGGGTGGCTCACCAGACGTTAACCATGGGGAATGCAACTGCCCAGCCAAAGAAGTCCTACAAGGACCGTGAGGATAGTTTCATGCCTGTGGTTTCTCTCTCTCCTTTTTTTTTTTTAAGTTCATTTATTTATTTTGAACAGGGGAGGGCAGAGAGAGAGGGAGAGAGAGAATCCCAAGCAAGCTCCACACTGTCAGTGCTGGGCTGTACGCAGGGCTCAAACCCATGAACTGTGAGATCATGACCTGAGCTGAAATCAAGAGTCAGAGGCTTAACCAACGGAGGCACCCAGGTGCCTCTGCCCTCTTACTGGTGGGATTCAGAGTTAATTTTGGTCAAGAATGGCTTCTTTACAAAATAGAAACTGTTTTATTCAAATTAAAGTGGTTTGTTATAGAAAGTTTGTGTTTCTTATAGTTTACCAAAGAAAAAGAAAAATCAACAACAATTTAACTATAGTGGTTTCTACTTTTTAACTGATTAAATACCCAGAATCACCACAAAACATTCTCTTTTTATTTATCTTGAGAAAAAAGAATGAGAATCATGACCCATATTTATGTAGTTTCTGTCTCAGAGGGGTACAAAGTACTTTACAGACATTTCCAATTAACTCTGGTAATTTCATTGTGATCTAGATAGGAACTAGACCTTCACATATGGGAGAAGGGACACACTACCAATCACAGACAAAGTGTCAAATCTGGAAACATAAACTGATTCCCCCAGATTAACTCAAAGTAGAAGGAAAACGAGAGGAAGAGAGAAAGAGGCAGAGAGAGGAAGACAGAAGGAAGAGGGAGAAAAAAGGGAGAGGGAGAGAAAGGAAACCTAGATCATCATCAAGCAAATTAGAGTAGGAATTTTCTATGACTAAGGCTGCCTACATTTATTTATAAATTAAAAACTTAAAGTTTTAGGTGATGTAAATTTAATCATTTCTTATTGTAACAGCAGGAGTGGTTAGCCTCAAATTTTTATGTTTAAGACACAAACAGTATCAAACTACAATTATGGGTGGTAAAGCCTTTATACTCAGAAGCCATGGACTATTTATAATTTACCCATTGCATCAACCATATCTATTAATACAGAAGCATTAAACTGAGGGCTTAAAGGAAAGACAATTGAATATAGTATATAAAAAGTGAAGTCTGGGGGCTCCTGGGTGGCTCAGTCGGTTAAGCGTCCAACTCTTGATTTCAGCTCAGTCATGATCTCATAGTTCGTGGGTTTGAGCCCATGTTTGAGCCCACTGTTAGAACTCTGCACTAACAGTGCAGAGCCTGTATGGGATTATCTCTCCCTCTCTCTCCCCTCCCCCACTCTCTCTCTTTCTTTCTCTCTCAAAATAAATAATTTTTTTTTAAAGTGAGGTCCTTCCTCCCCATGAAAGTTAAAAATAGCATGTTAATCCTTTTCTGTATATTTTTTACAGTGCTCTGATGAAAATGTATCTTTTATGAATTTGACAAATATGAGAAAGAAATTTTATGAGCTTGTAATTTTTGCTAACAATACAGTATCACATAAATACAGGATATTATTATGAACCTATTCTGAGATTAATGAATAAGTGAAAATCTTTTTCCAATTTAGGATTTGCATAACTTAACTATATTTTTGGGGCGCCTGGGTGGCTCAGTCAGTTGGGTGTCTGACTTCGGCTCAGGTCATGATCTCACGGGTCGTGGGTTCGAGCCCTACATTGGGCTTCATGATGACAGCTCGGAGCCTAGAGCCTGCTTCTGATTCTGTGTCTCCCTCCCTCCCTGCCCCTCCCCTGCTCATGCTGTCTCTCTCTGTCTCTCAAAAATAAATAAATGTAAAAAAAAATTATAATTTAACTATATTTTTATTAACAGAGCAAATACAACATCATCCTAATATTAGACTAAAAATGAAAATAATTTGTCAGAAGCCTTAAGAATTATTCCAAAATTCAATTCTCCCTAATCTTCTCTCTCATCTTAACTTTAAATTGGATATCATCCATTCTTTGGGCAGTTGATATGCTTTAAGAAGGATTCAATGTCCATTTTAAGGAAATTCTCTTTTTCTACCTCATTTGGCTATCAAATTAACACATAAACTAAAGTTTTATTTGGTTGGTCCATGACTTATTCACAGCGTGAAAGACATTATCCCATGAAACAGTCAAACAAAGCTTTTATTACAAGTTGTAGCAAAGTATTAATAAGGAACACACAATACATAGGTATTTTATATATGAAAGATAAGAAATCACAGTGCAGTCACCTCACACACACCCCCAACCAAAAAAAAAAGAACCAACCTGATTTGTCTTCTGTGTCATCGAAGTCAACGCTGAAGGAATGGCCACTATTACTGATGATTTTGGCTGAGTTTGCATCATACTTGATACTCAGAGGTCGCAGGGAAGAGTCATATTTCACTTCTTTGGTTTTAATCTCAATTGGAGATTGCTGATCCCCATTAGCAATCGGGAAAAATTTATTCCAATGAATAGGACCTTAAATATATAGGACCAAGAGAAAAGGATTAAGTAAGTTACTTCATTCCCCAAACATTTGTTGAGTACAATGCACTGTGCTTGAGCTGAAGGAATAAAAAGGATTAATAAAATAAGATCTTCATCCTCACAACCTTTGCATCTAATTTTTTTTTTTTTACAAGGCTGGGTGCTTTTATTATAGGATGAAAACCTCCTGGTTTGCTTAACTCATTTGCAGCATTAAACTAACCCTTGCAACAAAAACCGTTTAAGGGTTAAAAAGTACTTTCTAAAGGTGCCTTTCCACCAAACTAAAAACAATAGCATAATTGATCATTGAAAACAATGAGATTTAGTCTCAGCTCCAAGAAAGATCTGTGGTAGCTCCAGAGGTCTCCAAGTTCTTAAGATGAAAGAACGAATGAAACTGAGAAAGCTGTGTAGCGAAAAAAGGGTGCAGTTCTTAAAAATGCTATCCCTGAGGTGCCTGGGTGGCTCAGTTGATTAAGCATCTGACTCTTGATTTTAGCTCAGGTCATGATTCCACGGTTCATAGGTTCAAGCCCTGCATCGGGCTCCATGTTGGCAGTGTGAAGCCTGCTTGGGATTCTCTCTCTCTGTCTCTCTCTCTGCCCCTCCCCTGCTGTCTCAAAATAAATAAATAAACTTTAAAAAAAAAATGCTATCCCTACTTCTTTCTTCTATCACTCACTGGTATCTTCAGGTGTCACCCAGGCCTCAACTCAGCTACCTCCAATGTCCAACAGGCATACTAAGGAAATATGTAAATTTTTCACATAGTATAATCCAAATAAAATGGCGGCACCATGTCAGGAAATGTAATATTGTTGATTATCTTCAGCGGAGTCAGGTAACAATTTCTTTCTTTCTCTGAACATTTCTGAAGTTCTTTCTGTGGCTATTTTGCCAATGTTATATTTGAATTCCAACACAAGGGAAAATGGTCATCCTGATCCTCTATTCAAAAAAGTCAAAATTGCAACAAGTCCCCAAGTCAGACACACGTTTGGTAAACTGATATGAACCAATAAGCAGGCAATTCCCTTGTCTAGACTGTTCATTTCTCTGGGAGACTTGATTCAAGTTCTGCCTCCCCAAATCAACAGCAAGACTGCAGCTTCAGGTAAATCTCTAAGTCATTTACAGGTGTGCGTAGTCACTTTACAGGTTAGAGGTTCTTATTGTCTACTATGCCTGCAATTTATACAGCTACCACCAAGTCAGCAGAGCACAGGGCTACTGACTAAGCTTTTCCCTACTTCACTAACTTGATTTCTCTAATATTCAAGTACTTATTAAAATGGCACAGCCTGGGGGTGCCTGGGTGGCTCAACTGGTTGAGCATCCAACTCTCGATTTCTGCTCGGGCCATGATCTCACAGTTTGCGAGATGGAGCTTCATGCTCTGACAAGGTGGAGTCTGCTTGGGATTCTCTCTCTGTCTCTCTCTCTCTGTGGCCCACCCCTTGCATGCACGCTCTCACTCTCTCAAAATAAATAAATAAACATTAAAACAAATGTTACTGAGACAGCATGACAATTAAACATTTGTTACTGACAACAAATATTTTTAAAGATTTAGAATGAAACTTCAAGAAATACAAACACATCGCAATTATCAACAGCTTCAATCTCTAAATCTAACGCTCCTTAGTACTCTTAAATTTCGCAAAGGAGAAAGCTTACGCTCTTTCCTTCACATATGCATCAGTTACAAAAACTCAAAGCATGAATATACAACCATTCACATAACTTAAAAGCTCTTCTCTAGGGAATCTGACATTTTGGACTTCAAAACAACTTGAACATCAAAAGTCTTTGCCTACTTATTACAGAGAAGGCATTACATTTCCTGGTTTATTGAGTACTCTCATTTACCTTTCTAGTACTCTTTCTGTGTACAATCTAGTCCTTTCTTTAAGTGAAAAAAAGTTTTCTATTTCACTGCCACCAAGTATGAGTCAACCTAACCAGAATTAAATTTCAAATATGTAATGCATGTATCATGAAATGTTGTTGTTGACTTTTTTCCAACTAGGAAAGAGTTTCTGTCTCCTCCTAATTCCTTCTCTCCTATTTCCAGTCCTTTATAACAAGAATAATTTTGAAAAGCAGAGGCAAACCAAAATAAAACAAAAATAATAACGCTTTGGGGTGCCTGGGTGGCTCAGCTGGTTAAGCATCTGACTTCAGCATCAGGTCATGATCTCACCGTTTGTGAGTTCGAGCCCCGCATCAGGCTCTGTGCTGACAGCTCAGAGCCTGAAGCCTGCTTCGGATTCTGTGTCTCCCTCTCTCTGTTCCTCCTCCACTCACGCTCTGTCCCTCTCTCTCTCTCTCAAAAATAAAGATTTTAAAAATAATAATAATAATAACGTTTTGCATAAATTACTCAATATTATTTATTAACCGCTATAGTCGGTTCATTTTCCTGCCTCTTAAACAAGCTCCTTTTTAATGAATGTTTCCAAAACATTCAACTTTAAACCCATTTGAACACAGTTCTTAAGTAGAAATAAATGGTGATTCTTCCACTGACTGAAGAACTTTTAAATATCTACAGATATGCAGTTTTCAGTAACTGCTACATTCCCTAAACTAAACCAATAAAACTACCACAGGTTAGTGGAAGAACTTTTAAGTATTTGGTGAAGGTGGTACCCCCTTCCAATGGCTCAACTCTTGGTGTTCCATTTTATTGTTGCTACTACACCTTGTTTAAATTTCCTTTTATCTGCTCATTCACTGCTTTTGCCAGCCTAAACAGAAAACAAGCAACTAAACTTGCCCAGTCAGGATACAACACATCTCCAGTAGCATTTTGCCACAGTTGATTTACTTACAGGCATAGTCCTCAGAAAGCTATTGCATCAAAAACCAGGAAATGGCCCTACAATTCTTAGCAGAAATACAAAATCACTCCTTAGTAATGGCTTTTCAAAGATAGATTTTTTACATTTCTGAAGATGAGTTTCACTGGGGCCAACATTTTCTAACAAATAAATGTATTAAAGAGTAATCAGTACTCATTGATTGAAAAGACCCTTCTTCTTCCTAACTATTGTGAGGGCACGGTTGACACCCAGTAACTATGAAATGACAGAAATTAAAATTATTCCAGCACAGAGGGAAATTAAAAGAAATTTTTTGTGGGTTTTTTCCCAAACATAAATTAGAAATTAGCAAAGTGTGAGATTATAATTACAGTCTCAGTCAAAAAGAAATTCACCTAAATTATACGTTTTATTATTAAAGTTCTAAATTTCACCTGCTGCCATTTTAAACTGGCAAGTTAATCATAACCTCAAGAAGGCTGCAATTAGAAATGAAGCTGAAAAGCTTTCTTTGTGAAAGTTTCTTGGTGAAAGTAAACTTACTCTAAAATTTGACTATATGGTACTATTCAATAATATGCACATTAATCCAAGGAAAGTATTATTATTATTATTATTATTCACAGATCTAATTTTGACACTGATTCACTGTAAGGCTTCTTGGTTCACTGTGCAGTTATTTCAAATAATGGTTATTTTGGTGATTTAGTATATAGAAGAAGACAAGTATACATATTATTACTGCTGCTCCCATCAATAAATCCATTTTTGCCAACATGTTAAAATTTGAATAATCCTTTGCTAATCCTCTATCTATGCAAGGATGATTGTGGGAGAGGGAGAAAGAGTGAAGTGGTCCAAAGCATAACTTTATTTTTTTAGAAAGAACCTGAGACCTCCTTAAAGCTAACAGTACCAGTCAACCAACTGCAAATTACCATGGCAATATTTTATAGTAACAGCTATTAAGATATATGCAGTATTTCATTTGCCAAGAAGGCAACTTCAATCTTCAGGATTGTGATTCAATTATTAAAATTTCTTAAGTATAGCTTCAAATGTTTTCCATGATTTGTTTCCTACGAATGAACTCAAAAAACTGAAAGCGAACTTGCCCTCGATTCATTAAAGTATGTCATCAGACTTCTAATCTCCGTGCCTTTATTGATGAGTAGTTATTACTGGGGAAAGTCCTCGGCTTTTCAAGTGAAAGTGAATGGACATATACGAAGATTTCGTGGTCTGGGGGAATCTTCACAGGGCTAACCACACCAACTCTCACCCTCACTACCAACACCCTCCAAAAGACGCTTTTCCTGTTTTCACAAGACTGAGCCCTCTCTTTACTTCCTGCATTCGGCTCAGGGGAAAGCTGCTCAATTTAAAGACGAACCAAAAAGTTTCTCGCAAGTGCGAGATCAGCAGTGTGTGGTCTGTCCCCCACGGCCGCCCCCTGGAGCAAAGCCCTCCCTCGCTCACCGTTGTGTTCGCCGTATCCCCAGCTGAGCCGCGACATGGTCCCTCGAGTGGGAGGCAGAGGAAGATGTGGCAGGACAGCGAGAGGAGGGACGGAGCCGGGCGGGTGCGCGAGTTGGCAAAGGCGGCGGCCAGCCTGGACGGGGTCCGCCCCGCGCCGCCTGGCAGCAGGGGTGCGCTACAACCCCGGGGCCAGGTCGCTCTCGGCTTCGTCCGCCAGGGGGCAGTGGCGTGCAGGAAGGCGCCCGCACATGTCTGGGCGACCTCGGGCAGCGGAGCTGAGCTAGGTCCTGGGGCGAGAGTCCCTCGCACTAACAGCTTGAACTCCAGAAAAGGAGAGTGGGTTTGATAGAGAGGCGGGGAGGAAGGGAGGAAAGAGGGAAGAACGAGAGAAGAGTTTCCAGAGGAGATTTTCTGCCTCCTGAGAAGTAGTCACCCCCGAAAGTATTGCTTGAAGGTCTGTCCTGGGAATAAATGAGTCACCTGGGCCTGAAGCTGCCGGGCTGGGAGGGGCTGCTGGTGGAGACATGAAGTCAAGTCGTTGGTGGTGGTGGTATTAAAGTACAAAATAATAGTGACAATGGTAATAGCTACAAAAATAATTTAGCTGCTATTTACTAAAGGCTTGCCATGGGCCAGTGTCTGAACTAAGACTTTTACCCACATTTTGCCACTAGATCCTGTAATTGCCCTAGAGTCTTAAGACAAGCTGAGTAACCCTCCCAGGTCACACAGCCAAAAGTGGCCTAGAGTTCTAACTAAAAAAGGACCCCTGACCCCTCCCTTACCCAGCCTGGTTGCACCAGCCCATTCATCCCATCTCCTTCCTGACTCTCACCTCTGCTCACTGTGGCTGGAGGAATTAGGGAACCAATCTAATATTGATTCTTGGTCCCAAAATAATGCTGCCCTTTTGTCCCAGCAGAGACAGGAAGGTGTTCATTCCATCGTTGGTTTGGATGCACAGTAGGCTTGCTGCCCTATGACTGAAAGCTGAACTGTCTGCAGAGCCTTGAATTTCTGTCCTGGAGTAGTAGGTGTTCTGGGCTCAGAGTGAAAAATAAAGAGAACTCTGTGACCTGCCAGGATTATAAGTACTGTTCCGGCTGCAGAAGGGTTTGAATTGGGTCAATTTGAAATTTCAAATTGAACTGTGCAGTGTTATTTATGGTCAAGCCAATGCAAATAGTTTCTTAATGGTCATGAACCTTCCATAAAAGATGTAAGGATGGCTGTTTAACTATCATCTTTCACTTTCTCTTGCAATCCACACAGCAGCTGCCTAATGTGGTAATTGAAAGTCCCAGGAGGTACCTCTTTTGGTAACCACCGTATTGTTTAGGGACCACTAAATAGGGATCAATTTGAACTATTCTTTAGACCTGACCTAAATACTTCATAGTGCAGCCTGCACCTCCTTCTGCTTCTGTAATTCTTAATGAGGTTAGAATGCAACAGAAAAAAAGTTTTTATACAGCCATAAGTACAATAAATTTTATGCTCCTCTTACATCTAAGGGAAAGCCCAAGTTTTCTCTTCCATATTCTCTGGTACAGTTGGGTTCATTTATGCCAGTATAGTAGTAGTCAAACTTTATTTTATTTTATTTTTTAACATTTATTTATTTTTGAGAGAGCACAAAGCAGGGGAGGGGCAGAAAGAGAGGGAGACACAGAATCTGAAGCAGGCTCCAGGCTCTGAGCAGTCAGCACAGAGCCTGACGTGGGGCTTGAACCCATGGACATGAGATGTGATCTGAGCCTAAGTCGGACACTTAATGACTGAGCCACACAGGCACCCCGTGGCCAAACTTACAATAATAAAAGTTTTATTTATGTTCACTTTCACTACAGAACACAAAATAGATATATGTATATATTTATATACAAATATATAATAAAGTACTGTTATCCAAAATATACAAAAAATTCTTAAAACTCAACAAGAAAACAACCTGATTAAAAAATGGCCCAAAGACCTTAACAGGTATCTTCCCAAAGAAGATATACAGATTGCAAACAAGCACGTGAAAGACATTCCACATCATATGTCACCAGGAAAATGCAAATGAAAACAAAATGAGATACTATTACACACCTACTAGAATAGCAAAAATCCAGAACACCGGCAACACCAAATGTTGGCTGTGGAGCAACAGGAACTCTCATTCATTCATGATGGGAATGCAAAAAGGTACTGCTGCTTTAGAAAACAGTTGGTGGTTTCTTACAGAACTAAACACACTCTTACCATATGATCCAGCTATCACGCTACTCAGTATTTACGCTAATGAGTTGAAAACTTACGTCCACATAAAAATCTGCATATGGACGCTTATAGCAGCTTTATTCATAATGGCCAGAACTTGAAAGCAACCAAGATGTCCTTCAGTAAGTGAATGGCACTTCCAGACAACTGAATATTATTTAGTACTAATAGGAAATAAGCTATCAAGCCATGAAAAAACATGAAGGAAACTTAAATGCCATATTGGTAAGTGAAAGAAGCCAATTTGAAAAGACCACATACTGTGTGATCCCAACTGTAGGACATACTGAAAATGGCAAAACCATAGAGAGAGTACAAAGATCAGCGCTGGCCAAGAAGTGAGGGGTGAGGGGAGGCAGGTGCTGAGTAGGCAGAACACAGAGGATTTTTAGGGCAATAAAATACTCTGTATTCTATTACAATGATGAATACATGTCATTATACATTTGTCCAAACCTATTGACTATAAAACACCAACAGCGAACCCTAAGATAAACTATGAACTTTGGGTGATTAGGATGTATCAATGTATGTTCATCATTTGCAATTAAAAAAAGACTCTGGAAGAACAAGTTGATAATGGAGGAGGTTAGCCTCCATGTTGGAGCAGGGGGTAGAGGGTATATAGGAACTCTCTGTACATTCCTGTCAATTTTGTTGTGAACTCAAAATTACTCTAATAAATAGTCTTTTTTAAAAAAATAGGCAAAATAAACCCACAAAATACTAATGGACTCATGTAAAATACACACACACACACACACACACACACACACACACACGAGAGAGAGAGAGAGAGAGAGAGAAACAGGAGGTAGCATGTAAGAGGTCCTGCTGCCAAACTGGGGACAATTTGGCCATCAAAAAGAGTGATAGTAATAGATTATAATTTCCACTCCACAAAATATCCATGAGTCCATAGTGATACTGAAAGAAAAAGAGAAAAAATGTTCCTTTATGAGAGAATGCAAGCCACTAAATACAGATAAAGTGATAGAATTATAAAGCAATAACTTTTGCAAGGCCAATGTAATATTTGGTTCAGGCAAGGATCAATAATGGGTGTTAAAACTTCCAGGTGAAAGGTTCCTGGGGAATAGGATATTCCCACAGCCTGGAATTAAGAAACAAAAATATATGTTACAGCCAAACATAATGTGTGACCCTCAATTAGATCCTAGGTTGGAAAAAAAGGTGCAGTACATGCCTTGGGGACAATGAAATGTAAACATGGACAGCATATAGGTGATACTATTGAACTGATGTTCATTTGCATAGGTGTGGTGACGGTACTGGCCATACTTTAGGAGATAAATGCCAAAGCAATAGGGCTGAAGTCCTTTATGTTTGCAACTGACTCTCAGATGTCTCAGTCAATAACTGGAGATTCTAGCTAAAGGATATTTGGGTGCTCATGTTACTACTCTCACAACTTTTTGTAGGTTTTTAATTTTTCCAAAATCATCTAGGGCAACAGAAACCTGCTTTCTCAAATCAATGAGCCATTAATTTGCTAAATAACCTTTATAGCTAGGTGTGGGTTTTCTCCTTAACAAAGAGCTCCTGTCTCCAGGTTCAATACCATCAAGTGTAAACAAGTAGAGGAAGATTAACACTGACCAGAGAACTCAGGAATCCTGACCAGACATATGTGTATCAGCTCTACTTCACTCTCAGTACAATTAGATCCAGTTCAAGCTTCCTTTGCCACAAAGCATGGTTAAGTCAGCTCTCCTCTTCAGTGAACCAGACACTGTATGTTATGAGCAGCACTTGTAAGTTAGAACTCTAGCCATAAAAATATTTAATTAAGGATGGTAACATATTCAGAAACTATCAAAGTATGAATCAATCTTATTCTATTAGGACATATATATGGACTCTCTTTGAGATGCATTTTTTTTTCAGGGATTCTTTTTAAGAAACTCTGAATGTGAACCCAAGTGGCCATTGTCATCTGATTTTTACTGAGTAGTAAACTGAGATGAGCAAGGTTCCTCAGTTACCTAGAGAGGCAGGCCACATAGTTAGGGACATAGCCCCAGTCTGCAGAGTCCCAAGTCCAAGGTGTTCCCCAGTCTGTGACCATTTCCTTCATTCAAGCCCTGTGATTTGCACAGCTGGGATTTATTAACCACAGGACTGTCTTATCATTTGATATCTTGTGGAGCGTGTAGGTTTTATGGAGCTGATATATGGGGGTTTCGATTTCTTTAGTTTCCATTCCTAAAGTTATCCTAAGGTTAGGATTGCATAATGCAATCTCCCAAAGGGGCTTCAGGACTTGCCCAGATGACTTAGGTTTCATGCCAAGATGGGAATTCTCAGACCAGAATTGGAAAGACAGCTTTAATGTATCACCTCTCAAGTCTCTTTTCAGATAATAACTTTCAGAAACTGGAGCCAAACATTTTGTCCTGTGTTGTCAGACAAAAACCTCCATTGCCAAAACCCTACCTTCTACATTTTTGTTCTTTTGTTTAATCTCATGCAGTCTTCTGACAGAAATTTATCACACCCTATTTTATAGCATATTATAAAAGTAGATAAAGCATGAAAGAGAAAAGCAGAGATTATTTAAAAGGAAAGGCTATTTAAAAGGAAATAAAGTTGTATAGACGTCAGATCAGTGTTGAAAAGCCTAGATAATTCAGGGCAAAATAAATCAACTATCGAAGAATTTAATTAACTGTTATTAGCTTGGAATAAGCTGATTTGGAAATAAGTCAATTTTACTCTACTGTTGTCAACTCTTTGAAATATAACAACAGAGAAAATTAGGGGTGTTAACAGGCATTCTGTCATCAGTGCTTATAATGTTAATCTACCTTCTTCTGTCCTCTAGGAAAGGGCAGTCTGTTCTCTCAATAGCAGTACCCAAATCCCCATCTCACCATCAAGAAAGGCTTGATAGACCCCTGCTCCAAGAAGTTCCCTGCCTGGACACCACCATTTTACCACCAAAGATTTGATGCACCAGCATTACCTAGCAAAACTTCTTACTCCCACCAAACACATACCATTATATCCTTTATAACACAAGTTACCAACTCCACTTCCTGTTAATCATTGCCATCAGCATACCAATATGTTCTAGAATTTCCTCTTTTTAGAGGGAAAAATCCCCCCCCTGAACATACATATTGCTCCCATTTGTTGCCCATCATCCTGTCTGCTGTTCCTTGGGTTCTTCTATACCCAACTGTATTAGTAAGGTTTCTCCAGAGAAAGAACCACACTCTGTGTGTGTGTGTGTGTGTGTGTGTGCGCGCGCGCATGTGTGTGTGTGTGTGTGAGTGTGTGTGTGTGTTTGTGTGTGTTTAAGAAGAGATTTAGGGGTGGGGAAAAATAAAAAATAAAAAAGAGATTTAGTATAAGGAATTGGCTCACACAATTATGGAAACTGACAAGTCCTGAGATTCACAGGATGAGTTGGCAAGCTGGAAATGAGAAAGTCAATGGTCTAATGCCAGGCTGAAGACTGGCAGGCTCGAGATCTTGGAAGAGCCAATGTTTCAGTTCAAGTCTGAAGGCAGGAAAAAACCGATGTACAAGTTCAAAAGCAGTTAGGCAGGAGGAATTCTGCTTTACTCAGGAGAGGGTCAGCCTTTTTATTCTATTCAGATCTTCAACTGATTGAATAAGACCCACCCACATTAGGGAGAGCACCCTGCTTTACTCAGTCTACTGGTTTAAATGCTAATTTCATTTGACAAACACCCTCACAGAAACACCCAAGATAATGGCTGACCAAATATCTGAGCATCCTGTGACCCAGTCAAGTTGGGACATAACATTAACCATCAAACCAACCTTTAAATTTTAAGGGTTTGGGACTTTCTACCGGGATCTCTTCTCTCTCTACACTCTTCTCTTAGGAATTTCCACCAACGTCTATGGACATAATATACCTAGGTTAGAAATATATCCCAGCACTATCCAAGAGAAATGTAGTGTGAGTCCCATAGGTTATCCATATTTTTGACTTTCAATTTTCAACTAGTTACATTAAAAATGTTTTAAAAAAGTGAAAATTTGTTTTAATGATAGATCTTATTTAACCCCATATATCCAAGATATTTCTGTTTTAACATGAATCAATATAAAAAATATTAATGAGTGTGTCAGTGATCAATGCATTCTTCCTCAGTTCTGAGTTCACCACACATTATCTGCTCTGTGATAATGGAGCTTTAAGAATTTCTTCTTTGCAGCAAGCACAATGCCAACCTTTTTTCAGTAGAGGGACATTTCAGGACAGGGACCAGTTTCCTGGTTCTGGTGTGCTGCATTTTTGTTTTCTTCTTGCTCCTGCTGGGCTCCTGGCAGAGACGTGTGTGGATGGACATGCAGGGCCGCTCTGGCCCAGCCTCACACCAAGAGTGTGCAGTCCCTCAGCAAGTTCATAGCCCCAGCCCGAACCCAGTAACCCTCTCATCGTAACTTCCGAAGTAAACGCCAAACACCCCGGCTCTCATGCTCCTCTTCTGGTAAGTAGATGCCTCTATTCCCTCTCCACACCTGCCCACCGGCCTCAGGCAGACTGCAGCATGGATGGTGTTTCCCATGGTGCTTCTGAAACAGACACTGCCCTCTAGCTTGTGTACCACCCTGCTGGAGAGGTGGTTCCCAATGTCTGAGTCCCTTTGCACACCTGCATGCCAGATTTAGCTCACTGTACGCCAGAGGGGTGTTTCCTGCTTGCCTGCCAACTATGGACCAGCTCTGGCCTGGGCCACCCCATGAACTTCTCTGCCATCCAATGGGCTGCAGCTACACCTTCTCCAGTGATCTGAATCCCAGTCTTGGAGAGGAGGCCAACTTCCAAGTTTGTCCTTCCTCAGAGACTCTCCATTAGCCTAAGGATATTCTTTACAGTTCTCTTACGTTTTATTCCTTGTTATAGTTAACAATTCTTTATGTCAACTTTTACTATTCAAAATATTATATGATTTCTGTCTCGTGAATGAATCTTAACTGACACAATTATACCTTTTACTTTTTTTTTTTTTTTTTTTGGTCTTACTAGGTCTTTAAGTCTGATGCATAGTTTACTATTACAGAATATCTCAGTTCAGGCTAGTGCATGCAAGTGATTGATAGCCACATGTGGTGAGTGGCTACTATATTGGGCAGGATAGCTCTAGATCCACTGAATTGCATCCAAGTGCTGCAACTTAAGGTGTCTGAAATGGAATTATTTATTTCCTCCCTGTCCCAGTTTCCCTCCCACAGTTTTCTCTATCTTATTAAATAGCACCACGATCCACCCAATTGCACAAGTCGTAAATTTAATAATCAGGGGCACCTGGGTGGCTCAGTGGGTAAAGTGTCTGACTTTGGTTCAGGTCATGATCTCACAGTTTGCGACTTCAAGTCCTGCGTCGGGCTTTGTACTGACAGCTCAGAGCCTGGAGCCTGCTTCAGGTCCTGTGTCTCCCTCTCTCTCTGTCCCTCCCCTGCTTGCACTCTGTCTCCCTGAAAAATAAACATTTAAAAACATTTAATACTCATACCGATTCCTGCTTTTCTCTTTCTCCCTTTACCTCTACATTTTGTCTATTTTAACTCCTAAACAACCAGTTAATATGACAAAAGAAAAAAAGAAAACTAAGCTATAAACATGAAACAAAATTCAAAAGATGAGAAATTGTTAAGAGGTCTTCATGCTATGTCTTCCTAATCAAAATCTCAGCTTCTTAAAAAGTATAAATACTCCATATCAATAAGGACATGGTGAACTGGGCACGTTCACACATTGCTGGTAGAATTGTAAAATATACGGTCTTTCTGAAAACAATTGGTAATTTAAATCAAGTACTTTAACTGTTCATAACCTGAGATCTTATTCTTAAACTATGCTCCCTAAAATATTAGATCTTCTCAAAGATTTATGTACAAAGATGTTCATCACAATGTATTTATATTAGAAAAAAATACAGAAACAACAGAAATGTCAATGTTAAGAAGAGAGTTGAAATAATTTATTATAGATCAAAAAGATGTAATTTTAGAAAGATATAAATATATTTTCAATATACTTATTAGTAAGTAGATGTTTGTATATATAGGTTATAAATTTTTATCCTGAAACTCCAATTTTTAATAAATAACATAGCATAATTGCTCTAAAAAAAGCTGCAAAGAAATATATCTTTGAAAATATGAGTGGTGGAACTTATTCATTGTTCCAAATATTTATCAGATTACCTTTAGATGCTAGGCAGTTTTAGGCACAGGGGATATAGCAGCTGTACTAGTCAGCCTCCAAGATAATCTTCAATGATCCTCACCTCCTGGGATTTAATTCTTTGTGTAGTCTCTTTCCTTACTGAATAGGATGGGCATATGTAATTAATAAAATAGAATGGAAGTGGTAGGGTGTGATTTCTGAGTCGAGGTCGTAAAAGACATTGCAGTTTCTCCCTTGCTCTCTGGGATCACTTAGTCTGGAGGTAGCCAGCTTCCACATCATGAGAATATCAAACAGTCCTGTGGAGAGGTCCTCCTGGAGATGAATGATTTCAAGCATCCTGGCACTAGCCAGCACCGACCTGCAGCTGCATGAGTTGCTTTGAAAGTAGATCCCTCAGCCCCAGTCAAGCCTTCAGGTGACTACAGTCCCAGCAAACATCTAAGTGAACCCTCAGCAAAGACCCTGAGCCAGAACTGTCAAGCAGAACCCCTCCCAAATTCCATACCCACTAAAATTATGAAATAATAAATGAGGATTGTTGTTGCGAGTGACTAAATTTTGGGGTGATTTGTTACATGTTAGGAAGCTAATATAGTAGCAAACAAAACCAGATGGAAAGATCTGCCTTTTTTTTTTTTAATTTTTAATGTTTATTTTTGAGAGAGAGAGCCAGAATGTGAGCGGGGGAGGGACAGAGAGAAAGAGGGAGACACAGAATCCGAAGCAGGCTCTCGGCTCTGAGCTGTCAGAACAGAGCCTGATGCGGGGCTCAAACCCACGAACTGTAAGATCATGACCTGAGCGGAAGTCAGACACTTAACCGACTGAGCCACCCAGGTGCCCCGAAAGCTCTGCCTTTATGGAGCTTACATTCTAGCAGGCAGAGAGATAAAAAACAAAATGAATAAATATATGGTAGGCTATGTGACAATAATGGGATAGCAGAGAAGGGATGTAGGAGGACTTGGAACTTTACAGTCATGGAAGCCCTCACTGAAAAGAAGACATCTGAGAGAAGATCTGAAAGACATGAGAGAGGAGCCTTGCAGATATTTAGGGGCAGAAGGGTTGAGAAGGAGGAACACACCTGGCCAGGAGTATAGAACAGTAAGAAAGCAGTGGGAGCAAAGTGGGGGGGGGGGGTCACACATGGCTTCACAGGCTTTTAAAGAACTTGGCTTTTATTCTGAATCATGTGGGGAACATTGGGGATTTTGAGCTGAGGAATGACATGAACTGATTAACATTTTAGCAGGATTCCTCTGGCCACTGGGCTTGCATAGAGATTAAAGCAGGGAAACCAGATAGGAAGCTATTACAATAATCCAAATGAGAGAAAGTAGATGGAGAGGAAAATCAGAATGTAATAATTGCTGGTTATTTGTTTTCTTCTTTATACTTTTCTGAATTTTCCATTTCTACATTGACTCTTCATGACTTTTCTAATCCAAAAGAAAAACAAAAGTCTTTAAGGAGCCAAATGTTTGTGAGAACTTTTAGTCCTCAGCATTTTTTGGTTTTATTAAAATATAGATGCCCGTGGAATTCTTAGTAAGATTTCAGCACAACAGGGTTGCTATAAAACAACACAAAGATGAGAGTCAAAAACTGTTGACTTTAGTCTGTGCAGACTTTGAACATAACAATGTCAGCTGAAAAACAAATGTGAAAGGACTTCATGTACGCTTTGAATATTTTTATTGCCTTTGTGCTATGTATTTGACCATTCTTTTTCAATTTTAATTTTAATTTTTTTTTGAGAGAGAGAGAGCAGTCATGTGCATTTGCACGTGTGAGCAGGGGAGGGGCAGAGGGAGACAGAAAGAGAATCCCAAGCAGGCTCTGTGCTGCCAGCATGGAGCCTGACAGGACTTTATCTCACAATGGTGAGATCATGAGCTGAGCTAAAAGCAAGAGTCCTTAACTGACTGAGCTACCCAGGCACCCCTGACCGTTAACCTTCAAATATTTCATATACAAGCATTCCTTTGTGACTGGATTTCAGGATTTCTAGGTACTTGGCTAGGAGATAACTCTGGATAAAAATCTGTTTAATTAAATTAAAAACATATTTATTGAGCACCTATCATTTCCAAGGAATAGTGCTACACGAAGATAAAAAGAAGTGTTCCTCTAGGTATTTTTCTGTCATGGTAAAGATGATAGAGCTTTAAAGTCATTTTTAGTATATTGGCTACAATACCTTGCTCACCTGTTTATAATTTAGGGAGTTTTATTTCATTTAGCAAATGTTTATGCCACATCTCCTATGAACTGGAAATAGAGAATCCTACATGGGGATGCAAAGGCGCCTGAGTAATAGACGAGCCCTTGAAGAGTACATGGGCTAGGTATAAAAATTTCATCTCAGTCTCAAGTACATGGGAAGTGAATGGCTTATCCCAAATCCAGAAAACGTAAACTTTTTTGGTCTTCAGTCCATCACAGTGGCTGCTATAATTGTCAATATCAATGCCTAGATTTCCTTTGCAGACAGAAAGCTCCATCCTTTCTGTAACCCTTGTTGGTAGAGAGATCTTATGCTACTTCTCCTCAAGCCATGTGCCAGAGGGACAAAAGTCTCAGGCACTTACAGAAAACTGTTAACCACCCTCTCCCCTGAACATTTCTTCAATTTCCAGAAGCTCAGCTTCTCTCCTAAGATTAAGCCATTTCCCCTTTCCATTCCCTAAGGAAGATCCAGGTGGGGATGTCTGGAAAATATCTGGAAACTTCAATTTTCAGCCCAGACACATGAAAACCATCGATAACCATTAGAGACAAAGAAACTCAGACTCATGATGTAAAAGATCTAGCTACCCAAGAATTCTGGGAGGAAAAGTGACCTTCATTCTTCTAAGACTTGTATTGCTTGAGTATAAAATACTAATACTAGTACAACCAGTTACACCACCATGCTGCTCATCCTCTAAGATGGGTTGGTCAAGTTTTTAAAAGTTTTAAAATTGGTAAAGGGCCAGATAGCAAATATTTTAGGCTTTGCAGACTACGCAATCTCTGTCACAACTATTCAATTCTGCTGTTGTAGTGTGAAAGCAGTCATATATAATATGTAAACAAATAAGTGTAGCTGTGTTCCATCAAATTATACTTACAGACACTGAAATATTAATAGAATGTTTATGTGTCTCAATAAATTGTGCTTATTTTGATTTTTCCTCCCATTTTAAAATGTAAAACATTTCTTAGCTCATGGGTTGTACACAAATAAGCAGTGGGCTAGATCTGGCCTTTGAACTGTAGTTTGATTTCTGCTTTAAGACAGTCAGATGAGAACTTTAACATGAATGTCTCCAGAGTGCAAAATTATTTTCTTCCTTAAATAATACATTTTTATATTTATCATTTTGCATTTATCACAGTCCTTACCACTTTCTGTCTTCAATGATTACTCCATGTGCACACATCTGTCTCTCCCAGGTGACTGTGCTCCCTTTAAGAGAAAGCAATGATCGTGTACTTCTCTGAGCTCCCACAGAGCCTAGGTGATCAAACTATTGTGATCAAATGAAACTGAGCACTGGGGAGAATAAAGTTGAACCAATAAAACAAGTTTATCATAGCGTATCATTTATACAAGACTGGCTTTGTTCCAGTAAAGGGCTATGAGATTTGTTATGAATGGTTTGTAATTATCTGTGTGAGCTCTCATTTTCTTATTCCCCCTAACTATCCCTGTTTACTTGTTGAATTACTTTTAAGACAGTTCTTTGAGGACCAGATCTGTATACAGAACTCTGCATTGCTAAGTTTCAACAGGAAAACTAGTGTTTCCGAAAAATGTTTTTTCTACTTATGATTTTATTTTTAAGGTTGTCGGAAAAATGTGAAATGATATTTGCATGTATTTTTAAAGATTAGAAAACTTGAAGTTATTTTTTTCTTTATATATGATTCATTTGGTTCATAGGTAAATAGCTTTTAGAAAATTAGCATGATCCTTTCTTTTGTCCTAGTTATATCTTATGCTTTCCTGCTTTGTATTTTATTAACTCTGCACAATAGTCTTGTGAAGTAGGTTGGACAGGAATAAAGACTCTTTTAGGTACAATTTAAAAAAATAATAATAACCCCAGACCACTGAAGCCAAAAAAACACAATGTTTTTGCTTAGGTAACTGAGAAGTCTAGGGATAGATCTTTCTTGCATCTATGGCTGAATCCAAAGATTCAAATGACATCATCAGGGTCCTGTGTTCTATTGTTCAGTCAGATGTATTCTATTTTGTAATTTGCCCTCATTCCCTCCCACTGCAGACAGGCCTCCTGCAAGTTGCTGGAGGAGATGGCTAATAGCAGCCCTAATTTCACATCATCCCAATACAAAGACACTAAATGCAGGAAACAGCATTCCTCACCAGCTCTAGTTGGAAAATCTTTCAAGGAGGACTGTAATTATCAGCTCAACCAGGACCACTTAATGGGAGAAGAATGGTTCCTCAGAAAGGATGCTGAACAGAATGGACATTCTCTGAAGTGGGCATACTCTATGAATGGCCATCTACACATGGGAAAGGGAAGCACAGAGAAATGAAGTAACTTGTTCATAATCACACTATTGGTTGGTGAGAAAGGTAAAACAGAAATCCATGACTTCTCACTCACACCTCATACAATGCTTCTGCTTTTGCCTGTATAACCATGCTATCTCTTTGCTGGATGTATCTTTATCTCACCATTTCAAATAAAAGAGCCAGTCCCATAAGTTTTCATAAACACTATGATGTCATTCTGTTACATCTATTTGTCTTCCTCATATACATCAGTAACTTCACATTCAAGTAACCATAATTAAACCTGCCTTATTTGCTTCAGTACTTGTGGATAACTCAGGCCTTGTAAAAGATTCTGATGATTTTCTGTAATTTTGGTTTTGCCCCCGCACATTACTGGTATTTTATACCAGCATTTTAAGTTGTTTTTTAAAAGTCACTCTTAGGGGCACCTGAGCGGCTTGGTCGGTTAAGCGACCCACCTCGGCTCAGGTCCGGATCATCAGTTTGAGCCCCACGTCAGGCTCCGTGCTGACAGCTCAGATCCTGGAGCCTGCTTCGGATTCTCTGTCTCCCTCTCTCTCTGCCCCTTCCCTGCTCATGCTCTGTCTCTCTCTCAAGAAATAAACGTTAAAAATTTTTTTAAAAAGTCACTCTTGGAATACAATATTTGAATAAACACACTGACAGGTAATTATTTCTTTCCTTAATATATCCCCTAGTTTTTTGTGATGAATATTAACATAATAACACGATTTATTGTATAAGCGGCTCATCTTCCTATAAGCAGGCAAGTGGCTGTTTGGGCGGAAAATGTGACCCAGAGCCAACCCACAAAGATCCTAGTTTGGTTTTGTTCAGTACTAGTTTTGCGAATGCCGGTCAGCAGCTTAAAATATGAACCTTGGTAGCTAGTATCTTCCGTGCAAAAGGAGAGTGGAATTATGGCTTTATTTTGATACTTAGTGTAGGCTAAACTCTTGAAAGTAATAAATTGATATATGAATGTTAGTACTTCTACATGCGTTTAAAATCTGGATTTTCCTATGAACTCATCAAAATAAACATGTGAAAACTTAATGAGGAGTTCCTCTTAGTAGAATTGAATCAGTTTTCTAGAAAACTCAACCCAAAATGTCTTAATTGAGAAATACACACGAACTCACAACCAGAAGGCAAAAAATGTTTCTTCTAAGTTTTTCTAAGTTCCCTGATAATTATTCTCTTTTTATATTTTCTTGTACCTCGGCTGTGCTGTTAGAAATTCTCTTTTTGGAGCAAGGAAACTACACGAGAAAAGCATTCCATCTCCTCGCTCATTCCAAACGTCCCCTTTCGAGGTTATAGCCCCCATCTCTCCAGTCAACAAGGTTCTTTGCACCTCCGGCCAAGCCCCGGACGCCACCCAGAGGTGCGCAGCGCCACCTCCTGGGAGCTTGGGCAGAGCCAGTCAGGAGTCTGCGGCTGAGGGCCGACCCCTTGGTGACTGTCTTTAAGGCTCGGAACCTCAGAAACGCCTCAGTGCTTTCTGTGCACATACCCATCAGCCCTGGAAGTCCTGCTTGGCTGCGTCTCGAACGCCTCCAGTTTGCCGGAACAGAGTACGAATCCTCAATGCTGCCTAAAGTAAGGGATGCTCTAGGGGCGGGATTTCCCATGGTGGGAGGAACTTCACCCTGTGGGCGGGGCTTCGCTAGGTTTGGAAGGAGCTCGGCATTTGAGCAGGCTCTATGGGCGGGACTACGTTACGAGGGTGGGAACCCGCTCCTGAGCGGAGCTACGTTTGGTAGGCGGGGCTTCGTCTGTGTCAGGCCGTGCTCTGTGGGTGGGACTCCGCTCGGTGGGCGGAACTATGGCCTGTGGGAGGAATTTTGACTGGCTCCTTTCCCCCCGGAACTTCCTGGATCGTGTGCGTGCAGATGGCGTCGCTTGGAGTTTGACGTGCTGCACGAGGTTATCGAAGTTATGGTAAGATGTTGATAAATTTTCTGGCAAACTGTCGTGAAGTTTCAGGGGGTTGGGACAGGACCGGTGGGTCTTGTACCGCTGAGGCCCGGCGGCTGGGTTCCATCGCGCGCGGCCTCAGGGCAATCCTACTGGGCAGCGGCGTGCCTGCTGGCCGAGGCCTGAAACCAAGGTGCCTTTGGGCCTTAAGCCCTTGTCAGGGTACCAGTTTTTCGTTGTCTCTTGTCATCCCAATTTTCACGTTGTTAACAAAATTTCAGTATTGCCTCAGCCACCACGGTATTCCCTTCTCCACGAACCTTTCTCAAGTCCACGACTCTAGTAGACCTCTCCCTCTTGTGTCCATTTGTATGCTTCATGTAGCGACACATATCATGTGTCCGTGTTTGTATCACATACGTGTTTTTGTATTGTCACATTTATAGCACGGCTGGCACATAGTACGTTATTAATAAATTCTAGATGAGTGATTGGATTTTTGGTTACTATTGGAAAGAAGGATTTTAGATTATTTAATTGGGGGGATATGATGTGTATTTTCTACTTCCTCTTTAGTAATCATGAATTTCCTATTGTGTTCATGTCTGGCTTTTTTTTATAAGTAGGAGGAGTACCGTTGGTGCTTAAAAGCATTGCTGTCCCTAAGTAGTTTACTGAGGCTAGACATTGAAGGAGAATATAAATTTAAGTCCAGAGATAAAAGTTGAGGAAAGGAAAGAAAGAATGTGCAAAGTGTCTTCAAACAGCAATTTGTAGGCTAGGATGGGTATGTATAGAGAGGTAGCAAGAGATGTGTTTGACATATTTATGCTAGATTTGGGGTTCTGGCAATATACCAGGACAAAGCTCACTGGCCCTAAGGCATGGGAAAAGTCACTGGAAACTTTTAATATCGGAGAGGTTCATCGCACAGCACTATGCATAGACTTGAATGCAGATGGCTTAAGCCAGGGGTTGGCACTCTTTCTGCAAAAGGCCAGATAATAAATACTTTAGGCTTTGTGGACTATTGTTGTAGCAGGAAGGTAGCCACAGACAATACATGATCAGGCTGACATAGCTGTGTTCTACTAAAACTTTACTTACAGAGACAGGTGCCTGATCTGATTTGATCCATTGGTATAGTTTGCCAATTTATGGTCCAACCAAATGGACCTAGGGACCATGCTGGTAATACAGTCCTGAACTAGGCAGTACCATACTATGTTTCTGTATTGGCTTTATTTGTATATGAGAGACCAAATCACATGATGTTAGCTCTGGATCTAATCTTCCTGGCTTTGAATCCTGACATTTCTTGATTACTAACAGTGTGACATTGGGCAAATTAGCCTTTTTGCATCAGTTTTATCTATAAAATGGGGATAATAGTACCTCCCACAGTGTTGTGCAGAGTAAATTGGCTAAAGCAATAAAATGTTCACATAGTGCTTATACACATTTTAAAACCTCAAATCTTAACTATTAATATTTTAAAATTTTTCCTCATATGCATTGTTAAAGCAGATTTGAAAGATATTTCTATGGTAAAATTTACAGGCTACGTGCATGTTTAACTATAGAGCAAAGAAAATATCTAAAATTTCACAAGAGCCATTCACATAGAGGTGATATGAAAGTTGTGAAAGTAAGGTAGGAAGTGCAGAATTAAGGACTGATTTTGAAGAAGTGTACATAGGAGAGAAAGGCAAGTAAAAAGGAATGAAAAAGGAAGAAGGGGAGAGGAGTCCATCCTAAAGTATGATAGGAACCAGAGTGGTATAGTAGTATATAAACCAACAGAAGGATGGATGGTGGTGGTTAATGTTGTCATATGCTGCAGAGAGCTGAGAAAACAATTGTGTTGATAGTATTAATGAATTCAACCCGCAGAAATTAACATGGTACTTCCTATGGGCCAAGTATTGGAGATACAGAAAAGAATTAGGCACATACTCTGCATTAAACAGCAGAAAACTTAGTAGTGACGAAAGACATTGAAATAATTTAATACGTACAGCAACTTTAAAAAATTCAGAGTAAGATGGAATTTCTTACACTAAATTGGTACCTTTATTTTAAAAACTTAAATTGAGCTTAATTGAGTTCCGTTTCTTTTTTCCCTAGACAATGGCCAAGAGCAAACTAAGAGGACAGAGGTCCAGAAATGTATTTCATATAGCCAGCCAAAAAAACTTTAAGACTAAAAACAAAGCAAAACCGGTTACCACTAATCTTAAGAAGGTGAGTATTATTTAAGTACTCTGACAGTATCGTTTGCAAGCCAAGCATAGTTGTAAAGCCACTGAAAAACTCAAAGCTATTATTTAAAACAGGTTCTTAGCCTTCCTCACAAAGGCAAGATAATTTTAAACATTTGTGTTTTTTTAATGAGAAATTACCCCCCTTTCTTGACGTATATGTATGAAAAGAAAAAAGCGCTTTTTTTTTTCTTTTTAAAGACAGAGAAAACACGTGAGTGGGGGAAGAGGGCCAGAGGGAGAGAGAGAGAACCCTAAGCAGGCTGCACACTCAGCTCAGAGTCTGACACAGGGCTCGATCCCACAGCCCTGGGATCATGACCTGAGGTAAAATCAAGAGTCAGACACCCAACCAACAGAGGCATCCCAAGAAAAAAGCACTTTAACTGCAAATGCATGAGGCTCCAAAGAACAGTTTTAAAAGCTATATCAGAGCATAGAAATTATCCAAAACCATGGTGTGGGAAACAGTTCTTATCTCTGAACCCAAATATATTCAAGAACCTCCTGACAGAATCGAGACATGAAATGCTGATCGGCACCCATTCTTTTTCTTCTCAGTAATTCTTATCTCCCTGATATCTAGAACTCAAACAAAAACCTATAAAATGAAGATAAGATACTTCCTTAAAGTGCAAAATTGGGAAACAAAGGAGTTTATTGTGGGTTTTTTTGTGTTTTTTTCCTCAAAATATTTGGGAAATGGGAAATTTCTTCTTCAAGATTAAGTAGATTCTTTCAGGAAATTCTTCAAGAAAATGTTTTCAAGTTTAAGTAGTAGGTGGAGTCAGGTCTCCAGGACTTTGTAATTGGCAAAATAGTCAAAGATATGTAACACTTTATCTTTCAGTTGTCATGAACTAGCTAAGTTAAGCATTTTGATGGAGCATTTTTATGACTTACTTAGTAAATGCTATAAAGGAAATAAAGCTAGGTGATATGATGGGGTAGGGAGTGACAGTTTTACACAGGATTGCTTTCAAAGTTGACATTCAAGCCAAGATTCAGATGGTGGGGAGCAAGTAATGCCGCAGGATTTTTTACCTCAGGACCCTGGGTTCGTCGTCTCACCTCTTCAAAGAATGAAGAGGTGTACATAGAAAATGAGCAGCAGGCAAAGGTTTATTATTAGAGTATAAGATTGGAGTGTAAGAGTAGTAAGTAGGAAAGCTGTCTTTACAGAGAGGGGGCATTCAAAGTGAATGCCTAAGGACTGTAGGCAAGGGTCCTTGTTACCTAAGGTTCTTGTCACCCCCCAGCCCTTCCCCCTTGTTCTTTCTCAGGTGTTATACCCTTACTGGCTTGCAGCTCTTGGTGCTGGATTGTCCATTCCTGATTGGCTCATTTCCATCGTACCAGGGGGTGGCCTATGGTCGTACTTAGGTCTTTTGTCAAATTCCTGAAGGAAGCCTGAAGGGGAGTAGGTGGGGCCTCTTACTTTAAGAGGAACCTTATGCCTGAAGGGTTTGCTGGGGTCAGACACTCCCAACATTGTTCCAAAATAAGTGTTTTTCCCTACCAGGGACCTCAGGTCCTAATCTTTACCTCTCTGCCTACTGAACCCTATCTTTTCCTTATCATAGTAATATAAAGCTCTGGAAAGTGTTGGGAGCGGCACACTTTAGGCAGAGAGAATAACAAATGCGAAGGCCCCATACTGGGGAAAAACTTGGTGTATTTGACTGACAGGAGATCATATTGTTTGCCTAGAAGTGCTAGCCGCTTTATGTATGCTAATGGAAAGATATATAAGGGAGGGAAATCTGGGTAGGCCGCCTGGTTGGGGAAGGTATCAGATAGTTTTCTCAGAAAAGTGGCCTAATTTACTAAGTGGAGGTCTTAAGATTGCCAGGCACTATATACATGGTAAATTGAAGTTTGTGATCATGAATTGAAAGTGAAGCCAGCCAGTTAGATTTTCTGCAGATTCAGTTTTAGGCTCAGGAAAAGCTGTCAGTTGAGTTTAACTAGTTTGTCAAGCAGGTTTGATTAAGGAAGAGAAGGAAAGTTAAGAGAGTAAAGGAGTGATTGATTAAATTATGGTCACGGAATCTGGGCTGGCTAAAGGAAAAAGTGATGATACGGAAAGTGAAAAATAGTGAAATTGGTGGGAGATTTCAGGAAGATTGAAGAATCGTTAATAAGCCAAGTGAACTTGAAGAACAGGAGGTGTTACAAGTTGCAGCCAAAGGTAATCCATGGAAGTGGATGGCTGAGGTAGGTAGTGCGAAAGAATCTGGGAGTTGAGGACCTGAACAGACTAAGAAACTAGAGGGTTAGGTTTTTGGTGAAGCCCCTCACCAGGCATGAGAGGTCAGTGAGCTGAGTTTTGAGATCTTTCGTGAGGGAGCAAGTAAATGTGTTGGCAGGTGACAGTAATGAGGAAAGAGGTATTAGAATATTCTGATGCATTAGGGGCAGAGTTTTTAAGGAGAAATGGTTTCAGAGCAGCAGTGAAAAACAAGATTTAAAGAGAGGAGGGTTGTAAGGGAAATTGTCTTCAGGAGACTGGAAGGGACTTCTGTTAAGGCAAGGAGGTCAAGGAAGGATTCTGAGATGGACTGTTAGAAGGAGTCTAAAGTGGAGCACCTGGTTGGCTCAACCAGTAAAGCATGTACTCTGGCCATCAGGGTCGTGAGTTTAAGCCCCACACCAGGCATGGAGCTTACTTTAAAAAAAAAATTAATTAAAAAAAAAAAAAAAGAGTAAAGCGTTTGATCCAGGTTCCTCGTTTTACAATGAGAGATGACTGTAGCCTAGGATTGTGGTCATGTATTTAATGTCCCTATACCATGTCTAAATATGATGTATGTCCACATAATTCTTATTTTTAAAAACACAGAACCTTTTGTCTAAAACTTCCCAATAAGACCATAAGAATTTTTGTGTAAATTATCCCCACAAATGGGTAGGGTTGATGAATTTTTACATTTTTAGGTTTAACAAGATTAAATTAAAGTTGGATATATTTTATTATTTATGGTTACAAGATTGTAGATTAATAACCTTTTTTTCTTTTTTAAAAGATAAACATTGTGAATGATGAAAAAGTTAACAGAGTGAATAAAGCTTTTGTAGATATACAAAAGGAACTTGCACATTTCTCCAAAGGACTTTCCCTTGAACCTCTGCAGAAACAGCTGGTGAGTGTGAATCATTTCCTTTTGATACGGCTAATAAGCTAAACTCTAACTTTTTAAAGCCTGTGATTTGAGTATAATTTTTAGTATTTGGCTCTCTACTATCCTTGGCTCTGTAGTATATATAGCATATTGAGTCATTCAGACTCTAAAACATTGAGTCCGAATACGAGAATTTACTGTTCTGTTTCCAAAGGTATGACTAGAAGATATTAAATTAGGTAATATATTATATACAAGTCATTTTTGTTGACTGTTGTTATCTACATTTTTAAATACAATATTTTTCTCCCTTCAGATTCCTCAGCAGTGTCATGAAAACGAATCAGTTAATGTTGATGAAGCGACAAGATTGATGGCTCAATTGTAATACACTGGTGATACATCAAATACCCCAAGAAGACCAATAAATTAAATGTTTTATACAGTTTTATTTTTAAAAATCTTGTTAATGTACAAGCATTGGCACATTTTAAAAACAAACTACATAAACAGATCTTTCCTATAATCTAGGAAAGTGGAATGTCAGAAGTCAACAAAATGTGATAAACTTAAAGTGCTAAAACAGAAGGCACTTCACAAAATCTGTTCACTGAAACAGTTAATATATCCTAGTTTACATCCTTCACTTTATAAGTGGCAGTGAATGTGTTTTTGGATTGGAGGACACACAGAAATATGGACAGTTTCGTGGCAGTAAAAAAATATAAGACAAGGGATGAGCCGCTGGCCAACTTTGTTTGTTTTTGATGACCTTAGTCTACTTTAAATTTCCTCTCATAAGAGGGAAAAAAACAGAAGGATCCAGAATTGGAAGAAGAGGTGAAATCCCAGAATGTAATCACTTAAGGGGGAAGGGAGGGGATTTGTGGGTATTAAATCACTTTTTCCCCTGAAAAAAAACCTTTGTTTTTATGGTTGAAAAGAGCCCTTTGTTTTTATGGTTGAAGTTTTGTGAAGTAAAAAAGAAATTATTAGAGAACACTTCAGAATCAGTGAACTAAAAAGGTGTTACATTCATTATTTTAAATACTTAGGTTATTAAGAAGTCTAAAATGTTACAGTTAGAGGTAGATAACAGTCCCAAGTTTCCATGGAATCTAATAATTTAGTATCTGGACATCAAACAGATCACAAACTCCTTCATTATCATCTAAATTAAAGTTGTAGTCATCTGCCGGGGTAGGAGAAAGCCGTAAAAGAGGAAACACTGCAAGTAAAACAAATTCAGTGTTAAACATGGTTTTTATATACAGTTAATGATGTTTAACAGAATACTCTCAAATACATCTATCTAAATATCTAAAGAAACTATGTTTCTTAATGTTATATAAGAATTTTTAGGAAATAATAGAAAAAGTTGTAATCAAATTAACTTGTGTTTAGTGTATATTTTGAAAGATTCTCATTTAAAGATAATTTATGCATTGGTATGCATAGGTATAGTTTAAGAAATAGAGGTTAAAAATTTTTTGTATTTAAAAAAAATTCATTTTAACATTTATTCATTTTTGAGGGACAGAGAGAGACAGAGCATGAGTGGGGGAAGGGCAGAGAGAGGGAAACTCAGACTCTGAAGCAGGCTCCAGGCTCTCAGCTGTCAGCACAGAGCCTGATGCAGGACTCGAACTCACGAACTGTGAGATCATGAACTGAGCCAAAGTCGAAAGCTCAACCGACTGAGCCACCCAGGCGCCCTGAGGTTAAAATTTTTGTTGGTTGAACTTGTCACACTAAAATGTATGATTCAAAAACAGTGTCAAAGTATTTCCTCTGATCTCTGCTAAATAAGCTCCTACTTTGAAAAGAGAAATAGGAACTAGACTTCATAAATACGCTGATGTTTTGTTTCTACAGAAGTTTATTCTCTAAGTGGTTATTGTACCATTTGCTAATTTAACAGTTGCAGTTTCCTAGGTTCGGCTATATTTGTTAGGAAACAGGACTGAATCCAAGAATTTACAGGAAGGTGAAAGCCAAGAGAGTTATTAAAGTAATTATAATATTTTGTAGCAATTGATTTTTAAGGATTATTTCAGATTAGATGATGACATGGCTAATGTTAGTAATAGTTCACATTGGTAGCTTGACATTGGCCTTTGTGGGGATATTTACAAAACTGGGTTTTGAGATTACCTATGTATTATTTTACTTTTCTTGGCCAAATTTTTCAGACATGAAAAAGACTAGTGGGCTAACAGTTCAGAAATTTATTCAGTGAAAGTGATAAGTATCCCCTTATTGGCCTTTTTCTTTTCTTGAAATGCAATAAAATAAAAATTGAAGGATGCCTATGATTTACTTTAAAGTGGGAGATTTTTCATGAATCATCATAGGATGTTAAGCAGTTAAAAAAATACACATTCTGCATTTCTTTTCAATCTTTTGCCATTTACAAACTCTAGAGAAGCATTATTGATATTTAAGTAGTAAAATTTTAAACTACTTACCATCAGAAGACATTAACTCATCAATGATATCTCCACTAATAGATCCTGCTGGAAACAGAAATATGATAACAAAGTTTTGTTACAGTTCTATTTATATATTTTGACAGTAAAAGGCAGTTACTTTAGGAAGCTTGGGTGGCTCAGTCAGTTAAGTATCCAACTCTTGATTTTGGCTCAGGTCACGATCTCACTATTCATGGGATCGAATCTCACATTGGGCTCTGCGCTGATAGCACAGAGCCTGCTTGGGATTCTCTCTCTCCCTCTCTGCACCTCCCCCACTCACATGCATGCACATATGCACATTTTCTCTCTCTTAAAAATTTTTAAAAGGCAGTTATGGGGCTCCTGGGTGGCTCAGTCAGTCAAGCATCCAACTTCAGCTCAGGTCATGATCTTGTGGTTCATGAATGAGTTCAAGCCCCATATGTGCTGACAGCTCAGATCCTAGAGCCTGCTTCAGATTCTGTGTGTGTCTCTCTCTGCCCTTCTCTCTTTCTCTCTCTCTCTCTCTCTCAAAAATAAACATCAAAAAAAGGGCAGTTATTTAAAAACAGCATATATTTAAACAGTAGTGTTTAAAAAGTTAAACACTAGCAGCTTTTATTAAAGTATAGAACTTTACAGAAAGATACCATTTTCATGAGCACCTACTCTGTGCTTGGCATTACTTTTAACTTCTAAACTCAAGATGTAGATCAAAAGACTCCTCATCATTCTCCCAAAACTGACTCCTTGGTTTTACAAAGTCAGTAGTACTGTAATTCTCCCAGTTACCCAATCTCAAAACTTCAACATTACTTTCCATTCCTCTAATTTATCTCCTGATTTCACACATCAAAGTTACTTATTTTATTTTACCTAAACAATACTTCTTAAATCTCTTCTTTCTCTTTCCAATCCCATTGTTATCACCCATCTTAGCCGTAATGTTCTTTTATAGTTCCATAACTGCAGACACCATATATTCATTCTCCATTGCCTCTAATCTCTTCTGTTTCCCAGGCCAAAAGCATCTTCTTGTTACTCCTGTACTCACCAGTGTGCAGTTTCTAAGTTGCTACTTCCCTGCTCACAAATCTTTGTCTTATTGGCTAAAGTTCCAACTCAGTCTGATATTCAAGGTCCTCTCTAAAATCTGACCCCAAATTACTTTCTCTACTATTTCCAAATACAAAACTATATACAGAAACTGCTGAAAAAAAATTTTTAATGCTTTGTGGAAGCTGACTTACTAATGGTGTCTAAATTAAACCACAGAGAGCTTGTCTGTCTTTAGATTTGCCCCCATTAATTATAATTAGATCATAAACTTTTCAAGGAGTACACTTTGTTGTGCATGCCCCATTCTATATCTTAAGTATAGAAATACTTCTAGAGGAAGGAAAGGAGGAAAAATACTGTGTCCAGTTAGATCTTTATAGCCTCACTCTTAAGTATTGTGAATTCCCACAGTAGTAAGACTCATGCCACATTCTAATGAGACACATCCCAAAGGTAAAAATAAACAAATTGGATTGTGTACAATGTAGCTTTTAATGATCTGCAATATTACATCTAGACTGGCATGACTTAATTCATTCAGCAACTCTTTCAGATATTAAGAGAATATCTGCCATGGGCCCTTTATTTGGAATCAAATTTAGATGTGGACGGTACTCTTAATGCCCAGTTTTTGGAGATTTAGCTATTTTCATTTCAGATTAAACAATTTAGGAAGGCAAGATTTCCTAACTTGGAGTTGAGACCATTTATCAGCTATAAAACTAAACTTTCCAAATAAAAAGTATAACAAGGAATATGAAGAGGCAAATGTCACTATATTCTACAGTAGTTTGATTTTTCTTAAAGGTAATTGGAACACATTTCAATAATTCATCCTAGAGTGACTAAGAGATGAGTGACTAAGGTTTACAAAGTAAACGTCTGATAAAAAAGTTGATATGTGGGGCGCCTGGATGGCTCAGTCGGTTGAACTTCTGACTTCAGAAGGTCATGATCTAACCACTCGTGAGTTCGAGCCCCATGTCTGGCCCTGTGCTGAAAGCTCAGAGCCTGGAGCCTGCTTCAGATTCTGTGTCTCCCTCTCTCTTGGCCCCTCCCCTGCTCACACTGTATCTCTCTCTCTCAAAAACAAATAAACATTAAAAAAAAAAGTTGACATGCAAATATTAATGGGGGGGAGGGAGGGGGGAATGAACAAATTTCTATCAATTCCGAACATGGAATTCTAAGGAAAACTGCATACATAGGTCTATTAACTATCTTTTCCTTGCTCACAATATTCATAATGCTACACAGTCTTAGCCACATTATACTGTATCCAATTATATATGCTGAATATGCAATCAGATTGTGTGTGTATATCACCTAAAAAATCTGTAGTAACAGAATTGAAGCAGGATCTGTTTTTAAATTTTCCTCATAATACCTATCCCAGTGTGTCCTGTGTAGGAAACACTATATACTTCTTAAGCTTACCATTTTTCCTCCTGTGTTTGGTAATAGAATGACCATAGCTGACAAATTCAGAAAAGCTCTCCAACTTACTTAATATGTTACTCATATTTTTCCTTCTCTACTTTTTGAAACAAAGGCTCTAGACTCACCTGATGACAAGTCTGTGGCTGGAGTCTGTTGAAGATTTTGGCTTCTTTCAGAGACATGTTGCTCAGGCAGATTCTGAGTTGCTATGTTGGATTTCTGTGGAGTCACTGGAGTGGAGGGCTGAGAGGAGGGTTGTGTGAGGTCATCAGGTGGGGGAACAGGAAAAACCACAGGCTTAGACGAATTGGATTCTTTATTTATAAGCAGCACGTGGATAGGTCCTGAATGACTCTTTAGATTGATCTGGTATTTCTTTTGTCCATTCTGACCCTTTAAGGTTATTGGGTATAGACAAATGAATAAATATTAACATTTCTAACTACTTTGGAACACCAAAAATTAAGATAAGCAAAGCTATAAAGGACTAATTGTATATATAACATAGAATTATACATAGAATAGAGTCAATGAATGTCTTTGACTCAACTAGAGAATGTTTTGAAAAAGACCCAATTTCAAGCAATCTGGTATGGTGGATATTTAAGTTGAACTTTTTCCTCAGCTAGGATTGCTGTATCAGTTATAGATATAGTCATTTTAACTGACTTTTTAAAAGATTATTGATTATATCATTACTCATTCCTTAATATTTTCTAGCTCAAAAAATCACATAAAAAAACTTTTATACTCAAAATGTTAAATGATTTATTCAGTCACTTCTATAATTTTACTAAAGTACTAAAGACATACAAACTCATTTATAAATACTTTCAGATAGAAAACTTAAAAGCAGTATTTGAAAGTGTTTACACACAATTAGCTCTTGTTCAGCTAAAGATAATACATTTGTCCTTCTTAAGACAGCAGATCCACATTAAGAAAAGTTACCCTGCATACCATTTCTGGAATAGGTACCTCCAGCTGTGTACCAGAAGGTGCTTGAATGGCCAAAAGTGTATCACCTGATGAAAAAAATTTCTAAGTTTAGAAAATACTATTGATCTTGGAATACAGTGGCAAGAGTGTGAGCTCTGGAATCAGAATGCTTGGGTTTGAATCCCAGGCTGGGTAACCTTGGGCTTTGGTTCCTAATTCTGTAAAATGGGGGGAATAAACCTTACTGCATAGATTTCTTTTCAGGATTAGATAAGGTAATATATGTAATAGATCTGAGAAGAGGGTAAATACTCATCGCTAGTTCTATTCTCATGAACAAATTTGGATCAAGTTAATTTTGCTTTCATTCAGTCTTGCATAAAGTCTGAAATTCCTGAAACTGTTAGCCTCAACACTGTTTACTTGAGATTTTTAAATTACTTAAGTGACTAGGGATACTAGAAATTAGGTATGATAGTGTGAAATCTTGAGCTTAAGTGAACTAATTTTAAAGCTAAATTCTATAGCAGACTGTTGAGCTGAAAATTAAAAATACTTTCTCAAACTTTCTTAGAAAGCTCAGGATATATGGTGGCAGAGTAAAGCAGTAAGGCCACACATACTGTCAACATAGCCTTGGAAAGTCAGATTTCACTTGGCAAGGTGCTTGGCAGATTTTTTTTTAATGTGCATAATATGCATGACTGTTTAACAGGCCATACATGACTAATATAAATATGTATACAAAATTTCATTTTACTTGTATTATAATTATGGGGTACAGCCTCCCCCCCCCCCCCCCCACACCAATGTTATTAATACACTGTATTGTCCTGTCAAGGGGAAAACATGGAGGCAGGGGATGGGATGGAACAGGGTTAGGAGTAACTGTCCTGGTTATAAAATGGATTAACCTAACTCTGCCCTCACTCTTTCTTTGAGTTCATTTGTGACCAGCACACTGCACATGGTTTCTAAACAGTGCCAGTGAGAAATATATTTGATCAAATTTAATCACTGACCCTACAATTCTGTGACTTTGAAACGGTTTAATCTCCCTCTGATTTAGCTGCCCCTCCCACACACAGTTTACACCCACCAATGCAGGCAATGAAGTGAAAACTGTGCAAAGCAGTTACTGTCATGAGAACGGAAACAAAGGCAGCCTATCACTACAGAGCACTGTAGAGTAACACAGAACGTCCACAGTTCCTGAAACTAATGACTTAGGGTGAGTGTGTGGGGGAATTTTGACTCACTCTCTGCTAAATAGGTTGACCAGAGGAAGAATGTTAGGACAAACAAATAGTACTTACCATTAAAGCAATTACAGATGTCTTCATGAGTTACATAGGAAAATGTACTGCCATAAGAGTTAAGGAACAACATGTATACCAAGGTCTCGGCATTTAAATTAAGATAATAAATCTGCAGGCCAAAATAAACAAAATGACCAAGTGCATGAAGGTGTTGCCACACATGGTCAGATAAAGACGTCTTTAGTCTGAAAAGGCAAAGATAAAGGTCCATAAGAGGGGTACCCATCCTTTGCTCTAAGAAGCCACTTTTGATTTTTGTGACATTTGAGTCCTCCATATTCCTCATGGAGACAGGGCTTCTGGGGCGGGGAAAGAGCGATGGGGAAAAGGATGCGGTCAGCAGGAGTGGAGAGCAACCATACATGTCTCCACATTGAGAATTTTCCTGGTCATGGTTTAGGGGTCTGGGAATGGCCAGAATCTTGGAAAGCAGTGCAGCAAAGTCTATGATCAGCTAGTTCAATGGTTTTTGTGTTTTGGGGCTCCACAAGGTAGAGCCTGAAAACCCCATTTAAGTTATCAAATTGTGAAGGAGCTTTGGTCCATAGAAAAGAAATAACAAATGAGATCATGGACTTATTCAACAAATTACAAAACATAAGAAATTGGATACAGTAGTCAAAAATTCATGAGAGGTAGTAGAAGATAAATGCAATTAAGAGATTCCATAAGTATCTAGGTAAGTTTACAAATCAAGAGTATCATGTGTATCTAAGAGAACAGTGATTTTTAGGAAACACATGAAGTACATCACTAATTTTTTCCCACAACTTAATATGATGGATACATAAGCCTTGGTCCCCAACCTCAAGTAGGTTGTATCTTTCCGTTAATATTAGGCAAAAAAGTATCCTGGATTGATTGCCAGCCCATGATATTTTATTTTCAAGCCAAAATTAATTTTTCAAAACTTGAGAGGTAACTGAATTTTTACCACTTCAGAACACTGAGCACAATTATTTAAATATACCTGTGCATTTAACAATTCCTTCTAATATTCAGAGACCCCCTAAGCACACTTTAGCTAGCATGTTGCATCCTATTAATGGTAGATTTAAAGTAATGACTTTTTTCCTCAATGCAACAAAGGAATAATGTTAATAGCTGTACTCTGTAATTTTAAGAGGTAAAAACGTTTCAAATATTAGTATAAATTATTAGAATATTATAAAATTAAAATACTTTATCCACTTAGAAAACTTTGTGAAATATTAGAATAAAGTAACTGATCTTCAGACTGGAAGAATGCATTATATACATACATATACTACAGCTACATGTGTAACTTATTTAAAAGGATATCTATTGTTAATCGAGTCGTCCATCACATTTTTGATGCTTTGCTGTAGCCACAACTTCTGCTGATCAAGTTCTCTTTCCTTCAGTTCTAGATCTTCAATTTCAGCTTTAAGATATCTTAATCTATCTATGACTTCTTTAGTATTACAGCCAGCACCTACACCTCTTAAAAACGTATGAGAATCAGTATCTCCAGTATCAGACCCAGGTTAACATCACTTAATTTTTATAGTAATAGAACTGAACTAGTAATTTATTCAAGACAAAAATCTTTACACTCTTCTAAAAATCAAGCATTAAAATCCTTAGAAAATTTAAACATCGTACCTCTGAACATATTTGGTTAGAAAATTTATTGGCAAGAACAATCAAATCACAAAAATTCTCAGCGTTTTTGCCATACAGAAAATAAAAATTTTTATAAAGTCAAAAAAAGTTCTATGTTCTAATGGTGTTTTTCATCTCAAAGGACAGGCTAGTGACTGGCACCAAAAGGATGTCAAAGCTGAGGCATGTAGGTGGCTTAGTCAGCTGAGCGTCTGAGTTCGGCTCAGGTCGTGATCTCATGGCTCATGGGTTCGAGTCCCGTATTGGGCTCTGTGCTGGCAGCGCAGAGCCTGCTTGAGATTCTCTCTCTCTGTCCCTCCCCCATTTGTCTCTCTCTCTGTCTCAAAATAAATAAACTTAAAAAAAGAAAGAAAGAAAAGGATGTCAAAGCTACATAGTTACACCTGGAAGTCACATGATATAGACTGAGATGCTGGTAAATTACAACCTTTTAATATTTTGGTGAGACTCTGGCTTTAAAACAGAACAAAACAAAAGAAAAAACTAGGGCCAAAGAGGATGAATTTGCAGGACAGAAAGTATTTTTCACATTCAAACATACAACCATACAACAGTTAATGAATGACAACATGCATTTCAATCAACCACTATACACAAGGTCATATTCCTATATATAGGACATAGTTCCTATTCTTAAGGAGTTTATATTAGTTGGGAAGCTAAATGCTCACGCAGAAAGGGATCAATAATACAAAGCAGTATGCAGTGTGTGCCAAATGAGTAGCTTGAGGGAGAAAATAAGATTTGAATTTTCAGTGTGTAAATCAGACAGTGGAGACAGCAAGGGAATATCCCAACATAGGAGTCACAGAGGCCCAGAGCAGTGTCCAGGGAAAGATGAGGGGCCTGTTGAGAATACCAGGCCAAATGAGAGGGAGAGCCAGACGGTATAAAGGTCAGATTTTATACAGCATCAGGAAGAAAAATAAAGGTTTTAGAGTAGGGTATTGGTTTGTAACTTACTTCCATTGTATACTATTTTTTGACTTTTTTTCAATCAGGTCAATTCCCTCTAAGACATTGGTGATATCATAAATTCTTCTTTTTTGCCTCACAGCCAAAGTATCTGCAGCCTGTTTTTAAAAAGGGGAGGGGGGAGACAAAGAACAATGAAATAAAGGGCAGTTCCTATTTTAAAATTAAAAAAAGGTTGATTATGAAGTTCACAGCATGAGAACCCAATGCCAAATTTAACCAGTATGTTCAAAGTATCTCTCAAACATTGCAAATACCAGAGAAATTATCCCATTTAAAAGCCAGCAGATGTTAGAATGGGAAAAAAATATATAAAGGGTCATGACACAAAGCCCACAAAAATAAAAGAACACAGTGAGAATACTTCATGTCACCTTACGGACTAATCCTGAGAAGGAGCTCCTGATTATCTACCCACATCACTTCCTATTTTATCTGTTCATATACAGTCACCTAAAAACAGCCTGTATTGTTTTTTGAAATTTTGAAAAATTATATCTCAGCAGCTTGTTAGTAATTAAGATATTTGGGGAGTTCTAAATTATACACACACTTCAGTACCTTGAAATACGCTATCTGCATTTTTTAAACTCACAATGAAAATGGAGGAGTGAATCATGCCATCCCAACACAAAGCATAAAATCAACAAGAAATCAAAATTCATAGCACTAAGTTGTGGTACCAGCAAATACTATCCAAAAACCTGGTAGTCTGACTAAACAAAAGTAAGGTCAACAAAAATATTTCATGCCACCATGACATCAATAAATGCAGGAATGTTGTACTGTTTCTCTGATTGGTTCCCACTCACATTTATGAGATTTGTTCCCCAATGGAACAGACACAATCTTAAAAAAGAGGTTATCCTGGGGCGCCTGGGTGGCTCAGTCGGTTAAGCGTCTGACTTCGGCTCAGGTCATGATCTCGCGGTCCGTGAGTTCAAGCCCTGCGTCAGGCTCTGTGCTGACAGCTCAGAGCCTGGAGCCTGTTTCAGATTCTGTGTCTCCCTCTTTCTCTGACCCTCCCCTGTTCATGCTGTCTCTCTGTCTCAAAAATAAATAAGTGTTAAAAAATAAAAAAAAAAAAAAAGGTTATCCTACAGCTCTTTTTCGGGGTGAGTTAGACAATAACCTATCTTGAATGTGGAGTCACACTGTAAGAGTCATGGTAATAATGAAAAAACACATTCATGTCCTTACTGACAATATTCAGCACATTATCCAAATTAATGAACAGATTTTAGCTTCACATTATTGTTTGCCAGCTCTCCCAAAGCATTATTACTTTCTTAATTCTTTAAAAACATAGCTCTACACACACACACACACAATCCAGGAAAGCATATTTTTGCAATCTGGACTTACTTTCTACAGGGAGCAAGTGTGACCAACTGCATAGGCATTTAATGTCAATTCTACCAATCCATTTCTTGTGCTACCAAAATACCAAGTTACCACTGTGCAATTATTCAGATTTTCAGAAAGGGGATCCATGCCTCAGTCAATGGGCCAGGAGAGTAAGTAGGATATGACAGAGAGAATGAAGAACCAGAAACTGAAGCTCTGAGTTCCCAACTCTGATTAGTTTAGTTCCATCTCTTCTAGAGAACCAGAAAATTAAAAGGACTAGGCATGGTTTTGTTGACTTCCTCTTTCCTTGCACTTAGCTTAGCAGTTTCCTCCCCTTCATAAAGTTTCTTGAGTTCGAAGCTGTTTTTCTAAAGAGAAATAATCTCCTGCAAAGTTAACTATAAAAATCTGAAGTTGAGAATTCATCTCACTTCCCTCTGAAGAGGCCCTCTTAAGAAGTAACCCAGAGCACTCCAAGCCAGCTCTACCCGTATCTATGTACTCACACACAAAAGCCTTCACAACCATAGCATTGCTCACTGGTTAGGGTATTAGGACACGTTTGTATAAATTAGATTGCAAGAGCAATCACAGTCATCAGGCAGAGAGCCATCAATGCTCACTTTTAGCTCAAGACTTTTTACAGTTGATAATCTATCAGGGTGTCTGGGTGGCTCAGTTGGTCAAGCATCAGACTCTTGATCTCAGTTCAGGTGATGATCTCACAGTTGTGGGATCGAGTCCCATGTCGGGATTCTCTCTCTCTCTCCCTCCCCACCAACAATAAATAAATAAACATTTTTTTAAACAAAGAATAAAGCTTATAATCTATCTAGTTTATAATTTATTATGGTTTAACAATTACAAATTTTAGTCCTTTAATTTCCAAAACTAAACATTATTTCTTAAATACTTTTCTATTTAAGTATATAAACACATAAAGGACCAGCATATACAGAACATATGTCTTAAAAAGGATCTCCTGGGGTGCCTGGGTGGCTCAGTTGATTAAGCATCTGACTTCGGCTCAGGTCATGATCTCGCGGTTGGTGGGTTCAAGCCCCACATCGGGCTCTGTGCTGACAGCTCAGAGCCTGGAGCCTGCTTTGGATTCTGTGTCTCCTTCTCTCTCTGCCCCTCCCCCCCCTTCATGCTCTGTCTCTCTCTGTCAAAAATAAACATTGGAAGAAAAAAAAAAAGGCAATCTCCTGGAGGCTTTTATTTAGCAGCCCCATCTTCTTTGGATGTTAGGTTCTGGAGTTAGGCACACAGAGATCCAATCCCAGTGCTGGCACTTCCCATCTTCAGCTGGTCTCAAACTCATTAAGCCTCATTTCCCTTTTTGTAAAATGGAGTAATAACATACCTGAATTGTAGAGACTCAACTAGATAATCTAAGCACAATGTCTGCTGCATAATTAATACTTCAATCCTGGTAAGTAATAGCCTCATCATCAGATACAGATTGAAGCAGGGGATCATGGAGGAGATTTAGAGTTTTTGTGTATCTTGACCTATCACGTTGTATGTAGTATTTTGAAAAATTGTATGAATTCTTATAGTTTTATGAAGTAATTCAAGACATCATACTTAATGGAATCATAAAATGAATCACAACCACCACCTTCATTCGTTTAGCACCTGTGATGTGCCAAGCTGGTTCTGTGTCTCACGGATAGAGTAGTAACAGAACAAAGTCCCTGCCTTCAAAGAAGGGAAAGAAGGTAATAATAAACAAATAATTATGTTAGGAGGAATGCATGTAGGGACTATATTTAACAGAATTTTAAAGCTCCCTGAATAAGGAAGCATTTGAATTGAATGGAGAAAGTGACTGCTGACAAGCAGCAGTCAGAACATCTGACAAGCAGCAGCAAGAACAAAGAAAGGCTCTGAAGTGGGAATATGCTTACTTCCTTCAGGGAAAGACAGGAAGTCAGTATGGGCAGAACAGTGAGTGAGAGGGAGAAGAGTGAGAGAAAAGGGGAAAAAGGAAAGAAGGGAGAGAAGATGGGAGGGAGGGTGGGAAGCGAAGTGAGAGAGATAAAGACAGTAACACCATATGCCAAGGGGCCAGATCACTGGGGTCTTGCAGGCCATCGTAAAGACTTCAGCTCTTACTCCCAGTGAAATGGAAAGCTACTGGAAGGCTCCGAGCACATGGTGATTTGGTGCTATGCTTTAGCATAGAACAGGTTCATTCTGGCTGTTCTGGGTAGAAAAAAAGAGGCCAGCGAGAAGGCAATGGCAATAATCCATTCAAGAGATGGTTAGCTGCTTAGATGAAGGAGGCAGCTGTGGGCGTTGTGAGAAATGCTGAATTCAGAATATATTTTGAAGATATAGCAGGTAGTAGATCTGAGAGCAGAGTTAAGGGTAACTCCACAGTTTATGACATGAGCAACTGGCCATGAGGAAGACTGCAGAAGAATAGGTTGGAGGAAACCTATTGGTTTCCTCCTTTGGCTCAGGAACTTGGCTTTGAACAATTTGACCTCCAAGGGGAGTAGTTCGGAAGACCACTGGACACGAGAGTGCGGGATAGGACAAGTCCAAGCTAGAGATACAAATTCAGTAGTCATCAGTAAATAGACATTTTAGGTCACAGGGATGGAACCCACTGGATTCACCTAGCAGGTAAGCACAGAAAGAGAAGACGTCTAAAGGCTTAGCCCAGCACACTCCAGTGTTTAAGATCTGGGAAGGGAGGAGCAACTTGCCACTGAAGACAGAGAAGTAGGAAGAGTGGGGTCTTGGAGGCCAAGGGAAGAGTATAAGTAAGAGTGACCATGTCAAGTACTGCTGTCAGGGTGAGTCAGATGAGCATGAGACCTGATCATGGATTTGGCTTTGGCAAGGTCACTGGTGACCTTGGTCAGAGCTGTCTTGGCAGAGTAATGGAGTCAAAGCCTTAACGGAGAAATTCCACCAGAGTGGAAAGAAAGCTAGAGTGGACAACTCTTTTGAAGAGTTCTGCTGCAAAGAGGAACAGAATAGAAGAATGGGGCAGTAGCAGCAGGGAGTTGTGGGGTCCGGCCAGGAAGTTTTTCCCCTTCCTTTCTCTTTTCTTTTAAAGATGGGAGCTAATTCAACATGTGAGTTGTGCTGATAAGAACTGCCCGGTAATGGAGGAAGAGGGATAATTAACCATGCAGGAGAGAAGGGACAGCTGTCGGTAGGCACAGGGGAATGTGAATCAGACAGGCTGAGGAATAGCCTTAGATAATAATGAGGCATATTAATAATTGAAGTCCAGCCGAGTGACCAGCGCAGATGTAGGTACGATAATAGACAAGATAGGAAGAGAGACTAGACATTTCCTCCTGGTTGCTTTCTATTTTCTCCTAAGTGGAGGCTAGTGGAGGGAGGGGGGTGGGGGAGAAAGGGAGGAGGAGGCATTTAATGGTTTAGAAAAAAGGAGAAAGTGTAAAATATTCATCTAGGAGAGTAAGAGAGTAAGTAGTGTAAAAGGAATGCTGGACCCCATCACTACTTTTGAAGTTAGTGGTGGTGAATTTAAAGTGAGACCCACGTGCAATAAGAGTACATCCTCATCCCATGTTGCCAATTAGCTATTGAAGAAATGCACATGTGCATGCATCAAATGTACTTAAGAAGGTTACATTTGCTATTATAGATCTGACCTATAAAACATAAAGGAAGCATCTATTTGTACCAAACCAACTCACGCTGAGGGAAAAATAAACATAATCCTCTGAAAGAAATACATCTCCCCTCCAAATACTAAATCCTTTTCTAAAAATGTCACCACTGGGGCACCTGGGTGGCTCAGTTGATTAAGCATATGACTTTGGCTCGGGTCATGATCTCACAGTTCGTGGGTTTGAGTCCCATGTCCAGCTCTGTGCTGACAGCTCTGAGGCTGGAGCCTGCTTTGGATTCTGGGTCTCCCCTTCTCTCTGCCCCTCCCCCATTCTGTCTGTCTGTTTGTCTGTCTCTCAAAAATAAATAAATGTTTAAAAAGAAATTTAAAAATATGTCACCAGTTGTAAACAGTGTGGTATCTATACATGGAAAAAAATTAAAGCTTGTGATACCATTAAGAGGTGGGCAAGCTAAATCAGGACAGCTGAGATCGCATACAAGTGCTAAAAAGGGCTTAAAGAATTTCCTGGCCCCACCCCTTCACTTTAACAAATGAGTCCACTAAGACCCTGTGTTAACTCTGGGAGGGAAAGATTATGTGGTAGGTTTATTTGAGTTAAGATTAGTTGCAGCTCATTTGTTCAAGAATGTTCTCCTGATGGAGCATGATGTTGCATTCAAAAGCACTAACATAAAAACAATAACTATGGGAAACATCCCGTTTTTCAGGTTCTCCATCTGCAAAGCAGGTACTTGACTCTCTTCCCGGCCCATAACCGTCAATACATGTGTACTCAGTGTTTTAGCTACTGTGCTTCAGAAACTAACACTACACGAAATTGGGCCAGAATCCAAAAGTAAAGAAGGTGCTATGGAAATACTATATAAAACCAATTCGATAACGAATTGCGCATATAAATGCACATGCACAGACACATACAGATGATGGGATGCCGACAATGAGGTGAAAAGAACTCAAGTGATGCACCACCCAGAGTGCCCATAAAATATTTTTAAGAAATTTTAAAAACTGAGTGAACTGCCTTTCAACTGTGCCACATGGATATTCTGTTGGTCTATCCTATAAGGTGTGGGATATGAAATTATTAGCTAATTTCATATACTGCCAAAGGTAGTTAACATGTAGAAATGTTTGATTTCGACCCACAGTTAAGACCATCGATAAGCCAGTAATGGGATAACTGTGTAAGAGGATCTTCTGAAGATGTTACCTAATTTAAGGCTCACACCATTTTGCAAAGTAGTTACCATTCTCCCCATTTGATAGGATACAGATTCAGAAAGCTAATGGATAACCAAATGGAATTTGGCATTAATTCCATATTCATGAAATAAGTTTGTGGCAGAATTTTTCAAATGGGCTCTATAATTTCAAGATTTTAAATAAGTGCGGTGTGCCATCAAAATTCCCAAGCTGTAAAAATTGCACTGAATAAGCAAAGCGCCACTGGTACTTGTAACACAAGAACTGTGTAGGTATCTAAGGCTGTGGGTAACACCTTGTGCTAGAGAATGAGGTCTAAAAATTGAACAGCCCCATACAGTAGAGATAAAGTGTTACAAGAGGCTGAATAAAAGAGAGCTTACTTAAGGCGGAGGCAAAAAGGAGAGTTCCTGGAAGAGGCTGCCATTGTGTACAATGAATGGATCTGGAGGGGATGGATGTTAAATCAATAAGGAAATGAAATACCAAAAATAAAGAACTTACTTTAAGGATACAAAAGCCTCCCTCAAGAAGCAGCACTAAGCACACAGTATTTTAATTCCCACTCAGTATCCTGCCCCAAAGGAATTTCTCCTAAAAAATCTCCAGTCCTTTCAACTACCTCAAACTGTCATCCATAAATACGATATTGATACATATACCAGTATCGTGTCTAACTTTATTTAAATCCAAGTTAATTAACATATAGTGTTATAATGGTTTCAGGAGTAGAATTTAGTGATTCATCACTTATATATAACACCCAGTGCTCATCACAAGGGCCCTCCCCTTGTAGGGGAGTTCCCTATCACCCATTTAGCCCATCCCCCCACCCAACATCCCTACAGCAATCCTCAGTTTGTCCTCTGTATTTAACAGTCTCATATGGTTTGCCTCCCTCTGTTTTTATCTTATTTTTCCTTTCCTTGCACTGTGTTCATGTTTTGTTTCTTAAATTTCACATGAGTGAAATCATATATTTATCTTTCTCTGACTGACTTAATTTGCCTGGCATAATATATTCTAGTTCCATCCATGTTGTTGCAAATTCAAGATTTTATTCTTTTTGATTGCTGAGTAGTATTTCTTTCTCTCTCTTTCTCTCTCTCCACACACACACACACACACACACACACGCACACGCACACACACACCACATCTTCTTTATCCATTTGTCAGTCGATGGACATTTGGGCTGTCTCCACAATTTGGCTATTGTTCATAGCGCTGCTATAAACACTGGGGTGCATGTGCCCCTTTGAATCAGCATTTTTTTTTTATCCTTTGGATAAATACCTAGTAGTGCAATTGCTTGAGCTTTAAATTTGTTCTAATTTTTATTTATATATATATATATATATATATTTTTTTTTTTAATGTTTATTCAGTTTTTGGGAGACAGAGAGAGACAGAATATGAGTGGGGGGGGGGGTGAGGACAGAGAGAGAGGGGGAGACACAGAATCTGAAGCAGGCTCCAGGCTCTGAGCTATCAGCACAGAGCCCAATGCCGGACTCAAACTCACAAAACATGAGATCATGACTTGAGCCGAAGTCAGACACTTAACTGACTGAGCTACCCAGGCGCCCCTTATATTTGTTTTTATTGCAGAATAGTTGACATACAATAATTTATTAGTTTCAAGTGTACTACTCAGTGACTCAACATTTATATTCATTCTGATCACCATGATAAACCCAGCTACCACCTGTCACCATACAAAGTTGTTACATATTAGTTACTATATCCCCTATGTTATACTTTGTATTCCCATGTCTTATTTATTTTATAACTGGAAGCTTGAACCTTTGAATAAATTCTGCATACACTTTTAAAAAGGAACTTCAGGGGTGCCTGGGTGGCTCAGTGTCTGACTTCTGGTTTCAGCTCAGGTCATGATCTCACGGTTCATGAGTTCGAGTCCGCATCAGTCTCTGAGCTGACAGCTGCAGAGCCTGCTTGAGATTCTCTCTCCCTCTCTCTCTGCTCCTCCCCTGCTTGCTCTCTCTCTCTCTTTCTCCCTCCCAAAATAAATAAATGTTTAAAATAATAATAAGGAACTTCAGTTTTATTGTTTTACTCAAGTCACCAAAGATTACTCAAAAGAAGAAAAGAAGGTATTTGATAAAGTATCTATTTAAGTAGGAAAAGCCTGATGAAATTCTGAAATCTATAAATTGGAAACTCTAGATCTTGTCTAAGTCTTCAACTGCTTTGGAAATTCTTTTCTCATAAGTATTAACTTTTTAGAAAAAGAACAAAATCAAGTGTGCATTTGCTCTTCTACTGTTTGGATTTGCCTCTGCACATTTTATATCTTCCTGCTGACGTAAGGCACAGAAGTGAGGAAATATGCTCGGAGATTGGCCCGACTTTATTTCTTTTTTAGAGAAAGAGCACCAGTGGGGGAGGAGGGTTCAGGGGGAAGAGAGAGATGAGGGAGGGAGGGAGGGAGGGAAAGAAAGAGAGAAAGAGAGAGAGAGAGAGAGAGAGAGAGAGAGAGAGAGAGAGAGAGAATATCTTAAACAAGCTCCACGCTCAGCACGGAGCCTGACATGGGGCTCAATCCCCCGACCCTGGGGAATCACAACCTGAGCCAAAGTCAAGTGTCACACACTCAACCAACTTGAGCCACCCAGGCACCCCCAGGCCCAGCTTTAACTTTATGACCCTGGGCAAGTTACTTAGCCTCTCTGTGCCTCAATTTCCTGGCCTGTATGAATTTTTTGTTTCTTATTTATTTTTGAGAAAGAGACAGAGGGCAAGTGGGGGAGGGGCAGAGAGAGAGGGAGACACAGAATCTGAAGCAGGCTCCAGGCTCTGAGCTGTCAGGGCAGAGCCTGACATGGGACTCAAACTCCTGAACCGTGAGATCATGACCTCAGCAGAAGTTGGACACTTAACCAAATGAGCCACCCAGGCATCCCTAAGATGTTACTTTTGTAAGGATTAAATGAGCATATCTGAAACACTTAGAAGAGTGCCTGGCACATGGTAGGCATTACAGTTGTATTAGCTATTATCACTATTATTGATCCAATTTCTCCCTTAAAGTAATAAGGAAACTTTGTTCTTGGAAAGGTGTATCATAATAAAACACCCCTACCTGTGAACTAACTTTAACACTTGGGAAGATAGTCAAGCACAATGAAGTATGAAAAAAAGCTTCTGAAGAGTAAAAATAGATATAAAAAATGTATTTCCCTACTCAAAACATTCACCCCATTTGGATCCTATTGACTCCTTCTTTTCTAGGATTCCTAATGGTTTATACCATTTAGTACTCTTTTTTTTTTTTAAGTTTTTTTTTTTTTTAACGTTTATTTATTTTTGAGACAGAGAGAGACAGAGCATGAACAGGGGAGGGGCAGAGAGAGAGGGAGACACAGAATCTGAAACAGGCTCCAGGCTCTGAGCTGTCAGCACAGGGCCTGACGCAGGGCTCAAACTCACAGACCGTGAGATCATGACCTGAGCCGAAGTCGGACACTTAACCGACTGAGCCACCCAGGCTCCCCTAGTACTCTCGATATTAAGGTAGACTTCATCTGAAAGTTACTACTTTCACCCCTAATTTCTTTTCTCTTTCTTTCTTGCCGGTCTGCCTTCAACTTTTTGAGTCCTTTGTTGGCAAGTTACTTGTCAAAACCAGAATTGTCTGAATTCTTTTTCATCTACACAACTCTATTAAAAAGAAAAGGGAATTGCATACATTCACATGTACTATAGAATCAGGTTATTACTTATTTGATGTATTTTGTGTATTATGCTTTCATGGTGTTACCTTTTCATGGATTTGTTAAGCTGTGTTATTTTACCCCCTTAAAGTGTGCCAGCAGTTCAAAGTGTGTTTCTGGTCAGTTAACAGTTACCTTTTAAACTTTTAATAACATATAGAAAGACAATGAGGTATAAAATCAGTGAAAGCCTAACCACCACACCAGGACACTGCTAATATAATCTCAGTTAACAGCGGCTGTCAACTGGAAACTCCTTCCTACCCTTGTTAAGAATGCTCCCCAAATGTGTATGTTCCTGACTCTACAAGCTCTTCACTCCAGGAAAGAACCCTTCCCCACTCACTGAGGCCCTTTCACCCTTTTGAGCATCACTGCATTTGTTGCTTAGTCCCCCGGAACACACATAATGGAGATTCGGCCAAAGTCGTGCTGATTTTGCTCTTTTTCAACATTAAATGCAAACTTTCAAAATCTTGGGATTCTCTTCTTCCTAAAAGTCGAGAATTGTACTGTAAAAGTGGATTTTCCTTTATTCTATTATAGAATAATTCTCAAAACTGTTTAATTTCCACTTGAAATTAGGCCCTTTAATTAGCAGTGTAAGATTTAAGAGCTCTAATATGTTGCAATTCAAAGATATGAGCAGTAACTATATCAGAGCATATGAAAGGGGGACCTTTTCAATCCCCAACTTCTCACATTTTCCCAAATGCAGAACTCACCAATCTTAGCTCCTAACACTAGAAGCTATTTCTGATTTGTGAATAGGATGGGAAAAGGAGAGGCAGCAGGATTCATTCCATGGCTCTCAAATGCCAGCAGGAATCAGAATCCCATGGGGTATCTGTTTAAAATGCAAATTCTTAGGCCCCTTCTCTAGCCCTACATAACCTGATCTCTCAGGTCCAACATTAGAATCTGTATTTTTAGTAAGATCCAGGAGAGTCTGATACATTTGCTATTCCATCTACACATTGAGAAATACTGTTATAATCCCTTTCAGGCCCCCACCTTTCTTCAAAGGGGGGGAGGGGCTGTTAGCTTAGTGCAAAAATAAAACTTGCCTGGTACTTTTCACACAAGACACTGCCTCTAGCTATGGTGGCTACATCACTTCCTCCTCCTTGGGGCAACTATATGCATTTTGTACGTTCTATTTCAGTAAGATATACAGCTTATGAGGCTTGCCCAAGGACAAAATGCTGGGACCGAGAACTCAGAACTACTGTCTTGGATACAAGCCTATTTATCCTGTCCAGAGATGGAAAAGCGAGATGGCTGACTTCTTTTTCTTTTTTCTTCTTCTTTTTCGTACTGAATGAAGTTGTTTTTGAAATGACACGAAAACTTTGGAGGTGGGTACATGTTTTGCTTACCGCGGTGGTTCAGGGTGTCAATTCTGGCATTTATATGTCAATTCTGTGGATACTTTTTTTTAAGAAAGCTCTGTGCCCAATGTGGGGCTAGAACTCATGACCCCGAGATCAAGAGTTGCATGCACCACTGCCTGAGCCAGCCAGGCACTCCAAAACTTTTCTTCTTTCTTTTCCTTTTCTTTCTTCTTCTTTTTTAAAAGCTCTACATCCAACGTGGGGCTTTAGATACTATGGATACCGATTGCCACTTAACCTCATCACACCTCACTTTCCTATCAGCAAAATGGAGATAGATCTCCTGTACACTTTTGTTATGAGGATTATTGATATTGGGTTGATGTTGAATAATTAGTCATTGGAATAGATGTATCCAGATCACCTTTTTATGTGCATTTTTAATAATTTTATTTTTTAGAGGAGATTTAGGTTCTCAGCAAAACTGAGCAGAAAGCAGAGTTCCCCATAGACCCCTGCCACCACAGAGGCATAGCCTCCCCCACTATCATTATCTCTCACCAGAGACATTTGTTAAAATTGATGAATCTAGGGGCACCTGGGTGGCTCAGTCGGTTAAGCGTCCGACTTCGGCTCGGATCATGATCTTCAGGTTTGTAGGTTTGAGCCCCAAGTCGGGCTCTGTGCTGACAGCCGGGAGCCTGGAACCTGCTTCAGATTTTGTGTCTCCCTCTCTCTCTGCTCATCCCCCACTCATGCTCTGCCTCTGTCTCTCAAAAATGAATAAATGTTGAAAAAATTAAAACATAAAATGATGAGTCTACATTGACATGTCATATCACTCAAAGTCCAGAGTTTACATTAGGGTTCATTCTTGGTGTTATACGTTCTGTGGGTTTTAACAAATATGTAATGACATATACCCACCATTACAGTGTCATACACAGTGGTTTCATTGCCCCAAACATTCTCTTGTGCTCTGCCCTCTCGAGAACTTCCAGCAACTACTGATCTCTCCCTGTCTCCATAGTTTTGCCTTTTCCAGAAAGCTATAAAGTTGGAATTTTATAGTATGTGGCCTTTTCATATCAGCTTCTCTCACTAAGTAATATACATTTAAAGTTCTCCCATGTCTTTTCATGGCTTGATAGCTTTTTTAAAGAAACAAAACAAACAAACAAAAAACACTGAATAGTATTTCTTTGTCGGAACATGCCAGTTTATTTATCCATTCACCTACCAAAGGACATCTTGGTTACTTCCAAGTTTGGGCAATTATAAACAAACCTGGTATCTACATCCATATGCAGGCAGACCCACGTTTCCAACTCATTTGGGTAAATGCCAAGTAGTGTGATTACTGAATCTCATGGGAAGATTATGTTCAGCTTCCTAAAAACTGCCAAATGGTCTTCCAAGGGGTCTGTACCATTTACATTCCCACCAGTAATGAGAGTTCCTGTTGTCCCACATTCACACCAGTATTCAGTGTTTTGTGTTATTTTGCCATTCTAGTAGGAATGTCGTAGTATCGCTGTTGTTTTATATGTTTTTTTTTTAATTCTGGTTAAATACACGTGGTATAAAATTTACCACCTTAACCAGTTTTAAGTGTGCAGTTCAGTAGTTTTAAGTATATTCACACTGATGTGCAACCAGACCCCACTACTCTTCTCATCCGACAAACTCCAAATCCATAGCATTAGTTTGCTGGGGCTGCCGTAACAAAGGACTGCAGACCGCGTGGCTTAAACAACAGAAATTTATTTTCTGACACTTTTGGAGGCTAGAAGCTCAGGATCAAGTTGTTGGCAAGTTTGGTTTCTCATGAAGCCTCTCTTCTTGGCAGATGGTCACCCTCTCATCGTGTCCTCTCACAGGCTTCCCTCTGTGGACATGCATCCTGGCATCTGTGTGTCCAAATTTCCTTTCTTCTAAGAACACCATTCTGATCGGATTAGTCCCCATCCCAATGACTTCATTTTAACTTCATCATCTCTTTAAAGGCCCTATCTCCAAATACAGTCACATTCTGAGGTACGAGAATTAGGGCTTCACCATATGGATTTTGAGAACACAGTTCAGCCCATGTGTTGACGCATGAAACTTCCCTCTCTCCCTTTCCTCCTAGGTCCTGGCAATCTTTTATTTTCTGTCTCTAAGAACTTGACCACTCTAGTTACTTCATATAAGAGGAATTACACAGTATTTACCTTTTTGTAACCGGCATGTCTTCAAGGTTCATCTATGTTGTAGCATGTTTGGGAATTTCCTTCTTTTTGAAGGCTGAATAATCTTCCATTGTGTGTACATATCACATTTTGTTTGTTTATTCATCTGTTGATAGACATTTGCACTGCTTCTATCTTTCGGCTATTATGAATAATGCTGCTATGAACACGGGGTACAGAAGTATCTGTTTAAGACCTGCTTTCCAAATCTTTGGGCTATACACTTAGAAGTGAAGCTGTCCTGAGAATTTTTAAGCATGCACTAAAGTTCTGGCTGTACTACTAATATATCTTTCCCCAGGCTAATTCTGTCTTTATTCTGTGACACCAAATCTTTGCTTTATGCCACAAAGTAAGACGTTATGTTAAATTATTTATTTCATCCAAGGCATATATTAATTAGCTAATCATAAATGGGTATGAGTCAGGGACCTGTGAGATAAGAAACATCGTAAATACTTTATCATTTTAACCTAGGTACCATGCAGTCAATTTATAACATAATTGTAAGAGATAAGCCATCTTAATCATGCTTTAAAAAGTTCAAGATGGTCCCAAAATGGCAAGTAAAGAAACTCAGATAGAAATTATACTTAACAGGAGTTTCCAAAACAATAGATAGACAGTTCTGACTATCTTAACAGTTCTTTAAATTCTTACTTCTGGAAAAGTAGAACCCTAATTTAATTTGTAAAATAACGTGGAATTTACCATCAATACCCTCATTTTTCAAGTGATAGCTCAATACCACTCTCTTCTGTCATGGGTAGAGGGATAAAAATAATCATGCAAAAACTCATGTTTCGTTACAAGAAATATTCCATGTTCTTACACAGATGAGAAACTTAAATGAGAAGTTTTTTGTTTTGTTTTAAGGAATACTAAAAGGAATTATAGCATAGTAAGAAAAATGGTCTACGTTCAAATCTCAGCTCTGTCACTTTCTGCTTCATGATATTGGGCAAGCTACTTAACATGTCCGTTTTCTCACCTGTGAAATGGGGGCATTAGTTAGGCTCAAGTTTCCAAGTTGTTAAGATGATAAAATTAGTTAAGATCTGTAAAAAGCCTGGAACAAACTCTCAATAAATGGTAGCTATTAACAGCATAAGCTGGCAAACCAGATAAAGCTTGAGGAGCATGAGGTAATGTGTCATCTCACTGGAATAAAGAGATGTGACTACTGTACCCACTTTTATAAACGAGACTATGTGGTGTGGGAAGGAGATATGATTAAGTTTCTCAAAACACTTTCGAGGTGTTTCTAATCCCTTCTAATTGTTAAATTATACTTGAACAGCTTTATTAGAATTTATTTGCTTTATTGGTCTACGTTCTCAATTAGTTATGTTATGAAGAAGAAATGCATCACCAAGATGGAGCATTATGTTATTTTTCAATAATGTATGTCATGGTTCACAGTAAGAAGCATCACTGGAAAGATTTCACTGCAAGATTTTTACATGAGTAAGATTTTACACATACATGAAAATAATTGAAAAAAATATACGTAAATAAATGAAGTATGTATATTTTTCATGTATATGTGAAAAATAATGATACTCAAAGTGTACTTTAGGAGTAAAAAAAAAAAAATCACTGATATAAAGAGACAAAACGTAACTGCAAAAACTTTTGAAACTTTTAAGGAAAGTTCCAGGATGAATGAAACAATGTTGTTATGAACTGTTAAACTCCACTCTCTCCTCACTGTCCCTGTGACTTCTGGAGAACAATGCAATGGCCATAGATCAAACAGGAGGAAGTCTTAAGAATTTAAAAGCAAGAAATGCAAAGTTCCATCATTTTGCCAGGTGAGTTGAGAAAGAAGCCCTCAAAGTTTGGGGTGCCTGGGTGGCTAAGTTGGTTGAGCAACTGACTTCGGCTCAGGTCATGATCTCGCAGTCTGTGAGTTCAAGCCCCATGTCGAGCCCCGAGTCGAGCCCCTAGTGGGGCTCTGTGGTGACAGCTCAGAGCCTGAAGCCTAACTCAGATTCTGTGTCTCCCCCTCTTTCTGCTCCTCCCCTGCTCACGCTCTGTGTCTCTCTGTCTCTCAATAATAAATGTTAAAAAAAAAATAAAAAGAAAGAAAGAAAGAAAGTCCTCAAAGTTAAACCCTCAGAGTGCAGCTGTATCTGGAAAACCCCAAAGTTCCCTGATTCCCTCTACTGAAAGCACAGTCCATTTACACAGTAAATTCAGGATACAACTGAATGTCTAGATTTTGAACGATAGTTTACAAGCCGTGTTTTGTAGCACGTCTGGCACTCTGATGACCTCATGGCTTCCTTTGAAATCCTTTAAACCAAATCCATTTTAGTTCTTGACAATCTAAATACTATATATGCCATAAAGTACTTTCAGGGAGGAAGCAAGGGAGGAAGAGGCTATAGAAAAAACAAGGAATTTCCAGAGTTGGGGGGAAATTCCAGCAATAACACTTCAAAAAAGAAAATAGCAGAAACTACTTCCCCAGATGCAAAACGCACCTACCATGCCCCATTGGAATCCGAATAATTCAATTCCACGATCACTTAAGGAACACCTACTGTGCTCAGGGAAAGAAATGGGCATTCTCAGACAAAACAGCAAGCACCCTCTGGGCTACAGTAGGGAAGGCCCTTGGGTCTTCCTTCCTCTCTACCTTCAGGAAGTACTATAAAATGCTCTCTCTCAGATGCCCCTTCTCTTGCTCTAGGCACAGCCTTGATGGTCTCTGTCACTATTTCAAGCCAGGTGAGGTGGTCCCTCCTGCACTCCTCTGGCTGTTGGGACCAATCATCAGTGTAAAATCAGATTTCAGATATCGGGGACATGGCTAGGAGATGTCTGCAGTGATTAACAACCCATTAGTAATTTCTGTTTTCAAAGCTTTCCTTCTTACTTAAACTTGGGGCACTGGTTGAATTTTAATTCAAGTAATCACAGTCTCCTGCTCCTCAGCGTTGTGGAATCCTTCCAAATCCTGCTTGGAACGGTTAAGTCATTTTGTTTAACCCAACAGCTTTCGATGCATGTTGTTTGAAAAATGTGAACTGTAGTCCACGACGGAAGCACACATTCTCAAGAAACAGGAGAGCTTACTGAGCGCTTCCCCCTCTTTGAGGGAAAGCTATAAAACACCCCCTTTTTGTGTGATGGCATATCTCACTTTTAGAGATCTGTACCATATATCAAATTAAGTTAAAATCAAATACCCCCCCCCATCAGGATGATGAAAAGAAGTGTACAAGTTAGAGGGTTTTTTTCTTTATTACTATTATTATTTCAACGCGGAATGAGTGTGTAAAGTTCTTTTTTTTTTTTCTTTCATCCGCAAAATCGGGTTGTTTTGTTTTGAACAACGGGAACACCGTCTCAAGTAGAATAGCCTATGAAAACCATCAATTCCCAACAGCAAAATCAATCCCCAGGTGTCTCCAGGCAGAGTGCCAGGGTCCCCCCTGCGCCTCTGCCACAGGTGGACGCGGAGCAGCTAGGACACTCGGGCGCCCTCGCGTTCCTGCGCCAGCAGAAGCCACGCGGGCGCGCTCCAGGTACTGGGCTCTTTGTCGAGAGCCCGGCGCTGCGCCGGGCCCCATTGGTCGTGCGGCCGGTCGGGGCCACCCGGTCCCTCGTCCCTCCCCCATCCTGGAGTCGTGGGCCTGGGTACGGGCCTCATGGCCCTGGCTCTGGGGGGAGGGGGGGGGTCGCCCGGTCCCCGCGGGGCGCGCCCACACCGCGCCGCCCGACCCCGCGCTTCAAGGGGGTGGGCTTCTCTGGGGGCCGCGGGCAGCTTAGTCCGCCCCCATCCCCGCCTCCCGCGCTCACCGCTTTGAGATCCAGGACGCCGTCCTTGGCCTCCTGCAGCAGCGACACGAACTTGGTGGTGAGCAGCCCCAGGCTCTTCTCGTGCCTGCTGCTGCCGCCCCCGCCGCCCCCGAGCTGCGGCGGTGGCGGCTGCTGCGGAGGCTGCGCCTGGGAAGGCTGTGGCTGCGGCCGCTGGCCCTGGCCCTGCCCCTGCGGCGCCTGCTGGCCCGAGCTCGCGGGCTCCGCCGCCGCCATCGCGTCCCCACGCCGCGGCGGTGCGGCCGCTCGTGCGTCCCCGCCCGCGGCCACCTGCCGGGCCCGCTGTGCAGCGGCCGCTCCAGCCGCCGCCGGCCGAGAGCAGGGCGGAGGGGCGCGGGCGCCTGCAAACAACAGGTGCGCGCGCGGCGCCCACCGGACTCTGGGCGGCTGGCGCGCCGGGCCTCCGCCCCCTCCCCAAGCCCCTGGAAGCGTGAATGGAGCCCACGACCGAGGGGAGGGGGAGTGGAAGCGCAGAGAAGGGGCAGCGAGGGGTGGGGACCCGAGTTTAAATGGCAGGAAGTGACGTCGCGGCCCGCGGTTGCCTGGAAACGCATTTTTCTGTGGGAAGGAGGAGCGCGCCGGGAGGAGGGAGAGCGTAGCTACTGTGTTTCACACTCGCCTCCCTACGGTTGGTGAGCTGCCTCGAGGAAGGACGACTTCCCGCAGCCAGCTCAGGAGAAAGCAAGGACTTCTCTGCGGCAGAAAATCACTATGCCCAGTGGCCATTAGCTTCTGAGCTGTGAAGGTGGTTGGTTTCTCCATTTGTAGAGACGCGGGAGATCAGCTTTGGGTCCCTTATGGTCTTTGGGTATTATCTGCTGAGCGCGCTTGCCGAGCTTTAAAGTCCTTTGCAAACATTTCAGTGACTCGGACCAAGTGCTGGGTTTTATTCAATAGATCGTCCTTTTAGATTTGTAACGCAGGAAAAGCAAAATCCTGGAGTTAGGGTTTTGTCCTCATCAGTGTAATACCCCCAATTTCGAATCCAACAGACCACCAAGGTGCCAATACCCATGCAAATGCACCAGGGTTTATTTGCAAGCTCCAGCTTGGGCCCAAGTATACCCGGCACAGCGGAGCAGGGAGTTGGACCCCTAGGTTAAGAGGTGTAGCAGTTTTATAGGGGCCAGTGGCCAATGAGATTGTAACACACACAGAAAGTTGCATAGTCATGTCAGTCCACATGCAGGTGGCCAATTGAATTACAACTTACCCTATAGTAACCATTTGAACTAGCCTATCACTCTGGTCAGAATTGGCGCGCAAGTTTGGCGGGCAAAAGGCAGGGTTTACATTCTTTGGCGGTTAGGGGTTCTGCCTTCCTATAGGAGCCGGTTTCCAGTAAGGGTGTGCTCAGTGGCTTGACTAGGGTGAGGGAGTGTCTTAAGCAATAAGCAGGTCATGTGGGGGTTATACATGAGATGGTGGGTGTAGCACAAAATGGAGTTAGTCTTGCTCTGCTTGTCCAAGGGTAGGGGATTTTTGTTAAATTCCTTGGGTCCCACAATCAGCAATCAACTTTGTAAACAGAAAAACTGAAGTGTAGTCAGGGAGGCAGTGAATTGCCAGACTCACAACTAGACCCCAGATCTCCTGCATTTAGAACAGTGTTCTTAATGCCTTATCGGAATCATATACTGTGTTACTTAGACTACTTGGCGCTCATAAGTTTGTGTGCTACGGTGATACCCCAAACCATTTATGGTAAATGAGATGGCACACAGTTCTGAGTAAAAAAAAAAAAAAAAAAAATCTTTGTCATTCGATTACACATTTTTGAGAATCAGGTCTAAATTTTAAATGAGTTTTTTTTTCACACTTGGAATAAATGCTCAATATATACTAGGTGAATGGAAATTCTATATGACAATAATTAAGAAAGCTTCATGCAAGATTTTACTTAATTCAAAATAACAATAAGCTAGCAAAAGCGGCTCACTAAAATGAAGTGAAATATTCAGACAGCAACATTAACAAGTAAAACTATACAGACCATTTATAATAAAAAATTTGTTTCCTTTTCATAGGTACAGAGCTTTATTTTTTTAACATTTATTCATTTTTGAGAGTGAGAGAGACAGAGCATGAGCGGGGGAGGGGCAGAGAGAGAGGGAGACACAGAATCAGAAGCAGACTCCAGCCTCTGAGCTGTCAGCACAGGGCCCAACTCGGGGCTCAAACTCACGGACTGTGAGATCGTGACCTGAGCTGAAGTCTGACGCTTAACCGACTGAGCCACCCAGGCACCCCCATAGGTACAGAGCTTTATTAATAACCAGATAGTCTTCATTTTAAGCCAAAAATCCAAGAAATCTATAAGCAAAATGTGAAATTAAAAATCTGAAGTAAAACATGAAAACTGCAACTAAAAAAGTTGAACAATTTATCTGAAAACAGCTTTTCCTGTGGATTTGGCATTAGCAAAATCAAAGACAAATTTTGCAAATTGATTTTATTAATAGAATTAAACACTATAGTGGTTACTAAGAAGGTTTTACTTTTAATTTGAAGAGGGAACATTCTGCCATAGATGCTGGGATGGGAATTGATAACAAACAAAATTATTGTAATAAAAAAAACCCTTACATTTATGTTGTGCTTTAGTCAGCTAAGGGTGCCATAACATAGTATAGTAATTCTCACAGTTCTGAAGCCTGGGAAGTTCAAGATCAAGGTGACAACATGGTCAGGTTCTAGTGAGAGCTCTCTTACTGGCTTACAGACTTTCTCTCCATGTCCTCACAAGGCAGAGACAGAAAGAGCTAGAAAGATCTCTAATGTCTCTTACAAGAACCCTAATTCCATCCTGAGGGCCCTACTATCATGACCTCATAAACCTAATACCTTCCAAAGTCTCCCTCCTCAAATACCATCATACTGGGGATTCAGGCTTTAACATACGAATTTGGGGAAGACACAATTCATTCCATAGCATGGAGTATCACTTCATAAAAGCTATTTTGGTAATTTTGAAAATTGTGTGTTTTTTATTTCAGTTTTTAAAGGTTTTTTAAAAAGCAATTATTATACTGTTAATGATGCTAATAAGTCACTTTATGATAGGAAAACATAGGATAAAACAGGCAGAGAGGGAAATAATTAGGACCTGAGGTCCCTGGGTGGGGAAAAACACATATTTTGGAACAATGCTGGGAGTGTCGGACCACAGCAAACCCCCTCACGCTTAAGGTTCCTCTTAAGAAAGTAACAGACCACACTTACTCCCCTTCAGGCTTCCCTCAGGAATTTGACAAAAGACCTAACTGAAAATAAGTAGTAGACCATGAAACATATGACCCACAAGGAATGATATGGCCATAGACCACCCCTCATAGAATGGAAACAAGTCAATGAGTAATGGACAACCCAGCACCTAGAATTGTCCAGCCAATAAGGGAGAAGGAACCTGAGAAGGAACAAGTGGGAAGGGAAGGAGGTTGACCAGAACCTTATAAAACAAGACCCTTGCCTATAGTCTTTGGTCATTCACTTTGAATGTCCCGTCTCTGTAAAAAGAGACTTCCTACTACTCTTACTTTCTGATCTTATACTCTAATAAACTTTTGCATGTTGCTTATTTTGTGTCCACCTCTTCATTCTTCAAAGAGGAGAGACAACGAACCCCGGGTATTGAGGTGAAAAAAAAAAAATCCTGCAACAACTTGAAATTTATTTTGCAGTGCTTTTGTATTTTTTCACAGTAAATTTTTCCTTTGTTTAAATTAGCTGGGGTTCAACTAGAAAATATTCACAAATTAGCCATTTCAATTAGTCTTCAAAATGTTACGTCTGTCAGAGAAGCTAAAATTCACTTATACCACTTGTTCCCAAACTTTACTGAGAAAAATCATCTATGGTATTTGTTAAAAATGCAGACTGTTGGATCCAAACCTCAGAGATGAAATCAGTATTGATACGAGAATTTGACTTGGAGATCTGCAGGTTTTGGTTTCAGGTAATTCTCACACACCTGGTGAAATACACTTTGTGAAAAAATGAATAACACCATAAAAAATAATGAAATTATCCTTTTCCCTAAAAACAGCTAAAAATCAAAGGCTGATAATACAAAAGTCTTCTTATTTTTTCGAAATTTCTGCTAATGAAACTTTAAGAAACATGAAGTTAAAAAATCTAAATACAAATAATCATTAAGAGAGGTGCCTGGTTGGCTCAGTCGATAGAACATACAACTCTTGATCTCAGGGTTATGAGTTTGAGCCCCCTGTCGGGTATAGAGATTACCTAAAAAATAAAATCTTTAAAAAAAAAAAAAAAGGAGAAAAAAAACCCCAAATGTGCAGAATTGTGTCATAATATGGTAGTTAAATATTTAAGAAAATCAAACCAAGTTTTAAATTTTTTAAAGATTTTTTTTATTTAAAAAAAATTTTTTTAATTTAATGTTTATTTATTATTGAGAGAGAGACAGAACACGAGCTGGGAAAAGGCAGAGAAAGACGGGGACACAGAATCCAAAGCAGGCTCCAGGCTCTGAGCTGTCAGCACAGAGCCCAACATGGGGCTCGAACTCACTAACTGTGAGATTATGACCTGAGTCCAAGTTAGAGGCTTAACTGACTGAGCCATCCAGGCGCCCCAAAGATTTTTTATTTTTAAGTAATCTCTACACCCAGTGTGGGGTCAAACACATAACCTCAAGACCAGGAGTCCCATCCCTCAAGCAAATTTTATTCTGGTCACTGGTGATGGCATACTGATTTTTAAATGCATGAGCCTATTTAGTGGTCATGATTGGTTATAACTTCCAACTCTCAGGTCTCCTGGAAAGTAACAAACTTCCATTGAAAGGCTGCCTTCATCAGCTTTATTTCTCCCTTACTTAATCCATTCTGAGTTAGTAAGAATAAAATTTGGCTTATTTTTCCTTTCCAAACTTTGCAACACACAAACATCTATCTTCTGTATTTTCTAGGTAAAATAAGCAAACAAACAAAACAATACTTCCAGAAAACAACAAACTTAGTTAAAAAATATGTTTCAAGGATTATTAATCCCCTCATTATGATAAACATATTCTTTGTCCATCTAAAACCTGCATGTTACAAAATAGGATAAGTAATGTAAAGACCTTGTCTTCACAAGCTTGTGCCCTATAAGTAGAAACAAGAAATGCCAAGTACATTTAAACATATATAGAAATAGAATTCACACAGATTTGAGAGAATTTAAATTTTATATGGTGACTTGTATTCTACCATACTGCCCTATCAAGGCAGTTTACAGAAAGAGCACATGTATCAAAAATATGGGATGACATTAAAAGAAACAAAAAGAATTGCCTCCAAAGCTCCTTGAAGAGTGGTATTAAGAATTCTAATTCTCAGGGTGCCTGGGTGGTTCAGTTGGTTAAGCGTCGACTTCAGCTCAGATCAGTCTGTGGGTTTGAGCCCCACGTGAGCTCTATGCTGGCTGCTCAGAGCCTGGAGCCTGCTTCAGATTCTGTGTCTCCCTCTCTCTCTCCCCCTCCCCTGCTCACACTCTGTCTGTCTCTCACTCTCTCTCAAAAATAAACATTAAAAAAATTTTTTAAGAAAAAAAATTTAAAAAATAAAGACTTCTAAAAAAGTTAATGCTTATCATCTGATATGTGGGGTCTGAATTTCAACCATACATGTTCAAATATAAGAATAAGAGATCCAAGTTTGTTATAACAAAGTATAATTCAACTAGTATACACTGCAAACTTCTATTATACATTAACAGTCCTCTAACTGCTCTTGTAGATAAAAAGGGAAGGCAAATAGGGTCAAACATTTACTGAAACTGAATGTCATTTATACCTTCCTGAAAAATCAAGTTGCTTAGCAACCCTCTTCCTTGGAAACATGGTTGATAATACCATTTCTTTGAAGTTTTAGTAAGATAAAAATGCTTGTCACTAAACTACCAAAGCTTAAGAAGACAGCTTGTCCAAATAACGAGCCATCACATAAAGGCTTCTTGATTATAATACGTTGCCCCAATTAAGACAAAAACTTATACATCTTACCCTCAGATACAGACCCTTCGGCAACTAAAACCTCATGTCAAAAGAGTGTTGAAAATTTTTGGATTTATCACCAAGAGGGACTTTTCCAAGTCAAAAGTGTTGCTGTCGAAAGATAATTTCTCACCACTAATGATCCCCACATCATTCAATTCCTTGTGCAATGCCAGGACACCTATTCCCTAGAATGAAAAATAAAAGTACTCTAAATAAACAAACAAATAAGCAAATCCTTCAATATGACAAGAGGTACCCAAAAATTATCTAACCTTAAAATATGCAGCATACTATCTTCGTCTACTGCAAACTGTTTTGTTTATAAAAATACACTTACATAATTATATGTATGCCATTTTTAACAAAAATAATTTATTCAGCAAAAATGAAATTCAGACTCATCAGCAAATATTTTCCAGCTAAGTCATGTTAGCCATGAACACTACCAAATCAAATAATATGTTCTTTTAGAATCTCTGAGAAAAAAATGCTTTGTAAAATGGAAAAAAATGGAAAAGTCAAATAATACTTTTGGGAATCTTTCATCAGTCAGTGGACCATCCAATAACTTATCTGTCTTTTTCAACGTGTGGTGCACATACTACTGGTATCACACAGAATGATTGTAGCTGGTACATGGTCAAGAACTTTTTCATTATAATACTAGCATGACTAATATGGATTAGGAAAAATTTTAAATAAACATAACCAGAACATCAAACTAGTGACTTATGTTATTTAAATTGTGGCTAATAAAGGGATGTAATTTTTAAAAGTAAGTTAGTTTTAAAAGTAAATAAAAAGCTAACAAGAAACTAATAATTTGTGTGGTGTGAAAATGTGATGAAAATCATGATGATAAAACTTATGTGATACCGGTTTTTAAGTGTATTAGTTTATTTAGTGACCATAATCACTTATAGTTTGGTAAACATTTATCTTTTTTTAAAAAATTCTTTAATGTTTATTATTTGAGAGAGAGAGAGAGAGAGAGCGAGCAGGGGAGACACAGAATTGGAAGCAGGCTCCAGGCTCTGAGCTGCCAGCACAGAGCCTGATGCAGGGCTCAAACCTACAGACTGTGAGATCATGACCTGAGATGAAGTCAGCCGCCCAACCAACTGAACCAACCAGGCACCCCAGTAAACATTTATCTTTTAGTTGACAGGAAGAAAACCAATTTGCTCTTCTAGTCTTTTTTTCTTTTTCTTTTTGACAGGAAGTAGAATTTATTGGTGGACATGAATAAAGAGGGGGCACTGCTGAGTTCTCATGAGTGCAGCGTCCAACATTTGTCCCAAGGGGCCACGATTAGGGATGTATTTGACCCCCACCCATCTGGGATGAGCCACTTTTCAGCACCATACCTTCAAATTCTTCCACATTAAACTTAATAAAGCTTCACTCCTTAGAAATGTGGATCTTCTGGTGGCTAGGGAACTTGAAGTTGGCCTTGCATAGGGTCTCAGTCACATGTGCCTTGTTCTGCAGGTTAGTATGGATGGACATGATGACTTGGTCGATGTGGACCCTGGCCACCATCCTAGAGCTTTCCAAAATATCCCGCATACCTGTCTGGAGCCTAGATAGCATGAAGTCAGACATCAGTGTCCACTGGAAAGGCCTGTCTCCAAGGTCCCATACAATCAACAGGCTGCATACACTACCAAAGAGGTTACTATTTGCAGCCGTTGCACCCTGGGTATCCTTCTAGTCTTCAGCCAGTTGTGCATCAAGGAGAATTTGCTCTAAAAGTTCAGAATATTTATGTGGGTTATATTAGTAAACAGAGCAAGAACACAGAGCAAGATTTCATAAGCTCAATAGTATTTGCAAAATAGTAGGTGATGCATGTCAGCATTGTAAACACTGGGAGCAGAAAGGGCATCCCAGGACTGTAAAAGTGGACACCAATGTTGTTTACACTACTTTGTTCAGAAGAAAATATCTGCCAATCAGGAAGCCTCTCCACCTCAAAGATTTAAAAATAATGGGAAGAAGTGGCACAGACAGATCCTCAGTGTCCCGCCATGATCCATATACTAAGAAAACAGAATCTAAAAGTGAGACAGTTACATTACCAAGTACTGCAGTATGGAGATGAAAGTGAAAAACTGGCTAACAAAAATAAAGTAATCCATTCAGAGCTGTGGCAGCTACAAGGGCAGCCTATGGCAAGGTGGGTTGGGGAACAGGAGGATTCTTACACCCATTAAGTGTTAAATAATTATCTACTATGGGCAATATTGCGCTACAATAATAAAATCCTGGAAAGATTTCAAAGATTCTTATGATATTTAGGCTCTAAATTTTCAAGGTTGTAAAAACAACCATCTCTTTAGGACTGAATAAAAGTATATTCCAAGACTTTTATGGAATAAAAAATATCCAACTTCATTTATAAAGTACTGCTTAATTAGATTGTTGTATGAGAAGACTGCAATTTGTACACTTCTTGGAGGAAGAGAATGCAAAATTTAGTGTAATTACAGATGTTATAATTAACAATTAACTAACAGATGTAACTACTTCTAGCCTTTCCAAAGCCTGGTAGGAGTCATGCTGGAAAATTGCACAGTAGCCCTTGGAAAAGAATGTTCGGAAAAGAACATTCTGATTTGATGAGTCTCAGAGAAGACCCCATGGATTGATCCTCCCCAAATTCATTCTCAGTAGGTATATCAAACCAAAGAAAGCATGCTTGCTATTGTTTTGATTGTAGGTGGCTGTGTGCCTGACTCAACACCTCTTTCAGGGAGTGACAATGGGGTGAGAGATTGGACAAGGGGCTCTAGGGGCTTCCGATGAGAAGCAGTTAGATCACACTGTGATTTACACCCCAGGATGTGGTAATAAATGTTGGAAACACCAGTATGACAGAACCATAAGGAAAGAATACAGTTAGACTCCAGGCACTCTGAAAGAACAAAGTTATGTATTCTCGAACAGGCACTTGGACAAAAATGGTGGTCACACACCCACTTAATCTATAAATAAGTCAATTATACTAATACGTTCAGCAACTTGTGTCTCCCTAGATCATTGTGATTTAAGCCTTAAATTAGGCATGAGCAGCAATCTCATATCTCCAAAGGAAGTAAACAAAGAGACAAGATAGTTAGGGACCACCATTAGTGGTGGTATTGCTAGCCCATAAATCACAAATCAGATGGGATATCAAGTCTTCTTGATGACAATCTTCCCAATGAGTAGTCACAACTTTGGCAGTGTTATTCTCCTACTCCATAAAATGTGGATTCATCTATTGTTGCAGATTTACTTACTGGAACTTGCAATGATGAGATCAACCTAAGGACATTACTGCATCATCCACTACATTCATGATCTTTAAATATTAGTAGGGTTTAACGAAGAAGGGTAGCAACTGCTTATTTTCTAATAAAATAGAGGAGATAAATTGCTATTCCCCTAAACACTCTGGCCATGTGGGTGAGTATTTTGGAATTCCAAAGGATGAGAGCAGGTAGAGTATCTTTTCCAATTACCCTTCAGAATAATAAACTGGAACCTCTATACCTAACATCTTAACTTTGTAGGAGATCAGGAGTATTGAAGACAGCATATCTTTACTTTAGGAATTTGGTGTGTTATATGTGCTAAAATAAGCTAGACTAGTGAGTTTAAGTTGAGGTACTTTCAAATCAAGATTTTGGACCCAGGGTGGGGGAATTGGATTAAGGTGGTCAAAAGGTATAAGTTTCCAGTTATAATATATATAAATTATGGGGATGTAGTGTACATGATTATAGGTAACAGTTGTATATTATGTATTTGAAAGTTGCTCAGAGTATATCATAAAAGTTCTCATCACAAGAGGGCATCTAGCTGGCTCAGTTGAAGGAGCATGTGACTCTTGATATTGGGGTTGTGAGTTCAAGCCCCACATTGGGTGTAGAGATTAGTTATAAATAAATAAAACTTTAAAAAAAGTTTTCATCATGAGAAAAAAATTGTACTGTGTGGCGATGGATGTTGCTAAGTTGATTGTAATCATTTCACAATATATACATACATCCTATCATAATTTTGTACACCTTAAACTTACAGAATGTTACATGTCAATTAATCTCGATAAAACTGGGGGCAAAAAGATTTTGGATCCAGAGATAGGTTACAGTATAGGCAGCCCTTCTTGGGCTCCATACTTCAGAAAGCCAAATGATTTTTTAAACCTCTGATCTTTGAATCTTATCTATGCAAACCTCCCCTCCCCACACAGCCCTGGCCTCCACATACACTGATCATGGGTCAATATGGAGCCCATTTCTCTATCACACCTTTTCTTTGTGATTTCTTATTTGACTCATAGATTTAGAAGTTGCTGTTTAATTTGAAAATATTTGTGGACTCCTCACATTTCTTTCAATTTTAATATTTTTACTCTGGGTAGTGGCTGTCATCAACTTTTCCCACTTGAAGTTAGCTTCTTGGGGGTATAAATTTCTGATTGTCATAAAGTTTGACAAGCTTAGAACCATTATTTCTTCTAATATATAGGTTAGTTATATTTTATATATATCTTATTTAGAATTTATATAGATCACACATGTCTCTCCCCTCTCCTTTGGTACTTCACTGTACGTTGGTGCACTTCATGCAATCCATGTTTCTCAGGTTCTGCTTATTTTCCCTCAGGTTTTTTCTCTTCTTCAGATTGCATAATCTCCATCAACCTCAAAGTTCACAGATACTTCTGCCAGTTCAAATGCACTGTAGAGACCCTATAGTAAAATCGTTAATTTAAAAATATTTCTGTGTATCCACTATTGGTGAGCACTGTTAACATACCTTACTTTACTTTTAAAGCATGGTTTCCTTTAGTCCTTTGACTATATGGTGGTTGCTTTGAAGTCTTTTTTAAGACTAACATCTGGGTCCCCTTGCAACTACTTTTCCTTTATACTGTGTATCAGTTCCACTTTTCTATTTCTTTGTATGTCTTATTATGTATTTTTTTTTTTTTTTTTGATAAAAACTGGGCATTTTAAGGAATCTATTGTAAGCTTTTGCTGTTCTTACGGAGATTTAGTAAATTTTCTTGAAGAAATGTTTCATTTGCTGCATGCTCATAGGAAAATTTTCAGACTTTAAATGGGTGTTTTAAAATACTTTTCATCAGCTGTGGCTGTAAACCAGGTCCACAGAGTTCCTTGCACTGCCATTCCAGAAGTGGAACCTACTCTGATTTTTCAGGAATAATGTTTGGGTTTTCTTAATGGCTGTTGTAGGAATTACAATATGCATTTTAATTTATCAGTCATCTTTAGATTAATCTGACAAAATAAACTCGAGTATGGCTGTATTTCCTCCCAACTTTGTGTTTTTTTTGTCACACATATCCCAATATATATGCTGTAAATTCAATATAGTGTTACAATTATTGCCATAAATGTCTTTTAATTAACAGAAGAAAAAATGTATATAGTCCTATGAAAACTTACCCACAGGGATGCCTGAGTGGCTCAGTCAGTTAAGTGTCCAACTCTTGACGTTGGCTCAGGTCATGATCTCACAGTTCATGGGTTTAAGCCCTGCATTGGGCTCTGCGCTGACAGCACAGAGCTTGCTTGGTATTCTCTCTGCCCCTCTCCCTGCTTGCTCTCTAGCTGTCTCTCTCAAAATGAATAAACTTTAAAAAAAAAAAAAAAAAGAAACTTACCTACATGTTTATTGTTCCCAATAGTCTTCATTTCTTCCAGTGGGTTTAAGTTAATGTCTGGTATCACTTCCTTTCAGCCTTTTAGAACTTGAACATTTCTTTTAAGGTGGGTTGGCTAGCAATAAATTCTATCAATTGTCTGGGAATGCCATTATTTTGCATTTATCTTGAGAGTTTTGCTGGATATAAAATTTTTGATTGACAGTTCCTCTTCTTCCCATTTCAACTGTGTGACTGACTGCCCTCTGGCCTCTACTGCTTCTGATGAGCAGTCAATCGTTCCTCTACATGAATCGTATTTTCTTGCTGCTTTCAAGAATTTCCCAAGAGTTTGACTATAGTTCCTAGGTGTGGTTCTCTTTGTGTTTATCCTGGGTTTTACTGAAGATCTTGGATCTGTAGGTTAATCTTTTTCATCAAATTTAGGAAATTGTCAGCCATTATTTTTCCTCCTGACCTCATTGTGCATGTTTGTATGCTTGATGTTGTCCCACAGATTTCAGTAGGAATCTTGCCTCTAATGAAATGGAGCCCTCTCTTTTAGAAGCATTTGCATTTTTTCTGATTGCATTTAATTTTTAAAACTTACTTCAGTGGCTGTTCAAAATATTCTTTCTTTTAGAAATAGTATTTAGGTTTTTTCCTTTTTCTGCATGCATAGGAGCATAAGAGATGACAAAAGTTAAAATAAGAATTCTTTTATATACAGTGATTAGAAGGGAAAATGAGCATGGAACAGTAGTGTTGCTGCTGAGGAACAGACAATGTTCATAAAACCTTAAGTATAATCTTTAATGAAAAAGTCATACGCATTCTAAAAAAGGGGTCATTATGAGTGATGTGGAGATGGTTACCTGTGCTTTGTTAAGAATGCCACATCTTTATCATACAGACTTCAAATCTTTTCAGCTACACTTATGAAAAAAATGGAGCTACATCAACTAAAGGATGACCAATATATATATTAGTTTTTCATCAACACAATAATGTAACAATGATGAAAATATTTTACCTCATATAGTCTAAATACTAATCTTAATTTCTATTTACATATTTGTAGGCAAATGTGTAATTGCCAAACAATGTATATATAGCACAGAAACAAGAAAGTGTCATAAATCTGGTTGATAGGTTTTTCTAATACACATATTATCAACAATTTATTATAGAAACCTACAGATACAATTAAAAAATACTTGATCAAAAGTCTTTTAAAATATAATCAGAATGAAATGTGTACAAAGAGACATTTCAAAGTCGTAGCAGTTACTACTATTACAATATTTAATCATTTTTACAATAGGTCTGCTGTTCCATTTCAATTAAATTCATTCTCAGAAACATCACATTTCTCGCTGAATTTCAGTTAGAGCAAAAGCAAGTTGCTTAATTTTTTCTTCCATTGCTTTTTTGTTCTTGCATGTTTCTTGCAGAAGTTCACGCATTTCTTCTTCAACTAGATGAACCTAAATCAACATATACATTCACTTTTTTTAAAGAAAATAGATTTTAAAAATGTATTCTGAAACAAAAAGTCAACACTTTACTCTCTTCAATTTTGTAACTTGTGGTATTCATTTAAAGCAAAGAGGTTAGTAAAATGTAACTTGTTCAAATACTAATAGGGAAATCAATGTTTATACTGTACACAAAGTACTTACATGTATATTGTCTATATCTCATGGGTGCTTGTGATGAGCACATGGGCATTTATTTTAACTCTATTTTAGAGCTTAGAAAATTTGTTCAAGTTATACAGCTTCTCAGTAGCGTATATGGACAGAAACCATTCTTTTGACTTAATCTTTCCACTGTCCTGTACTACGTATGAATAAGGAATCATGAGTTCAAGTAAAATATCAGTTCCTTATAAACTTTCAAAACAAATAACCTCCCTTCCTAAAGAAATGCTTTAATTTAGTCTATCTCATTTCTAAAATTGCTGTGGGTTATAAATTACCATCTTTTTGAAAGATAATTTTATCATTTCTTCCTAACCTATATTCTCCTAGGATTCTTTGTATTTGATCCTACTAATTTCTGCTTGAAATTCCCCTATGATACAACATTCCTGACAGTACTATCAATATGACCATTCCTTTCTGTTTATCTCCCTCTTCCTAATCTCTAATATAGATTTCCTAATTGTTTTTTCCCTGAGAAAATTAGTATTTCTTCTAATTTAAATTATATTCATGTGATAATTTACAATGTTTTCATGATTATAACATTTAAGCTCTGGTGCCATTTCTCTAACTCTCAAACAGACACATCCCTTTGATATTATTACGTCATATCAGCACTAGAGGTCCAATATCAAACTTATTATTTCCCTTTCAACTAAGGGCCTAATCTTATGTTTTATTTGGTATTACCTGATACACCCCTGTTAAACTTGGTAGATTTTAAAGAAAACTTCTGAAACATCTGTTGACATGAAATAAAATAAAGAACTGCATTTTGAACAAGTTATACCTCCTTATTCATTATTTCCAAAGACCTTGTTGCTTCCTTCTTTGCACATAGACTCCTGAGGGTAATGTCACCTAATCACACAACTGTAATAATTATATGGAGTCACTCTTTCTGTTTATGAACTCTTTCCCAGTCACTGGTTTCTGAGTCTCTAGTCATACAGGTATCTCACTTTCTTATTGCCACTTCAAAGTCAAGGAAAAATGGAAATTTACAACTGTTCCACTGATCTAGTAGGTCTCAAAAGAGGGGACATATCAAACCAAACAGGTGTTACCTGCTGAGTTTTAAAATAACTGGGTCTAACTAAAATACAAGAGACTTAGGAAATGAAAGTCTCTGGGGGGGGAAGCTCATGCATATGTATTATTAAAAAGCTCTAGGGGCATCTGGGTGGCTCAGTCAGTTAAGTGCTCTACCTTTTTTTTTTTTTTTTTTTTTTTTTGAGAGAGACAGAGAAAGTGAGAGGGGGAAGGGCAGATAAAGAGGAAGAGAGAGAATCCTAAGCAGGCTCTGCACTGTCAGCACGGAGCTTGACATGGGGCTCGAGCTCACAAACCGTGAGATCATGACCTGAGTGGAAACCAAGAGTCAGACACTTAACCCACTGAGCCACCCAGGCGCCGCTGCATTCTACTCTTGATATCAGCTCAAGTGGTGATCTCGTAGTCTTGAGATCAAGCCCTGCATCAGGCTCTGTGCTGAGCATGGAGCCTGCTTGGGCTCCTCTTTCTGCCCCTCCCCAACTAGCATATGTGCGCTTGCTCTCAAAATAAATATTAAAAAACAAAACAAAACCAACAAGCTCTATAAGGTGATTCTGATGTTGCTTCTGATTTAATAACACCTAAAATTCCTGTCGATGATATTAAATATCATTCAAGATTATCAAAGATAGTCTTAAACCCTAATTAACAAAACACATCTTGGGAGTTATTTCCAAGGTAGTGATGAATTGTACTTATTCACATTCTTACCCTGCCTATGTGTAACCAAAGGTGCTTCCATATGAGACTGATCAGGAATACGTCAATTTTTATTCAGAGATCATGGAGCAGGTGCACATCAGAATCAAACTTCTAATTTTGGTTTCCTTAGAATTCTACAACTAGTCTAAGTATTACTAGCATTTTGGCCTGATTGCACAATAGTTTTGGCAACATTCTTCATATCTATTGAGTCATTAAATCATACTGCCTTTTCTCTTTATAATTCTCAAAGATATAATTTATTTAGCTATAATAATTTAATACTGATTACCAAAGCAAATTTTATTTATAGTACCTTGAAATTTGCAGAATCAATGTATTTCTGCTTTTCACTTGCTAGTTGTATTATTTCAGCTTGATGAGCTTCAACAATTGCATCAACTTGTTTTTTAAAGGCATCATCCATACTATGAAGCTTTTCCACCGCATCCCTTAAAAAAAAGCACAAAAACCATATTATCTTTGTTTATAAAAATTAGGATTTCTTTTCTTCTTAGATGGCAGCTCTTACATTCACTTTTTAAAAAATGTTTATTTATTTATCTTGAGAGAGAGAGAGAGAGAGAGAGAGAGAGCACGTGCATGGGAGAGGGGCAGAGAGAGGGAGAGAGGGAATCCCAAGCAGGTTCCACACTGTAAACACAGAGCCCGACATGGGGCTTGATCTCACAAACCGTGAGATCATGACCTGAGCAGAAATCAAGAGTCAGATGCTTAACCAACTGAGCCACCCAGGCACCCCATCTTACATTCACATTTTAATGCAAGTATATATAACTCCATTAAATAGAAGAAGGTATCCTGGGTAATAAAAGACATAAGTAGTTCATCCAGCAGAATCTGTTAGTAACAGAACAGGGCAGGATAACATCAATGAAAATTTGTTACCCTTTTATCCTCTAAAAGTCAGAGTACTCTGGTTCCCATTTATTTTGAGTCTCATGATATGATATATAAGCACATTCATAGATGATTGCTATCAATTTTTTTTCTCCATGTGTTTGTAGTGTGATAATTTGAGAAGTGTACGTTATAGGCAGGTTTAGGTTTATGAACATGTAGATCTGACTTTTCTATGCTAATGTTTAACAGATAAAACCCTGTGTTAATAAACACATTAAACAGTACTGTATTCACAAAATTTTAGCGCTATAAGTTTCTTAGAGTCAAAAAACCAATTACTTTATATTAAGTATGAATAATTTCATTTAAAAAAGTTAAGTCCACAATGAACATATTTTCTGCTTTTGGCATAGCCCATAGTAATAGACCGAACACTGGGTCCGTGAATCAAGTCTTTCTTATGTTCCCAGATGCAAGCAACCCTTAGTAGCTGTATGACTTAAGGGCAAGTCACAAACTCTGCTTTTAAGTTTTTTAAACTATACAAACAGGATAATCCTACCTGTTCTGCCAACCTCACAGAATTTTGTTGGTTGCAAAATAAGATAGAAGAAAAAAAACAATTATGTATTTTTAAAAAAATTTATTTATTTAAGTGATCTCTATATCCAATATGGGGCTCAAACCCACAACCCCCCACGATCACAAGTCACATGCTCTTCTGACTGAGGCAGCCAGGTACCCCAATTTATGTATTATAAAAGGCTATATAAATAAAATCTGTTTTTATTAAAATTCTATTAAGTTAAAAATCTTCTATCTTACATACTAATCTTAGTCTACAATGCATAAAAGCATTAATGTATACAATCAGGTCTTTACTGTTTTGCTATTAACAACATGACAAACAATGCAATATAAGAGATTTTGAAAACTGTCAGGCTTTATGATTTATATTAACTTTAGGAACTGTTATTTATAGGAAATGATTATTCTTTTAGGATATAAGAGACTCCCAATTGTGACAGGCAGGAGAGAAAATTTCAACAGGTTCCAAGCCAAAGTCCCTGTATTAGTGCTGGTTGAAAGCAAAGTGGAACAGGGTCCATTAGCAGACAAACAAGACACTACTGTCAGTCAAAACCTTTTCCATTTACACTGAGTTAAAATATAAGAAATCAAATGCCAGGTTCTATTAAATTTGATATAATGGGAACTGACCCCTACATGAGATTTTGCTGTTTATCCATACCACTCTTTAATCTTGACCAGAGTTTAACTGATCATTAAACTGTGTTACCTATTTTTCAAGGCAGCCAACTTTATAAATTATTTTAAGAAGTCCAGTTACATAGTTTACAAGGTGAAGCCTTCATTTCCTCTATGGGATTTTATAAAATCTACACACCGATGGCACCCAGGTATACATTTTCTTCCCCTTCTTTCAAATTAGCTCTCATCCTCAGTTTGTGCAGGCCTGCTACTGAAATCTGCTCTAGCTTCTTCAGGAGTTCACTGCCCCTGGTAGTTAAGGGACTGCCCATTCTAAACTCCACACAGAAGAGCCAAAAATATCACTAGATGTTTCAATCAGTTTGAAAATAATCACAGTCATAAAAAAAAAAATATTCACCCAACAATTACTACTATGTGTTAGGCACTAAGTACCAAATAACTCATACACGCCATATATACACATAAATACATTTACATATGCTTTTTACATCTCACCCATCCCAATCCAGTGTTTAAATCAAAAGATCTCCCACAGAGGCAACACAATCCTAGACTTTAGCCTCTACTGCAAAGCTGTAATCATCAAGACAGCATTGTATTGGCACAAAAACAGACACATAGACCAATGGAATAGAATAGAAACCCCAGAACTAGACCCACAAAAGTATGGCCAACTGATCTTTGACAAAGCAGGAAAGAATATCCAATGGAAAAAAGACAGTCTCTTTAACAAATGGTGCTGGGAGAACTGGACAGCAACATGCAGAAGAATGAAACTAGATCACTTGCTTATACCATTCACAAAAATAAACTCAAAATGGATGAAGGACCTGAATGTGAGACAGGAAACTATCAAAACCCTAGAGGAGAAAGCAGGAAAAAACCTCTCTGACCTCAGCCGCAGCAATTTCTTACTTGACACATCTCCAAAGGCAAGGGAATTAAAAGCAGAAATGAATTATTGGGACCTCATCAAGATAAAAAGCTTCTGCACTGCAAAGGAAACAATCAACAAAACTCAAAGGCAACCGATGGAATGGGAAAAGATATTTGCAAATGACATATCGGACAAAGGGCTAGTATCCAGAATCTATAAAGAACTCACCAAACTCCACACCTGAAAAACGAATAATCCAGTGAAGAAATGGGCAGAAGACATGAATAGACACTTCTCTAAAGAAGACATCCAGATGGCCAACAGGCACATGAAAAGATGCTCAATGTCACTCCTCATCATCAGGGAAATACAAGTCAAAACCACACTGAGATATCACCTCACGCCAGTCAGAGTGGCTAAAATGAACAAATAAGAAGACTATAGATGCTGGAGAGGATGTGGAGAAACGGGAACCCTCTTGCACTGTTGGTGAGAATGCAAACTGGTGCAGCCGCTCTGGAAAACAGTGTGAAGGTTCCTCAAACAGTTAAAAATAGATCTACCCTATGATGCAGCAATAGCACTGCTAGGAATTTACCCAAGGGATCCAGGAGTGCTGATGCATAGAGGCACTTGTACCCCAATGTTTATAGCAGCACTTTCAACAATAGCCAAACTATGGAAAGAGCCTAAATGTCAATCAATTGATGAATGGATAAAGAAGTTGTGGTTTATATATACAATGGAATACTACTTGGCAATGAGAAAGAATGAAATACGTACGGCCTTTTGTAGCAATGTGGATGGAAATGGAAAGTGTTATGCTAAGTGAAATAAGGCATACAGGGAAAGACAGATACCATATGTTTTCACTCTTATGTGGATCCTGAGAAACTTAACAGAAGACCATGGGGGAGGGGAAGGAAAAAAAAAGAGGTTAGAGAGGGAGGGAGCCAAACCATAAGAGACTCTTAAAAACTGAGAATAAACTGAGGGTTGATGGGGGGTGGGAGGGAGGGGAAAGTGGGTGATGTGCACTGAAGAAGGCACCTGTTGGGATGAGCACTGGGTGTTTTATGGAAACCAATTTGACAGTAAATTTCATATTAAAATAAATAAATAAATAAATAAAGAGAAAGATCTCCCACATATTTTAGGACTTACTTTTGTAGTTCAATACTTTTGTCTCTTTCCGCTTTAAGTTTCTTTTCCTTGTCTTCAAATTTTTCTTTTACTTCTTTTACTTGCATTTCCAGATGACTTAGAAGCTCTCCTTTATCATGCCACTTCTGATTAAGTGTACTAATACAAAAAGAAATAATTTAAAAAATAAAATTAGTTATATGAAACTATTAAGCCACATTTTATTTCTCAATAGGAAATACTATATAATACCTATAAGCTTTTCTAATTTCTTCAAGTTCTAATTCCTTTATTTTCAACTGCTGTTTTAGTTTTTCTTTTCTTTCATTGTGTCTTTCCAGTTTTTCAATTATGTCATCCAGTTGTAAAGATTTTTCATCAAGTTGTTCTTGGGTACATTTTTGTATTTCAATGATCTTTTCTTGTAATACTTTGATTTGTTCTTCTTTTTCTTGTACACACTTAGAGAAACAAAAAAATCAGCACTTTATTTTTATTAGCCCAGATGTCTCATTTCCTATTTGGATTTAATGGTTTAAAATGATTCTAAAAACTACAGATTAAAAAATAAACTCTATACTCACTAAGTGTTTTCAAAAAGATTTACAGGACATTTTTTAATAACAATCAACAAGAAACATCACTACTACTTTGTTTTAAGTGCTATTAAGAAAGATAAAATTCTAGAGGCACCTGGATGGCTTAGTCAGTTAAGTGTCTGACTTCTGCTCAGATCATGATCTCACAGTTTGTGGGTTCCAGCCCCATGCCAGGCTCTGCTGACAGCTCAGAGCCTGAAGCCTGCCTCAGTCAGATTCTATGTCTCCCTCTCTCTCTCTCTGCCCCTTCCCTATTCATGCTCTGTCTCTCTCAAAAACCAATAAACATTAAAAAATTACAAAAAAAGAAAAAGGGGGGCGCCTGGGTGGCGCAGTCGGTTAAGCGTCCGACTTCAGCCAGGTCACGATCTCGCAGTCTGTGAGTTCGAGCCCCGCGTCAGGCTCGGGCTGATGGCTCGGAGCCTGGAGCCTGTTTCCAATTCTGTGTCTCCCTCTCTCTCTGCCCCTCCCCCGTTCATGCTCTGTCTCTCTCTGTTCCAAAAATAAATAAAAAACGTTGAAAAAAAATTTAAAAAAAAAAAAGGAAGATAAAATTCTTATGCCCTTCACACTTTTTATTTCAGTAAGTTAAGTTAGCAATTATCAATCATAGAGGGAGAAGGAAAAGCGGCACAATAAAAATTTTCAATTACTGTAATTTTGCATTTGAAAAAATGTTTGCATGACAGAAAGAGAAAGAAAACTCTAGGTGGATGACAGATACAGCAAAGACTGATATGCACAGTACGTGTGGCACTAATTAAACTGCTATTTCTACTATATTCAACAGAAGTGCTTTCTGCATCAGGATGAGCAAATAAATGCTTTACCTCAAAACAAAGCATGATTTTATCACTATTAAAATGTCACATAAGAACAGGGTTTACATCTCCCCAAACTTTTTATGCTATCTTCTATACCATGAGCCAGACTTTATCCTGTATGTGCATACTACAAATCAGAGGATAATGAAAGATCAAAACCACCTTAGGCAGCGTTAAATGTCTGTAGGGATTAGGCTTCCTATAGGTGATTTATTCCAATGACTATTTCTTTGCTTTGTCGGGGCATGCCTGGATGTCTGGAACAGTCTGCTACACACCGACTACTGGTATCAGTCTCTGTAAGTGAGAATAGATGAAATTGGCAGTTCCTATTTTTACCCTCTTTCCTCTGCCCCACTCCACCTTGCCTTTTTTCCTTTTGGGAAGAAGATGGAGGCAAACACACAAATACTGGGAAAGGCCAATTTAAGTATATATTCATAAGAATTATAAACAATGCAGTTCAATTCCTCAGTGTGTTACATATGCAAAAATCTAAGCAAAGATGTTGGGTAGTCTCCTAGTCTTGACCAACATTTGCAAAAAAGTCATGAATTGTTTATTTTGTCCCCCTGACTCACTGAAGCACTAAGAATGAGCAGTCTCGACATGTTATGGGAGTTCACAAAAGCTATAAAAAATTATTATGAAATAACCCTATTAATCAAAAAGAATGATAAACATTGCAGCATCAGAGAGTACTATGACCCAGATATACTGAAAAATACCAAAATAATATATGGGGCAGAAACAGAATTTTTAAAAAAACTTCTGCTTCTGATTCCCATAGTCAGAAGCTAACTATAGATTCCATTTAATTGAAAATATCACACTCCAAAACATCAAACATCAGTATCAGGTTCATTTGCCTTTTGCAGAGACTTGTTCTCTCTCTATAAACTTTCAATATGAGCCACTAATTTCCCATGATTTTGGGCTAATGAAAATCCTGAGAAACAACACGATCAGTGACAAACTTTAAAAGACCTGAAGGTTTTCTATTCTATGAACATCCAACTTAACAATAGATAAAGGTCATTATCGGTTTTAGATGAATTTACTGCTGAAAGAAATTATGCCTAACTATCTCTCTCTGTTACATGGTTGGTGGGAAAGCACCCTAATACTCACACCTGTGAGGCTGTGCAGTGTTCTCTAAAGTAAATGTAGTAAGTTATGGGAAAAGAATGATGGGTTGAAAAATCTGAACTTTTTTTTTAAAACCAAAACTCTAAAACTAAAACTCAACAGTGTTTTGGCTCCACTGTATCATTCATTACTAGTCATTTCCTTCCTGCCCTGAGACTGACAAGAAGGCAGTAGTCTTCTGTAGAAGTAGCTTTGTCAAATCAATGTTTTGTACCCATAGTATCCCCTGCTTTGCTTTGTGAAATTTAAAAAGCAAATCTCAAGTCTTTCTGCTTCATACTTAGCTTAACTCAAAGGAAAATATGTTTGGCTAGAATTTTCAAACAAGAAAAAAGGCTTGCTGCTAAAAAATTTCAATAATTTTCACTGCACGTTGGCATGTATGACAGATATATTTGAAATTTTGGATATACTGAAACCAAATTTCAATGGAGTGAACAACAATGTAATTGCTTAGAGTGATACAATTCAGGCATTCATGGCCTAAACCTAGCTAAGGATATAGCAACATGGTCATACAGATTTATTTTCTGTACTTGAATAAGTCAAGTTCTCAAGGAGTTTCTTAAAAATGACTAAGAAAAAGAAAATTAAATCTTGGGCAGTTATAGCTACTCTGAAGAATGAGTTGTTACTTTTAATGGGTGATAATCTCATTTAGAAGTTTTTTAAATACTCCTTTCTCAGTTTTTACACTTTTAAAAAAAATATTTATTTTTAGAGAGAGAGAGAGAGAGAGAACATGTGTGAGTGGAGGAGGGGCAGAAAGAGAGGGAGAGGGAGAGAGAGAATCCCAAGCAGGCTCCTCACTGTTAGTGTGGAGCCCAACGCAGGGCTCAATCTCACGAACCCTGAGATTATGATTTGAGCTGAAATCAAGAGTTGAACACTTAACCCACTGAGCCAGCCAGGCTCAGTTTTACACTGTAAGAGATAATCTCTAGAAGAAAATTTTGGAGATCAAATTTGATTCAGTGCTCAAGATAACTTTCAAAAAATTTCTCTGGAAAATTTTCATGTAACATACTTTGAAACAAGTGAACCTAGTAGTATTCTCTATTAAGATATGCCATATTGGAGAAGAAGGTGAAATGGTTTCCCCTGGGAACAAGCATAGTTTTACAAACTATTTCTACTTTTAAATACAGAATAGTTGGGTTTTGTCACAATTTTCAGAATTTAGCAATATTAGGAGATCCTAAACAGTGCTCTAAATGGATATTTTAAACACATAAAACATTAATTTTCTTAAGATTCCTAACCCTTTAATAACATTATTTTCAGTTATTTCACAGGACCAGGATAACATCCCATAAAATTCTGAGGTAAAAGTAATTTAAAGTTAATAAAGGCCATACAGTCATTTTAAAAGGCAAAGGGCATAGATTACATAAGGAAACATCTGATAATGTCCCAAATTCCACAACAGTTGGGATTCACTGAGACAGATATTTATTCGATACTCTGATCCACAGATTTACAAAACTGCCACATGCTCTTTTCCCAAAATAAAGTATCAAACTTACAACTTTTAATTTTCCAATGGTTTCAGTTTGGTCTTCTATGATTTTGCACTTAATTCTTAATGCATCATTATCACGTTCATTTGCCTTTCTCAGAGACTCATTCTCTCTACATAAACTTTCATTTTGAGCCTCTAATTTGCCACGATTTAAGGCTAGAGACGATCCTGAGAAATAAACATCATGAGTTACAAACTTTTAAAGATCTTGGAGAATTTGTATTTTATGAATATCTAATTTAACAATGTAAATAAAAAGTAAATAAAAACTGAATAAAAACCCAAAATACATAAAGCATAATATAAAAGGAAACGGGAAAAGAACCAAAAGGCCCTTTAAACACCTGTGGCTATTTGGAAAACCTAAAGCCACAAATCAAAAACAAGTAACTCAGACATGTGATATTTAATTGATCAACTTATGACATTCAAACAATCATATTAAAGATTCTTATATGGAATGGACAAATGAGCAATTCTCCACTAAGACCAACATCTAGCTATTCATAATTTGTAATCTATGAAGGCCATAAAACAGTGTCTATCTCTTGCTTTAGTGATTGGAAAAGAAAGGAGACTAAGAGTAAATATACCTACACCTAAAGTGGTTTTCATTCATACACTATTCTCACATTTCTCTATGTATAACAAAAGTGTTATCAAATTTTTAGGAAAAAACATGAATACTGCATACTATACAAATAATTTAAAATCACTGTGTAAGAATTATTTCAATGACTTAGTTAGTTGAAGCACTGTAAATGTATACCTGATCAGAAAAGTAACCAAATTATGTTGGGAAGAAAACCAAAATTAAGAAAAAAATCAGAGCTGTAACTTCCTAACTAGTGTAATAAACTATTTCACATCTTAGGCATTTCATTTGGCTGTTTGGCTGACAAATGCTTACTTATCCTTCCATATAAAGTGTTGCCTTTTTTTGGTATGTCTTAGGCAGAATTAATGAGCACTTGTTTTTCTCAATACCCAGAATTGTTGGTTTAGAAGAATGAGCTATTTTCCCTTTGAAAATTTTACCTTGTTGTGCCAGCTCATGCCCCCATACTTTTCTTTCTGTCCTTAAACCATAAATTAGTGATTCCTTGGCGGCTAGCTCAGAAATGAGCTGGACTTTTTCATGCTTGAGAAGTTCTATTTGAATACTCTTCTGCTTGTCATCTTCAATCAAGATTTCAAGGGTGTTGATTTGATTCTGTATATCCCCAAAAAACATCAAAAAAAAAAAAAAGCACAGTATTACATTTAAGTGCTCAATTTTTTACTTTTTGCATTTTAGGAGAAAAATTGTTATCTAACCAAATACAAAGTAAATACTCCTAAATTTTACATTACAAAGGTTTGCATTTTAAGATAAGTGTACGTCATAAAATAAAAAGTCAAATTTTAAGGGACTATTCCTTTAAGAACGCTGAATTTTATTCTAATACCAGTTATCTTAAAAGAGCAATTATACATGTAATACTCAAAATTTCTCACCCAGCATTTATATCAATAATCTAAAGGTCACTTTCTGGAATTAAGTTTTCTTGGGCAAAATACAGCTAATGTTTAAAACTGAGACAACAGCACTAAAAAGGTTAATTTAAGAATTACTATAGCTAGGTCTATCTAAAGACAACCATCACCACCACAAGACTATCAGCAATTTGTGTGCCATTTCCCGAACCTCAACCATCTGAGTATCACCATCACAATTTCTGCTGTATCACAGACAACTGGAACCTATTTACCTAAGTACAGTTCTTAAATTCACTTATTTTATTTAAATACCATTTTAGTGTAAGCAATACAATCTGTGAAGTCATTGTTTAATCTCCTAGTTATATTACTTTTCTCATATGCATATATATACTTAGCATTCAAATCATCACAATATACGAGACTATGATATAAAAAATTAAAGAGGAAATAAAATGTTTCAATGTTTTACCTGTAAATTTGCTGCTGTTTCCTGTTTCAATTTCGAAACTTCTGCAAGTTTTGTTTTTTGCTCCTTCACCATACAGGTCAAATCTTTAATTAAAGAGGAAGATTCATTTTCTTTTCGTTGAGCCCAAACAAGAGCATGCTTGCTCTTTGCTAACTCAGTTGCAACATTTTCAAAACCATCTTTAACCTATATTTCAAAATTGCATTATAAATAGCAGTTCTCCACATATTTAGAAACTATTTGTTTCTGTGGCTGTGTTCTAATAAAACTTTATTTACAAAAATAGGCCTAGGGTCTTTAGTTTGCCAATCCCCTGCTCTATAGAAATAGAATTCAGGCTTCCCAATTCTTATTCCGGTGCTGTCTTTACTTGACCATTTATAATCTCACTCAGTTTTTGCAACAGCACTGAAGAGTAGCTATATTTTTGTGAAGAAACTAAGGCTCTAAGAATTTAAGTAATTTGCTTAAAATCATAGAGGCAACATGTAAATAAAGCTAGAATTCTAAAATGTAGTCCTCTCATCCAACCATATCTTGCTGATTTTGTTTTCAATAAAAAGCTAGATGCCAATTCTTACATCTTTAAATCTTCTGGCTTCAACAGTTAAAGCAACACGGAATTCATTTTCTAAATCCATATACTGTTGGTTTAATGTATCAATTTTTTCTTGGTACTCTTTTATATCTTGTTCATGCTTTCTTTCTTCTTTAGCTACTTCTTTAGCTAAGGCTTCTTGGAACTCAGCATCACTGAGAAACTCCCTTGTTTCAAGTTCTTTCCTGGAATGAAATACAAATAAAAATCGCAGGATGCTATTCATCTGGAAAGAAGAACTTTAAGGCTATTTAAATAGTTATTAAATATTCTATATTCTCTATTGTTAACTTAAAATCAGCTTGTCACTTTCAAAAACAACCTGGCGGAGGATGGTAGTTAGACGAAGACTATATGTATTCAGTGGTGATGGGGATAAAAGGGGTCTGCTGTATCTTAACTTCACTGAGATAGTTCAGAATCATTTTATGATTTCTAAAATTCTTCAGGTGCATTTGTAGAAGTCAAGTTCTACTTCACTGTATCTTCTTTGACATACAACCGTGACATACAACTAATATAGTCTGACTGGTACTGGTGGTTGGTTAAGAGAAAAAAATCAGTTAAAGTGTGAAAGTATTCACTGGTCTTTTGCTATATAGGGCAAGTTTATTTAAATATGAGTTAATTCTTTACAGTTTTCCACTATTTTTCCTGAATAAGTCAAACCCATAATACAAAATCCATTATTTCTAGTTTTGGTTTCTTTAAATCAGAACAAGAAGTTAAAAGATATCTGCGAAGGAAACTAAGTGCAAAATTTTAGATTTTTACAATTATTTCCCCCCTCATCTTTTATAGTCGTTCTGCCCCTGCACATGTTGACAATTTTCCCCAGTGCATCAAAATTTAAATTTATACAGTAAAAATTTCATTTACATAAGGGCAAAAACAAAACAGGTTTGGTAACAAACACAATTAACTGCTGCAAATACACAATTCAACTGGTAGGGCAGTAAGTAGATAACTAGCTGCAAGTGTTCAAATTATTGTGGACTCCACAGAGCAGGGCTGGCAAACTATAAGTGATGGACCAAATCTGGCCAGAGACTCTTTTTTTTTGGAAATAAACTTTTATTGGAACATAGCCATGCCCATTCATTTACATATTGCTTATGGCTACTTTATTACTACAAAAATATAGTTAGGTATGGCCTGCAAAGCCTAAAATATTTTCTATCTGGCCCTTCAAAGAAAAAGTTTGTTGACTCCTGCACTACAGGGGAATAAAGGCTATTGATTAATTTAACAGGCAGTTACCTGGGGGTCAATTAAAATAGTTTTCTCGGGGCGCCTGGGTGGCTCAGTCGGTTAAGCGTCCGACTTCAGCTCAGGTCATGACATCACACTCTGAGTTCGAGCCCCGCGTCGGGCTCCTTGCTGACAGCTCGGAGCCTGGAGCCTGCTTCCGATTCTGTGTCTCCCTCTCTCTCCGCCCCGCCCCTGCTCACACTCTGTCTCTGTCTCTCTCTCTCAAAAATAAACAAACATTAAAAAAAAAAAAATTAAAAAAAAAATAGTTTTCTCTACTACAATGACTGACTTTTGGCTGGGCTTGAAAAAATGCAAAATGAGCTTCATTGTTATAAGTTCTTACCTCAATAAAGCCACCTATTTGTTTTTAAGCTATCAGTTCTTTCTCTAAGACTGATTTTAATGCATACCTAAACATGTTATTTTCCATGAGCTAATTCTGTCAGACTTCAGCACTGATCAATCAGTCTAGCTTTAGGTAAGTGAGTAAGGTAGGGAGGAACCAAGAAGCTTTCTTTCTCTATTTTTAAAAGTCATTTTCCTGATGTATTTTTCATTTACCTGTGTTCTTGTTCTTTCAATGTAAGAACTTCATGAAGTTGTTGTACTTGTTCCTTTTCTTGATGAAGAGAAGTTCTAAGTAAGTTTATTTCTCTATCAGCAGCAGCAGCTTTGAGCTCCATCTCTTGGATAAGTCGTATCTGAGTAAATATATACATTACAGTATTTAGATAATACTCTCCCTGCTTCTATTTTAATGCTACTTCCCCAAAGAAAACTGACTTCTAAATAGAACCTGGTGACTAAGGTGATTTTTTTTGCAAATTTATTAAATTAATGATGCCATGGTCACATAAAAGTACAGTCTTAGAAGCATCGGACTAGCATTAACTATTGTTTAGTTACATCATAGACCTCAATAACTTCCACTCAAAAGGCATGAAAATGAAATATCTTCGGGATCCCCAAAGAGACTTTTAAAACTTGGCTCCCAGAACATAAGCCTAATAACCTCCAATATTTCCACCAACTATTCTTAAAACTGCTTTGCAAGTGCTAGTGAGAAATAACTCCATGGTGGGGAGTGGGGGGCCTGATTGGCTCAGTTGGTAGAGCATCCGACTCTTAATCGGGGGGTTGCTAAGTTCAAACCCTACACTGGGTGTAGAGATTACTTTTATTTTCAGCATGAAAGTGACGTGGGGTGGAGGGTCAGAGAGAGAAGGAGAGAGAATCCCTAGTAGGCTATGCACTGTCAGCACAGAGCCAGATGTGGGGGCTTGTACCCATGAACCGTGAGATCATAACCTGAGACGAAATCAAGAGTCTGACACTTAACCGACTGAGCCACCCAAGTGCCCAAAATAAAATCTTTAAAAAAAAAAAAAGAAAAAGAAAGAATTCCACAGGAATTGTTACATTTAAATTAATTTTTGCATATAGTCTAACATCTTTGAAGTTTATAACAATATAACTTGTTTCAAGATGAAAGCTATGAATTTGTGTTAATTCACATGGTTGACGGATTTAAAGAGAAATACCTGTGCTGCTTGCTGTTGTCCCTTCTGCCTCTCCATTTTTTCTAATGCTTTTTCCAGGGTTCTTAAGTGTCTAATGTGATACTCTTGTTGATCTCTTGCTTTGATTAATTCAATACTTAGATTTTTTACTTCGTTTTGAAGTTTGTGAACCATAACTTCGAGTTGTGCTTTGGAATTTCTCTCTTTATATATAATTTCCTTTAACCTAAAGCGAAATTGAATGTGGTTTTAAGTATATTACACATACAAAAGGTTAAAAATTGTAGTAAACATTAAAGGTTACAGTAAAGAGGAAATTTGAAGTAGGTTTCAAATCCTCATTAGGTAAAAATGGCTGAAAAACAATATAATACAACTCTCTCCCATCCCTGAAACAAACACTGTGCCAAAAGGGAAAACACTCCATACAAATTAATAAAATTTTATCTTATATGAACTTTGCTATTCAACAGCAAAACTTTATTAAACACCTAATTTGTTTCAGACATTATGCTAGGTATGGGCTTAAAAGCAAGCTAGATGGATTAAGATACAGCCTGTGCCTTCAAGGAGTTCAAGGAGAGGGAAGAGACATGGATACAGTTACAAAGCTGTAAGAGAGAATTGATATATAAATAGATACCTGGAAGTTAACTTTGACAAAGTATTGATCCCAGCTTTGTAATAGTTGGAACCGTTTGATTACAACTGAAAACTCTTAACTAAGTTAAAAGAGAGAATCTGTTGACCTACATGACCATTCAGAGAATGGGGTGCACTATTCTGAGGAGCCCCTGAAACCAAGGACATGAAGACCATAAGGGCTATTTGTAATTCTCTACAGGCTGGTTTCTGTTTTCCTAATGTAGGCTTCCTTGTGAAGTATGGAGAGAAGGAAATGGGCTCACATCCTAACAGCCCTGAGGACCAAATAGAAAAGATTATCTTTCTCTAGTTCAACTTAGAAGAGAGTTCTAGGAAAGGTCTGATTAGTCCAATTTGGTTCATATGCCCACTGTATGCACCAATCACTGTGGCCATGGACTAAGGCATTTCGTTTACCCAGCTTGGGTCAGATGTTCATCTCTTGACCAATATTATATAGGCAGAGAGGCAAATGATGAAAGAATACAAGTCTGGTGTTTGAAAAATGGTACAACATGGGTGCCTGGTGGCTCAGTCAGCTGAGCGTCCTCTGACTCTTGGTTTTGGCTCCGGTCATGATCTCATGGTTTCATGAGTTCAAGCCCCGCATCAGGCTCTGCACTGACAGTGTGGAGCCTGATTGGAATTCTGTCTCTCCCCAATTCCACTCTCTTTCTGCTCCTCCCTCACTTGCACTGTCTCTCTCAAAATAAATAAACTTAAAAAATTTTTTTAAAAAAGAAAATGGGACAACAAACAGCAAAGACACAGCCTCATGAATAAATTACTGAGCTAGGCAGCCACTCCCACATATATTTACTATAATTTCCAAGCCACAACTGAAAAAAGTACATATATCCATCAGGTGCTATACTAGTCATTTCTCCAATTCTTATCCTTACTATGTCTCCTCTTCCGTTTGAGAGTAGTCTCCGAACTGGTCTTCCTTTGTTTACTTTCTCAACGCCAGTTCGGTGTGAAAGAGTATTAGCCTTTATTCTGTGGACCACCATATTTGGTGAATGAGGCAGAGCAGCTACGGATCAGTACAAACAGAACAACCATCTAAGCAAGAGATAAGGGCCTAAACTAAGGTGACAGTCTCAGGATAAAGAAAAGATAGTTCAACATCTTTTAGCAAGTAGAATAAAGAAGATACCAGTACCAACTGGTTATGGGATATGAGAACAAGAAAGAAGCAAAAAAAAAAAAATGATTCCTAAATTGCTAGCTTTGGTGGCTGACTGGATGAGACATCATTTATTAGAACAGAGAATATAAAATAAGAGAGCAGGATAAGTCTACTTGTGGACATGCTGATTTAAGACACTTATGAGCAAGGTACACAAGGTATTTCTGGTAGATAATCAGATGATCAGATCTGTTGTTCATCAAGGAGATCTGGATGACATATAAAGATTTGGGGGTTTACAGGTTATGTGTTAAAAGCATAGTAGAGAAGATTGAGTTTCTGAAATAATGTATATTCAGAACATGGCGCCTAGATGTTAGACTCTATTAGGGATGAGGAATGCAGAGTCCCTACCAAGTCCCTTAAGGGGATATGAAAGTGTGTGAGGATCTAAGGCCAAACGAACATTTGAGGTATAAATAAAAGGCAAATCAGAAATGACTGAAGCTGAATTTTTAAGAAAATAACAAATATATAACATGGTAAACATGGACAACAATGGAGAAGTTAAGCAAGGATAAAGATGAAGTGTGCCCAAAGCCTTTCAATTTAAATGGAAGCTGGCTAGCAGCCCCAGACACTGCTTCCTCAAAAATCCCATTAAATAATACCTACAATACAGAATAAAGCAAAAATTCATACACCTACAATTAAAAACAAGAGAAAACATGTCAAAGTCTGGAAGAAATTTTGATTAGAAGAAAAACAAAACTAAGTTAAAATAAAAACCACCCCTAAAACGCTCACGCTTTGCCTCATAAAACTACAACTTCATAAAAGTGTGGGGGGTGGGGGGCGGGACGATATATCCTCTCTTTTTCTTTGTTTTTAAATTTTTTTTAACATTTATTTATTTTTGAGACAGAGAGAGACAGACCATGAACGGGGGAGGGTCAGAGAGAGGGAGACACAGAATCTGAAACAGGCTCCAGGCCCTGAACTGTCAGCACAGAGCCTGACGCGGGGCTGGAACTCACGGACCGCGAGATCATGACCTGAGCCGAAGTCGGCCGCTTAACCGACTAAGCCACCCAGGCGCCCCTATCCTCTCTTCCATGACTCAGGGTCCCAGGGGCTCTGTGAATCTACCACTGCACTCTGTTAGCTAAGTATGCACCTAATGCAAATAAGAGTACTGTTTTTCTGAGGCTGTCATAGACTGTTAATTTATCCATTCTGTTTCTTTACCCCTGCCTGACTAGCATCTTCTTATATCAAAGACAGCATGTCCCAAACCAAATAAGGCAGGAAGTTGGTGGGTGGTGGTAATAGTAATAGTAACAGTAATAGTAATAGTAACAGTAATAGTAATAGTATAATGCATCATGCTTATATAACAGAGGTTCTCAGAGAACACATGATAAGTATCATAATTTTCCTTATAATGCATGGGTACTAAGTATGAGAGAAGTAGGTAGTGGGGAATAAAAAATAACACACACGTACCACAACATTTTGAGTTAAATGCCTAAAAGAACCTGGGAATTGGGCTAGGAGCTGTGTACATCAACTTAACTAATCTATTAAGATCGTGGAAGGGAATTTATCCACTGTACAAACAGATAGGAAATGGAACTGAGAACAACTTCCCAAACGCTATCTGTTGGCAAATACTGAATCTAGAAACAGTGTGCTCATTCAAGGATAAGACACATAAATCAACAAGAACTATGGAGAAAAGTCTTGTGACCGTTTGAGGAAAAGTATCACTTTAGAAATAATTACCTACAGGAAACAGAAGATGACGTTACTGTAATTTCAGAAAACTGGTATTCTTACAGAATGGAGTAAGACAAACCTGCATTAAAGAATACATAGAGGACAAAAAAAAAAAACAAAAAAAACAAAAAAAAAAAACAGATAAAATAGGAAATGGAAATGGATAAGATGGAAAAACAGAAATACCAGAATAAGAAACTTGGGCTATCTGGTACCAAAGCCCACTGCAGAAGAGAAAATGCAACAGAGACCAAATATGACCTCTAAAGCTGAAAGTTCGCCAATCCCTACCCTTAACAGAAACCAACACTTTACAGGAAAAAACTGCCAATCCCTGTTCCAGTCTCTTGCTCTTCTTCACTTATAATACTTAAATTTATCTAACACTTCTCAGCTTGAGGGCAGCAGCTTGACAGCAAATAAGTGTACCCTGAATCCTTCATTTACAAAAAAAACTTATAAAGCATTAAATCTTTAAATAAAATGAGTTCAAAACAAACTAAAATCACATACATTGTTTTTGGTCTTACTACAGCTAGCGTAAACTGAGGTACTCCAGTTCCAAGTTAGATTTACAGACTTTGCCCTTACCTATCTGTGGTGAGCATAGCCAGGGTATGAAAACCTTTTTTCTCCTTTGCATGTTTGTGCAGTTCATCAATATAATTCCTAAGTTTCTTTTCAGCTTGTTCAGCTTTCCACCTCTTCTCTCTCTCTTGGTCTAGTTGTTGAAGGAGTGTCTGAAAGAAAACAATAGGGTTATGTGAACCTAGAAAAGTTACCTAACCTTTCACTGCCTCAATTTTATCATTTGTAATATAGAAATAACAGTTATCTAATTAAAAAAAAATTTTTTAACGTTTTATTTCTTTTTGAGACAGAGACAGAGCATGAATGGGGGAGGGGCAGAGAGAGAGGGAGACACAGAATTGGAAGCAGGCTCCAGGCTCTGAGCCATCAGCCCAGAGCCCGACGCGGGGCTCGAACTCACGGACCGCGAGATCGTGACCTGAGCTGAAGTCGGATGCTTAACCGAATGAGCCACCCAGGCGCCCCAATAGTTATCTAATTCAAAGGGCTGTGGTAAGAATTAAACAAACTAATGGAAGTAAAGCACTATATAGAACAGTGGAGAACAGTCCCTGGTACATAACAGCCACTCAATAAATTTTAGCTGGTATTATTATTATCCTAGTGATTATTATCTTTCAAACATTAAAGCCTCTATACTTGAGAATAGGGGGAGGAAACCAATGGCATGAAAGGTGTGATACAGGTTAAAAAGCAATTATTCTACTGGAACAACAATGCACATTACAATTGAAAGTGTAAGTAGCACTTCACAAATAAAGCAAGGGCAAATTGATGGAAAATATAAATCAATGTGTACTAAAATTCTTAACAACATGAAAATGATTAAGGCAAATACTGAAGAATATTTAAATTTCTAAGGGCCTTTTTTTTTCTTTTTAAATTAAGCTCCCTGCCCAACGCAGGGCTCAAATTCACGACCCCGAGATAAAGAGTTGTACGCTCTACTGGGTGCCCTTAAAGCCCTCTTAATCTGGGATCTATGCATCCAAAATTGGGTTTCAGCAGAGTACGTGAAAACCTTGAAATTATACACATTTTTTGAGTGTGTAAAGTAGACTTCTCAGAGAAGACCCATAAATTTCCTTAGAAATTTAAAAGGGTCTGAGACCCAAAAGAAAGGAACCACTGTTTTAAGAAATAAGACTTTGAAAATTCTGATGTTTTTTTCTCCAGAAGCATATAACAAATGATTTCACCAAAATCTGACCTTAGATAAATGTATAATTTTCATTCCTTTACAATTTGCAAAAATAGTGTTATACAAAATCTGCAAATCAGGAAGGGAAAAACAACCCAAACCATCACCCTAATAAAATTATATGCAGTATTTTTTGCTCATAAAAACATGCATTATTTTACTAGGACTAATTCTACATTTAAAACTAAGATTATTCACATTCATTTTTTCTTAATCTCCTATGCCATACCCGGTAAGTGGTGTCTTCTGAGCTACTATTGTCTCCTTTAATGAGCTCCTTTTTCTGTTCTTCTGATTCTTCTAATGTATTACAGTTTGCTAAAGATGATCTTACATAGAAGTCTTTAAAGAAAGGTTGTTTCATTTTACGATTACAACTGCAAAGAGAAAAACACAGGTAATAACTCGGAAATGTATAGTATTTATTCTACTTTACACAACTTAGGTAATGACGGTCTATCAGAGAAAGGGATCCTTTTGTATAAATGTATATAAACGTGCTGATCAAATCTGAGCCAGCAAGGCTGAAAAGTCAAATCTCTGACATTAGAAAAGTTAAGAAACATCGCTCTAAGCTTTAAAGGAACAAGCCAACAGTATTAACTTGTATCTCTGCGCCTTATTCAAATTTCTAAAACTAAAACAATTACCTCATAAAAGGGTTGTTTTTGTTGTGGTGCTTAATAGTCTGAATAGTTTTGGAATAGTATGGGATTTTTGATCTTCGAGGAATTCTCCTATTACATTCTTTTCTGTTTCCATATTCGCTTTCAGAAGTCATATCCGTATCTCTTTTTGGTCTGAGATCTTTCTCGGGCACATTACTTATTAAAGAATCGGAAGTCTAGAATAAAAGAACCAACAAGGTTTGTTAAAGTTCAATTCAGTATAAAAGATTTAAATGTGATATTTCCTAAAACATTATGACTTTTTTTACAAGATTAAGAGTTTATAAACTAGGTATGTTTAGAATTAAAGACAGGAAATTCAGCTTCTGGTATGGACAAATAAGTTCCCACAAGGTTGATTCTCAGGACAGCAATCACAAACTCTAGGAAAAATATAAACAACAATAAACAAAAACTATTTGGACACCCTGGAAAGTGAACAAAAGCTGGCTTATTCTATAGTTGACACTTAGAAAAAATGACCAGAACAGGGTGTTTCTAGTTTTATGGTTTTTTTTCACTTGAGAGCTTAACACAATCAGCAGTACGTAGGGAATCTGAAGTTTCAGGTAGAAAAACCATAGACCTTTGGGCCTAAAGAATCACAGGCTAGTACAGACTACAAGAAGCCAGTAAAACATAAGAAAAAATAAACTGCTGCCCAAGACAGACAAATTTATAGTTCGAGTGAAAGCAAGTTAAATGTTTCTACATCTGAAGTATCAGTCTTTGGAGGGCTATAATAGCATCTGAAGTCTCCACAACCTAACATTCACAATGTCCAGGATAAAATCCAAAATTATTCACCATACGAAAAACCAACAAAATATGACCTATTCTCAAGGGAAAACGCAATCAGTGGAGACCTAACTTGAGAGGACTCAAATATTCAAATAAGCAAAAAACAACAGACTATTACTTGGCTATAAAAAAAAGAATGAGATATTGCCATTTATGACAACATGGATGGACCTAGGGTATTTTGCTAAGTGAAATAAGTCAGAGAAAGACAGCACCATGATTTCACCCATATGTGAAATTTAAAAATCAAAACTAACGAACAAACGTACAAAAAAATCATAAAGTGACCCATAAATACAGAGAACAAACTGGTGGTTTCCACAGTGGAGGGGACGGAGGGATGAGAGAAATGAGTGAAAGAGATGGGAAGGTAGAGGTTTCTAGTTATGGAACGAATAAATCAGCATAGGGAATACAGTCAATGGTACTGCAGTAACATTGTATGATGACAGATGGTAGATATAATTGTGGTGAGCATATACAGAGTTGGTGAGGTCAAAGGTTACACACATAGTTACTATGTGACCTAGCAATTTCACTACTAGATACATAGCAAAAAGAAATGAAAACCTGTGTCTACGCAAAAGCTTACTCATGAATGTTCATAGCAGCATTTCTCATAATAGTCAAAAAACGGAAATTACCCAAAATACCCAAAAAGAATGGATAAAATGTGGTATATTCACTCAACGGATTAGCTGACACACAAAAAAATGAAGTACTGATACATGCCACAAAATAGATAAAACCTGAAAACATTATACTAAGTGAAAAAATAGTCACAAAAGGCCACATATTGTATGACTCTATTTACATGAAATTTCCAAAATAGGCAAATCCAGAGAAAAATAAAATTTACTAGTGGCTGCCTAGGACTGGAGGGAAATGGTAGTGACTGCTAATGCGTACAATTGAATTGCACAGTAAGTGAATTATAACTCAATAAGGCGCTTATTAAAAACTGATTAAAGAAAAAAGATTTATCATATAAATTACAAGCATAAGAAGGCTGGAATGGCTATATTAATATCACATATAACAGACTTCGAGAAAACAATACTTCCAGAGACAAAGAGGAACATTTCATTAGGAAGACAAAGCAGCTGTAAACACGTACATGCTTAATACCAGAGCTTCAAAATATAACAAGCAAATGTTCAGAGAACTGAAGTAAGAAACAGACCAATCTACACTCTTAGATGGAGATTTCAACACCTTGCATGCAAGGGCTAGAACCAGACAACAAATAAATTTTTTAAAAATCACTATCAGCAACTGACAGAACTAGACACAAAAATCAGTAATGATACAAGTCATCTTAAAATACTATTAGTCATCCTGACTTAACAAGTTTACAATACACATTCTGTTCAAGTGCACAAAGATCCACCAAGATAGACCATATGCTGGGCTATAAAATAAGTCCCGGTAAATTTAAAGAGTAAAATTATCCAGAATGTTCTCTGACAAAATGGAAGGAAATTAGAAGTTACGAGCAATAAACATGTATAGGAACCACAATTATTTGAAAATTAAATAAGACAGTTCTAAATAATGCTTGGATGAAGGAAGAAATCACAAGAGAAATTAGAAAATACAGCTAGAGGATGAAAACAGATGTCTAAAAATTTGTGAAATGGAGCTAATGAAGTGTTTAAAATTTTTTATTGCTTTAAATGTTTAATTAATTTAACTAGACGACTGGTGTAAAATCAGTAATCTAAGCACTTACATTAAGAATCTAAAAAATGGGGAGTTAAGACTGTGGAGTAGTAAGAGGACTCTGGACTTGTCCCCTAAACACAGCTAGATCAACATTAAACAATTCTGAACACCTAGGAAATCGATCTGAGGATTAATAGAACAACCTACATAATTTGAGGGAGAGAACACTGCAGGTACAGCGCAGAGAGGTGAATTGAGGGAGAGAAGAGCTGTGGTGCAGCAGAGGGGAAGGAGCCATTTTCACAGAGAGGAGAAAGGCACAGGGTGAGAGAGAGCAGCGTATTGAGTTTGTGCAAGAAGACACTCCCCCTGAAAGCAGCTAGAGGGGGAGTGAAACATGAACAGGGGTCTGCATAAGAAGACTGTTCCCCAAAAGCAATGACAAAGGAAAAAGGAGAAGGTATCACTACTATCCGTTTTTATACACAGCAGTGTCTAAAGTTTCAGAGCTCAGCCTGGCTGGTGCTCTGGCAAAGAAGCAGGGTGGAACACCAGGAGCAGGCAGCAGTGTCCAAGGATCCCCTGGGTCCCCCGGGGAGAAGCAGTTCCCCTGCTTGGAGTGCATTTGGTACAGGTGATAAGCTCTCTCCCCAGGCAAAAGACCTAGTGGGTGCCATCAAGCTACCACATTCACCCATATAAGAACAATGATGTCAGCTAAGGGCAGCAAATCCTGGTGCCAGCTGTGTGTTGTGATTTACCATAAACTGAGCCACTGCCACGGCATGGTGATGCGACTATTTCCAGTGACAAGCTGGCCCTGGCCACAGGGGCTCCCTCAGATCACTGTGGTTTCAAACCGTGGGGGTCTCTGAAGTGTGGGGTTCCAAAACAGAGCCTCACCTGAGACAAAACTCTGGAGAGGTGCTTCCTGGTAGGCAGACAGCTAGGACACAGACGGGAAAGGCGGGGAGCTGAGGACACAGGAGGGGAGACTGATCGTCCATCTGTGTGGGGACAAACATCCCACTCTGGAGACTAGAGAGCAGAGTGAAGCCATTTTTACCATTAGCCCACCAATAAGTATCTACCCCAGTGAAATAAACAGCGCCACCAAGTGGAGAACAGAACTGTTAAACCAAGTACCGGCCACCTGTGCCTTCCAGGCACATCTCCACTAGGATCAAGTCCATTCGAGAATCAGAGACAGGCCACTCCCCCAGAAGAACACCAATGCCTTCCATGAGCTCAGTCTGCTGATCATAGACTGCTGCAAAATTTCAGCTCTAGGTGATCTAGCTTCGTTTGGGTTTTTTTGTTGTTGTTGTTCATTTGCTGTTGTTGCCTCTGTTTTTTTGTTGTTTTTTTTCTTTTATTTCTTGGATGCAGAATGAACAAAATTTATTATTATTTTGTTAATTTTTAATTTTTTTTCTCTTTTCTTTTTTCTTCAAGCTTCTCTTAAGCAGACCAAAACAAGCTTAGGCCTACCTTCCTTTATTTGATAGAAATTTAATTTAAAATTTTTATTTCATCCTGTTATTATTATTATTATTGTTTTTCTTCCTCTAAAATGACAAGACAGAGGAATTTACCTCAAAAGAAAGAACAGGAAGAAATGCCAGCCAGGGATTTAATCAATGTAGACCTAAGTAAGATGTCTGAACTAACTATAAGGATACTAGTTGGGTTTGAAAAAAGCATAGAAGACATCAGAGAATTCCTTTCTGCAGAGATAAAAGAACTAAAATCTTGTCAGGCCAAAATTAAAAATGCTATAACCGAGATACAAACCCAAATGGAGGCCACAAAAACAAGGATGGAACAAGGCAGAGGAGCAAATTAGCAATATAGAAGATAAAATTATGGAAAATAATGAAGCTGAAAAGAGGGAAACAAAGGTCAGGGATCACAAAGACTTATAGAACACAGTGATTTATTAAAATATAACAACACTTGTATCATAAGAGTCCCAGAAGATGAAAAGAGAGAAAAAGTGGCAGAAGGTTTACGTGAGCAAATTATAGCTAAAAACTTCCCTAATCTGGGGAAGGACACAGACATTAAAATCCAAAAGCACAGAGAACCTTCATTAAATTCAACAAAAGCCAGGCATTGCCAACACATGTAGTCAAATTCACAAAATCCACTGATAAGGAAAGAATCCTGCAAACAGCAAAGGGAAAAAAGTCCTTAACCTACAAGGGAAGATAGATCAGATTTGCAGCAGAACTGTCCATAGAAACTTGGCAGGTCAGAAAGGAGTAGCAAGATATATTCAATGTGCTGAATGGAAAAAATATTCAGCCAAGAATACTGTATCTGGCAAGGCTGTCATTCAAAATACAAAGAGAAATAGTTTCCCAGACAAACAAGAACTAAAGAAGTTTGTGACCATTAAATCAACTCTGTAAGAAATTTTAAGGGGAATTCTTTGAGGAAAAAAAAAAAAAGACCAAAAGCAACGAAGATTAGAAAGGACCAAAGAGCATCACCAGGAACAGGTAACACAATGGCACTAAATTCATATCTTTCAATAATTACTCTGGATGTAAATGGACTACATGCTCCAATCAAAAGACAAAAGGTGCCAGAATGGATAAACAAAACAAGATCCATCTATATGCTACCTAGAAGAGACTCATTTTAGACCTAAAGACACCTGCAGATTCAATGTGAGGGGATGGAGAACCATCTAGCATGCTAATGAATGTCAAAAGAAAGTGGGAGTAGCCTTACTTATATCAGACAAAGTAGATTTTAAAACAAAGACTGTACAAAGAGATGAAGGAGGGCATTATATCATAATTAAGAGGGCTATATTTATGCCCCAACCTGAGAACACCCAAATATATAAAGCAATGAATAACAAACAGAAGGAAACTCATTGATAATAATACAATAATAGTAAGGGACTTTAACACCTCACGTAACAGCAATGAACAGTTCACTTAGGCAGAAAATCAACAAGGAAACAATGGCTTTGAATGACACACCGGACAGGATGGACTTAACAGATACATTCAGAACATTTCTTCCTAAAGCAACAGAATACATATTCCTTTCGAGTGCACATGGACAGATATATTCAGAACATTTCTTCCTAAAGCAACAGAATACACATTCCTTTCGAGTGCACATGGAACATTCTCCAGAATAGATCACATACTGGGTCACGAATCAGCCCTCAACAAGTACAAAAAGATCAAGATCGTACCATGCATATTTCTGGAATATAATGCTATGAAACTTGAAGTCAACCACAAGAAAAAATTTGGAAATCCAAATACATGGATGTTAAAGAACATCCTACTAACGAATGAATGGGTTAACCAGAAAATTAAAGAAATAAAAAAATACATGGAAGCAAATGAAAATAAAAAGATGACTGTCCAAAACCTTTGGGATGCAGCAAAGGAAGTCCTAAGAGGGAATTATATTGCAAATCAGGCCTACCTCAAGAAGCAAGAAAGGTCCCAAACCTAACCTTAAACCTAAAGGAGCTAGAAATGGAACAGCAAATGCAGCCTATAGCCAGCAGAAGGGAAATAATAAAGATTAGAGGAGAAATAAATGATACAGAAACAAACAGCAACAAAAACAGTAGAGCAGATCAATGAAACTAAGAGTTGGTTCTTTGAAAGAATTAATGACATTGATAAAACCCTAGCCAGACTTACCAAAAAGAAGAGAGAAAGGATCCAAATAGATAAAATCATGAATGGAAGAGATCACAACCAACACCACAGAAATACAATTAAAAGAGAATACTATGAAAAATTATATGCCAAAAAACTGTGCAATCTGGAAAAAATTTCCTGCAAAACAGAAACAGGAAGAAATAGAAAATTTGAACAGACCCATAACCAGCAAAGAAATTGAATCAGTAATCAAAAATCTCCCAACAGGGTGCCTATGGGCATCTGACTCTTGATTTCGGCTCATGTCATGATCTCACGGTTCATGAGTTTGAGCCTCCCCGTCAAGTTCTGCATGGACAGTGTGGAGACTGCTTGGAATTCTGTCTCTCCCTCTCTCCACCCCTCCCCTATTCTCCCTCACTCCCTCTCTCCCTCAAAATAAATAAGTAACATTAAAAAAAAAAATCTTCCAACAAACAAGAATCCTGGGCCACATGGCTTCTCAGGCATATTATACCAGACATTTAAAGAAGAGCTAATACCTATTCTCAAACTGTTCCAAGAAATAGAAATAGAAGGAAAACTTCCAAACTCATTCTACACAGCTAGCATTACCTGGATTCCAAAACCTGACAAAGACCCCACAAAAAAGGAGAATTACAGGCCAATATCCCCGATGAGCCAGGATGCAAAAATTCTCAACAAGATACTAGCAAATCAAATTCAACAGTACATTAAAAGAATTATTCACCATGATCAAGTAGGGTTTACTCCTAGGCTGTGGGGCTGGTTCAACATATGTAAATCAATCAATGTGATACACCACATTAATAAAAGAAAGGATAAGAACCATATGATTCTGTCAACAGATGCAGGAAAAGTATTTGACAAAATACAGCCACCATTGTTAATAAAAACCATGAACAAAGTAGGGAGAGATGGAACATACCTCAATATCATAAAGACCATATACAAAAGACCCACAGCTAATATCATCCACAATGGGGAAAAACTGAGAGCCTTTTCCATACCATCAGGAATAAGACAAGGATGTTCTCTCTTGGGCACGTGACTGGTTCAACTGGTTAAGCGACCAACTCTTGATTTCAGCTCAGGTCATGATCTCATGATTTGTGGGACTGAGCCCTGCATGTGCTGACAGAATGGGGCCTACTTGGTATTCTTTCTTTCCCTCTCTTTGCCTCTCACGCTCTCTCTCAAAATTAATAAATAAAATTTTTTTAAAAAGTCCATTTTCACCATTACTAGTTAACATAGTACGGGAAGTCTTAGCCTCAGTAATCAGACAACAAAAAGAAATAAAAGACATCCAAACTGGTAATGAAGAAGTCAAACTTCCATTATTTAAAGGTGACATAATACTCAATGCAGAAAACCCGAAACCCCACTAAAAAGTGCTAGAACTAATACATTAATTCAGCAAAGTCAAAGGATATAAAATCAACATGCAGAAATCTATTGCATTTCTATATACCAATAACGAACAGCAGAAAAAGAAATCAAGAAATTGATCCCATGTGCAATTACACCAAAAACAGGAAGATACCTAGGAATAAGCCTAACTAAAGAGGTAAAAGATCTGTACTCTGAAAACTATAAAACACTTATGAAAGAAATAGAAGAGAACATAAAGAAATGGAAAAGCATTCCATGCTCATGAGTTGGAAGAACAAACATTGTTAAAATATCTGTACTACCCAAAGCAATCTACCCACTTAATGCAATCCCTATCAAAATACCACCAGCATTCTTCACAGAGCTAGAACAACCCTAAAATTTGTATGGAACCACAAAAGACTCCAAATAACCAAAGCAATCCTGAAAAAGAAAAACAAAACTAAAGGGGTCACAATTCCAGATTTCAAGCTATATTACAAAGCTGCAGTGATGAAGACAGTATGGTATTGGCACAAGAAGAGACACACAGATCAATGCAACAGAATAGAAAACCCAGAAATAGATCCAGAACTATATGGTCAACTCATCCTTGATGAAGCAGGAAAGAACATCTAGTGGAAAAAAGTCTCTTCAACAAATAGTGTTGGGATAACTGGATGGCTACATGCAGAAGAATGAAACTGGACCACTTTCCTTTTTTTCGTTTTTTAATGTTTACTTTCGAAGAGACAGCAAGCAGGGGAGTGGCAGACAGAGAACCACAAGCAGCCTCCGCACTGTCACTGCAAAGCCCAATACAAGGGTTGAACTGAAAAACCATGAGATCATAACCTGAACCAAAATCAAGAGTTAGACGTCTAACCAACTGAGCCACCCAGGTGCCCATGGACCACTTTCTTACACCATACACATAAATAAGACCTAAATGTGATGAAAGACCTAAATGTGAGACAGGAAACCATTAAAATCCTAGAGGAGAACACAGGCAGCAACCTCTTTGACCTCAGCTATGGCAACTTCTTAGCAGACACATCGCCGAAGGCAAGGGAAAGGAAAGCAAACATCAACTATTGGGACTTAATCAAGATAAGCTTCTGCACGGCAAAGGAAACAATCAACAAAACTAAAAGGCAGTCTAAAGAATGCGAGAAGGTATCTGTGAAAGACAAATCTAATAAGGGGTTAGTATCCAAAATCTGTAAAAAACTTACAAACACCCAAATGCAACACCCAAAAACAAATAACCTAGTAAGAAATGGGCAGAAGACATGAATAGACAATTTTCCAAAGACATCCAGGTGGCTAACAGACACATGAAAAGATGCTCAATGTCATTCATCATCAGGGAAATACAAATCAAAACCACAGTGAGATACCACCTCACACCTGTCAGAATGGCTAACGTTAACAACTCAGGCAACAATAGACGTTGGTGAGGATGTGGAGAAAGAGGATCTCTTTTGCATTGCTGATGGGAATGCAAACCAGTGCAGCCACTCTGGAAAACAGTATAGAGGTTCCTCAAGAAATTAAAAATAGAACTACCCTATGACCCAGCAATTGCACTATTAGGCATTTATCCAAGGGATACAGGTGCGCTGTTTTGAAAGGACACATGCACCCCCATGTTTATAGCAGCACTATCGACAATAGCCAAAGTATGGAAAGAGCCCAAATGTCCATCAATGGATGAATGGATAAAGAAGATGTGGTATATATATACAATGGAGTATTACTCAGCAATCAAAAAGAATGACATCTTGCCATTTGCAACTACGTGGATGCAACTAGAGGGTATTATGCTAAGTGACATTAGTCAGAGAAAGACAAAAATCATATGACTTAATTCATACGAAGGCTTTAAGACACAGAACAGATGAACATAAGGAAAGGGAAGCAAAAATAATATAAAAACAGGGAGGGGAACAAAGCATAAGAGACTCTTAAATATGGAGAACAAACAGAGGGTTGCTGGAAGGGGGATGGGCTAAATGGGTAAGGGGCATTAAGGAATCTACTACTGAAATCACTGTTGCACTATATACTAACTAATTAGGATGTAAATTAAAAAATTAAAAATTAAAAAAAGAAACATCAGGTATTAGGGATAGCAGAGAAAGGGGAGATCTCTTATACTGTTGGTGGGAATGCAAACTGGTGCGGCCACGCTGAAGAACAGTATGAAGGTTCCTCAAGAAACTTAAAATAGAACTACTCTACAATCCAGCAATGGGACTATTAGGTATTTACCAAAGGACACACACACACAACTCGGATATTTATAGCAGCATTATCAACAATAGCCAAACTATGGAGAGAGCCCAAATGTCTACCGACTGATGAATAGATAAAGAGGTGGTATATATATATTCAATGCAATATTACTCAGACATCAAAAAGAATGAAATCTTGCCGTTTGCAACAAGGTGGCTGGAGTTAGAATGTATTATGCTAAGCAAAATAAGTCAATCAGAGAAAAGATGAATACCATATGATCTCACTCATTTGTGGAATTTAAGAAACAAAACAGATGAACATATGGAAGGGGAAGAGAAGGGAGGGAAATAAACCACAAGAGAGTCTTAATGACAGAGAACAAACTATGGGTTGACAGAGGGAGGTGGGTGGGAGAGGGCCTAGATGGGTCATGGATACTAATAAGGGAACTTGTGATGAGCACTGAGTGTTGTATGCAGGTGATGAAGCACTCAATTCTATTCCTGAAACCAATACTGCACTACGTTAATTAACCAAAATTTAAGCTAAAAAAAAAAAGGGAAACAAAGAGCTGAAAAATGAAGGGTGTACTCAAAAGTAAATAGAAGAAATAAAAAAATGTAGGAATCAATAATACAGAAAACAGAAAGCAGATAAAATTAACAAAACTGGGACACCTGGGTGGCTCAGCTGGTTGAGTGTCTCTTGATTTCAGCTCTGGTCATGATCTCATGGTTCGCAGGATCAAGCCCAGCATCGGGCTCTGGGCTGACAGCGCTGAGCCTGCTTGGGATACTGTGTCTCTCTCTCTCTGCCCCTTCCCTGCTCGCTCTCTCTCTCTCTCTCAAATAAATAAATTTAAGAAAAACTAACAAAACTGATTTTTGTAAAGAAAAACAAAACCCTTGGTAAACTGACCAAGACCAAGAAAAAAAAATACATGAAATAAGAGAAAGAGAGAGGGAGAGAGAGAGAAGACACAAATCCTCATGCTACAATTAAAGTAAAAAGAAATATTCCTCATGAGCAAATATGTAAAACCCTCATAAAACATTGATTAGAAGCTAAATCCAAGAATATACAAAAGGATCCTATATCATAATTAAATGAGGTTTATTTTAAAAATGCAATGTTTGTTTAACACTTGGAAATTAATCAATGTAATTTACACTATTATGTGAGTAAAAAAGAAAACCATAAGATCAGAAAAAGCATTTGACAAAAAAATATCAACAACATCAGAAAACTCAGCAAATTTGGGACAGAAGTAAACTCCTTAATTTGATAAAAGGGCAACTATGAAAAACATAAGACTAACATCATACTGAATTGTGAAATATTGAAGGCTCTCCTAAGATGAGAAACAAGACGAAAGTGCCCACTCTCACTATTTATCATCAGTATCGCAATGGAGATCCTAGCTCTTGCAACAAAGCAAAAAGGAACAGCATAAAGATCAGAGAAGAAAGAAAACTGTCTCCATATGATCATTTATGTAGAAAATCACCAGGAATATAAAAACAAGTACTAGAACTAATAAGTAAATTTAGCAAGGTCACAGGACCCAAGCGCTATGTGTGTGTGTGTGTGTGTGTGTGTGTGTGTGTGTGTATAAATTATATTTCACAAATAAGCAGCAATCATGGGATCTGAAACCACAAAAACTGTTTGATTTGTGATACTGTAAAACATAAAACATTTAGGAATAAATTTAATAAAAGATATGCAAAACTTGTATACTAAAACTACTGCTGAGAGCAATGAAAAAGATCTAAATAATAGAAAGACATATATAGAATGATTTCAAAGTTATGCTGAGTGTGGGGTGCCTGGGTGGCTCAGTGGGTTAAACGATCGACTTCAGATCAGGTCATGATCTCACCATTCTTGAGTTCAAGCCCCATGTTGGGCTCTGCGCTGACAGCTCAGAGGCTGGAGCATGCTTCAGATTCTGTGTCTCCCTCTCTTTGCCCCTTCCCTGCTTGTGCTCTGTCTCAGTCTCTCTCTCTCTCAAAAATAAATAAACATTAAGAAAAAAAAAAGTTATGCTGAGTGAAAGAGACCTTACACAAAAGAGTATATATACTGTATGACTACATTTATATTAGGTTCTGGAAGAAGCATTCAATAATCTATGATGAAAAAGTGAGAAAAGTGATTGCCTTGGGGGATCAGAAGACAGTGAGAAGGGGTAATGCTGAGCACAGTAATGTTTATCTTCTTAGAAGTTTGGGTAACATATATATATATATATATATACTGTCAATTCAGGGAAAACACACATCTATATTTTATATCAAAAGAGATGATGGTTAAAAAAAATACTGAACTCTATAGTTAGTTATTTTGGGGGAAGTATACCAATGCTTAAGTGTTTTGGGGGAAGTATACCAATACACGTAATTTACTTTGAAATGTGTCTTAAGGTACTTTTTCAAAATTTATTTTAATTTTTTTTATTTGAAAGAGAGAGAGCGAGCACACATCCAAGCAAGGGAGAGGGGTAGAAGTTAAGAGAATCTTAAGCAGGCTCCATGCTCGGCAGGGAGCCCGACATGGGGCTCGATCCCACACCCCTGGGATCATGACCTGAGCTTAAACCAAGAGTCAGATGCTCAACTGACTGATCCACCCAGGTGCCCCATGTCATAAGACAGTTTGATAAATAAATAAATGGATAGATATATGATGAAATAAGTAAAGTAAAATGTTGGTGGCGGAATCTAGTTGGTGGGTATACTGGTATTCACTAATAAATTCTTTCAAGTTTGCTCTAAATTTGAAAATTTCATCATAAAATGATAGGGAAAAACTAAAAGACAAAAGTCTTCACAGAGAACTCTCAAAATCCGTATAATAATTCTAAGTCCCATAGTTAAAAGTATCATTGTAGTATAACACATTTTCAGTAATTTAATGACTTCACTTATAAATTACTACTTTTGAAATAAGAGTGTATACATCAACTGAAATTAAAATTTTACGTTTACCTTCCACACCAAGTAGGTTAGCAGATAAGAAGTTATTTACCTAATTTTGTTTTTAATATGTGGAGCAATGAGTCATGTTTTTCCCCCTGTTAGCTAGAGTCCTATTTTTGGTTACAAGGTAGGAAGAACTGTCACCATAACTGAGTAAAAAGCATGATGGTGGAGAGAATACCAGACTGGTTATTAGAGATTTGGGTCTGAAGCTCAATTCTCTTACTAATAAGGATGCTTCAAGTCCCAAGTTTCTTTTCCATAAAATAAGAATGATATGTTAATCCCTATCTACTTGATTGGGTTGTTGTGAAAATGAAAGGAGGATGGCATAAGAAAAGCCGCAAAAGTTCACTTCATATTTAAGTTACTCAACTTAAATCTAAGTTCTGACATTGGTAGAAGAGTCAACCATTAGAAAAGATGTATGATGAAATCTGAGGAAATGGAGACGTCTGAAAGCTCAGTGACATGTTATCAACAATATCAAAGAATGTATAGGCTGGCATTGTTGTCCCAGTTCTATTATGATCTACCTATGTGGCCCAAATGAAATCTCTAGAGATTTCTGGCAAACAAAATCCTTACAGCCTTATTAATTCACTGACCTAAGGTAGATCTCTTGTTTATTGAAGCACTGTTAGTATTTTAAGTATGATAACAATTCAGAATTATTAAAAATCTTTTGAACCATAAGTCCATTAGCGTTTTCTACTCCCCACACCCACCTCACTTGGAGGAAAAAATTTTGATTAAAATTTAATTACAAATATCTAGGTCAAACAGACTTTTGACTAATAGCCTCTTTGGGCTGTACCACAGTATTTCTACCATACATCCAGGTAGGGGTTAAGTAATAATCTACTGCATTCTGGGAGGTGTGATATTTAAGAAAACAGCTGCTATTGTAGATCATAGCCAAGAATACTAGAGCAAGGGTTGGAGACCCGAACAAAAATAAACCTAGGAATTGTAGTTCATCCACATAGTTCAAATATTCTAAAAGCCAGGGTACCAGTAGTAGGGGTAAAAAAAAGAATTAATATCTCAGGAAAGTAGAGATTAATCTGGTGAGGGTCTGCTGTAAACAGAAATTGAAGCAGGAACTATGTAAATTCACTTGTCATTCAGCTCTAAGTTCTAGAAGTGGTTTTGATCATTAAACAAGTGAACATAATAGAGGCAATTAGATAATAGATAATAAAGAAATTCACATATCCTGTATGATAATAAACATTGAGTCCAAAGAGTTCTGAGTTTATTTAAGGTTGAAATAAAAGGTGGGTGGGTGGAAATAATATGAAGTACAGCAGAACAAAGGAATTACATAATAAACATTTGAAGGACAAAAAGGAAAATGAGTGGAAAAATTGTGTTACCTTTTTCTACTACTACTATTATAAAACTATTATTACAAATCCTATTTCTGCAAAAGAAAAAAAATACATACATACCAATACGTTAACTGTAAAGTGTTTCTGGTTGGTTAGCTTGTATGGTATTTTTATTTTACATATTCTTAACTATTTTTTTCAACAAACACACTGCTTAGAAAAATAGGAAAAATAGTTACGTCATTGAGAAGCTGTAAAATTTGATCATCTATTTTCTGAAGTTTCATGTCATTATTAAAATTGTTTTCATGATTAACTTTCTCTGGCTCAGAAGATGGACATACAGATATAAAGGATGTCAAACCAGTATCTGTTGGTGATGCAAACTGATCCAAGGGAACTATCTCATCGATGGGTGGTGTTACCACTGGCATACTATCAATTATCTATGATACAGAAACAAACCAAAATCTTTTAAATTTATATTATTAGTGAAAATTTGAAGTTATCTTTTATATTAAAAAAAAAACAATACCATACCTCATCTTCACTTATATTTAGTGGAGAATCTGAAGAAAATAAGTTATCCAAAAGACCTTCTAAGCACTGTAGGCGTGATGAATTTATTTTTGACAAATTTACTGGCTCACCAAATATGTTCTTGCAATCTAGGATTCTAAGCTGTGGCAACGTCTGGAGCAGAATTGCTCTGTACCCTTGGAAACAACATATTCAAAGTGAAAAGTCAGGCATTAAAAAGTTAGTTATTTCTAGAATACAGTAAATTTATCAGCTACCAGATATATCATCTAAATGATAAGATTAGTCCTGGAATGCAACAAATAAACTTGTAATAAAAGCTCCTTGGTCCTTCTCTAGTATGTAATCATTAAATACAAAACAAACAGTACCCACCACCCATCCCACAAAATCCTCCTGGTGAAGATCAGAAAGTTAAAAATCACCATTGCTGGATTTATCTTTCATAAAATTGCTTTAAAGTTATATCTGCATGATACCAGTAACAGTTTATTCTTTTTAACTTGTTTTTTTATTTTTTAAAATTTACATGCAAATTAGTTACCATATAGTACAACAATGATTTCAGGAGTAGATTCCTTAATGCCCCTTATCCATTTAGCCATCCACCCTCCCACAACCCCTCCCGTAACCCTCAGTTTGTTCTCCATATTTATAAGTCTCTTATGCTTTGTCCCCCTCCTTGTTTTTATATTATTTTTGTTTCCCTTCCCTTATGTTCATCTGTTTTGTCTCTTAAAGTCTTCATATGAGTGAAGTCCTATGATTTTTGTCTTTCTCTGACTAATTTCACTTAGCATAATACCCTCCAGTTCCATCCACATAGTTGCAAATGGCAAGATGTCATTCTTTTTCATTGCCGAGTAATACTCCATTGTATATATATACCACATCTTCTTTATGCATTCATCCATCAGTGGACATTTGGGCTCTTTCCATACTTTGGCTATTGTTGATAGTGCTGCTATAAACATGGGGGTGCATGTGTCCCTTCAAAACAGCACACCTGTATCCCTTGGATAAATGCCTAGTAGTGCAATTGCTGGGTCGTAGGGTAGTTCTATTTTTAGTTTTTTGAGGAACTTCCATACTGTTTTCCAGAGTGGCTGCACCAGCTTGCATTCCCAAGCAACAGTTTATTCTGAACAGAAAGCCAAACATGTCTTTTATTTGTAATATGATTAGTATAAATATAAATCAGGTAATGTGGGTAACAACCAGAAATCCAGAATTTTGCTAATGAAGCCTCAAGCATTAGTACAATTAAACATCCCCAACTGTCCCCCTTAAATTACATATAACTAAGATTAAGATAGGCAATGTATCAACTATTCAAGAATATGTTTATTTTCCCTAAGTACAATTAAATATGAGAAATCTGATAAATCACCATTAATTTGTGTTTTGGCTAAAAGAAACACTTTAATTTTACTTAACCATAATTTTAAACAAAGGGCAATGAAATGGTTGGAAAAACTCCAAAATAAAGAAGGAGGTCTGGCAAATTAATACTAGAAATTTTGAAGGGAAATTAAGTAATTTTAGTAATAAGTATCCCTTCAATTCTAGGGGGATGGCAATCATGTTATAATACCTCGTCAAATAAAGTGAAAAACAAAGGTTCAAACTGTAGGAACTAGAGACTCTTAAGACAAACTGTTAAGAAAAAATGCAACTTGGGTAAGTAGAGAAAAAATAAAGTTGTTTTAGCAATAAGGTTTTCTTTCAAGAAAAGAAAACTGAAGCTCACTATCCTAATTGTTAGGGAGACTCTATATTATATCGCCTGAGGAAAATAGTTCATCTCAAATCTATTATATTCTTGTCTGAAGTAAAATTATCAGAACAGGTTTCCATTCTGGGAAAAGCCTTCATACAGTTGCGTATTAATAACAGAATGGAGCCAACTCTATAGCCAACTTCTACCCAAGCAGATCTTTAGAATATATATTCATATTCTACATTTGTCATCTTATTGCTTGGTTAAGCAACTTGAGATTAGTGAGTTCTAGAAACTGCAGTCTGGTCTGCTTTGTATTTGCCAGCTTTCAGGGATTCTGAATTAGCTCAAATGGCATTTCAGCAGTGTCTTCTATATATCATATTCAGTTTAAGCTTTCTTTCTTACAAAAATCATTTATTTATTAATTATTTAACACATTCACAGATAAAATTTAAAAAGTATACAGGAAAAAATTTTCCTAACGTTTCCTGATTTGCAGCGACCCTTTCCACTATTTCTGCATTTCCTGACCTCCAGCTACTTAATACCGGAGTTAGGCATTGTTACCAGTTTTTGGTGTAGCCTTCTAGATATTTTAGATATATACTCAGCAAATACACACGTTACCCTTTGCATACAAATGGCAACCTATTATTTGCAATGTTTTGTAATCGGCTTGCTTTTCTTTCTCTTAACAGTATATCTTGGAGATAAGTGCATACCAGTAGCTAAAGATTCTGTTTTTTATTTTTTTATGCCTGCACAGCATTATACTGTAAGAATATAACATAACATAATTTAATTTTGAGGCATTCACTTATCAAGCATAAAGCTGCCTATATAGAATTACTTATCTGTTCATCCTGTGTTCTTTTAATGGCAATTTGTCTTAAAAATTATTTGCGATTATGGTTTTTTCCAAACATGTACTAAAAAGTTGCAAATCTTAAGACAAATAAAAGGAGGTCATCAACACCAGTTGCTGCAAATAAAGGATCTTTGAATATTAACTATTACAAAAAGTATTAAATTAATTGCTCATACCTGGTACACGACAGACAGGGTTATCTTCTCCATTTGTCTCCAAAATGAGATTAGTCAAGAAGTGCAATCCTACCATACACTGAAGTAAGTGATGGATACTATCTATACAATTACTATGTAAGTCAATATATCTGAGTTTATGTTTAATTCCATGAAGGGGGATCAAACCTGGAGTACGGGGGGAAAAAAAACAAATTTTTTGATACCATCAAAGTCATTTTTCCAAGAACTAATTAAAAAATAATTTTTACATGGGTTAGATTTTGAGACAAAGGAGCAGCATTAATAAGACTCTGCATACAGCTACAGCTAATAAATAAGGTATCCGTAAAGTCAATTTCTGTTTTGAAGGAACACAGGTTTAGCATCTCTTTGAGGCCCTAGCCTGGAGGTGTCTGGTTTTCTTCAAACACAACAATGTACCTCCCAAGGCCAATGTTATGTACTTATATGAGAAACATAAAGGCATGACTTAAGGCTCTCGATCAATACATATTTTTGATTAGTAGACATAAGCAAACACTGCAATATCCTTCAATTTTGTTGGTTTGAGCATAAAATACAAATAGCACCCATTTAATTTCGTTCCCTGGTACTAATTCTTACATGAGTGCACCTAGAGTATGGCAATGTTAGGAACTAGGTTTGCAGCAGAGGCGACTGCTGCCTGGTACCATTCTCATTGACCAGCCTCGGACTTGAGCTGCAGCTGTGATGAATGCGGCCATGTACACTGCCAGTGTCTCCCTGGAGCACTTCATGTTTCTCTTTTCTTGCCTCAGAGCTCCCTTCAAAATGGAGCTTTTGAGCAAAGGTGCAGCCTGGAAATGTAAGGGAGTTAAAACCTCCAGGGATATTCTCAACAGAAGGGGGACTGTCAGTGGATGAATGCCCTAGTCTCCCTTCTTTTGGAAAGACCATTCAGAGAGGTACTCTATATTGTTCCTCCTGAGGTCTTATATACAATTTTGCTTGGTTTAGTACTCTCCATATATAAATTCAACTTTACCCACCTTTTTTTTTTCCTTCAATTTCTTCAACCTGACTGGTATACTCTTCTCTTCTCCATCTTTATTGGGCTAACTTCTACTTCTGTTTCTTACAGCGTTGCCTCTTCTTTTGTTCACAGTCCTCATCACTAACTTCAACTCATCCCTCATGTCCTCAGAAAAGTCTTCTCTGACAACTCTCTACAAGATCAGATTTTCTCTCATGCGTTCTTGTAAGTACTCAGCATTTCTTCTTCCTGTGATGTTTCTAAGTCCTTGTTCCATGTTACTGGTTCTTCCTCTCATGTTTTAACCTTATGTTCCTCTTACTTTTCAATTTTAAAGGTTCATTCCTGGTCTGCCTTCTCTATTCATATGCTATCCAGGATGTCCTACAGTTTCATGGTTACAAATACCATTGGTGTGCCAAATCTACAACTCCAACTATGATTCCCAATTTCTAAACTGCACGTTATACAAATACATAAACACATATGTCTAATAGGGTTCTCAAATTTAAGACAGAATCCTTACGTCTCACCCCCTCAACTCTGGTTTTTCCCCCAATCTTTCCCACATAGTACCATCATCCACCTGTAACTACAGAAAAAACTCACAGCTAATTACCTTTGATTCCTTTTTTCTTCATTTCCTTATCTCAATCCATCAGCAAATCCTATGAATTCTACCCCCAAAATATATCCATTTGCTCCTCTACACTATTTCCACCTTAGTCCAAGTCTCTCCTAACCAATCACTTGACTTCCACTCCTATCCTTCTAACATTCATTCTTACTCAGCAACCAAAGTGATCCTTTAAAAACACGTATATATCACTTACTTGTTTAAAGCCCTCCTATGGCTTCCTATTGCACCTAGAATAATATGCAAACTTTTACCCTGAGTATGAAGCTGTGATCTGGCCTTTGCCTACTTTCTCATCTCTTTTCTTAGCACATTAACCCCTCATTACTATGCTCTAGCACATTACCCTTCTTTCTGTTCTTTTATCAGGACAGGCTTGAAGGTGAGGTGCCTTACTGTTTTTGCATGCTCTTATATAAAGTGCCTTTATTTATTGAACACATAAAATATTATCATTCTAAGAATTATCCATTAGAACTTACATGGTTCCGTATATTTTCTTCATACTCCTTATTACAATCTGATATGAAGTCACTAAAACACACCCTTTTTAGGTGTACATATCAATGTATTCTAACAAGCATATACAGTTGTATAACCACTACTATAATAAGATGCAGAACATTTCCATCCCTCCAATCAACATGTCTCTGTTCCCATTTTCAACCCCTGGCAACTAATGATCTAATTTCTGCCACTAAAACTTGCCTTTGTCAGAATGCCATATAAATGAAATCATACAGTGCAACCTTCTGTGTCTTAATCCCTGCACTTAGCCTATTTCTTTTTAGATTTATCCATATGACTGCATCTATCAATAGTTCATTCCTTTTTGCTCCCAAGCATATTCCATCATGTGGATGAATCACAATTTGTTTATTATTTGTTTATTGTTTACTAAGTGGTAAATGTATAGATTGTTTCCAGTTGGGGAGATTATAAAGAATCATATAAACATCATTATATAAACAGCTATATAATCATATAAAATTCATGTACAGGGTTTTGAATAGACATGTTTTCATTTCTCTTAGGTAAATACCTAGAAGGACTGCATGATTATATGGTGAGTGTATGTTTAAGATTATAAGAAACCTTCAAACTGTTTTCCAAAATAGTTGTATCATTTCAGTTCTCCCCACAGTGTATGCAAGTTCTAGCTGCTATACAATCTCACCAGTCTTTTGTACTGTAAGTTTTTAAAACTATCTATTCTAGCAGGTATGAAGTAGATCTGATTACAATTGTAATTTGCATTTTCTTAATCACTAAGGATGCTAAATATATACATATATTTTTCATGTGCTTATTTGCCATTTGGATATCCTCTTGGGGAAGCGTCTGCTCAAATCTTTTGCTTATTTTCGAGGGGTTGACATAATCATATTTTTTGTTTTTCTTCCTCACTACCATGTAAGCCCTATGACCAGAACCTAATCTATTTGTTGTTGTTGTTTTTCATCACTATAGAACAGTATGTGACAGTGATCTTCAATAAATATTTGTTGAGTGAATGAACGAGCAAATCTTATCCAAGAGTCACATTCTTCAGATAAGGAAACTGCATCCAAATAGTAACAATATACTTTGCTCAACAGCATGTTAGCAGTGACAAAGCTAGGGTTAATACTCAATTCTAATATTTTCACATCTTTGGGAAAAAACGTTTATTTTTTAATTTTTTTTTTGGAGAGAGAAAAAGAGAGAGCAAGCAGGAGGGAGGAGCAGTGGGAGAGAAAGAGGGAATCTCAAGTAGGCTTCATGCCCAACCCAGGGTTCTATCTCAAGACCCTGGGATCATGACCTGAGGCGAAATCAAGAGTGGGATATTCAACTGACTGAGCCATTCAGGCATCCCAGGGAAAAAAGGTTTCAAAAAATTAAAGTATTCTTGAGGCACCTGGGTGGCTCAGTTGGTTAATCGTCCAGCTTCAAGTCAGGTCATGACACAGTTCATGGGTTTGAGCCATGTATCAGGCTCTGTGCTGACAGTGCAGAGCCTGGAGCCTGCTTCGGATTTTCTGTCTCCCTCTCTCCCTGCCCTCCCCCACTGGTACTCAGTCTCTCTCTTTCAAAAATAAATAAACATTAAAAAATTAAAATATTCTTGCCATTCCAGCTTAATGGTAGGGTTCTCTTTAATTTTCTGTATATGAAATACCTGGCATAGGGCAGTATTTTTGTAGTACTGGGAGAAAAATAAACACATGAATAAAATTGTTTCAAATACTGGTAGAATTGTGAAGATAATTAGAAGAAATCTGCCAGTTCTAACAGATAATTCTAAGAATAATCATGAAACTTTGTTCATTTTATCAGTGTATCACTTTACTCAATTAAAAATAGGTAACAATGTTTAACTTTGTAGACATGCTAAAAGTCAAAAAGAAAAAAATTTATTTGATCTTCAATTCACAATAGCCTTTAGAATGCTGTATACCCATATGGTCCAATATCTTAGCACTAGCCACATATGGCTTTTTAAAATTAAAATTAAATTGCAAATTTAGTTCCTCACTGCACTAGCCACATTTTAAGTGCTCCAAAAGGATACATCTGGCTATTAGTTGTCATACCACACAGCACAGATATATAATATTTTCATCATTGTAAAAAGTTCTATTATAACTATTCTTCTTTATATGATAGTATATTACTTATTTATGATTAAAACATTATTATTCTCCCAAAGTTAAGTCTTTCCCATCCAAGTTTTTTCTGTTGCCGAGCACCCTAGTTTATGTTCCTATTTTTTATTTTAGCTGTAGCTTTGGCACCAAAAAAAAGAATTATGACTGAAGTACACTCTCTAGATGATATTTTGGTCAAAAATGGGATTATTCAGTTTTCAGCATGCTGAGCTCAGCCTAATTCATCACATGTAGCAAACATTCAGCATTATAGAAAATATAAGATTATCTACTTACCACTAAGATCATTGATGTGGTTATAAGATAAATTCAATCTAGTCAGATTAATTAGTGTTTCAAGTCCTAAAATAAAATAAAATAAAGCCTTTATAGAATTAAAATAATTATTTAGAGCTACACAGCATTGCTATTTCAGACAGTCTGAAGCAAATCCAGTCAGATAGTGAAATCAATTTTATTGGCATTTTACAAAATACTTAAAAAACTGATAACTTTTCTTGAAGAAAATTCTTTATGTAGTAAAAGTTAGGCTCAGTTTTCAAAGGTTTATATTTTATTCCATTCTTTTGGGAAGAAGAAAAGCATTTAAATCATCTTTCTTATGCAAAGTATCACATGAAAATCACTTACAAACCTTCTATTCTTGTGATCATATTGCAGGACAAATTTAAAGTGCATAGTTTTGTCAGTGTATTTAGCCCTTCAATTTGAGTTATTTGATTGGATGACAGATCTAAGTGTTGTAAATTCCAAACATGATCAATGGCTTCAATTTTTGAGATGTTATTGCAATGAAGATTGATGGCATGAAGGGTTGAATCTAAAGATAACTCTGATATGCTACAAGAGAAAATATATGTTATCAAAAATAATTAAGGAACAGATTTTAAAATCATGACCAAATAATTAAAATCAACCAAATACCATGTAGATGATAAGTATGTGCTCTACTCATTCTATAATGAAATCCTTCCTACTTATGGTAACATCTTAATATCTCATAAGGTACAGTGCTTCTTACCACTAATCAGTATTTTGGACCATAGAGATAAACAAGAAATCCATTCAACAGAGGCAAGTGACCCTAGGCATTTCTAGCTTCTACATACATCAGCATACAATGAAGGCTGTTATTGTAAAGGCCCTGGAATCATAATACCCCAGTTCAAATCTGCATTCTACCATTTTCTTTTGCTAAATTACTTAAGTGAGTTAACCTCTCTAACCCTCAGTTTCTTCATTTCATTTAACCCTCACAACAATTCTCAGCGACCAGTATTGCTGAGAATACTGAATATCCTCAGTATTCTGAGATACTGAATAAAGATACTGAAGTTTGCAGATATTAAATAAGTTGTCCAAGTTCCTATAGTTATTACCTGAGGCAGTATAAATCCAGATCTGGCACTGGAGTTTATAATCTTGCCTTATTTACCATTTGCAACAGCTATTTAACCAGAAAGTAGTGGGTTTCAAAAGAAACCATTAGTTATTGCTATCTGTAGTGAAAGTCTATTTCTAGTGCTATTTCTAGTGAAGTCCATCCTCCCTTCTATAAAATTTGGAATGCACCTTCTCTAAATAGAACTCATCTCTTCATTCTCTCAATTACTGCCATTTATTACCAGACCTTTCCTAAAGATAGTAGTTCCAGGAATAAAAACTACAGTGCACATAGTTCAGTGATGCTGGGTGGAGGAACAGTTGGGAATAGGAACACACAATGTTACAGGTATCTGTTCTATGTTCTGTAGCAGCTACCATAGAGGAAACCTAACTGGTAAAAGTGCAGGTTTAGTACTAGGGAGTAAAATAAAAAACAAGGGATTCTGGTGTGCTTCCAAATTAGCATCAAGAATTTCAAATTCAAAATTAAAACACAAAAACACTTTAAATATGCCATAAGATCATTCAGCTCCTCCCTCAGAATTCAGACTGAAGCACCTAATAACTCGTGGCAGAAAATTAGCTACTGTCATTTACTGAGGTATCATTTAGTGCCAGGCCTTATGCTATTAACACATGCTCATAATGATGTACATTTATTTTCTGACACATTTTAGTTTTTGGAAATTAGTACTTTGCAGATAATGTGGTACAGGAGAAAAAGCAGACCCTGAAATTAGACAGAAATAGGGTTTAAATTTGAACTTAACCACTTACAAGCTGCGTGAAGCTGAAGAGCTGTTTAGATCCTTTGAGCCTCCTGTCACTTATAAAATTGCCCTCTTGCAGAATAATTGTGAGGATTAGTGATAACGTATATAATATGTACACATAAATGGCATCCAGTAAATAACAGCTATTATTAAATATAAATGTAAATATTCCTTTAAAAAACATCTCCTTGGGGTCTTGTAGCAAATTTTAGATCAGAATCCAGAACAAGATGGTTTAATTATCAGCAGCAAGGTTCTGCATATGGCAGGGCATGCCACAAAGGAACAGCATGTGCAAAAGCACAGAGAAGCCTACTATGGAACTGCCAGTAGCGCAGTGTGGCTAATCATAGACTAAAATGAAGAAACGGTTAAGAGGGGAGACCGAAAAGGTAGGCAAGGACCAGTCAGTAAAGCAGAACAAAGAACTTAGTATGTCATGCATAAACTTGGGCTACATGAAAGGGGGAACGACTAGCTAAATATGATGTTTAGTACTTTCAAAAAGTATATGGATATAGGTATCATAGTGTTCTGCAAAGGAGAAATTAGAATGCAGGTGTAGAGAATTGAGGCAAAACTAATGAAGAGCAGTAAAACTTCGCTCCACAGCTGCTAGAGATACCACGGTGCCACTTTTTGTCAAAGTAAGAGAAGGAGCAGAAAAGACAAGACAGAACCGGAGAATGCTAACAATTACAGAACAAGTAAAAAAAGAATAATTAGAAAAACAAGGAGAACCAGTAAAGGAGGGAGGACGGTTAAAGGCTGGTAGAGTCAGGTCGTAGGGCAGTTTCCAGGTTGCTCAGAAGTCCAAGTGGAAAGGAATAAGGACAATTCGTGGGACGAGGTACTTCAGAGCAATTCTGCAGCTCTAAGGCGGGAGAAAGCCGGACAGCATTTGTGTGTGGTCTCGGTAAAGCTGTGCCGCCTCCGCTGCACCGAGGCAGCCACCTACCCACAACTGCCGTCCGGGGAATGCGCAGGCTGCTTCTGGCTGAGCAGCACCCTTTACCTTCGCAGGCCTTTATCCATGAAGCACAAGTCCCCGCAGCTGCTGTCGCCGTCCCCATTTTCAACTTCCGCCTCCACCGGCGCCTCCATGGAACCGGCGACGGGAACCTTGATCTTAACCGGCGCCCAGAGCTGGGTGGGAGAGCCCGGAACACGCCTCCTTGGTGAGCGGAAGTCCAGCCCGAGAGGGCGGGGCGATGATTCCCCCACCCGCCCGTCTTCCAACCGACAGCCGGGCACTTTCCCGCCCTTACGGTGCCGCAAAGCGGGAAACCTGATTTTCTTCCCCAAGGGCTTCCCTCCCTTTTACGGTATCTAGGGCGCAACTCTCGAGACTTGCCGTGAAGGAAAACATCATTCCGCGTGGTAGCTGTTGGGGAAAGAATGAGTTTTTCCTTTGAAGCTGCTCTGTATGATTTTTGCGTTTTAGGTGACTGACTTCTGAAGCCGATTTGATAGCAGTTTGTCTTTACAGAACTAAGTTAGTTGTTCCCCCACCGGCCATTGCACCTACTGTTGTTGATTCAGTCAGTAAACATTTATGGGATGCCTTTACATATGCCAGGCACTTACCTGTGCCATGAGGAATAAGTTGAAACCCATTCTCGTTCCTGGAAGCATTCACAGTTCAATGGAGGAAACAATTGACGTGCAACAGGGTGAGTGCTAGGAATAGCACTGGAGCATTTGTGCAAAATGTGTAGAGATGTGGGTAGTGGGAAAGTTTCCTAAACAGTTATTGATGACTGAGCAGAGTCTTACTAGGTCAAAGGGAATTCTGGAAATGAATGACATTTCAGGTAGCAAAACAATACCAGAAGGCCGAAGAGGCCACCTGGTAGGCTTGCTCTGTAACTCATGGGAATATTTAAAAATGGAGACAAAAGGTATGTCAGCTCTGAACCTGTCACTGTCTTGAACTAAAATCTTTGGTGGTCCCTCATTAGCAGTCAAATAAAAGCCTAACTTTCTAATCTAATATTGAAGATATTTCCAGTCTTAAATGTTAATAGGTCTCCTACTGTTTAGCTATACCTATCACGTTCTAAAATTTGTAGCCACCATTCACTATTTCCTGTTAATCATGTGCTTTGTCATATGTCTGCAGCTCTTTCCAACAAGAAATGGAGGTAGAATCTCTTTAATGGTTCCTTGATTCTGGGCTTGCTTTTGCCTTTTTTTTGGAGGGGGGCAATGCATTTAATTCTAGTGCCGGGCAGAAACAAGTTACTCTAGCTAAGGACACACAGCACACAGATACATACATGAGCCCAGAAGTGCTTAGCTGAACCCATCCCAAATTGCAAAATAACAGAAATGGTAGTTAAATAAAGTGTTTTGTATTAAGCCAGTAAATTCCAGAAATGTGTTATGTAGGATTAGATGATTGATAAGTCACTAATCTCTGAATATCCATTAAAATACAGATTTTCAATGGGGATGAGTATTATATAGTCTTACCTAATACAAATAACTGATGTAAGAAACAAATTATGTTATGGGTGCCTGGGTGGCTCAGTTGGTTAAGTGTCGGACTTTGGCTCAGGTCATGATCTCACAGTTGTGGAAGTCATGGTTGTGGGTTTGAGCCCTGGGAGGGGCTCTGTGCTCACAGTTCAGAGTCTGGAGCCTGCTAACTATCCTGTGTCTCCCCTTCTCTCTGCCCCTCTCCCACTCACGCTCTGTCTCTCAAAAATGAATAAGCATTAAAAAAAATTAAAAAGAAACAAATTATGTTGTAATGGTATTAAATGTATTGGATCTTTCCTCCAAAATCATGGACATTATAATTAATTAATTAAAATATTGATTATGGTCACTGGAGTTAAAAAATCTTAGCACTTAAGAATTGACTTTTTTTTAATAATTTTTTTTAACGTTTATTTTTGAGACAGAGAGAGAGAGCATGAACAGGGGAGGGTCAGAGAAAGAGGGAGACACAGAATCTGAAGCAGGCTCCAGGCTCCGAACTGTCAGCACAGAACCCGACGCGGGACTCGAACCCACGGACCACGAGATCATGACCTGAGCGGAAGCCCGACCCTTAACCGACCGAGCCACCCAGGCGCCCCAAGAATTGACTTTTTAGGGGCATCTGGGTGGCTCAGTCAGTTTAAGCCTCCAACTTGATTTTGGTTCAGGTTGTGATCTTAGGGTCATGAGAGTGAGCCCTGCCTTTGCTCTGCCCTGGGCATGGAGACTCCTTAAGATTCTCTCTCCCTCCCTCTCGCCCACTCCACTAGAGCGCTTCTGCACGTGTGCGCTCTCTCTCAGTAAAAAAGAATTGACTTTTTAAAATGATAGTTTGATGAACTACTTCTATCGTTTGTCTGGTTGTTGTTGTTGTTGTTGTTGTTATTGTTGTTTAGCACAAATGCTTAGAAACTGCAGTTTTGCTTTGAAATTCTTTATGTGCAAACCAAAATTTGTTAACTAAGTTTCTATAGGAGACCTAAGTTCTAAATTTCAAAGAACCTATCATTAATACTCTAAATAATATGTAATTAACACTTTTCAATTACCGTAGTCTGTAGTTTTGTATTTTTAAATGGCACTTCAGTTTGTTTTGGACTTGCTTTACATGCTGTCTATAAAGTATTCATGGGGTGGGTGCAAAATGGGCAATATATTTGGAGTCAGTCTTATTAGTGTGACATCAAGATGGGATAGGCAGTCAGACTGGGCAGCAAGGTAGCATTGTGAGGGAGACAGAATGAATGCTGTCTACTCTGGGAATATTTATTTAGAAAGGCTGATGTGGGGAGAAGGTGTGTGCAAGTGACAAAGCAAGAGGTGAGAATAGAAAGTTAAGCTTGACTCAGATCTTGGAGAACCTGCAACAGTTTGTTTATAAGTTGGCATTTGGTAAAGGAAGGTAGTGATGGATTGATGGCGTGTTGGTTGCAGCAGCTGTCAGAGTGAGGTTGGGAGGAGATGCAAGAACACAAGATAGCAGAGTATTTAAGCAGGAGGGTGACAGGACTAGATTTGTGTTTTATAACATTATCTCTAGAGACTGAGTGGAGGTGGTTTGGAGGGAGGTTAAAAGTAACTATATAAATTAGGAGGTTGTTGCAGTAAACTGAGTGAGAAAAATGAAGGCCTGGACAAGGGAAGGAATGATGAGGCGAGAACACCTGAGGAGATGTTAGTAAGTTAGATTTTATAAGTTTTGTTTACTGATTTGGATGTGGGGTATAAGGCAACTATGGTTTTTTCTCCTTTTTCTTCATCTTAATAGTTTTTGAATAGCCTTTACTGTTTTACTGCATTCCTGTGGAATCAAAATGGAATAGTGGTATTATATGCTATAATTTGTATTTGTCTTTTTCTATTCGAATCAGTGTAGCACTTTTATGCTAAGATTTCAGATGAGATGCACAATGGCTTTTTAACCAACTAAATATATGTAAACTTAAAGATAAAAACCCAAAGCTTTTAAAATTTTACAATGACTTTCTACATATGGATCTCACTATGGAATATCAGGTCAGTAATGTGGGCCCATAGAATCATCCCCTTTGTGACCTCTGGCCTTGAAAATATTGCATTATTCATGAATTCCAGTTACTTAATTGTATATATCACCCCCTCCAAACACATGCTGTGCTTGTATATCTCTCTTTGTCAACCATTATATACAATATTTTTGTAATTTGTATTTTTTTGGTGTGATATTTTATTTATCCAGAATATTTGAAGAGTTAGTTCTCAAAAAATTGAATGTTTTAGATATCCGAATTTCTTTTTTTCTTAATTTTTAAAAAATTTATTTGTTTATTTTGAAAGAGAGAGAAAGAGAGAGCGTGGGAAAGGGGCAGGAAAGAGGGAGACAGAGAATCCCATGTCCGTTCAGTTCTAACTGAAGTCTTTTTCATTTAGAACTTACTACTGAGATATGATATATTCCAGAGGGCCCTGAAACATCCCAAAAGATTTGTTTTCTCTCCTTATAATGAGAGATATTAAACTAGTTAGACTTATTTTGTATGTTAAATTGCATGGGAAGCACTGTCAAATAAATGATGATAAACTTTCTTAGGTTAGATTATATGGGTGAATACTATTAATATAACTGTTCTAGAATGTATATAAAATTCTTAAAATTTTGATTTGTCCTGGTATGATGAATGTTATCACTTGTACTGCTAATTATTGAAGTACTGTGTGTCATGGAAATAACCACATTTCCTTGTCAAGTCCATTATAATGAGTTCTCATCAGTTCTCTAATGATGAACATTTTTTTTTAAGTCTTTGGTCATTTACAGACAGTTATTGTTTTACTCTGATGCTTTTATAGAAGGTTCCCTGCAAAAGTGCTTCATCCTCAAGGAGATTCATGAAAAGTACTTTTGACAAATATAGGTTTCTGATAAACTTAAGGTCATATAACTGAACTGGGTAAGAATTTCCAGAACTGGTGGGAAAACTGGATTCAAGCAGAACAAGAATTAATACATTGGGACTGAATGAACTGAAGAAGAGGATTATAATTTTTATGACTTCTTATTTGAAACATTGCTGGTTTTCTAATGTTTGTTTTTTCAGATTTAAGGAAACATTTTCATTTAAGCTGTCTACGACTTACAGCAATTTGGTAAAACATACTTTTGTAAACAAACATGAAGGTTTTATCTTTTTCTCCCTACTTGATCCCTCCAGAATTTGGACACTCTCAGTGAGTTTTCTTATCTTCATGGCAATATAAGTTATTTGCATAAGTTCAATAAGAATGTGTTCTCTTTATAATAGGATATAATTGGAAACATTGGTTATATTGCCAAGACTTGCCTAGAATGTCGTTTTTGAGAGAGATACATAGACTCAGATATGACTGGACAGCTTTAAGGAACTAAAGTTGACTTTACAGAGCCAATGAAGCCCCTTGGAAAAATCAGCCTGGTACCTTGCTTCTAGGGTCCTTACCAGGTGAGAAAGGAAGGTCACTTCTCGCAGCTGCAGTAACCTCAGGATATTTTGGCATCCTTGAGAATAGAGGAATTTACTCACATATATAGATAATTATAGGCAAGTCTGATAGCAAGTGTTTGGCTCAGCTTCTTTGCCTTAGAGACTGTTAAAAGTTCAGTCTGAAGATTCCTTCTGAAAAGTTCTAGCAAAACAGATTTTAAAGAGCCCAGGGCACCTCTGTGACTCAGTTGGTTAAGTGTCCAACTCTTGGATTCAACTCAGGTCATGATCTTGCTGTTCGTGAGATAGAGCCCCCCATCAGGCTCCATGCTGATAGTGCAGAGCCTGTTTGGTACTCTCTTTCTCTCCCCCTTTCTCTGCCCCTTCCCTGCTTATTCCCTTTCTCTCTCTCTCTCTCTCTCTCTCTCTCTCTCTCAAAATAAATACATAAACTTAAAACAAAAAGAGCCTATATGGTCAATCACTATTCTTTTTGCACTTATGCAAACAATCAGGCCAAGTTTTTTTGAAACCAGACTTATTTTTCAAACAAATTAGTCTTAATTTGGCTATCTTTGGTGGAAATGAGGGTGATTTTAGAAAAATGAAATTCAATAGCACACCTTTGTGGATATTAGATTCTAGTTCCATTGTCTTTGACAGTTTATTTTTTGCTTATAAAGTGGACTGTATCCTGAATTTTGGTTTCCTCAAGTATCTGGCTAAGATTCTCCAAACTAAAATCTGCACATTTCTCCCTTCTTTTGACTTGGAATCATTGAGAACTAAAGCTGCCCTTTTTCCTGAAGTCCTGCAAACTGAAGCTAGATGACATGATATTGATGTCAGAGAAATCATCCCAACTGACCATATTTAGATGATCTTTGCGCCTGTTGCTTTATGGGCCACTAAGAAAGATCACCAGAGACATTCAAACTGCGAACCAGGAAAATTTATCAGATTGCCACTGTCTGCCATCACTCTATCTGCAGATGCTTCAAGGCTGACATCTAGAAATCTCACTGGCAGCACTCAGGCACTAGGTTTATACTTTGCTCCAACCATTAACCTCTGTTTTCCTTTTAATTCTATAGAGATGCGTCATATTAATTACCTGATTGCTTGCACAAGATAGGCCTAACTTTGGAAGCCCATCTGCAAGATTGCCTCCTGAAATGAGGCACAACTATTTAACTGAACTGACCTATTCCCAACACTGAGGCTGATTCTTTGAGCTATGGAGTTATCTATCAGTTTGGCTTCTGGATACTTCTTCAAAGTTTTAAAGGTGAGACTGAAGGAATTTAGAACAAGTCTCCCCAAAATGTGCCATTTCCTTAACTACCTAGAACAATCTAAATTGTGGGGGGTTCTTTTCCTGAATCAGAGTTATGACCGGAGATACATTTTATCTGAATGGCCCATCTGTATGGCAGGCAAATATCCATCCAGTTACCAAACATCTGCTCCTCTTCTTATTGCCTTGTGCATTGGCCTCCTCTCCTTTGAAGCCCCAGGCCCCTCTTCCATTCCTTAGCTTCAGGATTGCATATAAGCCTCATTTTATATTTCTGTCTTTGAACCTGTCATGTTTGTGAGGTTCCCATATATACAAAATTAAATTTGATTTTCTTCTGTTAATCTGTATCATGTCAATTTAACTCTTAGACCAATGGGAAGAATCTTTGAAGGGTAGAGGAAAATTTTTCCTCCCAACAGTTTACATTCATTGACCACAATAATGTACTTGAACAAAATAAAGAAATGCTCATCAAAAAAAGTGTATGTAACTTGACATTTGAAAATCATACTCCTAAATAATGTAAATCACAGTTTATAGCTGTGTAATTGAAGCAATCCATATCAAGATCTGTGGCATTTGGCCAAAAATATTTCAGGAGAAAACTAGAAATTTGAATGAGTTATTACATAACAGTAACACAACAGAAGACTGAAAATTAATGAACAAACTTTTAATCAGTAAGCTAGAGAGGAGAATGACATCAGCAAGATAGTGGAAAAGGAAGTTCCAGCCCTCATTTCCTCATAGAAACACTGATTTAACAATGATACATACCCAAAATACCTTTAGGAAGAGCCCAGAATCCAGTTAAGTAGTTGCAATACTTCAGACTAGTACAAACCAAGAACGGTCACATTGAAAAGTCTTAGAAGAACAATTCGACTTTACCTACTTCAGCCCCTCCCAAAGCCAGCAGCTCAGTGCCAAAAGAGATCACCTGGCCTCTCTCAGAGGCAAGAGTAGAGCCTTTGGCCTACTCAGGATGAAGGTCCTGGCCTTTCTGGGAGCTGTCTGAAGGGCTGGTTTCTGTGTCGCCTCACATGGAACACTGATGGAACTGGTGTAGTTTGGTGAGGGCAGCTAAGAACAAAGGAACAGAAAAGAATGGCTTGCTGCATGCCCAGTACAGCTCTGCTAGAGAGGGAGAAGTTGCAGAACTTGAGACTTCTTTACAGGAAAGAAAGGAGAACAATGGAGAATCCTTCCATGGCCTGGCCTCTGATACAGCAGTACCTCTTGACACCAGAAGGAACAAATTATGGTGCTGAAGAAAAAGACAGAGACTAGAAAAGCAATAGAAAAAAACACAACAAAACCAAGAGTTGGTTTTTTGAAAAGATAAATAAAATTGATAAACTGTTATCTAGATTAACAGAAAGAGAGAACAAGTAAGCTAGAAAAAGAGAAAAATATACCCCAAATTAGTTGATGAGAGAAGAAAATGTAATCATCTTAAAAGAAGCAAAAGGTCATTTGGTATATTCAATAGTCTCTCATAATTAAAATCTTAGCAAGTTGAGAGTAGATGATGATACCTTAATTAAGTAAAGGGCATCTCCCAACCACCTATAGCAAATATCATCATTAATATAAAACATTGGAAGTATGCTCATTAGAGTGATGAGCAAGATAAGGATTCCTGCTCTTTTAAGATGAACCAATGTTGTAAGAAAGAAAAATGTGTTTTAAGAATTTAAAAAGAAGAAATAAACTGCTTCTTTTGCAGACAACGTGGTTTTCTTCATATATTCTCTTGGATTTTCTAAACTGACATAGCAAAATAATTATAAGTGGTTATGGAGTGAGTATAACAGGAAATGTGCAAAATTTTATGGAGAACACTAAAGCTTATAGAAGGATTCCTCTCTTTCCCAAAAAAGTTTAATTTAGAGAAAGCTATAATCATTATTATAAAGATGTCAGTTCTCCCCGTGTATGCCTCAACTAAAATTCCATCACAGTAAGAATCCCAACTGAATCTTTTATGGAACTTGACAAAATTATTCTAAAATGTGTATGATTTCAAAAATTAAATTGGAAGGTGAAAAGAGATTTTATATTTGAAATGACTATACATTTTGATTTAATGATTTTAATGATGATGTCTTCAAGTTCTTGATGGTCACCATCAATGAGAAACTACTTAACACAGGTAAACAATAAAATAAATTTACAAAATTATTTTTTTCACAGTCCTCTGTTGTGTGCCTCTACCATTTAGTATTCTGGCCTCTCTACTACCCACCTGTGCTCCATGGACACCTAGAATCCTGCATAAAAAAGCTGAATTATAGTCAGATAGTAAGTTATAAGTTTGATGAGCAGCCATTCTTAAAAGATAAACAAAAAGTTTGATCCAAAGACTGAGGAGAGAAACAGAGGCTCCAAGAAATCTTTTGAAAAAATAAATTGGTCCTCTGCTTTTAGGGAAGATCATCCCCAGCCCTGTGTGATTAAGAATGGCAAGAATAATCACCATGGCACAAGCAGCTCAAATACTCAGGGAGACAGGTAAGTTCAGTGAAGAATATTTTAATACCACTGATATAAGACCCAAAGATTCCTGTCCCTGTTGTGGCACTAAATATTAAAATATTTCCATGGGAAAGTTCTATTGCTCTTGGGAGTTGCATGATTTTTTGCCTTTTTCCATTTTTTAAATCTTGAAAAGTAATTTTGAAACTTCACAAGGATTGCCTTTTTTTTTTTTTCCACTTTCCCTCCATGTTTCTGGAAGGTTTCCTTAATTTAGCCATCTCATCCCTTCACAAGCATTTTGTTATTGAATCTAATTTGGTTTATAAATGACTGATTAACTTGTGAATTGTTCTGCGATTTTGTGACTTCTTTTAAGGCCAGAGTTAAAGTGTTTCACATGTTAACTATTTTTTAAAAAATCTCATATGCCAGTGAACAAGTTAGTCACAGCTAATTAAGAAAGGAAGGTTTCAAAAGTTCTGGGAAGAGAAGTCTCCTCTGGGGGTGTAACATTGATATTATTTAACTCTGAAAGAATAATTTGTAGATGAGTACCAAGAGAAGAAATTGTAGTTTAATGGAAAGAATGTAAACTTTGCATTTAAGTGGGCAAAGGTTTGAATCCCACTGTGTCACTTACTCTTGGCATGGTTTGTAGCAAGTTGTGTTATTTTTTGGGATCCACATTTCCTCATTTTATAAATGAGGATAATAATTTCATATTGTAGGATCAGTGATGTACTGTTGAGTGACAGCATACATGTGAAACGTCTATTGGGATTAATTTGTATATCTATATTGTCCATGGGGATATATGTAAACCCATCTAGTATTAATTGTATACAGGCAACTACTCTTCCTCTAATTTAACTTAATCTATAGGTATTAGTCCACCCAACATGTATTCATTAATTCAAACATTTATTCATTCATTACTTTTGTAGCAGGATCAGCTATGGAGAAATTAACTTGTGTTTTGTTTATTTTTGTTGTTGTTTTGTTCATTTCATGCATATTATATAATAAGCCAAAGATGGTCTCTGTACCTTGGACCCTAGGTTGTTTACTTCTTCAGAGCAGACTAAGACCTATTACTTCAAACTTTTACACATCCAGTTGTTTTAAACATAGTCCAAATAAACATATTATTAGCCATTTAGAGCTTGCTTACTTTGCATACCCTGCAATAACCTATGTTAGCCACAGGTAAGGTAAGCCTGGGGCAATAAAGACCCCAAGCCACTGCTGCCCTTAGGGGCTCTCTGCCTCCAAGTCTGCCTACTTGCTGCTGAGTGACAACACCTAAATATACAAACCATCCATCTGGGAGTCTCCTTTTCTCCAGGAATTCTCCAGTCTTCCTCCCCTTTTGGATGGTGGCTTGCCATGGCCTCTGGGAAGTCTCATGCTGTGAGTGATTTCCTCTATATGCAAACCAGCTCAAGTGTTGCTTAAATAAAGCTCTCCTGTGCTACCACCACCTCCTGATCTTATCTTTTTTTCTTGATCAGCTTCAAAATCTCTGGAACCCCCTAAAATGCAGCAAATTTATCTAGCACCTACTATATGAAGGATCAAAACAGATAAAGACCTTTTATATTCTAGTCAGGACAAAGTATTCTACTCAGAAGAGATAGATAAACAAATTCACATGCATATATAGTATGTCAGGTGGTGATGAATGAAGGATGTTTACTGAGGTAGAGTAGTAATGATGGTGGTGATGTTTGTGTGGAAGGAAAGGGTTAATATTTGGCAGATAAATATTTCCCAACCAGGGTGACATATGAGAATTTCACCTTCAGTTGGTCTTTTTGCAATATGAACTAAAGGATTGTATCCTTTGGGGACAAATATGACTGTCTTGTTGGTTCTGATAGTTTCGGCTTGTTTTTTGATATTTCTGTAAGACAATGAGAGCTGGGAGCTGACTACTCTTCTGTTTTGCTGCCATTACACAATCTTTTTTGGTTTTAATCACAAATTTGCTAGCTTGTGGCTTGTATTTTTACTATGCTTATGATACTTATTTTTTTGAAAATTTAAAAATTTAGGTGTACATTCTATATCTTTTTTATGACTTGTGCTTTTTTAGGTTTAATTAGCTGATCCCTATTTTAATGTATTAAACTTATTCTCTTAAGTATTTCTAAATTTAAAATGTATACTTTTCACATTTAGGCCTTGCATCTGGCTTTTTTTTTTTTTTAATGGCATGTGATGTGAGTTAGGAATCCAATTTTATTTCATCCATGTGAATAAGCAATTGTCCTAATGCTATGTATTTTGGTTTGGAAATAAAATAATCTGCAAATCTAGTTTTACACATATTTGATGTAGAAATATTGTAGGGTTTTGATTCAGACAAACTGGTTTTTAATACAAACTTTATCACTTACTGCCTCTCTGAGCTCATTCAAGTGATTGAACTTTCTCTGATCCTGTTTCTTTACCTTTAAAATGGTGGGTAGTGGGGCGCCTGGGTGGCTCAGTTGGTTAATTGTCCAACTCTTGATTTTGGCTCAGGTTATGATCCCAGGGTTCGTGAGATTGAGCCTCACGTCAGGCTCTTTGCTGACAGTGCAGAGCCTGCTTGAGATTCTCTGTCTCATTCTCTCTCTGCCCCTCCTCCCCACATGCACACATGCCCCCCCCCCCCACACCAGGTCTCTCAACATGAAAAAAAAATGGTGGTTAGCAATGCCTATTTTCTGAAAGTTGTTTTGACAACTAAAGACAATATATATAAATTACCTGGAGACACTAGATTTTAAAATTAAATATTTTCTAGTATTGTTTGTGTTATTATGTTTTATATAACTCTCCTCTTGATTTATATTTTTTATTCAATTCTATTCAATTTAATTTATTGTATTACACTTTACCCTTTAGTATATACTCAAAGTTAAAGATTGCTTAGAACTTTTAAATGTTTATCTTTAAATAAATAGATAACTCAAATATTAACCAATGCAGCATGTTTCTCTTAAGGTTTGCAAAGAGACATATTGTGTATTAGAGAGCTACTTTCTTTATGAGAATGGGACAGTGTCTTCCCTCTGGTTCTGTGTAGCCATACCTGAGGACATGATTTCCTTTGGAGTCAGGACTTCTAAGTAGGAAATGTTAACCAATAAGTAAATCAGTGAAGTAAATTAGCCACAAGTGTAAGTGCAATAATCTACATTTGGGGATATTTTCCCTAGGTATTTTAGCTCTCCCGTGTAAAAAAAAAAAAAAAAAATTAGACCATTCATAGTATCTTTTTTTTTTTTAACATTTATTTATTTTTGAGAGACAGCATGAGCAGGGGAGGGGCAGAGAGAGAGGGAGACACAGAATCTGAAGCAGGCTTCAGGCTCTGAGCTGTCAGCACAGAGCTTGACGTGGGGCTTGAACCCACAAAGTATGAGATTGTGACTTAAGCTGAAGTTGGAGCTTAACCAACTGAGCCACCCAGGTGCCCCAAGACCATTTATAAAAAGTAACTTCTTACATAACCTTTGAAAGTGGCTTCACTATAACATATAATAGAAAAGAAAGTGACCTTGCAAACATCATAAACATATTTGAACATTTTTGATGAATGCTTATCATGTCCTGGGGGAATTTAATTATTCAAGAAGAATGGAATTACATTTTGTTCTGATGTCTCAGTGCTATATTCCTGATCCTAACATGAGCCTCTTAGATGAGAATACAGCAGCTCAGAAATACTGAATGCTGGGCTATCTGAGAGGAGCTGGAGCTGCAGTGAAACTCTGACCTGTGGCCAACATGTTAGAATTGTAACTAACCAAAAGGAGAGTGTTGTCATGAAAATGGTGGAACAGGATTTCTCTACCATCTTCCCCTTAAAGAACACCACTGTTGCAATCATCCACAGATGACAGAACCTTTGTGAAAGTCCAGTAGTCCAGTAATGAAGGTCTAGCACACTGCTGGAGCAAAAAATTTCAATATTGGACACATTGAAGAAGGTAAGGCAAACCGCTTGACTTTGCCCACATCATCCCTTCCCCAGTACCTCCCCCATAGCTCAGGCCTTCTTGACCTGTGATTTCTCCCACAGGGGAAAGTGAAAGTATGAGTAAATGTCTAGCTTCAAGACACTGCCAAAGAGGCCCACCTCTCTCTTGCCATATCCAGGTGCTGAGTGGTGGGCAGGGTGATGGGGAGTGGTAAGTGGCTGGGACAACCACAACCAGAGCCCAGAATGGAACATATCACAGGGATGTGGATCCTGCTAAAAAGCATCACAGTCTCCATCAGGAGGCCTGCCATGAGCTACTGAGAATCTTCCAACTCACTAACAAGTATCCCTAGTGCTTTGTGTACCTCACTTATGCCCAATCCCATTCCTTGGCTGGCTCCCTGGCCATCCTCTTGAGAGTTGAGAGAATGAACTTTTTCAGACAGCTAGTGAGCATGTGCAGACAGCTGGCTCAAATATGTGGGCCAGGGAGAAACTACAAGCTTGAGCACTTAGCATTGTGCTGGGAAAGCAAAGGGGAGACTGTTAGCACACAGCCTGGAATTTCAAGATCAAGAAAATGCATACAAATTTAACAATTCTGCCATGAGAGGGAGTAAGTGTGGAGCAGGTGTACCCATAGAAAAGGGCTGAGAAAACCTTAAAACCTCTAGTAGGGCTGACAAAGTATTTCTCTCCCAAAGCCAGTTAATAAAGACTGAGAGAGGTGACTATTTTAAATGCAAAGACAGCAATTTAAGGTTCAAAGAACATGAAAAAAGAAGGAATGATGACTCCACCAAGGGAATACAATCATGTTCCAGTAATCCGGAGATTGGAGATCTATGATTTACCTGATACAGAATTCAAAATAGCAGTTTTAAGGAAGCTTAATGAGTTATAATAAAAAGTTCAACAAAATCAGGGAAACAATAAATGAATAAAATGAAAGGTTAAACATATAGATAGAAATCATTAAGAGAGCCAAACAGAAATTCTGGAGCTGAAGAATACAATGAATACAATGAAAAATGCAATAGAGCGTATTACCAGCATAATAGATTAATCAGAAGAAAAAGTCTGTGAAGGAGAAGGTAGTTCTTTTGAAATTATCCCCTTAGAAGAGAACAAAGAGAAAAAAAACTGAAAAGGAGAAAAGAAAACCTATGTGAACTATAGGATACCATTAGAGAAATAATCTATGAATGATTAGAATCCAAGAACAAGAGATGGAGAAGGGGGGCATAAAGCTTCTATAAAGAACTAATGACTGAGAACTTCTTAAATCTGGGGAGATATTTCACATCCAAGTTCACAAAGGTAGTATGTATCCCAGAATTTCAATCCAAAATGATCTTATCCAAGACAAATAATAAAACTGTCTAAAATTAAAGACAAAGAGATAATTTTAAAAACAATAAGAGAAAAAAAATTTCACACAAGGAAGTACCCATTAGGCTATCAGCAGATTTTTCAGCAGAAATCTTGTAGTCCAGGGGGGAAATAGAGAGCTAGAAAAACAATAGAAGAAATCAATGAAACTGAGAGCTGGATTTTTAAAAACGAAATTAAAACCCTTTATCTTGATTATGAAAGAAAGAGAGAAAACTTAAATAAAATCAGAAATGAAAGAGGAGACACTATTACTGATGCTACAGAAATACCGAGAACCATAAGAGACTAGTGTGAACAATTATACCCAATAAAACTAGATAACCTAAAAGAAATGGGTAAATTCCTAGAAATATACAATCATGAGGAAATAGAAAATCTGAAATCAGAAAATCAGTAATCAAAAACCTCCCAACAAAGAAAAGCCCAGGACTAGATGGCTTCACTAACACATTCTACCAAACATTTAAAGAATTAATGCCAACAAAAATTGTTCAAAAAAAGTCAAAGAAGAGGGGACACTTGCAGACTCATTTTGTGAGACAATTAACCTGATACCAAAACCAGACAAGAACTACAACAAAAGGAAACTATAGGCCAATGTCCCTGATGAACATAGATACAAATATTCTTAGCAAAATACTAGTAAACTGAATTCAACAGCACATTAAAAGGATCATCCACTTCAACCAAGTGGGATTTATTCTTGGAATGCAGAGATGATTCAAAATACACTGTGGGGAATAAGCTTAGGAATCCCCCGGGGTTATACCAATGGGTTAACAAGGCATGAAGAAGTACAAAGCCATTGGATGCTCACAAATGAGTTTGGGTAAACAAGATTAGGACCCCAAGAGAGGGAGCGGGGTGCAAAGGCACCCAATACAAAGGTGTATGAGGTAAGCGAGATTAGGTATTCAGGGTGGAGGCGCCTCCCAATTTAGTACTATAGCAGAAAGCTGCTTTCACAGGAGAGAAGGACCAAGTTAGGTAAACACGTAATTTGGGTTATAGACCCCTGAACTGTGCTGCAGGGTGAAGTTGCCCAGAGTGGAGATGATTAACAAAAGAAAAGGTGCCTGGTTAACCCTGAGGTTATTTCCCCTATCTGTCTTATCCCTTAGGCTAGCTGAGATAAACAGAGGTGGTGCCTCATGTGCCCTGTAAACAACCTTCTGCCCGACTGCCTGGTGCCCAGATTTTGTTTTGTATTAACCCAAACCCCTAACTTCAAATATCTTCAAGATCCACTTTCCCTCACATCCTCAAGTTAATGTTCACAGATTCATTGTCTCTTTGTGCACATTCATTGCCATGTTCATAAGCCTTCTGATTCTAATAAAAACAGGGCAAGGACCCTTATTTGGGGCTCTTGTCTCTTCCCGGACATTAGCTGTCTCTTGCTTTCCATCCTCTATCCCGCTCTCTTGCTGGCCAAGAGAGAACTTTAGACTTAGAGTCTACAACAATACACAAATTAATTAATGCGATCTATACACCAGATGAACAGAGTGAACGCTAAAAATTGCATGATCATCTCAATAAATGCAAACAAACAAACAACAAACTAATTGATAAAATTCAACATTATGATAAAAACTAGGACTCAAGGAGATTACCTTAACATCATGAAAGCTATATATGACAAGCTCACAGGTAACATTATACTCAAGAATTAAAAACCAGAAGCTTTCCCTCTAAGATCAAGAAGAAGACAAGGATGTCCAGTCTCACCACTTCTTTCACATATTACTGGAAGTCCTAGCCAGAGCAGTTAGCCAAGGAAAAAAAGAGCATCCAGGTTGGAAAGGAAGAAGTAAAATTGCTTCTCTCTGCATATGACATCATCTTAAAAGCTCTACCCAAAACTATTAGAACTAATAATTGAGTTTAGAAAAGTTGCAGAATACAACTATACACTAATAATCAACTAATTGCAAATGAAATTAGGAAACAATCTCAATTTCAATAGCATCATAAACAATAAAATACTTAGGAATAAATTTAACCAAAGACATTAAGGACTTGCACACTGAAAACTATAAAGCATTGATGAAAAAAATTAAAGAAAACACAAATAAATGGAGAGGTATCTCATGCTCATGCTCATGCTCATGAAGACTCAACATTATTAAATATCCATACTGTCCAATAGATTCAACTGCAAGCCCTATCAAAATACCATAGAATATTTTTTTACAGAGTTAAAAAGAACAATTCTAGAATTCATATGAAACCAGAAAAGACCTCAAATAGCCAAAACAATCTTGAAAAAGATCAAAGCTAGAGGCATTGTACTCCTGATTTCAAAGTTTATTACACAAAGATATGGTTATTAAAACAGTATGATATTCATATGAAGACAGACACATAGACCAGTGAATAGAGAGCCTAGAAATAAATCCACACATATATGGTAAACTGATCTTTGGTAACAATGCCAAGAATACACATTGGGGAACGAATGGTCTCTTCAACAAATGGTGGTGGGAAGGATAGATACACACATATAAAATAATGAAATTGGACCCTTATCTCACATCATATACAAAAATTAATTCAAAAATAGATTAAAGATTTACTGGAAAGAATTGAAATCAGGATCTGGAAGAGACATTAGTATTCTTATGTTCATTATATAAAATGTGGAAGCGACCTAAATGCCCACTGATATATGAATGGATAAAAAAGGTGATATATACAGAGAATATATATATTCCTTTCTTTTAAAAAAGAAGGAAACCCTGCCATATTCAACAATATGCATGAACCTGGAGAACATTATGCTAAGTGAAATAAGCCAGTCACAGAAGGACAATACTGCATGATTCCATGTATATGAATGAGGTTATCTAATATAGCCAAACTCATGAAAGCAAACAATAGAATTGTGGTTGCCAAGGGCTGGGGTAGGGGGCAACAGGAAATTGCTAAATAATGGGTATAAAATTTCAGAATACATTTTAGAGATCAATTGTACAACAAAGTGCCTATACTTATACTGTATTAATACTTAAAATTGTGTTAATGGAGTAGATCTTATATTAAGTGTTCTTATCACAATAAAGTTTTTTAAAAAATAAAAAAATAAAAGGAATTCAGAAGAAACATAGAAACATGGTTGGACAGTTCTGACTTGGAGTCTCTCATGAAGTCACAGTCAGGTCTTGGCTGGGCTACCGTCATGTAAACGCTTCCCTGGTGTTGTAGGATCCAGTCTGAAGGTAGCTTCCTGAAATGACTATCATGTTGATGCTGGCAAATTGGTTTTTCTCCACTGTGTCCTCTCTGTGGGACTACTTGATTGTTCTTCCAACAAAGGCCTTTGGTTGTGATCAGAGCAAGCAATCCAAGAGAAGAAGGCCTCAGCAGCAACGCCACTTATGACCTAGACTTGGCGGTAATACACCATTGCTTCCTTCATATTTCGTTGCTCAAGAGCAACCTGGACTCGGTGTGGGAGAGAACTGCCTCAGAGCATGAATTTCAAGGGGTGAGAAGTACTTAGGCTATCTTGGAGGTTAGATAATATGATTTTAGGGAGGAATAGCAGTAAGAATATCCTCTCTCAGTTGGGAACTTACATTTTTAGTTTTCTCTATATAGTAGACAATTTCAGTGGAGTCATATGTCTGTGTACTACACATGCAAAAAATATTTAGTCTGTGAGTTTAGAAGAGAGCCTTCCTTTCCATATTATGGAAATTGCATGAGTGTTTTTGGCAAATACCTTATATATAAGTTTCCTGGAGCTGCTGTAACAAATTACCACAAACCTGGTGGTTTCCAACAACGGAAGTTTATTCTCTCACAATACTGGAGGCTAGAGGCCAAAATCAGTTTCACTGGGCTGAAATCAAAGTTTTGGTAGGGCCACACTGCTTCCAGATATTCTAGGGAAAAACCCATTGTTTGCTTGCTTCTAGCGTCTGGTGGCTGCTGTCATTCCTTGGCTTGTGGCCTCATTATTCCTGTCTCTACCTCCAGGGTTACATTGCCTTCTCTTCTGTTCTGTCTTATCTACTATCCCTCTACTTCTCTTTTAGAAAGATATATGTGATTGCATTTAGGGCCTATGCAGATAATCTAGTTAGATGTCCCTCGTCTCAAGATCTTTAATCACATCTGTAAAGACTCTTTTTTCCATATAAAGTTAGATGCAGAAGTTCTGAGGATTAGGACCTAGACATTTTTTTTAATAGAAGTGTAGTTCTATATACCATATTATATTAGTTTTAGGTGTACAATATAGTGATTCAACAGTTCTGTACATTATGCAGTGCTCACCATGATAAGTGTAGTTACCATCTGGACTTGAACATATTTTTCAGCATCATTATTTAGCCTATCACACTTTGTAGAGGTAAACACGAGGGTTTGAAAGTGAAACACACTCTTTTGATTGATATCACTGTGAACTGTTTAGACCAGTGAGTAGGAAGCAATATGTAGTTTTTATTAATATAAATCCAGATTTATAATATTCTTTTTTTGTTTTTGTGGATGCATCTTACATTCATTCAATGAATGTTGATTAAATATCTGTTATCTACTGTTTACCCATGTACTCGTCTTCCTGACAATGACTCTTTTATTTTGTTTGTTTCTTTGATGGTTGTTGGAGGAAAGTGGTAAAAAACATGTTGGGCACTAGGGAACTAAGGCTTAAATTACAAGCAAAAGAATTAGAATTGTAAACAATTTGAGGGCTCTTGGGTGGCTCATTCGGTTGAGCATCCGACTTCGGTTCAGGTCATGATCTCAGGGCTTGTGGGTTCAAGTCCCACATTGGTCTCTGTGCTGACAGCTTAGAGCCTGGAGCCTGCTTCAGAGTCTGTGTCTCCCTCTCTCTCTGCCCCTCCCCCACTTCACTGTCTCTTTCTCAAGAATAAATAAACATTAAAAAAAATTTTTTTTAAAGAATTTGAATACGTAGCTGGGCGGGGATTTGATACATGTAGTTGGGGATTGGGTATGAAGGGGGAGGTTTTGTATCTATGAGGGTATATATATATATATATATATATATATAATTATTATTTTTGTTTTTTTAGTGTTTATTTATTTATTTTGAGAGAGAGAAAGAGATAGAGCTCATGTGCATGCACGTGCATGAGCAGGGGAGGGGCAGAGAGAAAGGGAGAGGAAGAAAAGCAGGCTCCATGCTGTCAGCACAGAGTATGACATGGGGCTCAGTCTCACAAACCATGGGATCATGACCTGAGACAAAATCAAGAGTCAGATGCTTAACCAACTGAGCCACCCAGGTGCCCGTGGGTGTATACATTTTAAAGCAAAGATTGAATGTGCTTAGTCATTAACCACTTACAGATTTAGGGTTGCCTATTTACAAAAAGATTTCTTCAAGATGTTTTTTTCCTGTTGAAATACCTTCATCTTGGTCTTCAGGTGGTGAAACATTAAATAATAATTGTAAATAACAAGTGATTTTATCAAAACAAACAGAACGTTGATTAAGGTGAACATGAAGCCTGTAACCCAGAAGTCCACTGAAAATAAAGATAAACCCATAGATATACTCTACTTTAGGAGAATGAATCATTGGTGTCAAAATTAGAAACAAAGATATAGCTATGGATCCAAATATAAATGGCAAACGCACCTGAAAGTAAAAAAAAAAAAAAAAAAGATTAAGATTAAGATTAGTGATGACTTTTTCCTCAAAAGTTCAAAATTTCTATAAATGATATAAGAACATTCTCTTTCTGTTTGGAACAAATGTTTCAAAACACCAGGGAGAAAACTGCAAATATATTTTCAAATATATTTAAAGAGACAGTCTCAGTAGTATATTATAGAAAGTACATCAATGGCAGACTAAATGAGTGTAAAAAGTGGAACAGTATTTATTTATTTATATTTATTCTATAGTTTTTATGAATGCCTACTCTATTCATCAGATATTGTCAACTTATTACTAAAATAAGTGCTTTATTTTCAAGCATGGGAAAAAAGATACATTATAAGAAATCATTGTCAAAAATAAAAAATTAACTATTCCGTTCTAGTATTAGTCATTGAAGCATTCTTAGTTTTGGGAATTTGGCATAACCGTAATATTTGGTTATAATGCTTCTTTAATTAGGCATGTACCAATTTTTCCTAGAGCAGCACTATTACATAATAAAAACAGCAGAAATGTTGGAATCAGAAAAGTCTGATTGGAAATGCAAGCTCTGCAACCTTAATTGCAACAATTAATAGGGATATCTACTGAATCCCTATGTGCCACTTGCCATGCTAGGGACACAGAGGTATTTAAGACAGGTACAGAAGATTCCTCTCCGGGGAGCTTAGTGCCACTGTTCAGCTGTTTAACTTTGGGCTACTTAATTAATCTGGTCCTCAGACCTATTTGCGAAGGGAGCCAGAAGGAGGCTCCCTGCGAGTCCTGTGGGGCCCATTGCACCAGTGTCCAGGGTTGCTGTCACTGCACAGTGAGACCCTTGGGGCTCTGCACCCTGTTTCAACTGAAGGAAGCTACATGGTGGGCAGGCAGCCATGATAGATAAATGTGTTCAGAGCTTTTTAATCAAATATTCCTGAAATATGTGTGTCGTTGCCATTTAAGTTGGGGGAAAAAAGGATCTTTTCCAACCCATTTGCAAAATGAGGTTTTATCTAATGCTGGTCTTTTGAAGTCTTTGTGAGCATTGTACACAGGGCACTTCAGTAAAACGTGCTCAACAAAATGGCATTTCTTTTTTAAAAAAATATTTTTTTAAGATTTTATTTTTAAGTAATCTTTACATCCAATAGTGCTCAAACCTACAACCCTGAGATCAAGAGTCATATGCTCAACCAACTGAGCCAGCCAGGTTGCCCCAACAAAATGACATTTCTTAATTAACTTTAGAACAGTGATTTGTATACATTTCTTACACTTCTCTGAGGCTAATGGGTTTTTTGAACTGCCTAGTAGAGTACCTGAAACATAGCAGATAGTTACTGCTTATTTGTTGAATAAATAGATGACTCAAATCTAAGATATTGTCATTCACTTTTTTCAAGAGGAGAAATGGCCAAAGAGGGAGCCATTTTGAGGGGGAAGAAAGTGAAGATTGTCTAGACTAGTGTGTCTTAAAATATGGTCAGTCAGTGGACTTCTCTGCACAAGAAGCCCCAAGATAATTGATAAACATAAACTCTTAGGGCCCAACTGACATCGACTAAATTAGAATTCCCAAGAGTGAGTCTGGGAATTCATATTTTAAAAAGCACACTCAAGTGGTTATTATGGTCACTGGCATGAAACATGGGATTCTCATTTTACTTTGTACACAAACTCTACATGCAGAAAATATCTTAAACGGCCATTTTGATTATATTTATGACACAACTAAAGAATTAAACAAACACTATTTGAAACCTCTTAGGATTTACATTATAGCAAGGTATGTCTTACATTACACCAAGGCAAAATAAATGAAAATAAGAGAGAGGGAAATAAACATAAAGAATGAATTTGTTTCACAAAACACATGCCACAAAGCTCCATATAGATTCTGAAATCTGTCCATCATAAGGTATAAGCAAATCAGTTATTTAGGAGAGGCCTAAGTATTCTTGATGCTAAGATCAGAAAAAATTCCCTTAGTAGGTCCTTTACAGAATAAAATATTCACCAGTCTTTTTAAAATAAATATAACAAAAATATGTGCTCTGGAATCAGACTGTTTAGTTTAAATTCCAGCCTGCTATCTTTTAGCCAGAGTAATTTACTTAATCTCTAAGTTTTAGAATTCTCTTTAAACTGGGTGACTAAATGAACCTCTGCAGGCTGTTTGACCTGAATATGCTCATGCCTCCTTTTTAACTAATTAATTTTTTAACCTGAGGCTTGAACTCACAACCCCAAGATCAAGACTTGGACACTTAACCAACTGAGCCACTCAGGTGCCTCTACTCATGCCTTCTTCTAATTCACTTTCTATGCTATTGTCAGAATGGTCTTTTCAAATGAGTCTAATTTAATTTCTTATACGTATGATTGTTTAAGTAGTCACTATATGCACAAGTGCTCCCATCTGATGGAGCAGCGTGGAGCTAATATCTAGCTTGTGCTTTCTTCACTAGGCTGTGCCTGGGCACAGAGCTATGTCAGCCTAGAGGAAGGGGTGCTTTTGTATATTTTGCATAAAGATACTCTAGGAGCCTACAGGGCCCTACTGACATTATTTAGGAGGTAGTGATGTTATCTTGCAAGTTAAGTTCAGGTTCACAATGTTTATAAAAATCCAAACTGAGGCTTAGATTAACATCTTATTGATCTTATTGTAGAAAATGAGGACTCCATCAAGGATATAATTAAGAATGGAATGCCATATCACCTATGTTGGGTTGTGCACTGAAGAGATGATTTTGAGTTGGGTCAATATTCCCCCCCTTCCCCCAAAAGCATTGTTGTCTAGCTCCTGGAAAATAACAAAAGTGATAACTATATTCCTTGTGGAGAATCAATTTTGACCTTTTACTCAATAAGAAACAAGCCAAAAATAGCTCATACAGCCAATTATACATCAGTAAACTGGAACATAGAGATCCAGATCAGATGTTTCATAAATTGGACTCTAATTGATTAGAAGCATCCCCTATAGGTTAAAAAAGTTATATTCCTAGAAATAGAATAGAAAGTTAATATTAACATTTTTATCTTGATTTACCTTATAAGGTCTGGGTAGATTTGGGTCCTGGTACCTTAGTTTAAGTAAACCTATCATATATAGCCCTCTTAAAACCCAGGTTGCTAATCCTGAATACTTTATTAAATTGATTAAATCTGAGGCTATAATAAGACAAGAAGCTAAGATGATTATCTGGGTGATAGCAACAGTTGGACTGAAGTAGTTATTAAGCATGGAGAAGATCAAAGGCAGTTGTCCTTCTTGGCTTGCTGTGTAGAAGAGCCTCGATGCTGAAAGCACTGTACAACATATGTTGCTAACTATTGAAGTTGAAATCCCAAAAGAAATGACCCATTGCATGGAAGGGATTACTTTATCCATCCAGGTGACAGCAACAGCATCTAAAAAAAATTTCAAAAGAGTCAGTCACTTTTGCTTCATTGCAAATATGGCAAAAATTATTCACTTCTTCTTGCATCTGTACTCTTTGTAAACTGACTTGGCCCCTTCTTCTGAGAGGGAGTTTCTTTATCAGTTCTTGAATATGGCCTCGTGGTCTATTTCGGCCAGTAGAATGCATTGGAAGTAGTAGTTTGCTAGCTCTGAGCCTATACCTTGAGAAGTATCACATGTTGCTTGCTCTCTTGAACCCTGCTTAGCTACCATGTGAACAAGCTCAACCTAGTCTGTGAAAGACAAACCATAGTAATTTTGGAGCCTGAAAATGCATCTTATAGACTTCCAAATACAGGGAGCATAATTGACCTAGGGCCCTGGCTACTGCACAAAGAAATACATTGTGGCATTTCTACCAAAGCCATGCTCCCACAGGTTGTTCCCAGCTAATATCCGTGAGGTAGAGGCACTAAGAAGTACTTATTTATCGGATGGCCAACTTTGGCTAAAGGGCTTCCTGGCAGATGTGCCAAACCTTTCCTATACAGCATATCAGTCCAGGGTGTTTTTACTTATTTTTTCCTCTTTCTCTTCTTCACTTTGGGTCACACTCGCATTGTGATCCCATGGCTCTCCCAGCCTTACTTGGCTTCCTTCTTGGTTTCTCTAACACAAGCATTTCTCTTACTAAATTCATTGCACATTTAATTCTTTCTTGGCATTTACTTCTCCAAGGACTCAAGCTAACCTACAAGCTGAGTCCCCAAAGAAACAGGAAATCATGGCCAACCTCAATAAAGCTGCTTACCCAAACTGCAAGGGACTGCAGACACACATATGACTCCAACAGAGAACCAGAACTGCCTAGCTGAACTCAGCATAAATTGCCAACTTGTAGAATTGTGAACCAAATAAGTGGTGGTTGTAAATCAGTACATTTTGGGGAGGCTTGTTTGGCAACAACAGATGAGTGATAGTCACAAATACTATAATTAAAAATAAGAATAGAAGATTTTCAATGGGGGTAAATATAGATGCTTAACTAAGGCAAATAATTGATACTAGAAACATAAGGAATTATGTTGTGAGGGCATCAACTATACTGCAAAATTTCTCCAAAATTATTGGCCATTGATTATAATTAAAGTAGAGCTCAAAATTATATGATACCATTGCATTATCTTTACTACCTATGATGTACTGGTCTTTTTCATTGATAATGTGATGAATTGATGGTGGTTTAGTTCTTTTCTTTTTTTCAATTGCAAGTGCTTTGACACCTACAGTTTTGCCTCTAATAATTTATTTGCAAAGTTGAAAACATTGAGCTTTGTTTTGTAGGTATTTCGGTTCTAAAATTCCGACAATTTCTTATTAATAATGTTAACAACCCTAAAATTCAGAGAGATGATTGCAATTATATTGTACGTTTATTCACTATCCTCCATTTCATGATTTTAAATTGCATTTCAAACTTTCTAAGACTGGAATGAGACTTAGGAGGAACTTGTCAGGGCTCAAAGGATATTGAACTTAGAATCAATCTTACTAGTGTGACATCCATCACAAGGTAGGCATCTAAGGCTGGTAAGGTGGCATTGTGGGGGAGGCAGAGATAATAGTGTCTCACCTGGAAATGGTAAGTTGTTTAGAAAGGATGATATGTGGTGAGGGTATTCGTGCACACCTAACAGAAAGTTAGGCTTGCTTAGATCTTGGAGAACCTGCAATGGTCAGTTTAGAAGTTGGTATTTGTGTATTTGGTGGTGACGGGGTGGTTGCAGCAGGACACAAAACAGAGAGTGTTTAAGCAGGAGAGTGACATGATTAGATTTACGTTTTATAACATCATCTCTAGAGACTGAGTGGAGGCTGGATTGGAGGGAGATCAGAAGTGAGTGTACAAATGAGGAGGTTGTTGCTGTAGCCCGATGAGAAAAATGAGGGTCTAGACACTGAGTGGGCGTGCAGAAGGGGGAAATACCTGACGAGCTGTTAATGGGGTAGAGTTTTACAGGACTTGCTGACTAGTTTGGAAGTGGGTATAAGGCAAATTACAGTTCTGTCTCTCATTTTAATAGTTAAAACAAAATCTCCTTTAGTGTTACTACTGTATTCCTGTGAGACCAAATTGTGGGAAGGTGTAATAGTAACATGTTATTATTAACTTATCAAAATTTAGGGGCATCTAGGTGTCTCAGCTGGTTGATCATCATCTCAGGAAATGATCTCATGGTTTGTGGGTTGGAGCCCTGCATCAGGGTCTGTGTGGACAGTGTCGAGCCTGCTTGGGATTCTCTCTCTCTCCCTCACTCTCTGCGTGTGTGCTCTCTCTCTTAAAAAATAAATAACTTAAAAAAATTTGTATTTTCTTGGGGCATCTGGGTGGCTCATTTGGTTAAGCATCTGACTCTTGATTTTGGCTCAGGTCATCATCTCACAGTTAATGAGTTCAAGCCCTGCATCAGGCTTTATGCTGACAGTGTGGTCTGCTTGGGATTCTCTCACTAGCCCTCTCTGCCTCTCACCCCCTCCCCCACTCTTTCTCTTTCAAAATAAGTTAGACATTTAAAAACTTATATTTTCTTTTCATTTATTTTTTTAACGTAACATTTAAAAAATTGTATTTTCCTTTTATTTTTTTAATGTTTGTTTATTTATGTATTTATTTATTTATTTATTTATTTATTTATTTATTTATTTATTATTTTGAGAGAGAGAGACAGGAGGGGAAGAGAGAGGGAGAGTGAGAGAATCCCAAACAGGCTCCAACCACTTTCAGCACAGAATCTGATGGGAGGCTTGAACCCATGAACCATGAGATCATGACCTGAGCCAAAATCAGGAGTCAGATGCTTAACTGACTGAGCCACCTAGGTGCACCTATATTTTCCTTTTAGAAGCAACGTAACATTTTTGTACTAGTGTCAGAGAAGATGCATAAAACCACCTTTTGACTTTTTGAAACTTGTATAGTTTTTTTTTCAAAATACATCTCAAAACTTATTTTTGTAAAGGCTTTGCACATCAGACTAATCCTCTTTGTGACCTTTGCTTTGAAAACCCCTCCACTGCAGGGAAATTCTAGTTACCTGAGTATCCCAGTATGTTGGCTCTAGTCACAGCTTCTCCCAAACCACATGCACTATATTTGTACACCGTCAGATACTTCTGTTCCTGTCTTTCTTTTTTTTTTTTTTTTTTTAATTTTTTTTTAACGTTTTTTATTTATTTTTGAGATAGAGACAGAGCATGAACGGGGAGGGGCAGAGAGAGAGGGAGACACAGAATCGGAAGCAGGCTCCAGGCCCTGAGCCATCAGCCCAGAGCCCGACGCGGGGCTTGAACCCACGGACCGCGAGATCGTGACCTGAGCCGAAGTCGGACGCTTAACCGACTGAGCCACCCAGGCGCCCCTGTTCCTGTCTTTCTATACAATATTTTTGTAGTTTATGTTTTTATTGGTGTATTACTTGGATTTTATCTAGAATATTTAAAGAGTGAGTTGTATCAGTAAATGAACTTTCTAGATAACTTCTCTTCTTTCAGGAGTAACTGCCTTTTTTTAAATTAAAATTTGATGGAATTTTAAAAATATATTTCAAATACTACTCTGCCTTTTTAAAGTAAACAATGTGATTTAGCATTTTCTTAAAGGCTTGGTGTTTCCAAAAAAAAAAAAAAAAAGGCTTGGTGTTTTGATAAAAGTTTACCAGTTGGTTCTGTGGAAATGTTATTTGGCATTAGAAAAATGATATTTTTCTGATCATAAGTGCAACATGCTAATCATGGAAAATATGAACAATACGAAACAATATAAAAAAGGAAATAAAAACTGTAATTTTATCATTCACATGACACCATTTACTACTAACCTTTTGATATAGCTCTGTTTAGTCACATCTATGGTGTCTACTATATCATTATTTGTCTTAATATACCTTATTATCTGATATATGTTAATGTATATACATACTATTACTTGCATTGATAATAATCCCTCCTAGTGGTGGCGTTACAGGACTTTGATTTGGTTTGTTTGTAAATTGAGGCATTTTAGTGCGGTGGTTGAGAACATGGTTTTGAAGTTGGACCAGCTGGTTTTGAGTCTGTCAGTTACCAGGAATGTAACTTTGAGCACCATACCTAGAGGTATATGGAAGAGTATTTTTTTTAAGATCAGATCTTGCAACTTGCTGTCCACGTTTACAACCCACTACCTTCAGTAACCTGGACAAGACACATGCTTTTATCATAAGAAGAGCATGATGGAGACCCAGTTTTGGATCTTAACTCTGTCCATTACTTAACTTCCCTGAGCTAGTTTCCCTATCTACAAAATGAAGAATGCACTGCCTATTCCAAACAGTTATTTTGAGGATATGTATCTGGGTGTGCCCTAAAGGGTAGAAATTCTAACAAAATATCTCTTCTTTGCTTCTTGCTGTGCTTGCTCCTTTTTCTCTTCATCTCTTTCCCCTTTCTCCTCTGCAGCCCTCTCCTCCTTCTCTTTCTCTTTCTAATTCTTGCTTTTCACATTCTACTATCCTTAGATCTTTCCCTTAGCACATGCCCCTTCTTTATAGATCATTTAGGTGATTATTTTTCCTTTCCTTATAACAACCAAAGCATGAATACGTCATGTTTATGTTTTTAGGGGTGTATCAAACATATCTACAGTGTACAGGAGTCAATGTTTATTGAGAGTAGGTAGTAGTAGTGACTGGTTTCTCTCTGTCTAGACACATTCATACCTGCAGAGATGATTTCCTGAGGGGTCAAAACTGCCAGGTAGGATATATTCACCAATATGTAAACAACAGCCACCATGGGAAGAACGGTAATCAGAGCTTTGGGAATATTCTCACCGGGATTTTTTATCTCTCCTAAAAAACACAAAGTTATCAGAAGAGGAAGTATTATTGTGGGACTTTTGAAGAATTCTTTACAATAAAAAGAGGAGAAAGTATTGTTCATGGATTCATGCTTCCTTATCTACATGGACCGATTCTACATTGGTCCTGCACAAATTGTGCCTGAAAGCTTAGATTTTTCATTATTTTGTACTATTTTGTTAAAAATTATTATTCCGAAATTATCCCATAAATAGACTAATATATTTTTTAAAAATTTTTAACGGGTTTATTGATTTTCAAGAGATAGAGAGACAGAGAGCATGAGCAGGGAAGGGGCAGAGAGAGAGGGAGACACAGAATCCGAAGCAGGCTCTAGGCTCACAGTGGTCAACACAGAGCCCAACCCAGGGCTTGAACCCACAAACCTTGAGATCATGACCTGAGCCCAAGTCAGACGCTTAATCGACTGAGCCACCCAGATGCCCCATAAAAAGTGACTAATAATTTTAACTGTCACTTTGGGAAACTATAAAATGTTACATTAACACTAACATTTTATTTTCTTTGAGAAAGAGAGAGTAAAAGATAAAAAAGTTTTAACTTGTACCAAATTAATGCTTTCTTTCTCATCTTACTCTTTTCCCACCACTGTTCAAATGAACAGTAAAAAATTTCTTTGGGAATACTGTCTCTTACAACTTGCTTGGTTTTAATGTGGAAAATTTCTTTTGTCCCTAACATGCCCAACTTTGGTCACATCCTTAAGACTAGGGAGTATTACCAAGTTTTAAATGTGTCCAGGGAAGCAGTGGATTCTTAGTTTGTGTTTTCTACCATATTCCTGTCTTCAGTGCAGACTAAGACCATGTCCTCTGATCTCCAATGTCAGAAGAGCAGCCTGTGGTAGGTGCCCTGCCTGCTTAGACTCTCCTGTTTAGGTTTTCCATAAGGTGAGGGGAAGTTTTGTCTAATGGGCCTTTTCCCGTCTCTTATTTACATTTCTAGCTCGGGCCAAAAGTTACCATTTGTTCTCAGACCCTTCCTCAAGGATCTGGGGAACTGGCCTTTTTAAAAGTTACCCTAGATCTTGCTCTTCAGATCTTTGGACGAGGAGTGGATGCAAATCTGAGCCGGTGGTGCCATTATTAATGCAACTTCCTCTGAGGGTCAGCCAATGCTGCAGTTATCTCCTGGATTTCCTTAGTGCAATGGGAATTTGGAGCAGATTACGAAATCTGAGGGTTTCTTTAAATTGCTGTGAAGATGAATGTGTGTCAAGTGATCCTGATTTTCTACACAGCATGCCATGTCATCTTCCCTGATGCCCTTGCAAGAGTCACACAAGTCATGTTATGGAAGCAGAGGACTTTTGTTCTTTTGCTGTTACGTGGATAGAACTCAATTCCTGACAGTTGTCTATGTCACTAGAGACTCATTTTAATTTCGTCAGACATGTTACTGAGATGGATGCACTAATAGTTTTGAGAGCCAATATAATTTCTTATTTCAGACGTAAATATAAAGGACGTATGGTGGTGCTTGGGGTTCAGTGGTGTCCCTTTAGGAGGCCCTAGCATACGAATCTGGACATAAGCTGTCTATTCTGTTTATACTTGGCCAGGAATATGACAGATCAGAAAATCTGAGGACCAAACTCGAGAGAAATAGTTCTTTTTAGCCAGGGTTATGCCTCTCTTTTTTTTTATTTTAAATATCCTTATTTATTTATTTTAAAAATTAATTTAATTATTTTTATTTTTAAATTTTAATTCCAGTATATTTAAAATACAGTGTTATATTAATTTTGGGTGTACAGATTCAACAATTCTATACATTACTTAATGCTCATCAAGATAAATGTATTCTTAATCCCCTTCACCTATTTCACCCCTCCTGCCCCCCACTTCCACTTTGGTAACCATCAGTTCTCTATAGTTAAGAGTCTGTTTTTTTGATTTGTCTCTTTTTTTATTTGTTCATGTGTTTTGTTTCTTAAATTCCACATTTGAGTGAAATCATGTGGTATTTGTTTCTCTGTCTTGTTTAGTTTAGCATTATACTCCCTAGATCCACTCATGTTGTTGCAAACAGCAAGATTTCATTTTTTTAAGGCTGAGTAATATTCCATTGTGTATATATACCACATATTCTTTATCTATTCATCTACTGATGGACACTTGAACTGCTTCCATAATTTGGCTATTGTAAATAATGCTGCAAGAAACATAGGGATGCATGTATCTTTTTGAATTAGTGTTTTTGTATTCTTTGGATAAATACCCAGTAGTGAAATTACTGGATCATAGGGTAGTTCTATTTTTAATTTTTTGAGGAACTTCCATACTGTTTTCCACGGTGGCTTCACCAGTTTGCATTCCCACCAACAATGCACACGGGTTCCTTTCTCACCATAAGGATTAACCTGTTTTGGTATACAAGAAGCCAGATGTATAAATTTGGTGTTGTAGACTTACAAATAAAGTTAACAAAGTGGGTAATGGTAGCCAGTCCCATGCAACTGGCCACAAGATCTGATGGAATTACTACACTCGTTTTATTGGGCCTTTTGCTTTAATAGTCTGCAGAGCCAGAAAATTTCAGTAGACCTTTCAAACACCATATTGATCTGAAGTCATTCACATTTCATTACCAGTGCTAGGAATGGGATGCTCATCCTTAATTCAAGGCTTAGTTTGTTTTGATAACAAATCAAGTCAGGGAGTAGGAGGTTGAGATGAGCAGTCCAAAAAGATCCCAAATTGGGTTTATAGCTGCATTATGCTGTATCTTCAGGTGATGATTACTATCAAGAACCTTCCTGCTTGCTCTAGTGAGAGGCTCTACCTTAGAGAGATACTAATATCTGGGTATTTACTTTTGCAGAACACATAACTGCCCACTGTAGGAAAGGGCTTTTTAGAAACTGCTGGAGGAAGTTGGATTCAGTTGTCCAAGGACTGTGGCTCATAACCCAACACGACTGGGGAAGTGAGGTGACTCAGTGGCCCCTGAAGGATGCAGATCCAGTCGGTGACCCATGAAACTCAGCCTTCACATATGTCCAGTATTTCATGTGCTTTTTTAATGTCCAAGCTAGCTGCAAGATGATTGCTATAACAATTAATTTGTGCTAGATAAATTAAAGCCTTATTATTTGGAAAACCTTGATATTGGTTTAAAAATTCACTAATTTCACTGCCAGAAATGAAAACATTACCTTTGTCAATTATTAAAAAAGAAAAATGATAAAATCCTTAAAAACTATCTTAATTTTTAATAATCTACATGAGAGAACAAATATCTTAATAATCAAGGAATATCACAGATTTCAATGACTTGAGAATCAGCGCTTCTAAGAATGAAAAGTTTTGATAAAATATTACAGATATTTTAAGCATAAAATCTATACTAGTAGTGTGACATGTAGGGGAACAAGCTCAAGGTTTTTAAATTTTTAAAAAATTTTTAATGTTTATTTATTTTTGACAGAGAGAGAGAGAGAGAGAGAGAGACTGAGCACAAGCAGGGGAGGGGCAGAGAGAGAGGGAGACACAGAATCTGAAACAGGCTCCACACTCTGAGCTGTCAGCACATAGCCTGTTGCAGGGCTCGAACTCAGGAACGGCGAGATCATGACTAGATACTTAATAGACTGAGCCACCCAGGCACCCCAAGTTCAAGTTTCTTATAGAAATTGTTGCAAAGATTTTGCTTGGAAGTTTTATACAACTTTGCTATTTACTATATTTCTTAATATTTTATATTCTTATAATTTTATAAGGCAAATGAAATATCATGAATTGTTTTATATGTAATTCTTTTGTTTACTCTAGGGTGCTATGCATCTATTACCACATTCTCTTGGTACCATAACATTGCAGGGGGCAACATGGCCGTACAGTACATGTGCATAGGGAAACATGGGCATTACAACACTCCTTGTAATTGTGAAAAATTGTAAGAACTTTAAACACATACTAATGTGAAGGTGTGGTAAAGCCATCCTAAAGAAAGTTATGCAGCAGTTAAAAAAATGTGTTAGGTCACTAAGAACTGATATAGAAAGATCCCTGAGACATATCATGGAATCAAAATTAGGATGTGGCATTTTATCATTGCTGGTAGGGTATATATATATATATATATATATACATATATATATATATATGTATATATATATATATATATACACACACATACATATATATATATATATATATCTATATCTCTGTGATAGTCTTATTTTTTACAAATAGATTATATTAATGTATTTCTTACATCACTGATATTTAACTCAAAATGTCTTGAAAAAATGCTAGAATAAAATGTAGTAATGTATGAGAATGATCTTAATTTCCTTTTGAAAACTTTATATTATAAATTCCCACATTTTGAATAAGGGACATGACCTGAAGAATACTAAATTCCATATTTTCCATATAAATGGTAATATACTGAGGTTTAGTGATGACTAAACTGTGATATATCCAACTAGTCCAAAGAAGATCAAATTGAATTCCAAAAACCAAACAAATCGGCTATATCTTTCTCTATAGAACTGTAGACAAAACTTTCAGCCTGCTACAAAAGTATTTCAGAGATGGATTTACCTGCTATGTTGATCAGGATTGATGTACCAGAATATGCAAACAATCCTTGGAGTAAGGCTTCTGCAATCTGTGAGGCACCAGGAAGTTCAGCGTCGAAAGAATTCTCAAACTTGGCCACATTCTCCTTTTTCCCAGTCCCTAACAGTACAATCCCAGTAAGGGAAATGAAGCAGAGGATAGTGATTTTCATCAAAACACTGATAGTTTGAAACCAAGCCACTGTTAGCACCCCTCGAGTATTTAGAAGTCCCAGTGACCACAAAATAGCCAAAGCTAGACATTTCTTTGGTAGCTCTGGAGCTGGGCACCTGGTATAGAAAGGCTGAATTATATAGGTAGATATTATCAAGCTTTGCGTAGCTATTCCTAAGGGATAAATAAAAAATTTGATCCAAAGACTGAGGAAAGCAACAGAGGATCCAAGAGATCTTTTGAGGAAATAGTAAGGCGCTCCACTTCTAGGGAAGGTTGTCCCCAGCTCTGCAAGACTGAGAGCGCTGATGATAGTCAGAACAGCACAAGCAGCCCAAATACTCAGGGAGACAGCTATGTTCAGTGAAGAGTATTTTAATACCCCTTTAGGAGACACAAAGATTCCTGCACCTGTTGTGACACAAAATAATAAAATATTTCCATGGAAAAATCCTATTGACCTCAGGAGTTGCATATTTTTTCTTTTTTCTTTTTTTTATCCTGAAAAGTAATATAAAAATGTCATGTGGATTGCTAACTTTTATACATTTCTGCATGATTCTTCTGCAGCATGCTTTGTTGATTTACATAAGCATTTTATTGCACTTAACTTTGTTTTAAAAATAATTAACTTGTGAATCGTTCTAAGATTCTGTAAACTCTTTTAAAGAGTGCCAGAGTTAAAATGTTTCACATGTTAATTATTTAAAAATTCAAACATACCTGGTGATAGTTGCACAACACTGTGACTATAATTAATGCCATTGAATTGTACATTTAAGAATGGTCCAAATGGCAAATTTTATGTTATACATATTTTATCACAAGTTTTAAAAAGTTATTAATGTAATATGCCAAATAGCCCCACCCAAGTGTACAATTTAAAGGGATGAGTTATATGGTACATGAATTATATCTCAATAAATCGGTCTTTAAGAAAACACATATGTCGCTGAACAAGTTAGTCACAGCTAATTATGAAAGAAAGATTTAAGTTTGGCCAGAGAATTTTCCTTTGGAAGTATAAAAGTTGATATTATATAACTCTGAGCTAATACTTTTGAAAGTGTATTCCAAAGAGAGGAATTGTAGCTTCATGTAAAAAATGTAAACTTTAAGTAGGCTCAGGATTGAATCCCACATCTGACACTTAGTAGCTGCATGATTTTTAGTAAGCTGTTTTATTTCTTTGAATCCCTATCTCCTCATCTGTAAAATGAGGATAATAATTTCATTTTGGGGCACCTGGTGGTTCTTGATTTCAGCTCAGGTAATGATCTCATGATTTGTGAGATCGAGCCCTGCATTGGGCTCTGTGCTGACAGCATGGAACCTGTTTGGGATTCTTCCTCTCCCTCTCACTCTCTGCCCCTCCCCTGCTTTCTCTCTTTCTCTCTCAAAATAAATAAATAACCCTAAAAAATATTTTCATTTTATCATAGAGTCATTTCCATGGAGCTGAATAAATAACCTCTGTGAAACATCTATTAGAGTACTGACCTATCATGGCTTAATAATTTCACTTGTGTGTACTGATGCCTAACAAATTGCCCCAAAAGTTAGTGACCTGAAAAACATTCTCACACAGTTCCTGTGGGTCAGGAATTTGGATGCTGGTAGCTGGGTCCTTTGGCTCTAAGTGTCTCATAAGGCTTCAATCATCTGTTGACTGGAACTGTAGTCATCTCAAGGCTCCTCTGGGGAACGATCCACTTCCAAGTTCACTCATACAGCTGTGCTTCAGTTTATTGCAGGTTTCTGGACTAAGGACCTCAATCTCTCTTGAACTATTGGCTGAAGACCTGCCATCATTCTTCCTATGAGGGCCTCCTCATAGGGCAGATCGTAGTGTGGCATCTTGCTTGTTCCATCCGGGAGAGAGAGTGGTAACAATACAAAAGTCTTGGAAGTGACATCTCCTCATGTTTGCTGTATTCCATTCATTGGAAATGAGAATTCATAAGTCCTGCCCATACTCAAGGGGAGGGGATGACTTTAAGGCATTAATACCAGGAGGCAGAGATCATTTTGGTCATCTTAGCAGTAATTAAGTTGTATGAAATAAAATTATTTTGTGGAAACACTCATTCTTTTATTATAATTAGATATCAATATTGTCCCTGTGGATAGACACAAACCAGCCTATTAATAAACATATTTAGGAGCTTCCAGTCCTGGATAAGATCTCAAATTTAATAATGCAATATCCAAAATGTCCAGGATACAATAGAAAATCATTTGTTATATCAAGAACCTGGGCAATCTCAACCTGAGTGAGAAGAGACAATCAACAGACACCAATATTGAGATGACACAGGTTTTTGAATTATCTGTCAAGGATTTTAAAGTAGCCATCATAAAAATTCTGCAATCAGCCTGTGCAAACATGCATGTAAGAAATGAAAAAGTAGAAGGAGCCAGGGGAGAAATAGAATATATAAAGAGAAACCAAGTGGGAATTTTAGAACGGAAAAATAAAACAAATTAAAAACTCAGTGGGTGTGTTCAACTGCAGAATGAAGAATACAGGGAAAGAATCAGTGAACATGAAAATAAAACAGTAGAAACCCCCAATTTGACAATAGAAAATGAACTAAAACAAAACAAAACAAAACAAAAGAATATTATCTCGGTGATTTTTGTGGGAATATAACACAAGAGCTAATATTTGTGCCATTGGAGTTCCAGAGGAGAGGAGAAAGAGGGTAAGCCTGAAAAGTATCCAAAGAAATAACTGGTGAAACTTTCCCAACTTTGTCAAAATATATAAATATGTAAATTTTCCCAAGAAAATCATAATCAAACTTCTAAACACCAAAGGTAACATTTATGTGTTAATACATCTGACATATGTTTTTTCATTAACTCACATTCATTCATCCATTATTTGTAGCAAGATAAAGTACAGAGACATTAATTTACGATTTGTTTTTGTTTTGGTATATTGTTTATTTTAGTCTACAAAAATTTATTGAGCACTTACTATGTGCAAAGCTTATAGCAGTCCAAGATCTATTGTATTCTAGAAAGGACAGACAGAAATACTTTTGTACCTTAGGGGAAAAAGAAGTAAACACACAAGAAGCACGTATGCATAATACATCAGATGGTGATTCCTGATGACTGATGATAGTGGTGGTGGCAATGGTGGTGTTTGTGTGGAATGAAAGGGTAAACAATTAATAGATGATAGTTTCCTAAGTATAAGGACACTTGAGAAAAGTGTTAACTTTAACTGAACTTAGTGCAGTTGGAGGTAAATGAGTGTCTTGCTGATGTTTCTGTTTACTGATTCCTGATTGAAGGATGTTCTTAAGCATGCTGTAGCTGACTGGATTATTTCTTGTATAACTTGCAATTTTCTAATTAGAGTTTCAATCATAAGAGAACTGGATACAAACCAGTCCAAGTATATAAGACTAGCAAGTATTTAAGCTTAGGGACAAGAATATTGGTATTGGAGGTTTGAAGTGATTGAATATGTCATATATGTTGAAAGTAGACCCCACACAACTGCTGATGGGTTAGATGTGGTTTGTGAGAGATGGACAGAAATAAAACCTATCAAGGTGTGTGGGCCTGGCAACTGGAAGAATGGAGTTGCCTTTATGCTTTTCTATTGTACACATACATCTATTTGCCTTTTGGTGAGCATTTTTTCACTATTAAATCCAGTGCAGCAATGAACACCTTTTACAATTTCTTCTTAGATACACGTTTGAGTTTCCCTAGGATATTCATAAGAAGGGGAATTGCTGGTGACACGGAACTGCTGTTTCATTGGATGGTTTCAAATTTTACTTCTTTGCCAACACAGTATTGCCAGACTTAAAGTTTTTGCTGATTTGATGGATGTAAAATTATATTTTAAAAGTTTAGTAGTCTTTGCCCATATTATACACGTTTATTCTATTTTCTGTATTTTCCATCTTTTATGTCTCTTTCCCTGTTCCTCTCTAGGTATTTTATTTTGATGTATCTTCTGGTTCACCAATTATATGTTGTCAAGTGCTTCTCAGGGAAAAGTGGTGCTAAATGGCAAGGTCTTCTCTCTAGGTTTCCTTTGTCTCCAGGACTCTGACTCCTTAAACCCTTGATGCTTTGATTCATTTCTAATTCTTTCAAATAGACATTTTTATATTGTTATACAGCTTTTTGTTGTTTTTGGTGGCAGGGTTGTTTTGATCCAAGCTAGTCCACTCAATTGGAAGAAGTCTGTTCATCTCAAACCTCAGTAAATTTCATTCTCATGCTCAATTGATTAAAACTATGTCCCAATATCTTTGATACTTTACTCTCTATATCCAATCCCTCACCAAGTCTTCTTGATTCTATTTTCAAATCATATCTGTTTCTGATCATATGTCTGATTCTACTACAAGTATCTTGGTCTGAGCCACTGTCATTTTTCTTTTAGGTAACAGCAGAAAAACTCATATCTTCATACTTTAGCCCCTGTCTTTTCCTGATCCATTCTCTATAGGAAAAGAGAATAGTCTACAAGTAAATCTTCTAATGTCTTTTCTTTTGTTGGTTAAATTGAAGCTTAGGTACATCATATTTATTTTCACTTGTGAATTGTAAACATTCCCTTGTGAATTCTAAACATTCACTTGTAAATTTGAACATTTTCTTACTATTCTTTGTTGGTGTATAATTAATAACTGATCTTAAACTCAGCTTTATTGTTTAATAATTATTTGCTTAATGATACTAATATATTGATAATGATTTAGTTCATAAATAATGACAGTTTGGGTGGGTTTTTTTTCTTTTCCTCTTTTTTTTAAGTTTGCTTATTTTGAGAGAGAGAATGCATGTGCACAGGAGAGGCAGAGAGAGAGTGAGAGAGAGTATGAAGCCAAACAGGCTTCATGCTCAGTGGAGAACCCGACACGGGGTTCGAACACATGATCTGTGGGATCATGAGCCAAAATCAAGAGTTGGATGCTTAACCAACTGAGCCACCAAGGTGCCCCTCTTTTCCTTTCTATTGTTTTTAAATCCTTTTATATCTAGGACCTACCTTGTAGAGATAAATGTAAAAGAATGGTTATAGCAGTGTTGTTTGTCACTGTAAAAATTTTAAAACCATGTAAATGTCCATCAATAGGAGAATGAAAATATAAATTTTGCTATATTCACCCAATGCAGTATATCAAAGTGGTCAATATGAATGAACTAGAGATTAGTGTTAACGTGTGTATTTTGAAAAACATAAAATTGAACCAAAACACCACAACTCTCACAGTATATATAATATATAGCTTGTAACTATATAATGTTAAAAATTTTTAAATTAAAGCCATATATTATGTATGCATATATACATATGTAATAAAAAATATAATGATATTCAACATGAGGGTTACCTCTGGAGGTATTGGGGAAATGGGAAGGGAGAGATGCATAGGGCTTTTCAATAATGTTTGTAATGTTTAATTTCTTAAGTTGAGTGTTTATGATATTTATTATATTATTTACTAAATTAAAAAAATGTTTACTTATTACTTTAATCATCAGTTATAGTCCCAGCTTACACCTCTCCAGGGGTTTCCTATTGCCCTTGGAATAATATATCAGGGCTGTCTGGGTGGGTCAGTTGGTAAAACATCCGACTTCTGCTCAGGTCATGATCTCGTGGTTCATGGGTTCAAGCCCCACGTCAGGCTCTGTGCTGACAGCTCAGAGCCTGGAGCCTGCTTCAGATTCTGTGTCTACTTCTCTCTCTGCCCCTCTCCCACTCACGCTCTCTCTCTCCTTCAAAAATAAACATTAAAAAAAAGTAAAAAAAGAATAAAATGGCAACATAAGATGGTCTGTGAGAATCTATAAGATCAGTTTCCTGTCTGTCCAATCTCTTCTTATTCCCCTCTCCTCTTGTTCAGACACTTCAAATACTTTATTCCTCACATCCTCCACCAGTTCCTAGTTTTCTTGCTGTAAGCAGGTTACTTTTTTATGTCTGTTTGTTCATTTGTAAAATGTGGATAATAAAAGTACCTATGTAGTTGGGTTGTTGTGAGGATTAAATGTATTGGAATATAAAAAGTTCTAGAAACAGTACCTGGCATATAGAATATGCTTAAAGGTCACTGATGACATAATTGGAAGGACCTTTCAGAGGAAGTGATATTTAAGTGGCAGAGATTGAGAGAGAGGAGAATTCTGTTTTTTTAAAAAAATTTTTTAACGTTTTATTTATTTTTGAGACAGAGAGACACAGAGCATGAGCAGGGGAGGGGCAGAGAGAGAGGGGGACACAGAATCCGAAGCAGACTCCAGGCTCTGAGCTGTCAGCACATAGCCCGACGCGGGGCTCAAACTCACAGACCGTGAGATCATGATCTGAGCCGAAGTCGGGCGCTTAACCGACTGAGCCACCCAGGCGCCCCAAGGAGAATTCTAGACAGAAGGAAGAGCATATGCAAACCCTCTTAGATGAAAAACAACTTGGTGTTCCCATGCACTGAAAGATGGGTGTTGTGGCTGGAGTGTTAGTGAGTGAAGGGGCAAGTGACAGAGGAATGATCAAGTAGGGTCTTTTAGTTTATAGCTTACAAAGTTGTATAATAATGGGTGTTGTATTTGTACTGTAAACTCAGGAAGTCCTGATTGGGGTAACCTACCTCTGAAGTGTTCCATAATGATCCCTGCCTCCTGGTATTCACTACTTTTCTGTAGTTTCCTCCCATATTGTGCTAGCTCTAGTGTTGGTCTGTGTGACAAAAGGATACAGAAGAGTTGGTATGTCAATGTTAAGATTATATGATAAATTATGTTATAAAAGACAATGAACTTCTGTTCCCCATCCCCTCCAGGCCCCTCCCGTCCCCTCCTCTCCTCTTTTTTTTCTCTTTTTCCCTGTCTTTGGGGGAGCCATTGGCCAGGTCATGAGGACATTTTATGCAGAAACACACCTGGTGAGGAACTGAAGCCTCTTGTCAAAAGTTTGTGAGTGAGCCATCTTGGAAGAGGAGCTTCCAGCCCCAGTCAAGCCTTCAGATGGTTGCAGTCCTGGCCCACATGATTTAAATCTTGATATATTCAGACCCATTCAGCTAATGCTCTCTCAAATTCCTAATAGGCAGGAAATATGAAATAATAAATGTTTGTGGTTTCAAATCACTGAGTTTTGAGGGTGGTTTGTTACACAATAATAAATAAGGAGTGTACCCAGCATTGCTACAGTAGGAACCTCAATAAAGCTAGGGCAAAATGGATGGGATCTGTTGAGTATGATGTAGTAGTGGGTATTGGAAGGAATAAATTAGAGGTCCCATAAGGTACCCAGGAAGTATCTCTGCACTTAATTAACAGGAGGATTTATTTTACATCTTCCTAGCTAGTGAATTGAAGATTGTGAATACATTCCTGTTTTTATTGCTTTAGGAACTGGACAGTTCAGAATACTGTAATTCTCAGCATTAGTGACTCCTTGTCAAGTCTCTTCCCATTTAAGATGACTGGGCTTGGAACCTGACCAACAGAGTGATTGGCTATGCTGAAGTGAATTAGTTTTGTCCAGCTCTGGTGTCCACTTGAAGTTATGGAATCAATACAGTATTAATCTCCAAAAGTCAAATGTTTGCATTTTTTCTTGTTCTGTGGACTCTCCAAAAAGAGGTAAAGGCATATAGTAATACTTCATGCCTGTCTATGCTGAGTTTCCAGGAATTATTTCATTTATCTTTACTCCAATTGACCTTATTATTGTCTTTATTTTAGAGATAGTAAGTAGGCTCAGAGAACTTCTATAACTTGTGAAATGTCCACATATCATATTGAAGCCAAGATTTAAACCTAGGTCTTTTGATTCTAAATTTCACTCTCTAAACCATTGCTCTTTCCTACATCCCCACAGTAGTCAAAAACTCTTTCCCAATAAGTGGCAAGACTGAAAGTTAACATATGTCATTTGATCTGCTTTTCTTTCAGACTTCAGAATTATTTGTCTACACAAGAACTTTCACAAAATGATTTCAAAACATTAGATTAGTTTCTTTTCCCCCTACATGTTAGAAATATGGGTCAAATTGTCATAGAGACCTCAGCTAAATCCAGATGAATAGTTTTTTAACGATCTCTATGTGGCTTTCACTTGCTCTGACTGAGGATGACTCCATAGAAAGGATGGGTGGGATGATAGACTTTGATTAAGGAAGGAAATATCACAGACCTGGGAAGTGCCTCTTTTTTGGGGGGTGAGGAGGGAGTGCCTCTTTCAAGGCACTTTAAAGTGGAATTTAAAGAGTAAATACCTCTTTTGAACTTTTTATTCCATATCAGGTCAAAGATCTTTTCTTTTTAGTAAGCTGTGAGATCTGGGGCCAAGGGAGAACCATGGAGCAGTAAGCTAGTTTGTATTTGCTCATGCCTACTGGATTGAAGCTTAGCTGCCAAGCTCAGAGTCTTTCTACACAGTCAGATAATCCCCATCCTTTCCCAACCTCTCTATAAAAAGTGTCGGGTGACAGGCCATCCGTCCCTTTCCTAGAGTGTCATCCTTGGCGTATCCACACCATCTGCCCCATACACAGCCAAGCATACCTCCCTGGGCTGTACAGAATCCATAAGATTACCTGTAATCTGCCAGTTTTGTGCTTATAAGTTATTTTGAGTCTGTAACAAGTGTCGAATGTGGTGTTTTCTTTTGACCTGTGTTCTATAAACCGGGCTTCTTATTTGTCACTATAAAACATCAAAATTGTAACTCAAAGACCTGGATTCTGGAGCATTTGAATCAATTTTCAAACAGAATATATACTACCTTCAGATACCTGCTATTTATGAGATTCTTTGTCGGACACATTTTGCCAGAAACCTCATTGAGACAACCTTTGAATGGAAAAGATGGACTCTGATTTGTTACTTATTCACTAGGTGATCACAAGACTCTCCATGTGTTATTCCCGTAGTAAGACAGCCCACATGTGTATGCTAGATCCAGTTTTCTCCTCAATTGCCTATATTTTTTTCTTAGCCTAAGTTCTCTGATACCTTTTTGCCTTCTGCAGGATTTATCTTTTATCCTGAGTTAATCCTTTCTGTGCTCTCACTAAAAGTGGATATAATTCTGTATAGAATAGCTATGCAGGTCAGCAGTGATCTGAGTGATGAATACAAATGGATTATGTTGACCAATAGGGTCATAATGACAAAAGTAGTTTCCGAACAGTCAGTTAAGGTGTGAAAGAGAACAAGTAATTGTTAAGAACTGGTGTAGACTCTTCTTTGGTATTATCTCTGTATAACATTTTGGCTTTAGTCATGCAAAAACGTTGAGCCCCAATCAATAACAGGACATTTGTGAGGTACTGTCAAGAACCCAAGCTGAGATAGAATATCAAGGGAGATGCCACCTAAAGGCCTGTGTACTTACTGTGCATTCACTTAGTCACCATTTGTACACCATTTGTGCAACCAGACATTATTTTATGTTTATTCTTATCTATACACTGTCTTGGAGGGTGAATAAGGAATGAATCCTTTTTTAGAAAACCTCACTGTCTTTAGGGGGAAAAAGAAAGCTAAGTAAGTAACCGATTAAAAAAGAGTGAGGACTGTGACATAATAAGCCCAGAAAAATCGATGGACAAAAGAAGAATATTTGCTACAGTCTTGGGGGATTGGGTTTAGCATGCTGTATTTGGGCTTTGGTTACAAATAAAGAGAGTTAAAATATGTAAGTGTTAGATATTAGGTGTCTTGTTCTGGTTGTATTTAACACACACAGCATTTGTGTACATAAACATAAGGAGTATTACTCTGGTTAAAAAAGAAATATGCCTTTAATAGATTAATCATTTGCCAGATATACATAACTTATTATTATTTTTTTTTTTGCTGCAGTTTCAGGTGGATTTTTCCGTATTATTCCTTCTACTGAAATATATTAATCAATGAGATGTATATCTGCTTGAGATATATTAATCTCTTTTTTGGCAGGTGAAACATTCAGTAGTAATTGTGAAAAGCAAGTTATCTTGTTGAAATATGTAGATATAAACTAGGTGAACAAAAGGCAAATAAAACCAAAGTCCACTGATGATAAAAAGAAGAACATATATATGGTGTGTGTTAGGAGACTTGATGACATGGCCATGATTCCAAATAAAAATGGAAACGTACCAGAGAACAAAAATAAGTTAATAATTGACATGGAGGTTATTACAAATAATGATGTAAAAAAATAACCCTCATCTACAAACATTTGTTCAATACTGAGGAAGTAGTTTAAAGGGAAAAAAAATATTTGCTAGTTCTTCCTCAGTTATATGAGAAAACAACCTGACAAAAATCTCGATAGGGATGGGAAATAGCAAAACTGAAGACTTTTACTTAATAACTTCACCATTTTGCTGAACCTCTCATTTTTCATCAGTCTGTGCCACTTGTGCATTCAAATCTCTTGGAAGAAAACATTCAGAAACATTTCGTACTATTTAAGCATAAAGTTTTTTCACTACAAAAGGTTTCTAACTTTTCTATCTTCAAGCAGACAATGTCAAAGTTAGTACTTCCTGCACTCTCACCTGATATATTATGTAATCTAATAATATATTATCTGTATTTAATTGCTTTTTGTACATTTTTGGCATAGAAGGACTACAAGGTTTGGATTCACTTTCTTTAATCCTCACCTTTTCTTAAAATGGCTCTTAACAATGTCTGTCTTTTAAAGTAGTTTGCGCAATTAAAGACTATATATATTTTTAATATTTATGTGCACACGTAATTACATATGTAATTAAATAATACATGTACAGTACTTGCAAGCAGTAAATGCTCAATTAAATGTTATTAATTATTGACTCTATTGCTGTATTTTATGTAACTCTCTTCTCCTGTCTACTAGACTATGGAGTTGTTGATGACATTATTAATGGCCAATTTATCTACGTACCTTCAAAGTGTTTAGTGTCTTCCACATATTAGTTGCTTGGTACATATTTTTTTAAAGTCTATTTATTTTGAGAGAGAGAGGGAGCATGAACAGGGGAGGGGCAGAAAGAGAGAGGAAGAGGGAGAATCCCAAGCAGGCTCTGCATTGTCTGTGCAGAGCCTGACTCTCGGGGCTCAAAGCCACGAACTGTTGACATCATGACCTGAGCCAAAACCAAGAGTCAGATGCTTCACCAACTGAGGCACCCGGGTGCCTCTAGTACCTACTTTTTGAATCATTAAATGATTCAGATGCAAGATTATCATTTATACTTCATTTTTTTTTCAGTTGTGAAATGTGGATTTCTGGTCTTCACCCCAAGAATTAGAATCTCTAAAGGTGCAGTCCAGGAATATGAATTTAGAAAAGAAATTCCAAAGATATTGAAAACCTTAGCTGTAAACTGTGTGCTCTCTCTCTCTTTTTTTTAACCTTCTAGTCCAAACTGTACCTTTGTGTATTGCTGTGGATATTCTGTTACCCTTTTTGCCATATACAGGATACACCATAAAAGAGGCCCTTGATTACTTTTAGAATATGGTTCATTGAGATGGTAGCTATATTTTTGGTGAGCATAGCATAACATACAGAGTTGTTGAATCACTGTGTTGAATCACCTGAACCTACTGTAACATTGTCAACTATACTTAAACATAAAATAAATAAATAAATAAATAAATAAATAAATAAATAAATAAAAATTAAAAATAGAATAGGGATCATTGATAAAATCAAGATTGTTTGTGACCTACCTCATTTCAAAAAAACCTTAAACACCTAACAATAATAAATGCTATATAGCAAGATACGCCCGCTCTAAGCCTATTTACAACTTAGTGACTGACCACTGATTTAGCTTTAAGCTTTCTAGCAACCTAAGTAAAAAGAAATGTATGATATTACTAGAGTCTGGGGACCTGTAAAGAAAACTAAATAATCTGCCTAGAAACACAAGCATTCCTGATACAAATATTACAAATATTAGAAAAAAATTTCCTCAGTAGGTCTACATATAGGGAGACTATTGTATAATGTAAAATATATATCACTTAACAATCTACTTGCAGTAAGTATTGGAATGAGTTGCTAGAGGTTGTTTGGTTAAATACAATATTTTGGTCACATGAATGATATAGATGGAAGGACATCCATCTTCTAGTAGACAATTAGAAGAAAAACAAATTCTTCTACAGGCTTATACGAAACATTTCAGATGTAATAAATGTATAGAGAGGTTTTAGTAGTTTGAGGAACCAGCAGAATACTTCTATTTTCATCAGTCCTCTATAGATATTTTGCCTCTGAAGTAAGTTTTTGAAAGATGAATGAGTTTGAGATTACACTCCTTCACAAATATCTAGACTGTAGCTCTTCTGTATTGGCCATTAAAGGTGGAGATTTATGTACTGATAGACATTTGAGTTGAGAAATCTGAGAAATACTTGGCAAGTCTAGTTCCTCTATGAGGTCAGCTATGGTAGTATCATTAAGAGGGCACTCAAATAATCATTGGTCCTGAACATTGGTCAGTTTCTTCACTGAGATATAGTACAACATTTTACACTCCACCTATGGTCTTTTTTGACTCAAATTTCACTGGTTGTATCTGTCATAATATAAAAAGATTGTTTGGGTCCTTAGCCTTTTCCAACAAGGATCAGTCTTGTACTTCTCTTTTCCCCTGAGATTTTAAATTGAAAACAGCCTAAGAAACTTACAGACCAATAAATAGAAAATCTGTACTCTTGATCAAATACCCCTAAAATGGGCTCACAAAGGCTTGAAAGATTTTACATATAGATATGAGAAAAGATGTGCTAAAAGTAGAAAATGCTCTTTACAAAGATGAAGGAGGTATTTTATTTTTGGAGTTTGATTTACTTTGTAACATCTGAACAGTTTGGGCTCCTAGAATCTTAGTTTAAGTAAACCTAGCATCATTAGCCCAAGTTGAATCTAGTTTATGAGTCCCACATCGTTTATTAAGAGGATTAAGTCTGAGGGAATAATAACTCCCAGATCAATATTATTTGAACAGGGAACAAAAATCAACAGGTTGTATTGGAAGCTGTCCAGCAAGGTGTGACATACTCTTTAGCTTTGGGAATCCACAACTGTAAACACTCCTTTGACACAGCAATCTCAAGTTCACCTGGTTGGTATATCCTCTGGGTAGCAGCCTGGCCAAAAGGAAGCCTAGAGAATTCAAAATTAATTCTAGTTCATTTACCTGGAGTCTCTTGTTGGATTAACATGGTCCTGAATTATAAAGATAATGGTCCTAGATTATAAAGACAATGTTTGCTGAATCTTCTTACAGTGGCCACTGTAGGTTTCCAGGAGAGAATATTTTAGATTCTGGAAAATATGGATGGACGGACGATAATGAGCTTTTGTTTTTCAGAGCCATTCTTGGCACCTTTCTCTTGAAGGAATATATCCTGGTGCTCCTCTCTGAAACTGTTCCAAGCCAGATGGCTGACTATTATTTGATTGTTAGCTCCCTTAACATTACCAAGAGGTCTATCTGAAACAGGAAGTGATGGCCTCAATTCAGCACCTCCTATGCAAAACAACTTTTAACATCCCCAGATGTTAAATTTCCATAATAATTACTCAGCCTTTTTGTTGGGATTTTTTCATCTAGTTAGGTCCAGGACCCTGATGCGGGAAGAGGGAGCAAGGTTGAGGTCAACACTGCCTCATGGGGATCTTGTTAATTGCAGCCTTAATTAAATGCTCTGTGAGACAGATGAATGTATTTGGCCCCAGCCTCTGTTAGTCAGGTTTATTAGAATAATTGATGGACTTGTATGCTCGTGGGACAATTTGCTAGAAGCCAAATATAGAAATGAAGGGTGGGTATTATTGGGAGGCAACTTTCCAGAGGTTTCTTGCACTTATGTACATCTAGTGAGCAAAGACATGATTGCCTTTGTCCTAGACTATATTTTCAAGGATGTTTGTGTAGTGAACTGCTAGGGACATAATGATAGTGTTTCCATCTAGAAGAAAAGGAAGGTTTGTTTACTCTATAATCAAGACAGTGTCTTCCTTTAGCGTAAAGGTACGGGAGACTTATTACCTATTATAAAAGATTTGGATTACATAAGCTTGGGGTTCCTCTACTGTCATGTGTATTACCTGGCCTTTTTCACTTTGTCTTGTGGTAATTGAAGTTTGGGGAACCAGGACAAAAATGGCATTTTTGCTACTGATATTGCTATGAATAATAAATTGTTTTTGTCTCCAGTGCTGGCATTCATGAAACTGAGGATGACGTGACCTTGTAATCGGGGTTAAATTGCAGGCTTGTCACTCACAGTTCTTTTTTTTTTTTTTTTTAATGTTTATTTATTTTTGAGACAGAGAGAGAGACAGAGCATGAATGGGGGAGGGTCAGAGAGAGGGAGACACAGAATCTGAAACAGGCTCCAGGCTCTGAGCTGTCAGCACAGAGCCCCACACGGGGCTCAAACTCACGAACCGTGAGATCATGACCTGAGCTGAAGTCGATGCTTAACTGACTGAGCCACCCAGGCGCCCCATACTTGTCACAGTTCTTGAGAATCTTGTGATTTCTTCTTTGACCCATGAGTTATTTAGAAGTGTGTTGTTTAATTTCTAATATGTAGGATTTCTCAAATTACATTATGTTTGTTGATTTCTATTTTGATTCCATCCATCATGGTTGAAAAAATACTTTGCATGATATAAATCTTTTCTAATTTTTTGAGACTTGTTGTATATCTTAGTGTTTGGTCTATCCTAAGAATGTTTCATATGTGCTTGAAATAAATGTGTATTTGACTTCTGTTTGTGGAGTATTCTATAAATGTTAATTAGATCAGATCTTCTGTATCCTTGTTGATTTTCTGTCTAGTTTTTGAGTGATGTCCTGACATCTCCAACTACAGTTGTTGAATTTCTTGTTTTTCCTTTCAGTTACATGAGTATGGCTTAATGTGTTTTGGGACTCTGTTTTTAGGTATGTATACATTTATAATTGTTATATCTCTTCCATATACTGACCTTTTTATCATTGTGAAATGCCTTTCTTTGTCTCTAGTAACTTTTTTTGGTCTTAAAGTTATTTTGTTTCTTTTTAATATTACCATTCTAGTTCTGTCATGGTTACTATTTACATATGTATCCTTTCCCATCCTTTTACTTTCAACCTAATTGTGGCTTTGAATCTAAGGTGTGTCTTATTTAGACAGCTTATAGTTGGGTGGATTATTTTATTCGTTCAGCCAATGTCTCCCTTTTTATTGGAGTGTTTAGCATATTCTCATTTAATTTAATTATAGATACTATTGTATTTACATCTGTCATTTTGCTATTTGTTTTTAATGTCATGTGTTTTTTGTTCCTCTGTTCTTTTACTACCTCCTTAAGGGTTAAACAAATGTTTTTAATGTGCCATATAAATTCCTGTGTTGATTTTTTCAAATCTACACTTTTTGAGTTATTTTTCTTAGTGGTTGGGCTGGTAATTACAACACACACCTTTAAATTCATCAAAATCGATTTCAAGTTAATTCTTACTTAATTTGAGTAAAATATAGTAACTTTGCTCTTTTTATAGCTCATTTCCTCTTTGTTTCTTTGTGTTTATTGTAATGTATTACATCTGTATAGTTTATAAAGTCTATGCTTTAGTGTAATCTCAGGTATTACTTTTTAATTCAAAGAAAAGAGAAATGTATATGCAATTATGTACTCAGAGCCCTGCATATTTACCCATGTATTTACTGTTTCTGGTGCTCTTTCTTCCTTTCTCTTGATTCAAGTTAGTTTCTTTCAGCTTGAAGAATTTCCTTTAGTATTTTTTATAGGTCAAGTCAGCTAGCAATGAATTTGCTTAGCTTTTCTGATAATGTCTTTATTTTGACTTCATTTCTGAAGGGTGTTTTCACTGGATATCAAATTCTTGGTTAACAGGCTTTTTTTCCTTTCAGCACTTTAACTGTGTCATTCCACTGCCTCTGGTTTCCATTTTTTAAGTAAGTCAATTGTTAATTGATGTTTTCCTGTACATAATGAATACTTTTTCTCTTGCTGCTTTCTCTTTTTCTCTGCTTTGGCTTTCATAGTTTGCTTTGCTACATCTAGATTTGATTCTCTTTATGTTCATTGTGGGTTCATTCAGTTTCTTGGCTCCACTTCCTGATGTTTTTCATAAATTTCTGGCATTTACAAGCCATTATTTCTTCACATATTTTCCCAGGTTTTCTTTTCTTCTTCTTTTTTTTTAAACTTGCCTGGACTTAAACTGAAAAATCCCATTTCCCTCATAGCATAAAGCTACTGATGTGTCTGCTCATATTTTAATTCTTTTTTTTTAATGTTTATTTATTTTTTTTCAAGAAAGAGCCGAGGAGGGGCAGAGAGAGAGGGAGACACAGAATCCAAAGCAGGCTCCATGCTCCGAGCTGTCAGCACAGAGCCCGACATGGGGCCCGACTCACAAACCGCGAGATCATGACCTGAGCCAAAGTGACGCTTAACTGACTGAGCCACCCAGGTGATCCAGCTCATATTTTAATTCTTAATTTAAATTTTTACATTTGGATTCCTAGATATTGCTTCCGTAGCTGCATAGCTTAGTGGTCAGTTAATAATTTGAGATGTTATACTCAAACACCTCAAGCCCATAAGGCTACTGCCCTCATACAATCTATCTCTGTGTGTGTTGAGAAGCATATTAAAACTTCAGCCAATTTTTGAGTCACCTTGGGTTTTATTTACTGCTTGACTTTCCTGGTCTTCTCCTGCAAATGCGTGCAGTCATCCAGGGATGTGTAAAGAGTTAATCTAGGTCCCGTCTGACACTCTTATTAAAAATCGGCTGGTTTGGAGGCTCCTGGGTGGCTCAGTCAGTTAAGCATCTGACTTCGGTAAGGTCATGATCTTGTGGTTCGTGAGTTCAAGCCCCACATCGGGCTCTGTGCTGACAGCTCAGAGCCTGGAGCCTGCTTCAGATTCTGTGTCTCCCTCTCTCTCTGCCTCTCCCTGCACATGCTCTATCTCTCTCTCTCTGTCTCTCAAGAAGAATTAAACATTAAATTTTTTTTTTTTTTAAATTGGCTGATTTATGGTAACCCCAAACTGGACTGCAAACCCAGGCTAGCAAAGATGTAGACTTTATCTGTATGTTTCCTACTTAATTTACTACATCAAAGGAGGCAGCTCTGTGGGTTTTTACCTTCTGCCTCAAATCAGGTCTACTAATATTAACATGTCTAAAATTTTTGTGAAACTATTTATTATCTTTTTGCACTATGAACCCTGACAACTCACAAGTCTGATTTCCTAACACTAAAGGGCTCTCTTCAGTGAAAAATATTACTCTCCTCTGGAGATTTAGGATCACAACAGAGTATTTTTGTTCCTTGTATTTCAACAACTATAACTACCATAACTTGATTTTGTAAATATTGTAAAGTGATTTTTCTTACTCTTAATTTGCCTATGTAGTATGAGAGCAACAATTTTCCTTCCCATTTTACTGACATTAAAAATAGAAATCCTTACCAAATTCACAAATCTGCAGTGTCTGAAAGGCACTTTTTACAATTAGGTCATTTTACTTCATATATATGGCTGTTTTCATTAAGCCATCGCTCTTCCCATAGCAGAACATTTGTGTGCTCTAGGAGTTCCAGAGTACCTTCATATATATATTTTCAAACTTGATTATCACTACCAGTGTGTGAGCTGGGCAAAAAACACATTCTTATGTCATTGAAGAGTTGCAATAACTGAGGTGCAGCATAGTGTGTATAGTATAATCAGCTTATTACTGATTATCCTTTATTTTTAGGACTTGATGATAACTAGAAATGTAAAGCTAAAAAATAAATACTTTATTAGTGTATCTATGTTCATATGTTAAGCTTAACCGAGAATTGAGGCTCTTCAGTTTGCCTATTTTTTGGACAAAAAACTTAGTTTCTTTACCTATAAGTTAGTAATTAAAATAAATCTTGAAAATCTGAATAATTTTTATGGTAAACTGAAATTATGTACTTAGAGATATATTGCAGAAGGATTCATACATTCAGCAATAGGAAAAGTTAAATAATTAAGCTCTGTATCCCCAGTAGATTTTGGGGATATACCTGGGGACAAATCATATGACGCATATTTACTAGGGGCAGATGTTAACCCAGAGTGCCCATGATGTCCTTAAGGAGTATATTCTAAGGAATTTGGTAAATATTCCTATTTTTTCTATCATATTCTAATCAAGTTAATCTATTGTGTTCTGCCTTTTTTCCTTTTCTAACTCTTTATGCTTTCCATATTTCTGCTGCTAGACTTTACTTTTTAGCATATGCTCAAAATTAAAGATTGTTTGACCTTTTAAACTTTTATCTTTAAATAAGTAAGTAAGTAAATAAATAAATAACCCAGACATGAACTAATTTATCATAATTCTCTTAAGGTGTGCAGAAAGATTCACTGTATATTAGAAATTCCCTTTACTCAGGAGAATGAGACAGAATGTCTTTCCCCTGGTTCTATGTAGCCATACCTGAGGAAATGATTTCCTTTGGAGTCAGTACCACTAGGTAGGAATTGTTAACCAATATGTAGATGCCACAAGGATAAGCGCAGTAATCACACATTTGGGGATATTGTTACTAGGGTTTTTCAGCTCTGCCGCAGAAAAAGGAAAAAAAAAAAAAGGCCAGTCACAAAAAATGACTGTATAGGAGTGCCTGGGTGGCTCAGTTGGTTAAACATCTGACTCTTGTTTCCAGCTCAGGTCATGATCTCAAGGTTTGTGGGTTTGAGCCCCATGTTGAGCTCCGCGCTGACAGGATTCTCTTTCTCCCTCTCTCCCTGCCCCTTCCCCGCTTTTTCTCTCTCTCTCTCTCTGTCTCAAAATAAATAAATTTTTAAAAATGACTATATACTGTTTGAAAGTGGTTTCAATATGACATATAGTAAGAAAAGGAAGTGATTCTGCAAAAGAGCTCATTTTTGTTGAATGTTTATTTACCGTGACCTGGTGAGTTGATTCTAGTAGCTATAGAGTTGTGTTAAATTCTAGGATTTCAGTGCTGTATCCTTGAGATACTGAACATGAGCCTTTTGGATGAGAACAGAACAGTTCAGAAACCCTGAACTCTAGGCCAAGAGAACTGGAGTGAATCTTTTCCTACCTGTGGTCAACATGGTAGAATTGTAACTACCTGTTAATGAAGGGCTGGAATAGCAAATCTGTTTGGCCACAATATTCTAGAACGTAAGGGGAAACTCTCCTGCTCTTTTTCCTTTATTTTATTTTTTATTTTTTTATGTTTATTTTTGAGAGCGTGAGAGACAGAGCATGATCAGAGGAGGGGCAGAGAGCTATGGAAACACAGAACCCAAAGCAGACTCCAGGCTCTGAGCTGTGAGCAGAGCCTGATGTGGGACTCAAACCCACAGACCGCGAGATCATGAACTGAACCAAAGTCGGATGTGCAACTGACTGAGCCACCCAGGTGACCCATCTCCTGCTCTTTTCATTCCTTGGATTATGTCTGTACATTAGTTAAAACTTGGATTAAACCTGAATGTATATTGCCAACACTAAAACTGACTCTGATGCTTAACTATTTGGAAAATATAAAGTAATATTATTAATTTATATTACACAACTCCCTCAAAATAATTCATATAAAGAGTAAAATGTAAAAAGTAAGCCCATAAAGATTTAAAGAGCCATAAATACATGTTAGTCTAAATCTTGAGATGGGGAAAGACTTTCCAAGTATGAAAACAATGAAAAAGTAAGAGATTGATAGTGTCATACCATAGGTATTAAAATTATGGTTTAAAAAGTCAAATGAACAAAATAAAAACAAATTTTAATGTTTATTTATTTTTGAGAGACAGAAAGACAGTATGAGCAGGGGAAGGGAGAGAGAGGGAGACACAGAATCCAAAGCAGGCTCCAGGCTCTGAGCTGTCAGCACTGAGCCTGACACAGGGCTCAAACTCACAAGCCATGAGATCATGACCTGAGCCGAAGTGAGATGTTTAACCAACTTAGCCACCCAGGCGCCTCTCAAATGAACAAAATTTAAAAGTGAAGAATAAACTGGGAAAAATATTTGCCTGTCTTCTTAAAAGGAAGTAATATAAATAGTTATGAACATTTGCAAAATTCTTCCCTCCCATTAGTGGTCAAAGAAAAAGTGAGTTATAATGCTGAGATATGATTTCCATAGACTAAGGGACAAAAGAATGAAAAAAGTATGATGATGCCAAGTGTGGTCATTTTAATTCACACTAATAGATTTGTAGAACCCTTCTGGAAGGCAACTTCTCAACACATTTCTAAATATTTACATGCTATTTATATGCTTCACTTAGTAATTATACTTTAAGATTTTTTTCTAATAAAGCAATGAGAAATCCACAGAGATTTACATAGAAGGATGCTGATTGCAACAATAGGTGTAAAATTTAAAAGTGAAAAATTGGAAACAACTCTGGGAACAAACAATGGGAAAATGTTTAAGTAATGATCAAACTTCATATGGTAGATAAATGTGTGTTCCTTAGAGCCATTTATGCTTAATAATATTTGTAAATTCTCACTGTGTACTTTAAATAAAACAAAATAAACACAGTTATAAGAGTGTATGTGCAGTGTGGTCCCTATGTGTGTACTTACAAGATAATTGGCTACAAGCAATCTTTATTTTAATTTATATTTTCTGTATTTAAAATTTTTTCCCTGATGAAAGTCTGTTATAACTAGGAAATATAGACCATTAAAATATTTGTTCAATAGAGGGGTGCCTGATGGCTCAGTAGGTTAAGCATCTGGGTTCATCTCAGGTCATGATCTCTTGGTTCGTGGGTTTGAGCCCCATGTCAGGCTCTGTGCTCACAGCTCAGAGCCTGGAGCCTGCTTTGGATTCTGTTTCTCCCTGTCTCTGCCCCTCCCCCACTTGTGCTCCCTCTCCCTCCCTCTCTCTCTCTCCCTCTCATTCTCAAAAATATATAAACATTAAAAAATTAAAAAAATATAGTTGCTCAATAGAAACTATGCAATTGCTGTGGAGTCTTTAAGGGGCTGCAGTTTTGTGTTCACTTGTTTTAATTATAAACACCTGGAAAATACTCTGTTTTCCAAAGTTGGAAAGCTGCATTTGTAGAGGGTTTGAGGTGTTTTTACCCATTTGATAAAGTAAGAGAGAAACCCATCACATGAAAACAACGTAGTATTTTTTTAAAGTTTATTTATTTACTTTGAGAGAGAGTGCGTGTGGGAGGGGCAGAAAGACAGAGAGAGGGAATCCCAAGCAGGCTCTGCACTGTCAGTGCTGTGGAACCTAATGTGGGGCTTGATGTGAAACTCAATGGGGGGACTCGATGGGGCCCAGTGCAGGGCTCAAACTTCTAAAGCGTGAGATCATGACCTGAGCCAAAATCAAGAGCTGGGTGTTTAACTGACCGAGCCACCCAGGTGCTCCTGTCGTATTTCTTTCTTAGACTAAGGTGCTTAGTGTACATTAGGGATCCATAAATGTTAGTTTTATAATCTGGTTATTTTAATTATCACTACCTGAATTGTATAGAGAATGCTTCAGCGTCTCTAGGGTGCTTTAAAAACGTTTTGTAGTTCATTGCAAACCAGACTTAATTTTGACAAATGGGTCACTTAGTACACATATTTAGGGTTTTACATTTCCCCTCTCAATACTCTTACAAAGGCATGATTCATCTTTTCAACATTACTTATTTTTTTTTTTTTTTATATTTCCAGCTACTTATTGATTGAGGCACAGTCTTTTGAGCATCTGCTTCTTGCTCAACTATGCTAATCAATGAACATACAGGGATGATTAAGACACGGTCTGGATCCAGTTCACCATTTTGACCCTGGCATCTGGGCAGGCTTGGGGAACACAGTATGTCTCAGTAAGTCTGTTGAATTGATGATCCTTATTCTCCAGACATTCCTGTCTAGAGAAGACAATATATATAAACCAAAACTTTTTTTTCATAAACAACTGGGAAATTTATTATTGCATACATTAAGAAATGCACAAGTAGACCAATATTAGGGTTGTTTGATGCAGTAACTTAACAGTGTCATCAAGAACCCAGGTCCTTTCTAGATCTCAGTTCTGCCTCAGATCCACTCACAGTTACAATATGGTTGCTGCAGTTCCAGACGTCACAGGCAGGCATAGGAGCGTTCAAAGGCCAAAAGAAAACTATCTCTCTTGGTATGTTTTTCTTGGAATTAGGAAACCTTTTCTCAGCTTCCCATAGCTTGACCTTCCCTTAGGTATCCTGGTTTAGAATGAGTTCTTTTGCCTACACCTAAAACCGAGACTTTTAATATACTGGTTGTGTGCTTCAACAAGGTAATACTAACAATAGCTAAAATTTACGTGGTACCCACTGTATGCACGGAACTGTGTTTAACATTTACATTAACTCATTTAATCAAATAAGCCACCTTGTGGTATAGTATAGATAGATGAGGAAAAGTATAAGAAAGTATAAGAAATTAAGCATTTTGCCAAGTACCTAGCTATTCACTTTAATTCATTCAGTCATTGAAATTAAAATTTATATGTCTTTACATATATGTTTATACGTATATATTAATATATATTTTATTATGTATTATATATAACATATATACTTATAAATAAATAAATCCATAAGGCCACAAAAGCCAAGAAACAATTCAGTGATGAATGAACCATGAGAGTGGTTTGGCTTATTTCTTGGTGATTTTTCCACAGATTCTATATTTACCCACCCTGAGAGGTGCTCCCCTACACAGGGACTGGATTAGAGCATTCAAATCTGACTCACAGCCACAAGCTTATCCTTAGCCTCTTTCTCCATTCCGTCACACGTGGCAAGATTATGAAGTCCTGTCTGTGCAGGTTATTGCAGTCAGATAAATAGGTTTTAGTTCAAGTCTTGGCTGTGGGAACAGTATTCTGAAGATCTCTAGACATATTACTATACTTACAAGCAAAACTCCTTGGGAATAGTCTATAGTTCTTTTTCTGGCATAAAAACACACACATGGGCCAATGGGACAGAACTGAGAGCTCAGAAATAAACACAAACATATATAATCAATTACCATTTTACAGAGAAGCCAAGAATACTCATTGGGGGAAAGGATAGTCTCTCTGACAAGTGATGGGAACACTGGATATTCACATGCAAAACTACAAAATTGGATCCCTGTCTTACACACTCTCACCCCAAATTTGGTTCAGCTATTAAGATTGATGATGACACACATGCACTAAGAGGGTATGGAAAGGTTTATTATTCTTCTGAGACTTTTCATGAAGGACAGGGCAGGGTCCCAAGCAGTTCCAAAAATGTCTTGACAGGACAGGTAGGAGTGACTAGCTTGGGATTCTATGATGGTTAGGCAGCGGGGCTAGGATGAGAGTTCGCGTTGAATGAATGGGGTGAGGTTTGTGTGATTTTACGTCCCTGACAGTGACAATGGAGAGAACACCAGGCTTTCTTGTCAGCTTGCCCAGATGTGGGCATTAAGGGAAAGGGAGTAGTGGGGCTTAAAAGCTGTCAGCAGTCAAATATCAAAGTGAAGTCAGCCTCTTTAGAAATGGATTAAACATTTTGCATTATTAGAGTGTTTCTTTGATCTGTATCTCTAGAACACTAGAGAACACTAGAGAACACTAGAGCAACTCCAAATTTTGATATATTAACTGGTATCCTCTCTGCCATTCATTCAATAATTCTACAAACATTTATGAAGTGTCTAAAATAAACATTGTTTCAGATGCTCTGGATAGAATACAATCAGTGCCCAGAACAGACAAACTTCAACACTGTAGCACTTAAATTCTTTAGCATTGTTTAAAATCCTAGGCTTGAGGGTGTCAGGAAATTTTTATCTTTATTTGAAGTCAGTTCCTACAGAAAGAATATACACCATTCTAATGGAGGAGTGGTCATGTCTGTGATCTCCATGCTAGTACCTCTGTCCTGTGAGAAAGAAGATGGCATAGTTGGTGACACTAAAGATAACAAAGTAAATCTTGTTATTATTGTCATTCCAAAATTCAAATGAAGAATTTATATAGAACTTTAGGAGAGCATGTGTTTTGAGTCCCTTATTCCTAGTTGGGTCTGGTGGTCTGTGTTCCTTTCTACATCATGGAATGGTAGAAAAAGGACAAATATTAGAGTTATACAGACCTTGCCCTTCTCCTTTCTGTAAATGATCTTGTTCTGACAATAAAAGTTGTATGTGGAAGCACTATCGCTGGAGATGAGAGCACGGGATAAATTGTAGTTCCTGTTTCGATTTTCTCTGTCTTGCTGATATCAAGGCCAGCTACAGTGATGAGAAAAATAGGGACTGGAGGAGTCAGGACAGGGGTATGTGTAGGGTTGGAAAGAGAACCAGGAAAAGATAGTATCTAGTTTACTTGGATCCAGATGACATGTGTTCTGGTCTCAGGGATCTGAAACTTTGGGGGAGAAGTAGAAGCAATGAGCTTGGCCTGAAGGTTCCTATGTGCCTTCATCCTGTCGGGGAATAGACCTGTTCAGAAGATCTAGCTGCATTGCTATCAGGAGGGAAAGGATGATGATCTTTGAGTCACTTAAACGACTCAGTGGAGCAGAAACAGATTCTGAACTATAAATTGACGCCTAGACCAAGAAACTCAGGAAGGTAATAAAATATTGCCTCAAGACTTCTGGTTTCTGGTGTGCCATGTAAAAAAGATCTTAGAAGTCTTCACTTTCTCCTAAGAACAGCTTTTACAGCTGAGCAAACTTAAAAATCAACAATTGGGGGCTCCTGGGTGGCTCAGTCATTTGAGCATCTGACTCTTGCTTTTGGTTCAGGTCATGATCTCACAGTTCATGAGTTTGAGCTCCACGATGGGCTCTGTGCTGACAGCGTGGAGCCTTCTTGGGATTCTCTCTCTCTCCCTCTCTTTGTCCCTCTCTCTCTCACTTAAAAAAATAAATAAACTTAAAAAAAAAGAAAAAAAATCAACAACTATTCTTAGCTCTGAGAACTGAGGTCACAGAGAAAACTGTTGCCCCCCAAATAGGAGAGACAGATGGGCAGATACAGAGAATCACAATTTATCCAAGTGGAAATTCATGAGGAGAAACCTCTGCAATGATCAGTACCAGGATAGGTAAACCTAAATGTATTTGGTGACTTGTTGGAGGCTCCATGTGGACAAGTCTGAGACAGAAATTCATGGGGACTCAGTCATCTGAGGATCCTCACACTTTTGTGAGTTTTACTTCTGGGAGCTCTACCAGGTCCTCATCATAGTGAGTATCAGAGAAAAAAAATCCCCTTATATTTCTCGCAGGGGAAAGAGGAAAGGAACCATTTTGAAATATGCCAAAATGTCCTGTTGTTTTTGCTTATTTGTTTTTAATAGATGTAATAGACATAACATTGTATTTGTTTCAGGTGAACAACATACTGATTCAATATTTGTATATATTATGAAATGATCATCACAATAAGTCTAAGTAGCATGCATCACCACACAGAGTTACAAACTTGTGTGTTTGTGTGTGATGAGAACTTTTAAGATTTACTCTCTTAGCAACTTCCAAATATACAATCTAGTGTTATTAATTATGGTGACCATGATGTACATTACAGTCCCATGACATTTATTTCACAGCTAGAAGTTTGTATCTTTTGTCCACCTTCACCAATATTGACCACCCCCACCTCCCACCTCTGGCAACCACCAATCTGTATGTTTTAGTTTTGTTTTGTTTTTAGATTCCACATACAAGTACTATTTGTTTTTCTCTCTGTCTGACTTATTTCACTTAGCATAATGCCCTCAAGATCCATCCATGTTGTGTGTGTGTGTGTCTCTGTCTGTCTGTTTCTCTGTATACCACATTTTCTTTATCCATTTATTCATGGATGGACACTTGGATTGCTTCTATATTTTGGCTGTTGTAAATAATACTGCAGTGAACATGGTGGTGCAGATATCTTTTTAAGTTAGTTTTTTTCATTTCCTTGGATGAATACCCAGAAGTATAATTGCTAGATCATAAGATAGTTCTATTTTTAATTTTTTGTGGTACCTCCATTCTGTTTTCCATAGTTGGCCGCACCAATTTACATTCTTACAAATAGTGCACAAGGGTTCCTTTTTCTCTACATCCTTGCCAATGCTTGTTATTTCTTGTCTTTTTGGTAGGTGTGAGGTCTAATAGGTGTGAGGTTATATCTTGCTATGATTTTGATTTGCCTTTCTCTGATGACTAGTAATGTTGAGCATCTTTTCATGTTCCTGTTGGTCGCTTGTATCTCTTATTTGGAAAGATACCCATTCAGTTCCTCTACCCAGTTTTTTAAAAAAAATTTTAAGTACTTATTTATTTTTTGAGAGAGAGAGACAGACAGACAGACAGAGCGTGAGAGGGGAAGGGGCAGAGAGAGGGAGACAGAGAACCCAAAGCAGGCTCCAGGCTCCGTACTGTCAGCACAGAGCCCGATGCGGGTTTGAACCCACAAACCAAGAGATCATAACCTGAGTGAAAGTCCGATGCTCAACCAACTGAGCCACCCAGCTGCCCCTCCTCTACCTAATTTTTAATCGGATTGTTTTTATTATTGAATTGTATGAGTTATTTACATGTTTTGGATATTAACCCTGTATTAGATATATGATTTGCAAATACTGTTTTCTCATTCAGTACATTGACTTTTCATTTTGTTGATGGTTTTCTTTGCTGTGCAGAAGCTTTCTAGTTTGATGAAGTCCAGTTATTTATTTTTGTTTTTGTTGTCATTGATTTCAATGCCAATTCCAAAAAATTATCACAAAAACCAATGTCAAGGAGCATAACACTTATGTTTTCTTCCAGGAGTTTTATCATCTTGGGTCTTATGTTAAAGTCTTTAATCCATTTTGAGTTAATTTTTCTGTTTGGTGTAAGATAGTGATTCGGTTTCATTCTTGTCCATATGCCTTTCCAGTTGTCCCAACGCCATTTATTGAAGGGACTGTCCTTTCCTAAATATTCTTTCCTCCTTTCCTGTAAACTAATTGACTAATTATGCTTGAATTTATTTCTGGGCTCTCTATTTCTGTTCATTGATCTATGTGTCTCTTTGTGTGCCAGTATCATACTGTTAGTTAACATATTGTAGTAATGGTTTCAGGAATAGAATTTAGTGATTCATTACTCACATATAACACCCAGTGCTCATCCCAACAAGTGCCCTCCTTAATGCCCATCACCCATTTAACCCATCCCCCACAATCTCCCCTCCAGCAACCCTCAGGTTGTTCTCTGTATTTAAGAGTCTCTTATGGTTTGCTTCCCTCTCTGTTTTTATCTTATTTTTCCTTCCCTTCCCCTATGTTCATCTGTTTTGTTTCTTAAATTCCACATGTGAGTGAAATAATATGATATTTATCTTTCTCTGACCAATGTCTTTTTGATCACCAAGTAATATTCAATTGTATATATATGTGTGTGTGTGCGTGTGTGTGTGTGTGTGTGTATCTGTGTGTGTGTGTGTGTGTGTATTTATCCAAGTTTATTTATTTTTGAGAGACAGAACATTCCCATGCATGCAAATGGGATAGGGGCAGAGAGAGAGGGAGAGAGAGAGAATCTCAAGCAGACTGCACAGAGCCCAATCTCACTAACTGTGAGATCATAACCTAAGCTGAAATCAAGAATGGGAGGCTTCACTGACTGAGCCACCCCGGCACCCCCTGATGGCAGAACTTATCACACTCACCAAAACTTTATAGTTAGCAAGTGATCATAGAGTTAATATATACATTGAGAGTAGGTATGCCTTTGGAGCAGTCCGTGGTTTGAGAATGCTGTAAAAATGAGAGACTCTTCCTTTGACCTCTCTAGGAATCTCAATTTAAAATGATCAATCCATTTAACTTTTTAAAGGTTTTTATTTAAATTCCAGTTAGCTAACATACAGTGTAATACTGGTCTCAGGTGTACAATATAGTGATTCAGCACTTCCATACCACACCTGGTGCACATCACAAATGCACTTCTTAATCCTACCACCTATTTTACCCCCGCCCCTCCCCCCCCCCCCCCCCCCCCGGTAACCATCAGTTTGTTCTCTATAATTAAGAGTTTGTTTCCTGGTTTGCCTCTCTCTCTCACTCTTTTTTTCCCTTTGCTTTTTTGTTTTGATTCTTAAATTCCACATATGAGTGAAATTATATGGTATTTGTCTTTTTTGACCAACTTATTTTGTTGAGCATAATACTCTCTAGTTCCATCCATGTTGTTGCAAATGACAAGGTTTTATTAGTTTTTATGGCTAATAGTCCATTGTACACATACACCGCATCTTCTTTAACCATTTATCAATCGATGGACACTTGGGCTGTTTCCATAATTTGGCTATTGTACATAATGCTGCTATAAACATCAGTGTTTGTGTATCCGTTTGAATCAGTATTTTTGTATCCTTTGGGTAAATACCTAGTAGTACAATTGCTGGATTGTAGATTAATTCTATTTTTAACTTTATGAGGAAATTCCATACTGTTTTCCAGAGTGGCTGTACCAGTTTGCATTCCCACCAACAATGCAAGAAGGTTCCCCTTTCTCCACATCCTCACCAACACCTGTTGTTTCTTGTATTGTTGATTTTAGCCATTTTGACAAGTGTCAGGTGATATCTCATTGTACTTTTGATTTGTATTTCCCTCATGATGAGTAATGTTGACCATCTTTTCATGTATCTGTTGGTCATCTGTATATCTTCTTTAGAAAAATGTCTATTTGTTTCTTCTGCCCATTTTTTTTATTGGATTACTTGTTTTTGGGATATTGAGTTGGAGCTGCCATACTGTTTTCCATTGAGTCTGCACCAGGTTATGTTTTCACCAGGAGTGCACAAGGGTCCAGTTTCTCCTCATCTACATCTTTCCCTATACTTGCTGTTTTCTGGGTTTTGTTTTGTTTGTTTCATAATAGCTATCCTGATAGGTGTGAAGTGTTATCTCATTGTGGTTTTGATTTACATTTCCCTAATGATTAGTGAGTTAAGCATCTTTGCACGTGCCTTTTGGCCATTTGTATTTCTTCCTTGGAAAAATGTCTATTCAAGTCTTTTGCCCATATTTGACCAGATGGTCTTGTTTTTTTGTTTTTGTTTTTAAATTGGTGAGATGTAAGAGTTCTTTATATATTCTGGATACTAATCACTATCAGATTTCCATTTAATGGGGAAAGGACAGTCTTCAACAAATGGTGTTGGGAAAGCTGTATATTCAGAAGCACAACAATAAAGCTGAACCTTTACTTTACACCATATTGAGAGTTAGCTCAAAATGGATCAAAGACCAAAGCATGAGAATTAAAATTATAAAACTCTTAGAAGAAAACATAAGCCAAAACTTCATGAGATCGGATTTGGCAATGGTTTCCTGGATATGATCTCAAAAATGTAGGCAACACCGCCACCACCAACAATGATAAAAATAGATAAATTGGGCTACATCAAAATTGTAAAATTGTGTGAATCAAACGACACTATCAACAGAGTGAAATTGCAGAGGGAGAAAATATATGCAAACCATTTAACTTTTAGGTGCTTTAATGCTTCCTACAAAAGTGACTATAAATATAGATCCATAGAAAAAGACAGAACATTGAGGCTAAAAGAAATGCTTTAGCTGATGATTGATCATACTTGACAGGCAGTACTCAGTAAAGTACTGGTCCATATAGTACCCTAAAAAGCTGATTATTTAGAGCCAGCAATTGGCTCCCAATTTCAAAATAGTTATTTGGAAAAAATCTGGTAGAAAATTGTGTGAGGATGATATGTAGCTCTGTAGGTCTTTCAGAACAGGTGCTGTGTGATGCCAGGCATCACAAAAATATCCCCACAGAGAGAACACACTAGCCAGTATACTCAAACAACCATTGGTGGGAAACCATTACAAAAGTGATGAAGGTTTGTGTGTGTGTGTGTGTGTGTATGTCTAAACATTAAGAGGTCCAAAATAAATTCAAAGTGGATGAAAGACCTAAATGTTAAAACCATCAAAAACCAGGAAACCATCAAAATCCTACAAGGGAAAACAGGCAGCAAACTCTTTGACCTCGGCCACAGCAACTTCTTACTTGACATGTTTCTGGAGGCAAGGAAAACAAAAGCAAAAATGAACTATAGGGACCTCATCAAGTAAAAATCTTCTCCACAGCAAAGGAAACAATCAGCAAAACTAAAAGGTAATCTTTAGAATGGGAGAATATATTTTCAAATGACATATCTGATAAAGGGTTGGTATCCAAAATCTATAAAGAACTTATGAAACTCAGCACCCAAAACCAAATAATCCAGTGAAGAAATGTGCAGAAGACATGAATAAACACTTTTCCAAAGAAGACCTCTAGATGGCTAACAGACACATAAAAAGATGCTCAACATCATTCATCTTCAGGGAAATGCAAATCAAAACCACACTGAGATACCACATCACACCAGTCAGAGTGGCTAAAACTAACAACCAGGAAACAGATGTTGGCAAGGATGTGGAGAAAGGGAAACTCTTTTGCACTATTGACAATAGCCAAATTATGGAAAGAGACCAAATGCCCATTGACTGACAAATGGATAAAGAATATGTTGTATGTGTGTATATACATACATACTATGGAATATTACTTGGCAATGAAAAAGAATAAAATCTTGCCATTTGCAACAATGTAGATGGAAATAGAGAGTATTATGCTAAGTGAAATAAGTCAATTAGAGGAAGACAGATATCATATTATTTCATTCACATGTGGAATTTGAGAAACTCAACAGATGAACATAGGGGAAGGGAAGGAAAATATGATAAGAACAGAGAGGAAGGAAAACCATAAAAGTCTCTTAAACACAGAGAACAATCTGAGGGCTGCTGGATGGGGAGGTATATGGGGGGATGTGTTAAATGGATGATGGGCATTAAGGAGGGCCATTTCTGGGGAGAGCACTGGGGGTCATATGTAAGAGATGAATCACTGGGTTCTACTCCTGAAGCCAAGACGACACTGTATGTTAAGTAACTCGAATTTGAATTCAACAACAACAGCAACAACAACAACAACAACAACAACAACAACAACAAGTTTTCAGAGGGACACCTGAATGGCTCAGTTGGTTAAGAGTCCAACTCTTGGTTTTGGCTCAGGTCATGATCTCAGGATTTGGAAGTTTGAGCCCTGCATTGGGCTCCATACTGTCAGTGTGGAACCTGTGTGAGATTCTCTCTCTCTGCCTCTCTCTCTCTGGCCCACTTCTTATTCTCTCTCTCTCTCAAATAAATAAATAAACTTGAAATAATAAACAAAAAGCCATTAAGAGGTCTTGTTATCAATATCATGTAATCAGAGTTCCAAATGAACCTAAATGAGTGAATTAACACTAGTACATTTCAGATAGAACTTGAAAATGTATTGTCTCATACTGCTCAGTGTGGGAATGCAAAATGAGAAGAAAAGGAAGAGAAATATATAAGATATATACTTTTGTTGAACTACTTAAAATTATATATGTATCCAGTCATATTTTAAAAGTCAGGACATAATTTAAAAAAATCTATCTTCAGTCACACTCCCATCACTCCTGATGCCTTCTCCCAGAGGAAACCACTTTCTGTTCTTTTCTAACTTTGTATTTTAAAGGGTATAATTTTATTGTTATTTAAAAAATTTTTAGTTTACATATCAAAATACTTAGCTAAAGAAAGTTAGCTCTTTTATATACACCTCCCTCCATTTTCTCTCTCCCCATCTTCTTAGTATAGGTCTGCCACAGTTGATTAAATCAACATTTAGTTTTTACATTATTACCTTTTCAATAGGATTCTCAGCTTTATTGTGCTCATATTTTCTCTTGTCTTTTAAAAAATTTTCTAGGGGTGCCTTGGTGGCTCAGTTGGCTAGGCGTCCAACTTAGGCTCAGGTCATGATCTCACAGCTTGTGGGTTCGAGCCCTGCATCGGACTCTGTGCTGACAGCTCAGAGCCTGGAGCCTGCTTCCGATTCTGTGTCTCCCTCTCTCTCTTCCCTTCCCCACCCACGCTCTGTCTCTCTCTGTGTCAAAAATAAATAAACATTAAAAAAAAAATAAAAACTTTTCTAAACTTTTTTGTGTACCTATGACATTCATTCCCAAATATTTTGGCAGAGTTTCAATATCCTCACTGTATATTTAAACATTTTTTTTTTTGCTCCTCTACCTTCCTTCCTTCTGACTTTCCTTCCTTCCTTCCTTCCTTCCTTCCTTCCTTCCTTCCACCCTCCCTCCCTCCTTTCCTTCCTTCCTTTCTTTCTTCTTTCCTTCCTTCTTTCCTTCTTTCCTTCTTTCTTTCCTTCCTTCCTTCCATCCTCCCTCCCTCCTTTCCTTCCTTCCTTTCTTCCTTCTTTCCTTCCTTCCTTCTTTCTTTCCTTCCTTCTTTCTTTCCTTCCTTCCTTCCACCCTCCCTCCCTCCCTTCCTTCCTTTCTTCCTTCTCTTTTGATATTTCTTAGAGAACTCCCTCCTTCTGCTCCAATCTACACTGGTTACTTTCTATCCTACTTCATAACTGGAGTCCTGAGACTTCCCTTTTTTGATGATTCTGGGAATTCCCTGTACGTTTTACCTTTGTTGGATATTCTGTGTCCTGGATATGATGTTTTTATTTTATTTTTTCTTGGTTTATTCTCTGCTGGAGTATATATCCTATAGGAACTTCCTGAGAAGGGCTGTAACTTTATTAGTGCTTTCAGTTTTTGAGATGTTGTGAGGTTCTTGGTTCCTGCATGGTCTTCCTTGGCTTTTAGCTTTCTCTAATAGCGATGTCAGTTACTATCCATTCTTCTTCTTTCTAAGTTCCAAAATTTTAATACATATCTTATTTGCTGTTGTTTCCTATCCTGCTTTATTTATCTTTATGTGTTTATACATATTTAATTCTTTTCCTGACATTTAGGAGGGAGGAGGTAGCAGCATATTTGTTCAATATTCCACCTTAAACAGAGATCTCTCATCAAAGTTTTAGTTACCAAAATTGTTGAATGACTAATATGCTGTCATAAGGTGAAGGGCAGGGGAGGCTCAGGAAAAAAAAAGCTTTTCAAGTGGCGAGTTGGTGCATTAAATTGCTCTGCCAGATGGAGATTATGCCTTTCTCACTGTTAAGTATATATATATTATGGGCTTTTTTTTGGTCTTATTTAATTTTAAGTTTCACTAAACAAAATGGACACTAGATGGCTCTATAAAAGCATATATATTCAGAATACTCCATTTAATTGAAGAACTTGAAGGCATCATAAAATCTTTGATAACAAAAGAAAATTAATTTTTTTTAGGTATAAGAAAATGATTTTAAAACCACTATTAGCTATTAAGGAGTGAATTCAGAATTTTGTACATTTTCTAGGTGCCCTTTGTCGTCAATAAATATTTGTCAAATATCTGCTAAATGCCAGGCACTATGAGAGGTAATGGGTCTGTAGGAGTGAGTAAGATAGACATGGCCTTGTCCACAGGGGATTTACCAGCAACAAAAACTCAGAAATGAAATAAATAATTACAAATGATAACTTAAACAGTTTCAAATATGTCGAGTTCTGTGAAAAGATATAAGATGCTATTGGAATATATATCAGGTTACCTAGTGTAGACTGCATCAAGTATGGCTCTGCTGAGAACGTGAGGCTCAAGCTGAAGTCTGAAGGATGAATAGATTGTTAAAGCAGTTGGCTGAAAAGATGTGTTTTCCAGGCAAAGGAATGGCATAATTAAGGTTCCAATGACATGGGAGAGAACATGGAACTGAGAGAGGGTGAAGCTGACGTCAGGAGAAGTGGGCAGGGGGAGTGGGACAAGAGGAAGCTGGTGAGGTCCACAGAAGTGATATTGGATTTCATATTGCATCTAGGACAGGTGAGAAGCCATGAAGTGTTTAAGCACACTCATATGTGATTTACATTTTTAACAGATAATTCTTGTTACCTTGTGCAATATGACATGGGATCAATTTTGTAAAGTTTCCAACTGTTGTCAAGTTGAGTCTAAGAGAGGTGAGAAGCCATGAATCATGTGTTTAAGCACACTCATATGTGATTTACATTTTTAACAGATAATTCTTGTTATCTTGTGCAATATAACACGGGTTCAATTTTGTAAAGTTTCCAACTTTTTTCAAGTTGTTCAAATCATTGGATTAGTAATGGTCGCCAAAAATAATTGAAATTGTTGTATAGGAGCAGTGGCTTTGAGGATCTAACCTAGAACCTAGTTAGGGACACAGAAGTCCCCAAAATGGAACAATCAAAAGAAACTTTGGAAGAGAAATATGTATGAATATATGTTGTATGCATGAGTATGTATGAATGTGAGAGTATATATGAATATATAATTATAAATGGTCACAGTCAACATGACTTATATTACAATTATTTACTTTTTCTGCTGTTTATTGCAGTTGATAGCTGGTTTGGATTATATCATGAGGTGTGAAGGGATTGGTATTGAGTTATGATGGCATAACTCTGCCTACTTTGGGTCATTTCTGTTATATCATGAATAACATAATGTCCTCTGTGGTGTTTTTGTACTAGTTTAGCGTTTATTGTATGAATTTTCATTCGGTCCAATTGAACAGCCCAAGCAGTAGGAACACATTATAGAGGTTTCATAGAATTTCTGGAGTTGGAAAAGATCTAAGACATCATATTTTTTTTGGATTGCACACTATTTTATTCTTTTAGGGTATGTCAGGATTGGCTGGGAAGTAGATGAAGGTTCAGGTTGGCAATGCTCTGACCACACTTTCCCTTTAACTGGAGAAGTTCTCCCTATCTGTTGAGCTTTTATGCAATGTTTTCTTTGAAGAGAGCTTTATGCTACTGCAAAGTTGGGAAAGTTCTGATCTTGTTCAAATACTCATTTTCATGGGTGAGGACAATGGTTGTAAATGGATTTTTCCAGATCCAAATGAAAGAAATAAGATTTTCCCCTAGACATCTAGTATAAGAAACTCACTAATTTTATCCCAATTAATGAATAATTGGTGTGTAAATGAATTTGTGTGAGTTGTTTTAATCAGAAAACCCAGGTTTTGAAATAACAGAGTTCCCATAAAAAGCTGGAATTAAAAGTTATATAGTGGGCTCATGAAAGAAAAAAAAAACATTGTACCAGTGTGAGTTAAAACATTTTTCTTTTTAAAATTGTACTGCTTTGTTTAGATGGTTAGGTATAATAACCTTTACCTTAATCCCTTACAGGTAAATGGATGTCCAATATATATATATTTTTTCTGGTTCTTTTTAGAAGTATTTAGAGGGAAGCTGCACAGGAATTAATAGAAAAGAAGTAGCAAAATATTTTTCAGTTAAGAATTGGCAAAAGTGGGGTGCCTGGCTGGCTGAGTGGGTTAAGCACCCGTCTGTGGCTCAGGTCATAATCTCATGGTTTGTGGGTTTGAGCCCTGCTCTCAGGCTCTGTACTGACAGCCCAGAGCCTGTTTTGGACTCTGTTATCTCCCCTTCTCTCTGCCCCTCCCCCACTTGTGCTCTGTCTCTGTCTTTCAAAAATAAAAAAAATTAAAAGAAAATGAAAGAATTGGCAAAAGAATTAACTGTAGCCCCCAACAGATGCACTGTATTATTTTAAAGTCACAATGTAAATACAAAGACATGGCTGCCATTTTCAACTTAGTAAGACGTAAAGATTCAAATGCTGGAATAATAGGATAAATGCTCTTTTTTTTTTTTTTCTAGGAGAAAATGGATTTTTTTTTTAGGAGTCTGGTTAAGAGCACCATGAAATATCATTGGAGGCATACTGTGAGTAGGAGTAATAATCAGTATTTAACCACGATGGGATGTGGGTGAAAGCAATCAAAATGGTTGCTGGCAGTAGGGCTGGAGTGAGGTTTGGGGGGATCCCCTGCTGTGTCAGATATTATCCTTCAATTACTGGATCCAGGGATGGCTAGGAGGAAAGAATGAGGAACTTAGGATAGTAACCATTTACAAGTAGTATAAACACATTTCAGTGTACTGGTGTGTTCTGGCTGAGATTTAGCCCTTGTTATGGGAATAGTTTCTTTGAAAACTGTTGTGCTGGAAATTTATCTGGATCTACCATATTTGTTTCTTAAACCTCTCTACTCAGCCATTTGTGCACTCATGGATTTGCTCTTCAGATTCAGCTATCACTCTGGCTCATGATCCCATCTTTGTCTCTTCCCACATCTACTGATATTTTAGGATTTGGTGGATCAAGTGTCTGTATATTCCTGGTGACTGACCTCAGTTTATTGATTGTTGATTATTTTTCTATAATTTTGGTTCAAAAAAATAGTTCAAAGGATGCTGTCACACTATTCAATGTGAGATGGGGAGAATATAGTGATAGCATGGGGAACTTTGAAAGTTAAAGATGCAATTAGTGCAATTGATTCAGATGTAATTAATATTTACACTCTGGTAAAATACTTAAAATATTTGTAAGGCGGTAAGTGGTCATAAATTTAGACATTTCTAAAAAAAAAGATGTGATAAACCTCCTGAGTTAAATGAAACTTTAATTAATGATTGTTTAATTAATTTAAGGGTACTCAAAACTATACTTAGTTACTGGGTTATTTTCACCCTTGCTTTAATGAAACACTTCCCAACTTGCCTGATCATAAAAACCATGTATGGTGCTTATTAAAAAATACTTATTTCTAGGTCCCTTTCCATATCTACTGAATGAGACTTTCCAGGGAAAGACCTAGAAATATGAATATTAAAAATTACCCCCAATTAATTTGGGAGACACTGTTCTACTTTGTAGATCATGTTGTTGTAAATCAATGTTGAAGAACAGTCAGAATATGTAGTAGAATATCTAGAAAAAATACTAGCTTCTCAGTTTATAGAAGTAATATTTTTATAGAAAATGCATTCATGCTTTAATATCTCAATACATTAAAATGGTATAGGAAAAAATGGCATAAGACTTAGAAATGGACAAAAAGATTTTTGGATGTCTTCAGTGGAAAACTGGCATTGTCTAACACACACTTCCAGGTTATATATTGTAGATCAAAAGCTAGTTTACAACTTCGTAAGTAGTAGAACATTGGTGATTATGTAAATGATTCTTTTCCATAGAAAGACAAATTGTGTCCAATGGAAATGCAGTTAGTTATTGTCCTATTGGTATTGGTCAAATTTTCCTGTTCTAAGAAAATCTATTATTTCAACATTTCTCTATCATCTATCTATCTATCTATCTATCTATCTATCTATCATGTATCTATCTATATCTATCTGTCATATCTATCTATCCGTCTATCTCCTCTCACTGATCTTTGGACTATACTTCAAGAGTTGTAATATCTCACTGATTTTCTCAAGAAACAATGAGTCAAACAATATCTTTGAGACATCTTCATCTTCATCTTAATATTTACATGACATTTATTATACTCTTTAAAATTTTTCAGTAGACAGTGCTATCCACATCTTATTTATGTACCCTGAAAAGAACAAAAACCAAGCCATCAATTTCTCTAATATAATATTGCTTATCTGCAGGTATCATGTATTCAAAGAGTATGCATGGTGCCTGGTTAAAATTAATCAACCACCCTAGAGCTTGCTTTTTAAAAGGTACATCTAGTGTTAAGAGTTTTAAAGAATTAAGAAACAGCTTCTAGAGGCAATTCTAGTCTGGGGTGATTTTCTCCACTGTATTAGATAACATGACACATGGCAGTTTTCAGAGCAGGAGGATCACAATTAGGGTACTGCATGGAAATCTAAACTGGGTTCCCTGACATTTGTTTCCTGACCTGGAAGAGAAATCTCTAACATGTGCCCTGGTCCATATTGCCCAAGAATAACTGATAGAACCCTGATTCCATGCTGTGTAGTCTCTTGCATAGGTACATTTTGCACATTCTTTATGAGTTTAGTCCTTGAGCTCGCTTATGCAGGAGGTATGAGACATGTTTCCTGTTTCAGTGACTCAGAGTGGAGGCAAACACATAAACTTAATAAGATATTAATAATAGAAGGGGGTACACCTATAAAGTTACCATGGAAACAGCATTACATGAGCAAGGGGAGTTAGGAAATTGTAATACAAAAGGTGACATTTAAATATGGTCATACAGGGGCGCCTGGGTGGTGGAGCCGGTTAAGCGTCCGACTTCAGCCAGGTCACGATCTCGCGGTTCGTGAGTTCGAGCCCCGCGTCGGGCTCTGGGCTGATGGCTCACAGCCTGGAGCCTGTTTCTGATTCTGTGCCTCCCTCTCTCTCTGCCCCTCCCCCGTTCATGCTCTGTCTCTCTCTGTCCCAAAAATAAATAAAAACGTTGAAAAAAAAATAAATATGGTCATACATTTTTCTCTATAGTAGAATATTTATTTAGTCTTTTAATTAGAAAAGTAGTACATGAATGTGTTCTAGATCTTAAAATGTCAAATGCTGAACACACCAATGTCAAACATTGGACACACCAGGGAGTAGAAATGTGCCAACAAAGTGGAGGTATAGGAAACTATGGCACATTAGGAGAATATGAGTAAGTGGTTCAATGTCAGTGGGTCATAGAATATTGTGAAGAATGACTAGAGATGAAGTTACAAAGAAGGTTTAGGTAAAGTTGTGAAGGATTTCGTATACTATGTTTAGATGTTTAGTTTTTTCCCCTTTTAGGCAAAGAAGTAACTTGATTGGATGTGTATTAGAAAGGTCATTTTGGGAATTGACTAAAGTAGAGAGAGTCTGAAGGCAAGGCCTCTCAAAGAATTTTATATGCATAGTTCATTTTAAATCTCACAAAAAAGGCAGATATTTCGATTTTCTGAATGAGGAAATTGAGATCTAAAGGACTCAGGTCATTTCTCCCCAAGGTTATGAACAAGTAAGTGGTAGAACAGGGATTTGTCCTCATACTTCTAAGCCTAGATGCTTTGTTCTCATCTTTCCTGCCATATTTAGTTAAGTACAGCAGTGTATGTTACTAATTATGGGATAGCATTCAGAGAGTTTTGGGCCTGGATATGAGAAGACTTGCATTCTTATCCTATCAGTGATCTTAACTAGGTGGGGGATTATGGGAAATCAGTGAAGTATTTTGGGATTTCATTTCACTGTAGAGTGAGGAGGTTGGTCAAGCTAATTTCTAGGTTCTCTTCCAACCTTCAAAGTCTATGCTTTTTCATAAATATCACTATAAGCTGGTATGTTTAGAGAGAATATCACAGAGGATGTGAGGTTATTATCATTTCCATTTCAATGTAAGATGTGATGATTGTCTTTTCTCTCTGTTTCTTTGACATCATATATGTGCTTTTAATATAGGACATACCACATTACATTGTAATTGCTTACAGGGGTGGTGTTAAAAATATTTAATAACCACTTTGGCATAGGTACATAAAAATTGGAGGAACCCAGTTATAAACAGGTGGAAAGGTCATTTGATGCACACTAGCCCAGTATCAATTCTAATCGCTTGCATGTCTGGCTCTCCTCTGGACTATGAGTGAGTCACCGGCAGGAAAGGTGTCATTCTAATTTTGGATCCAACATCCTAAGGCAATGCTTGCCTAATAGTAGATGCCTAAACAATATTTGTTAGATGAACAGACAATTTCCAGTGTGTCCTCAGTGTTTGACAAGCTCATGTGCTCAATGCATGCAGCTGTTTTGCATGAGCTTGTACTGAGAGAAAAGGACTCTCGAATGGCTTTGCTTTTAGAAGAAAGCTGACCACCCTGGGGGCAAGCAGTGACAGAAGTACCTAGGATACTGGGCACTCATTAATTTCCAATGATCTTTTATTCCTTCTTTCTAGAGTCAGTTATAGCATAAAACTTGAACTACTTTAATTTTTTTCATAAAAAAATATTTCAAGGGCAAAAACATCATTATGTCTTCACACTGACTTTAAAAGCTGTGGCATTTTCTAGTTACAGTAAAAAAAAAAGTCAATGTAAGTTTAAGTCTTATCAGCATCTCAGGGCTCTTCTTTCTTAATCTCTTCCTGACAGAAAGAGATTTCTGTCCTTTCCCTTATTATCTAATCATGTTATACTTTGATTGTGAGTCTTCCACAAGCTCAGGATGGCTGACTCATCATTCTGAATTTATCTTGGAAGCAGCTGTAAGAATTAAAAAAAAAAGTTGGTCAAGGCATGTTGGTTACAATTCCTCTTATTTGTACCATGAACTGTACAATCTCCTGTTCTCTTGTGGCCAGACTGCCCTAACTATAGCATCAGTGCCTGGATCAAACTGGTAAAACAGCTATCTTGAAGATGTGGAGCTTCAAACAAATGTTTAGAAAATGTGTTTCTTCAAAGCTGTAATGATTTTATGTGATTTTTTTTCTTGTTTTTAGTTCTGTGTAATGAGGTTACTTTGTCCCTTTCTTCTTCCGTATTACGATATTCAGATTTCTTCTAATGTAAACATTGGTTAATTTTTAGCAGGATTTGAATGTCCTCCAGTTATACATTTTAGTGTCTCTTAGAGACTTTTCTTCAAATAGATTCAGTTCTTCCATGTTTTGAATTAATGGTATGTTTGTGAGCTGAAACACGATGATGCATGTATGACGTGTGAAACAGAAGAATACAGGGACATAATTAAGAGTTTGCACTCTGTAATCTTCAGCCTGAATTTAAATCCTGGCTTTGCCCCAGCCCTCTTCCCCAATTGGTTGTACATGTACATCCTTGCATCCTTGAGCAAATTACTTTACCTGAGACTTGGTGTTCTGATATTTAAAGTGGGGTAGTAATAATACCAAGGTCATGGGGTTCTTATAAAACATTCAGCATAGGATTTGGAACATAGTAAGCTAAAAATTAATATTAGCTCGAAAAGCAAAAACATAATGGAACTCCAAAGCTTATATATATATATATATACATAGTATATATAAATAGTACTACCCAGCAAGAAATAATGGTTAGCTATTTCAAAATTCATTTCGTAAAGAATTTCATTTCTTGACGTTGATTGATTGATTCATTCCCATACTTTATTATTATGCACAGCACTCTGTGAATACGAATGTAACCCCAGTGGTTACATTTGATTATTGCCTGCCTCCCATCCAGTTCAGTGTCAGAGTTAGTCTTCTTTTACTATTTAAATAGTAATGTCTTGAATCCTTTCAACTGTGATGAGATACTCAGCATCTTTCCCATGAACATTTTTCTATGGTCCTCTCTTGCTTCTACATATACTTCTTGAGTTGTTGGCTACTCACATCTTGTCCTCTATACCTGATCTTTTCTCTTCACTCAAGTCAACCCCAAATGCTCACCATCTTTTTCCTTCATTTCCTGCAAATACTACTCACAGTGACGTTTATGTGTTAGACCTTTTATTTTCTGAAGGATTCCCTACATCTTGGAATAGTATGTTGGATGATCCAAAAGTGAATATTTCATAATTTTCTTCCCTTACTATAGGAAACTGACTTTGTTCCTGAATCTCCCATTCTTTCACCTTGGGTTGCTCCAGCCTCTCCAAAAGGCTTACTATCCATTAATCTCTTTTTCACACACACCCCAGAGCTCAATGTTTCTCCACTTCTATTATGTAGACCAATTCAGTTCTATGTCTGTCTTAGTCCATTTTGGCCATTTTCCTGAGAGTTTTATTTTTCTAAACAAATAGTTTCTCCTTAAGAGGAAATCTACTGCCAGCTTTAAAATAATATTCCCTCACCACCCTTAACTCAAAGATAAATAAGCTATAATTTTTGCTAATTCTCCACACTTTATTCTCAACAGAGTGAGACTTTAAATTGTGAGTCAGTTCACTTCAACCCTCTGGCCAAAACTCTGCCTGGCTTCCAAACTCAGAGTAAGTCAAGGTCTTTGCAATGTCAATGGGCTGCAAGACCTTCCTGGTCATCTTTCTGGCTCCATATTGTCCTATTCTACTCCTTTCTCATTCTTGTCCAACAGCATTGGCTTCTTTACTGTTCCTTGAACCCCAAATCTACCATACACATATTCATCGAGCATATTTCTACCTCGGGGCCTTTGTACTTGGCAATATTTCCACCTAGAAAGCCGTTAACTGCAAAACTCTCCAGTGAGAGACAGTAATATGGATAAAGACATAAAAGAATATAGTGCTTTTAGGAACCAGAAGACTTTCTTTTTTTTTTTTTTTTAACATTTATTCACTTTTGAGGGACAGAACATGAGCAGGGGAAGGGCAGAGAGAGAGGGAGACACAGAATCCAAAGCAGGCTCCAGACTCTGAGCTGTCAGCACAAAGACTAATGTGGGGCTCGAGCTCACAGATTGCAAGATCATGACCTGAGCTAAATCAGATGCTCAATCAATTGAGCCACCCAGGCACCTGGTAACCAGAAGACTTTTAATATGGCCTGACTTTAAGTTCTGTACGTGTATGCAGGGCAGCATAACTCCAAGTATTGGCTACAAACCTGTTGTATTGGTGCAGATTTGTGGATAAGTTAATGAAGCTTCAGCATCTCTTAGTTGCATGAACTCCTTCTGAGGACTGGAAGAGACCTTATCAATGTATTTGGAAGGTTATATATTTCTGTAAAATTTGTAAAAGTAAGGTATTTTAACCGAAGTTGGTTAGACCGGTGGTTTCTTTTCATTCTGACTCACGTTTGTCACACTTCTCATGTTGAGTGGTGTTGGAATGGTTGCAGGGAATTTTGGGATCAGGTATCAGGGAAGATGAGCTGGGGATTCTTTTATTTGACTTCAGTGGAATAATATGTGGTTCACAGTCACTTCTGTATACTTAAGTTTTTGCTAACTATTTCTGAATGACTTCCAGGAATGCTACAATCTATTGTACCAACTAACTGTCAAGACATGAAGTTGTAAGGCTAGGAGTCATATTGTGATGTGAATGTGTCCTTTGGTGCCCAACACCAGCAGGAAGGTAGTGGACAGGATCACATGAGAAATCTTCAGAGCCAGAAGTTAATCTGAGCAAAATTTGTCAACTCTTCCAGCTTATATACAAAAGAAACTGTCACTTCCCCCAGTTTGAAAACAGTCTTAACAATCTACATGCATTTCCTACTAGCTGAAACAAACTCCCTAACTGCATTTTCCTTTCTTGCTTTCTCAATTCCTGGTCCTGTGCTGCTGACTCAGCATGCAGGCTGGGTCCCAGGACCCAGAGGGGGTCCTGTAGGACCATCCAACAGAGTTCCTGGCTGTGTGCAGGGTAGAAATCAAACTCAAGCCAGCAAGATGTGAAAACAGTTTATTGAAGGTATAGAGAGATTTCAGGTACAGACAGATGTCTGGGGACCATTGAGGATTGTGGTCTGGTGTACATGTATTTTCGGCATCCAGGAACTGAGTAGAACAAAAACAAGGGCCCAGGAGTTACCTTGGAGCCAGGGATCTGGGCATAGAGATGTCGAGCACTGATGGTCTGGAATATGATGAATATGATGGCTTTCCCCAGTCATTCTCACCTGGTCCTTCCTTAGATGTTATCTATCTAAAGAAATCATTGACTGCTTGTCCCTTACGTGGAGGAATACACTATTTGCATTTTGAGGCATGTGTAAAGTGGGGGTGCAGGTCCTAGCAAGAATGGAAACAGGAAAAGGAACCAAAAGCAGGTTTTATGGAGTCCTTCAGTTTCCCTATCTCACAGAGTTTGAACCTGTGCAGATGACACCCAACTGAGTGACGTTACAAATTCCTGCCGTCTAATAAGATTTAAAATAGCCCATCACTCTTACTCAGCTGTCTATTCATCCATCTTTGATGAACTATCAAATTTCCTCATAAAATTATTCTAAAATTTTTTCCTTAATCTCACTGGGATACTAACTCACACCCACATGACATCCACAATTGATACATGGTTACAGTTACCAACTATCCCTGTTTTCCCTGGACCGAGGGATTTCCAGGGATATGAGACTATCAGGGCTAAAATGAGAAAAGTGTTGGCTAAACTGAGATGAGTTGCTCGTCCTATGTATTCCTGTCTTATTTATCAAGAATAACAATCTAAATGACAGCTAATGGGACTTTAATCTTCTCTGTGCCATACAATTACGCTTTGTTTTTCCCACCTGCTGGTCATTTATTCCCACGTGAGGAAAAATTATTTTTCCTTCTTTTTAGATATGATCCCTACAGCTGTGTCCTGCTACATTGGCCTTTGTCTTTGGAATCCTGCCTTTTCAACTGACATCTCCTTTTTGTCATTTTAAATGTTACCCTTTCACCAAGTTTCCTCCTTTCATCTATAACAACTTCCCTTGGCCTTTTTCTACTTATGCTATCATTCTATCTCTCCTTCCCTCTTATAACAGATTTCTCGAAAGTACCCTATGATCTCTGAATTCCATCATTACTTACCTTGCTTTTGTTGTCAGCATTTCACTGAAACAATTCTCTTAAGATTCTCTTAATAGTTCTCTAAACAATCGCCAAGTGGTTCAACAGAGTCTGTTGCTTTTTATCCTTCTGGTCCTTTGGATTCTCTGATGCATTTTCCCTTGTTAATTTTCTTGAAATGCTTTTCTGTCTTGGCTTCTTTACATGGCTCCCCACCCCAAAACTCCCTTTAGCTCTCATTCTTTCCTTTTGTTGCCTCTACTGATTTCTTTTCCTTTTTCCATCCTCTAAAAGTTGCTGTTCATCAGTGTGTTGGGTTTAATATTTTCTGTATATGTTCTACTCATTGGCATTTTATGTATTTTCATAAGTTTAACAATTATGTCAAAGATGGTTCCAAACCTTGCATCTTTATATCCAGACCCTTCTTGAGACTGGATAATTTATTCTTAGCTCTACCTTGGATATCTTTTAACAGAAATCCTTCTAAGTTCTAAACTTAGAATGTCTAAGTACAAGATGAGGATATGTTTTTTTTCTCCACACAAAAAAGCTCCTCTTCCTAAGTCCTCTGTTTCTTTTAATAGTATGTCTGTTTTGAGGCACCTGGGTGGCTCAGCCCATTAAGCATCCAATTTCTGATTTCGGCTCAGGTCGTGATCTCACAGTTTGTGAGTTTGAGCCTTGCATCAGACTCTAAGCTGCCTGCAGTGCCTGCTTGGGGTCTCCCTCTCTCGGCCCCTTTCCTGCTCACTCTCTGTCTCTCTCTCAAAATAAATAAAAATAAACTTTAAAAATATATTTAAAAATAGTATGTCTGTTTTTGTAGTCATTTGTGCTCAGAAACTTGAGATTACATTTCTCCATCCTAGGGCGTTCCTTTCTCCTAATACAAATTTAATCAATTGTCAAGCCATGTGGAGTCTAACTCAGAAATGGCTCTTGCTTTTTTTTTTTTTTTTAAATCCAGGCCTCCTGCCCTACGTTAGGCCCTCATGACATCATATTAACTTCATGTCCTCATCCGTATTCCCTATTCCCATTTCTCATGTTTCACCACCAATTCATTCTGCACTCTGCTTCCTTAGACTGACTTTCCAGCTTCTCTAAAATATGGCTTACAACTACTTTTTTAAACCCTTACTCTCTCCTAGTCATCCCTTGAACATGTATGTGCTCCTTTCAAAGTGGTCTTCTAGTTATTATTTAAATATCTTCTGTGATAAATCAGTGTATTGCCTTGTGCCCATGCTTCTTTCTATTTAGAGTGACACTATCCCATTGTAGGCTTTTAAAATTCATGTTTAAAATTCATGATTAAAATTCATGACACTTCCTCTAATATCTTCTGAATCCTTCATCATTTGTGGCCTTTTGATCATTTTCCTCTATTACTTTCTTTTGTTATCTTCTTTTAGTATGAACCATACGATATCCTCCTGAAATTAAAATTCTGAGATGACAGAGACTGTCAGACATTTTCATATGCTCTTTATAGTGACTTGTGCCCAGTTGATACTCAATCAATGTTGGTTGAAATGTAATGGCTTTTAATTTTATATGTTTCAGACCGGAAATATTATTTCAGAAGATCATGAAATTGCACTTGTTTCTACTTGCTGATTGGAAAGGCGACAGCATAGCTGAAGCAAATAGTCACCAGGTGGCAGTGCTACAGAGCTCTTCCTAACTTACTGCATTCTCTGATAGAATTCTCTGGATAGAAATAATTTACTAGGACATTTTCTGCCCTGATCTATACAAAATCACAGAATCATAGGTATTGGCTTTGGAAGACCCTTATGTCCTGCATTCTAGGTGTCAAGATGAGGAAACTAAGGTCCAGAGGGTGTGTTTGTGTGTGTGTGTGTGTGTGTGTGTGTGTGTGTGTGGAGAGAGAGAGAGAAAGAGAGAGAGAGAGAGTGAGCTAGAGAGGATTTTCAGTTATTTAGGTTTTTTTTTTTTTATAGATCAGGAAAATGAAGTCATGACCAAGGAGATGTATTAGTTGGAACACTTTTGATTGTGTCATCAATTCAACACAAATTGTTTTTTAAAGTTAAAAAGAAAGGGGGGCAGTTTTTGGCCCAAGTATCTGAAGAGTCCAGGGATAAGTCTAGCTTCAGGCAAGGCTGGATCTGGGGTTCCAGTCTCTAGCTTTTTATTCTGCTTTCTGCTGTGGTGGTTTTATTTCAGGTTTTTCATTTCCAAGCCACTCTTGTCTTTTGTTATCCTTACTGGTAGGTGTATCTGCAGAGAACATAATTTTCTTTCCTAACAGTTTCAACAAGAACCCCGGAATTGAGTCTCATTAGGCAGACATGGGTCATGTTCCAGCTGGAGCAAAGGCACCATTCCTCTCTCTGAGAAATGGAGGTTGGTTTGGGGCAAGGTCAACATGTATGGTTTTCCATGAATAGTTTTTCATTTCAGGATGGTGCCCAGCTGAGGTGGTGACTGGGCACTGAAGTCTAGCTGGGCTCCACTTGCCAAGACATGTGGGGCATTGGGGCTGCATCTGCTTAGATGGGAAACTTTTTCTAATGTGCCTCAGGTCACTGTATTCAAAAGAAAGAATGAAAGCTGAGTAGGTTTGAACAAAAATGTCCACTTCTGGTGGCAATGAAAAAAATTATGGTTAGATGTGTTTTCCTTTTTCTTTATTTCTATTTCTAAATGGGAAGAATGATTGCGTTGGTGGTGTGGTGTGGTGATTTAGAGTCAGAATGCCAACTTGGGATCTTGGCTCTGCCAAATGTTAGCTGTGCGAATTGAGAGGAGTTTTAATATTTCTCAGCTTCAGTTTACTTATAGATAATACTACATTTCAGGAAGGATGAAGGATTAAATGAAACATAAAAGCCCATCACAGAGCCTGGACACAGTAACAGCGCAATTAATGTTAATTAATTGTGGCAGTTTTTAACGTACGTTTATTTTTGGGACAGAGAGAGACAGAGCATGAACGGGGGAGGGGCAGAGAGAGAGGGAGACACAGAATCGGAAACAGGCTCCAGGCTCTGAGCCATCAGCCCAGAGCCCGACGCGGGGCTCAAACTCACGGACCATGAGATGGTGACCTGGCTGAAGTCGGACGCTTAACCGACTGCGCCACCCAGGCGCCCCATGTGGCAGTTTTTAAACATGAGTTCCAAATTCCTTGACAATCTTCTCAGAGAAGGATGGAGTCTATGTCCCCTTTTTTTGAGTTGGGAATGCTTGTGACTGCATTAAGTAGTAGAATATGGAAAAGTGACACCATGTGACCTCTGAGCCTATCACAAAATACCACATAGCTTCCTCCTGGAATGCAGCTTGAAATGCTTCTCAGAAGTTCCCTCTTGGGACACTCCCTCTTTGAATGAAGCCATCATGTGGTGAGAAGCTCGAGCCACACAGAGAGACAGATTTCCCTGCAAGCTTTCAGTGGGAGGGATATCAAAGAATTTTAGGATCGTGTTTTTAAAAATGCCATATGTTGTGTTAAGTACTATGGTGAGTGTGATTTTCCTACAAATACTTATTTCCTTGATTATTATAAAGATTGTCTGTAACTAGGATGGTTAAATTTATGTGTCAATTTGGATAGGCTTTGGTGCACAGTTGTTTAGTTAAACACCAGTCTAGGTGTTGCTGTGAAGGTAGTTTTCAAAAATGTCAAAGACCAAGCAAAGACTTGTGAGCTGAATTTGAACTCAGGACTACAACATCAACTCTTACCTGAACTTCCTGCTGCTCTGGTCTATGGATTTCAGGCTTGCTAGCTCCCACAAATGCATGATCCAATTCCCTAAAATAAATACCCCCCACGCCCCATATATGTCATTATATATATTATATGTATAATATAATATATTTATATATTATATCTTTTTTGAGAAACTTGACTAATATGATAACTAAATATAGTAATAACAAGACACAGAAATCTTTTTATCATAGAATAATTTCATTTCCATCATTAGATGATTCAGGTACTTGATATCTGAATCCACACTTTAGAATTTAGAGAGTACTTATGCAGTTGTTAAATTATTCTACATATGGTTAAGGTTTGCAGCCCTAATAAGAATTTTAGCCTCATCTCTCATAATGCTAATCTTATATCTCTTATAATTCCCATTGTATAGAGCTCAACTCAGTAAGCCTCTGGGGATTGGCAGTGTGTGAACAAGTTTGACATAGGGAGAGTAAAACGATTATTGTGAGGGCTGTGTGTCTACTTAAGCACATTCTTAACTGACATTTTTTGTTTCACTGTCTCATTGACTCATTATGTAAATGTCATTATTGGGCAATTAGTATTTGCAGGTAGGTGTGGGAGAATAGTTTCCACTATTGACATAGAGATTTGTGATCTGATGATTGGAGATGTTAGGCGACTCATTTACAAGTGTTCTCTTGGGAGAGTACATCACAGATGCAGCTTCATGATTTAATGAATTAACTCAAATTACCCATCTTTTCCCCACGTCTTACCAACTTTTATGACTCCTATGTCTACCCATCTTTATGTGTCTCATCTGAGCCCTGCTGATGGAATCAACATAACTTTTCCCAAACTTCTGTGTAATCCTACTAAAAACAATTTTTCATTTTGTTAAATTATACTGAAATTTTAAGAGGAGAAGCATGTAGTATAATGCAAAAATTAACCAAGAATCAAAAGACCTAGATTCCGATATTAGGTACCGGCTCTTTAAATTGAGAGGAGTTCCTGGACATACCCCCTAGCAGCCTCAGTTTTTATCCAAAATGACAAGTTTGCAAATTTGGATTCTACTACTTGGTAACTAGTAAATTTTTACTTGGAACTGTTTCTGAAGAAATCCTTTCTCCAAGCTGTTACAGCGAGTCTTTGCTAAGATGTTGCTAAAGGGAAACAGCTGAGATGTGTCTAATTTATAGTTTATTAATTATAACCAACTGCAGGGAAAGGAAAGCAGCTATTAGATGGGGTGGGATGAAAGAATGAATTTTTAGAAAGTATAAGACAATAAAATATATTCTTCAGATTGAGGGGTGACTGAGCAGTTGATCTGAGTTGGGAGAGAGACTAATAAAAACATAAACTGTTGCTAGAAACGAGATGAAAAATGTCTTTTAAGGCTTTTAGGGAACTAAACAATCAGTTGGAGCCTCGTTAAGACTGCAAGAAATTCTCCCATCTGATGAAAAAGGCTAAAAGATTTGGTGGCATTATCGACTAAAGGAAGGCCGTTCTAGAAACAGTGTGGATCCACGCAAATCTGCTTAGGACCTTTAGAATAAAAAGGTTTTGGGACTGCTTCAGATAAAGATGCAGCAACTTCTCTTCCTTCCATGTCTCCTATAGTGAGCCTTTGCCTGTTTTTCTCTAGTGTCATTTCTGAACCAGTGGCCCTGAGCCATTTGTGAGTACCTGGCTGACTCTGAACCTTGCCTTTTGGTTTCAGCTTTCATTGGCAGCACCATCTGCCCAGTGGGCGTCTGCATCATTCTAACTGATATGGAGCCCTACCCAGGCAGTCCAGTCTCCTGACAGGGAAAGTCCATGCTATTAAAAATTCAGTTATCTCCAGCTGTAGCTGTTGGAAGTAGAAAATTCCCTTAACTGGGAAGACACTTGCAGCAGTCCACAATAAAAAAATGCCAAAGCTCGTTCTAAGAAAATTCTCATTGAGAATATGAGTTTTCTTTGTAGACGTGATGATGAATAGAGCCCATGAAGTGCCTGGCTTTTTATATATGTATTAGTGTATTCTCATGGCAACTTTGCAAGTATTTACTGCTATACCCAGTTCACAAAAAGAAACTGAAGTTCAAAGAGCTTATTAGAATGTCAGAATTACAGATAATGAAAAGCATCAGTATTCAAACCTAGCATAGCTATCTAACTCTTTCCCCTACTTTGCTAAGCCTGCATGGCTCTGAATGTGCTACTTAGTTTTCTGTGTCATTTTACAATAACTAAATTAAAAATTGTAGTACTTGGTCTGTAAGGTTGTCATTTCTTTACTGAAATGTATTTACTAATGGCTAAAACTTGTAAGCCTAAAGACTTGATAGAATAAAAAAGGTAGAACTAAAAGTTCAAGTACTTGGCCTAAAAAGTAACTTTTTAATAAAAATCACTTCATGCCTCTGAGACATTTTATTTGTAAGATATTTTGCAAAGTTTTTAAGATTCAATGTGTCTAATGAACAAACTGCACCTCTCGTCTCCCATACTGCATCATCAACTGTGAAGGGACCTTATTTATTTTATTCTCTAGTTTTCTGGAAGAATCACTTAATTTCTGATTCTGACAAACAGCATGAAACTGTTCAAATAACTGTCTCTAAAATGATAATTTTTATATTCATGGTACCTTTTGAGTATTACTGACATATTCTCATGTGATGACTTGGATTGACAACACGGAAAAACTATTTTCCCTCCTGATTTGCTCTTTGTGGAAGACTAGGTTCCAAATGGATATGTTTACTTGAGTGTTGAAAGGTACTATTGAAATAATGTGAGAAAAATCCCATTTTAAGAACTATGTTACCAGATTACTTTAAATTTCTCCCAATGTGTTAATAAAATGCAAAGCTGGAACTGGGCTTTTTTGTGCTAGAGGCAATTTTTCTCTAGAGGTTTCTTTTCCTCTGCTTTGCTTTATGGAGTGTCAGATCATGGAGTCTTCTTTGGAATCCTAGGTAAAGCTCTTTTAAAGCAGGAATTGTTTCTTGCTTATCCTTGAATAAGCCAGGAAAGTAGCCATCTGTCTTGCTTAAGGGTTCTTAATTTTGATAATCTTATTAGCTTGGTCTTAGCTTATTGCTTTGGTCAGGTACTTTGCTAAGCATTTATCATGCATTATTACAATCCTATCAGGTGCTATTGTTATCCTCATTCTATAGAAAAGGAATCTAAGAATCAGAGATGTTGAGGACTTGCCCAATTTCATGCAGCTAGAAAGTGGTGCAGCTAGAATTTGACCCAGACCTTTCCATGTCCAAGATCCAGGCTTTTTTTTTTTTCTTTTTAATTTAACTTCATGTTAGTTAACATATGGTGTAGTATCTATTTCAGGAGTAGTGTTTAGTGATTTGTCACTTACATATAATAACCAATGCTCATCCCAACAAGTGCCCTCTTTAAATGCCCATCCCCCATTTGGTCCATTCTCCCACTCGCCTCCCCTCCAGCATCCCTCAGTTTGTTCTCTATATTTAGGAGTCTCCTATGGTTTGTCTCCCTCTCATTTTTATCTATTTTGTTTTTCCTCCCCTTCCCCTATGTTCATCTGTTTTTTTTCTTATGAGTAATATATGATATTTGTCTTTCTCTTAGTGATTATTTCACTTAGCATAATACACTCTAATTCTATCCACACTGATACAAATGACAAAATTTCATCCTTTTTGATGGTACTTGGTCTCTAAGGTTGTCACTGCTTTCCTGAATGTATTTACTATAGACTAGAAATTGTAAGCCTAAGACTTGGTAGAATAAAAAAGGTAGAACTAAAAGATCAAGTACTTGGACTAAGAAATGACTTATATGTATGTTACATGGAACATATTTACTTAATTTCTGATTCTGACAAAAAGCACGAAACTGTTCAAGTAACTGTGTATATATTACTATATATATAGCAATAACTTGATATATATATAACTTGATATATATCATATATGTATCATATATACATCATATATACATGTGTCATATGTATATATGTACTTGATATATATAACTTGATATATATACATACATATACATACATATACATATATACATATTCATATACATATATATATATATATACATATACATAACTTTATATATATATGTATATCATATACACACTGTGTATATCATATACATACCACATCTTCTTTATCCATTCATCAGTCGATGGACATTTGGGCACTTTCCATAATTTGGCTATTGTTGATAGCCCTGCTATAAGCATTGGGATACATGTGCCCCTTTGAATCAGCATTTTTTATCCTTTGGATAAATACCTAGTAGTGCAATTGCTGGGTTGTAGGGTAGTTCTATTTTTAACTTTTTGAGGAACCTCCATACTGTTTCCCAGAGTGGCTATACCACCAGAGTGGAAGAGGGTTCCTCTTTCTCTGCATCCTCACCAACACTTGTTGTTTCTTGTGTTGTTAATTTTAGCCATTCTGAGGTGACATCTCATTGTAGTTTTGATTTGTATTTCCCTGATGATGAGTGATGTTGAGCATCTTTTCATGTGCCTGTTAGCCATCTGGATGTCTTATTTGGAAAAATGTCTAATGTCTTATGCCCATTTTTTTAACTGGATTGTTTGTTTTGGATGTGGAATTTGAAAAGTTCTTTATAGATTTTGGATGCTAACCCTTTATCAGATATGTATGTCATTTGCAATATCTTCTCCATTCTAAAGGTTGCCTATAGTTTTGCTGATTGTTTCCTTTGCTGTGCAGAAGCTTTTTATCTTGATGAGGTCCCAGTAGTTCACATTTGCTTTTGTTTCCCTTCACTCCAGAGACATGCCTAGTAGGAAGTTGCATACAGCCAAAGTCAAAGAGGTTGCTGCCTGTGTTGTCCTCCAGGATTTTCATGATTTCCTGCTTTACATTTTTAGGTCTTTCATCCATTTGAATTTATTTTTGTGTATGGTATAAGAAAGTGGTTTAGTTTCATTCTTCTACATGTTGCTGTCCAGTTTTCCCAACACCATTTGTTGAAGAGACTGTCTTTTTATCCATTGGATATCTGTATGCTGAAAACTATAGAATTGCTTATGAAAGAAATTGAAGAAGACACAAAGAAATGAAAAAACATTCCATGCTCATGGATTGGAAGAACAAATATTGTCAAAATGTGTGTACTATCCAAAGCAATCTACACATCCAATGCGGTCCCTATCAAAATAACACCAGCATTTTTCACTGAAGCTAGAACAAACAATCCTAAAATTTGTGTAGAACCAGAAAAGACCCCTAATAGCCAAAGTAATCTTGAAAAAGAATATCAGATCTGGAGGCATCACAATTTCAGACTTCAAGCTGTATTACAAAACCGTAATCATCAAGACAGTATGGTACTGGTACAAAAACAGACACATAGATCAATGGAACAGAATAGAGAACCAGAAATGGACCCACAAATGTATGGCCAACTAATCTTTGACAAAGCAGGTAAGAATATCCAATGGAAAGAAAAGATCCAGGCTCTTAGCCTCAGTGGTGTACTGCCACCTGTGGCCATGGAGTCCCTTGTATTTCATCAGAGATCTATTGAACCTAAATCTGTCTTCATGAGACTTGCAAGAATAATTTTTAATTTTTTAAATATTTACTACATTTTGACTTGAAAGTAATGATGCTATTTTCTTAGTTTCTCTATCTTTCTCTCTTTTTTATTTTTTTAATGTTTATTTATTTTTGAGAGAGAAAGAGAGAGAGAGAGAAAGAGAGAGCAAGTGAGTGAGGGGCAGAGAGAGAGGGAGACACAGAATGTGAAGCAAGCTCCAGGCTCCGACCTATCAACATAGATCCCAACACAAGGCCCCAACCCACAGACCGTGAGATCATAACTTGAGCTGAAGTCAGACACTTAACCAACTGAGCCACCCAGGTGCCCCTCTATCTTTCTCTTTGGACAAAGAATTTTTAGTACTTGGAGTTGATTTTAGGTTTCTACAAATATTTTGTTTGAGCTTTTACACACTGTATTTTTTTACACACTGAATATTTTGTCTTCCATGAATATTTCTTAACTGTTGGTCCATGACTCAATGAACAGGAAAATATAGTCACTGAGTTGAAAAATAATACTAATAGCATAAAACTTAATGAGTCAGTTTAGGTCTTTTCTTTTCTTTTCTTTTCTTTTTTTTGGTTTCAATCAAAAACTTAGAAAATTTTAGCTATTTCTATAAAAATATTCATATTGCAGGAAGAGTTAATGAGTTTTTTAATAAAATATGAAGTCAGAAGTCATTAGCCTTACGTTATCATCCAAATTTTCCTTTTGATTTATTACGTGGGATAGAATAAATTTTCTTCTGCTCCCCTTTACTCCCAGTTCTCCTCTTCTTCTTTCTCCTCTTCCTTGTAGCTTTTATTTCAATGTCTGAAAAGTCGCCATGACATAATTTTTTCAGTTTTGTTGAGATATAAAATATATATATAACATTATATTAGTTTAAGCTGTACAACATAATGATTTGATATATGTATATACTGCAAAATGATTATCACAATATGTTTAGTTAACATTCATAACCTCACATACTTAACAATTTTTGTGTGTGTGTGATGAGAACCTGTAAGATATATTTGGTTAGTGTCACCTAACCAAATAAGAGTTTGTCTACCCGATATGCAGGAGGCCAATAAAAACTAACACTGAGCTTTTGCAGTGAAGAAAGATAAGTTATTTGTTGGTGTGGCATGACCCAGGAGAATGGGGAGCTAATGTTCTACAGTCCTGAACTCCCCAATGGCTTGCAAGTAAGGGTTTTAAAGAGCAAAAGTTTAGGGCAGTGGTCTCCTGAGAGGTTGGACGCTGTTGATTGGAGGCCCGTGATTCATGCTAGCAGGTGCTCTGGTGCCAGTTTTTCTGGTCCCCCAAAGATCTTTTCCATCTCAAGAAACTTGAAATTTGAAAAATATCTTTATTCTGTATGTTGAAGATTTCATTAGGTACATCTGGTGATTGATCCTATCTTTAACATAGTGCTGATTAACTACTTGTAAGCTAGTAGGGTTGCATTTTGACAGCTTCCTGGACTGGCCTAGCCATGCTTGAAGGCAATATGACCTTCATTGTTCATGTCTTCATCTGAACTGACAAGATGAATGCCAGTTTCATTAGCAACTTGCAAATATACAGTACAGAATTATTAACTATAGTCACCTTGTTGTATATTGCATCCCCAGAACTTATTTATCTTACAACTATAAGTTTGTACCTTTTGACCACCTTCACCCATTTATCCCCTTCCCCTGCCCCCTTGGGCAGCCACCAATCTGTTCTCTGTTTCCATGAGTTGTGTTTTTTTTAATATTGATAGATAAGTGAGATCATACAGTATTTGTCTTTTTCTGCCTGACTTATTTCATATAGCATAATGCTTTCAAGCTTTATCCATGTTGCTGTAAATGGCAGAATTTTCTTGACAGAAGAAACAATAACAGCAGCTACTATTTATTGAATGATCACTATATGCCATATACTATGATAGATACTTTGTACATATTATTTTATTTACAATAATAATATAAGATAGACAGTGATGTTATCTATATTTCACAGATGAAGAAACAGAGGCTCAGATAGGAAGGTTGGTTGGCAGAAGTCCACATAGCTAAGTCATTGGGACAGCCTGAACAAGAACCCCCATCTGTCCAGTGCCTAAGATGTTATCCTAAACCATTGTGCTCTTCATCAAGGCTGTAATAGTAACCTAAAAGAACACATCCTAAAATTAACCATCTTCCTTCCTTGGAATTAAATATGCAATTGGTAGTTCATTCCTATGAAATATATTAGGACTAATGGATAAAGAAGATGTGGTTTGTATATATAATAGAATACTACTTGGTGATGAAAAAGAATGAAATCTTGCCATTTTCAGCAATGTGGATGGAACTGGAGGGTATTATGCTAACTGAAATAAATAAGTCAGTCAGAGAAAGACAGGTATCATATGATTTCACTCATATCTGGAATAAAGGAACTTAACAGAAGACCATAGGGGAAGGGAAGGTAAAGTAAGTTACAAACAGAGAGGGAGGCAAACCATAGAGACTCTTTTTTTAAAAATTTTTTTAAATATTTATTTATTCTTCAGAGAGAGAGAGAGACAGAGCATGAGTGAGGGAGAGGCAGACAGAGAGAGGGACACAGAATCCAAAGCAGGCTCCAGGCTCCGAGCTGTCAGCACAGAGCCCGACGCAGGGCTCGAACCCATGAACTGTGAGATCATGACCTGAGCAGAAGTTGGACACTCAACTGACTTAGCCACCCAGGCGCCCCCAAACCATAAGAGACTCTTAAATACAGAGAATAAACTGAGGGTTGATGAGGGTAGGGCACTAGGGGAGGTGGGTGATGGGCAATGAGGAGGGCACCTGTTGGGATGAATACTGGGTGTTGTATGTAAGTAATGAATCACAGGAATCCATTCCTGAAGCCAAGACTACACTGTATGTTAGCTAACTTGACAAATAAATAAATAAATAAATAAATAAATAAATAAAATTACTTACCTAAAACTCAAAAAAAGAAAAACCATAAAGAAATATACTAGGACTGTATACCAAAGGATCGAAACCTTTTAAAATATTAGAAATATATTTTATTGAAGAGCTCATTAATATGAGAAAATAATAAGCATTCAACTACTTTGAGTTAAAAATTTTTGAGATTTTAACAAATAAAAATTAAGTAAAACCTATATTTAAGGAGTTATAGCAACATTTTTAATGTTTGGAGAATATTAAGGTTTGGAGGGACTGATGTTTCTTCACTGTTGTTGTAAAAGTTCATGGCCAGTTCTGTTTGCAATAGAGAGTTCTGTTTACTAATTTCAGAGTGGATGAAAAGTTCAGAGACTTTTACAACTGGAAGAGACTTTAGAAGTCATTCAGACACATAACTTCAGGAGGTTTAGCTCAGTGGTAGAGCATTTGACTACAGACACATAACTTGAAGTTTTCCAGGCAGATGCTTGTCTTATTTTTTCTTAAACACCTTCAGTGATGGAATATGTTCTACCTCCTGGGGCATCACATTTTATTTTACAGCTCTTGTTACTTCTTTCTTTCAATTTAGTCCAAATCTATATCTGTAATTTTCACCCCATTGCTCCCTTTTCTATCCTTTTCTAAATTACAGCTCAGATCTTCTCATTTTCTAGTGCCTATCCCCCTCTCCCCTCTTTCTGTTCTTTCCATTTGCTCCTTATGTAATTCTGGGTCCTTTTGTCATTATAATGGATTTTCACGGTATATCCTTCATTAAAAAAAAGTTTGTTCTTAATTGTATGGTTCCAAACCAAAGACAATGCTCAAAGAACTGTTAGTAAACCGTAGAATGAAACAGTGCTGTTATCTTTCTTCATCTATATACCATATTTTATGTAAATAATATATACAAAGACTGAATGTGATAATTTCATGCAAACATTGGAAGGACTACTTAAAAACTCTGGGCATTAAACATATATATTTGGGATTTGGGACTGGAAAAAGAGAAGATTAGTGGAATCAGAAAGTAAATTGTTGAAAAGCTTGAGAAAGAGGCTGCTGAGATGGGAAAGGTCTCCCTCGTATACCTACCCGAGTCTTGGGAAAATGTCTGTGAATGTGGTATTACTATTAACATCTCCCTGTGGAAAATGGAAGACATACAAACACTATGTGAGCCACACTGATACCTTGGGACATAGAGAATTAATTTTAATAAATCTGATTGTAGATGCCTCATTTTTTTGCATTTATAGCTGGCACTTGAAGGAATATTTTTCTAGTTTACATGCTTTTTAAAACAGTGATTGTTGGTGTTAGCAAATGTATTCCACCAAACCATTATAGATTCTGACAAGATATGAGGAAATTGTCATGAGAATCAACAATTTAAGAAAGCTGACTAAAATGCACACAAGTAACATTTATGCCAGTTTTTTTTTTTTAATTGTGACAAAATTCTGGAGCCAAGTTCTAATATGCTTTTGCTCATGGGATAAGTTTTGGATTACATCCTGTCACCAATTTAGCCAACTTACAAAATCTACTATCTATTCTTCCACAATATCTTTAAATTTGGAATAAGCCATTACCATGGGCTTCATGGAGATTAGTGTTCTAAGATCAAGCATAGTGCTTTCCTGCTCCAGTCAATTGGTCAACTGAAGTAAGTCTGCTATATAACACCATAACAGCTTAAGCACAGTTAGTTCACCAGGAGACAATATGGGCTTCACCACTGACGATGTGTCTGCAGAGTGCCTAGTGCAACAAGAATGCCCATGAATGGCAACAACTTGTTTCACCGTGTAAGTTTTCATCCTGAACCAACCAGGTCAAAGCAGACCTGACTCTGTTTTTGAGTTTGGTTTTGTTTTTCTCACATTGTTTACAAGTTTACTTGGCTTAAGGGGAAGATGCCCATCTTGATAAGAAGCTGAAAGGAGGACTCAAATCCTTGAAAGCAGGTATTGTCTATGATATTGAGGCATTTTCATGTAAATTCATTTGTGTGGTGTTGTGTTTAAGGCATGTCTGGAAGGCTGAAGGAGATGGTAAGAGACAATCTTGCAGATCTCTAGCTAGTACAATCTAAATCAGAGGAGTGGCCTCAGAAATGTTTATCTCAAATAACCATTCAAGTTTCATAGTATAAAATACATGAATGATGACAATACATTGTAAACATTGGAAGGAAAAATGTTTGTGGATCATTTGTTTTGTTGTTATTATTAGGTTTTGAAATGTATATATATATATACATACATATATATATACATATACACACGTATGTATGTATATATATATATGCACACACATATGTATATGTATGTATATATTTTATTTTTTTAATGTTTATTTTTGAGAGAGAGAAACAGGCAGACAGAGCATGAGTGGATGAGGGGCAGAGAGAGGGAGACACAGAATCTGAAGCAGGCTCTAGGCTCTGAGCCATCAGCACAGAGCCTAACATGAGGCTTGAACCATGATCCGTGAGATCATGACCTGAGCTGAAGTTGGACGCTTAATCGACTGAGCCATTCGAGAGCCCCTGAAATTTATATTTTTATGTGGAAACAATTTAATGAAAATATCTTTACCAATTACAAAATTATTTTCAAGATTTCCAAACACACAAAAGCAGAGAGCATAATAAAACCCATATACTCATTACTCAGCTTCAATAATTATCAACATTTTGTCATTCTGTTTCATTTATTCATTTCCTTCTCTTTTATTTTTCAAAATATTTTAAACACACACACACACATATATGAGAAGATATACATATACATATGTATATCAGATATACATATTTATCCTGTTATATATTAAGAAGATACACACAGATACAGATACACACATGCACAGTGTCTTCTTTAAAAAAATTTTTTTTTTACATTTATTTATTTTTGAGAGACAGAGAGAGACAGAGCACAAGTGGACAGGGGCAGAGAAAGAGGGAGACCCAGACTCCAAAGCAGGCTCCAGGCTCTGAGCTGTCAGCACAGAACCCGAGTGGGGCTAAACTCACAAACTGTGCGATCATGACCTGTGTTGAATTCAGACGCTTAACCAACTGAACCACCCAGGCTCCCCTCACAGTGTCTTCCTGAACGAGTATCAACATGTAGCACTTTTGCTTTGCTCTTGTTGACATGTATGGTTTACATATCTCACAAATTAAGGAACTGGGGACACTCTTAGGTAACATGCTTCTCTCTTCCCAGCCCCGATTCCACTCCTGCACTCCCTCTCACTGTGCTACCTAGGCTATCCTTGCCATGGCACCTGTGTCTTCACATGCAGGCATTCCGTCTGGGGACATAACAAGTCCCTTCTAGTTTATGCACCAACTAGGGTAGGGTCCCACTGACTGGTCCTTTACCTAAGGATCAAGTGTGGAGTTTGAAGAAAGTCAAACATTGGCTTAGAGAAGGAGGGCAACAATGAGAATTCAGAAGAAAGAGAAAGAAACAGATTTGTAATTATTTGCTGTTTGTGTTTGTGAAGGTTTCCTGAATGGAAATCTGGTTTAAATTGTACTTTAAAGGAAATCTATATAACATAGCCCCTTTGATTCTGAAATTTAATTAATCAATGACAATGAAATTTCCAAAGCTTTCAAAGAAATTTTTGAAATTAAGGCAAATGTAAAAAGGCTTTTATGTAAAATATTGTGATTTTACACTTATTCTGAAATTCCCTGTAGCTTATTGTGATATGGAAATTATAATACCGTTTTTTGTTCTGCTCCTTTGTTTCTTTTCCTATGATTAATGGCTTTACAGGGAGAGAAGTCTGTTTCATTTAAATCTTTTTTTTTAAGTTTATTTATTTATTTTGAGAGAGAGAAAGAGTGCAAGTGGGGGGAGGGCCGGAGAGAGAGAGAGAGGGAGAGAGAGAATTCCAATCAGGCTCCACGCTGTCAGCACAGAGCCCCATGTGGGGCTTGAACTCATGAACCGAGAGATTGTGTTCTTAGCCAAAACCAAGAGTCGGTTGCTTAACCAACTGAGCCACCCAGGCACTCTGGAAATGTTTCATTTAAAATTACTTTCTGTAGGGGTACCTGGGTGGCTCAGTTGGTCAAGTGTCCGACTTCGGCTTAGGTCATGATCTCACAGTTCGTGAGTTCCAGCCCCATGTGGGGCTCTGTGCTGACAGCTCAGAGCCTGGAGCCTGCTTCAGATTCTGTGTCTCCCTCTCTCTCTGCTCCTTCCCTGCTCATGCTCTGTCTCTCTCTGTCTCAAAAATAAATAAACGTTAAAAAAAATTACTTTCTGTAAATGGCATTAAATTTTATTTTGCAAATCATTCTGTTCCCACTCAGCTCTATTTTTGCAAAATTATCCTAAAGTTTCCCTGAAAAATCAAGTTAAAAAATTATAGGTACTTAATTAAAGATTATAGCTTAGTTTCATAAAGAATCCAGAAATGACAGGGGTGCCTGGGTGGCTCAGCCAGTTAAGTGGATGACTTTGGCTCAGTCTATGGTCTTGCGGTTTAGAGTTTGAGCCCTGCGTTGGCTCGATGCTGACAACTCAGAACCTGGAGCCTGCTACGGATTTGTGTCTCCCTTTCTCTCTGCCCCTCCCCCATTCTCGCTCTGCCTCTCTCTCTCTCAAAAATAAATAAGCAATAAAAAATGTAAACAATCCAGAAATGACAAGAGCATTTAACATTTTTCCCTGGTTTCTTCTCAAAAACCAATGTAACTTTTGAATTTTATGCATAAAGTTCCAAAATTATGTAATTTAAAAAATAGAGACTTTAGTATAAGGCATAGTAATCACAAAACACAAAATAGGAATAATCAGCATGCTCTTTACTAAGTGTGACATAAAACTCAATTAATAATACAGCAATACAATTGCTCTTCCCTACAAGTGCAGTTTAAATCAAAATTTTTGACTAATTATAGATTAGAGCTTATGCTTAATCATAAAAAAAATCAATATTTTTAAGCTGCATCTGCATTCAGAAAACTTTGATGTTTTTTCCATTATGATTTGTGACTCAGATTTTTCTCTTCTCACTAGTGCTTATTTAACGATTGTCTGTTATGTTCATCCCACCTCCACTGTCTGCTAGGAATCCTTCCCTAAATATTTCAGCTTTGAATGGTCTTCCCCTTTCTTGAATTCTTGTTGAAAATTAAAAATTTTGTCAAAACCAGCAGTTAGCACCTACTATTTAAAATTATTAATTAATTGTTTTATGTCTATTTTATGTGCCATTTACTTATAATCTCAGTGTTTCCATTTCTGAGAAAAACTAAACATTCATCATAAGAGAAATGTAGGACTCAACATAATACTGCTCGGTGGTTTTACAATATAACCTATCATTTAAAAGTCCCAATAATTTGGGTTAATTTTTAACACTTGAACTATGAAGCTTTAATCTTATAACCCAGTTTTAAGCACAATGAGTGAATAATTCTTAATATTAGGAATTCAGGAATTGTTGAATGTTATAGAACAATGAGTTACATACAATCAATTAACAATTCTTCCAGCAAATGAGTATAATCAAGACCCACAGGAATTTATCTTTTGAGTGGTAAATTCATTAAAAGGCAGCCTGTGTTCCCTTCATTGTTTTCAACAAATATATTTATTCAATTCCTGCCAGTAAAAATGATTTTTCCTTAAGTACTCTAATTAAAATTCTATTTAAGTACTTAATCCTTTTAACCTATAAACAATATACTTCCTTAATGTGTATTTGTACATTCAAATTATTCTTCAGTGTAATGTGGGGTTATATACTTTCCCGGTGTAGTTTGAAGTTTGCTTAGAAATAGTACATGTTTTGTCTATGGCAAGATTTCACATGAGTATAAGGCTTACACCCCAGTTAATCTGGAGGAATGTTTATCTTGAGTATGTCTGTTTTATTCACACATACATAGTTCCTTTTTTTCTTTGTCTGACAGATTATCTTTCTTATGAAAAATTTTAGTTTTTGATAAATGTAATTTAACCATTCTGTACCTCAGTTTCTTCATCTATCACGTGACAGTAACAGTGGTTCCTTCTTCATCAGATGTTGTTTGCATTACATGTATCTTATACTTATAAAGCACTCTAAGTGGAGTCTGGCACATGGTGAAGAAATGTAGCTATTATAACTGTTAGTTGTGGTGGCTGATGAAAGTGCTATCACAAAACAACACTAGTTGAAATAATGTGAAATAATCAATATGTCTGATTTTTACCTCTGTAGAATCTACAGTAATGAGTGGTCATTTTGCTGACATAGAATAACAACAATTTGGTGGGTTTTTTTCTGTCTGTTCCATGAGGACCTTTGAGTGAACTAAAAATTCAACCTTATATACAAAAGTATTTGCATTAAAGCACTATCAGGCAGCAAAAATTTCAGCAGGTGGAAATATATTAACAGCAGGAAATTATATTACATCTCACTTTTTTCATATATTTATATATTTTTATATCTTTTTCATTAAAATTTTTATTTCTCTCAATTTGTGGAATTATATCTCAAATAATTCAACATCCTGGTCCATCTGTTGATGCTATTGAATGAAAGGAACATTTTCTAGAGCTATTATACTGTGAACCAATCAGAGAGAGGCTGAGAAGTTATACTCTGGACTGAGAGTCAGTAATGCAATAATTTATTTTTAAAGGAATGAAGTTTCTTCACACGAGCAAAGAATCTTATATTGGGCCCCAGAAATATTCCATATAGAGTGAAAAGCCAAGATATCACGATTTTTTTTAAAAGAAAGGTCTATACTCATTAGGCTGTTTTACATGGACAACTTCTGTACAGTATAATCCAACTACTACTAATTGTAGTGAATGAGTGATTTAATTGCAAATGAAATAAATTATAAACAAAGATGGTATGTTTTTCTCCACCTAGGCTATCACATTCTTCATAATTGCCTTAAAATATTACAAGTTCTGCCTTAGGGAAGATTCACCCAAAAATTGTGTTATTGTATTAGGTTTGTGAATTTAGAAAATGTTAAATTGAGAAACTCCTTGACTCGTTACAGAATATGTTTGCTACCTCTCTTTTAGAGTTTATTATTGTGAATGGGAATGATATTTGCACATTAACCTATAGTTCTGACAATACAAATCAAGACGTGAAATGTCTTTATATTTGAAAAGTGTTTGTTTTTTAGACAGAAAACCAGGGAAAGAATGTACTGCTAATATGCCCATGCCTTCACAGTCCACTACTCTTAGCCAACCAAAAAAACACCTTCCTCCCAGAAAACCAAACCCCATATCTGTCAGGTCTAGACCAGTGTTTGGTTTAAGACTTATAATTTTCTTAACTCTCAAGTTAAGATTTCTTTGATTGTAAGAAATAGACTTCTAAAAAAATTTTTTTTAACGTTTATTTTTGAGACACAGAGAGAGACAGAGCATGAGCATGGGAGGTGCAGAGAGAAAGAGAGGGAGACACAGAATCCAAAGCAGGTTCCAGGCTCTGAGCTGTCAGCACAGAGCCCAACACAGAGCTTGAACCCACAGACTGTGAGATCATGACCTGAGCCAAAGTCGGACACTTAACTGACTGAGCCACCCAGGCGCCCCGTGAGGAATAGATTTCTAAATATAACTCCATAGATTGCCAATGCTTGCTATACTTGGAAACAAATTATTTTTTATTATTCCAAAAATAAAACAACTGCCAAAAACTGAGCAGTTGCTATCATTACATTCATTTAAAAGAATATGTCACAGACTTTGAAAGTAATTCTAAAAAGAATAGAAACAGCTTCAACAATAGAAGTGTTATCAAATTGTGTGTGGTGAGCTGAAAACATCATTCACTCCTGATTTGTGCATTTATATTCTACTTTATGGTCAAAAGGTTTGTGAGAGCTTAACACTTATTTGGAAATACAAGTTCTGATATTTAAAAAAAAATAGTCACACTTTATTATAATATTATCACACCTTTACTACAGGAATTTTTACCACTGTACATTAATAAGATAAGTACAACAAATTCTTTCAATATAGTATTCTTTCTACTTTTGTGTATGGATTTATTAATTTAAATGACAGTATTTTAAATTCTTTTGGGGGAGATAATTAGATGGAACAATTCATCTTTTTATTTGCTTGCTTTCTTCTAAGCCAAAATGGTACATTCATAGAAACATTACCTGTGAAAATCAGCATAGTTTCCTTGTTAAAATATTGTTTACCATAGCTTACTAATAAAGTTATTTAAAATAAAAGTTTTGGAAACAATCATACTTGACTTCAATCATGACTCAAAAATGTTCTTTCAGGAAATTCAGGGATTATGTGTTGCTGTAAAAGAAATTATTTTGTTCTATATTAGCAGTACTGAACTGGGTTTCTTGTTTTTCTGGAATCAGTAAGAGGAAAGCAGTGATTAATGAGCTTCTCAGCCTGCTCTTTGTGTCACCTGTGACACTGAAATAGTGCATTTGCCAAGTGTAAATTGTTATTTTCCTAAGCTCAATTATTAACATTAAATTTCTGTGAACGCTTCAAAGCAACTGAGGTAGGAAAGGGTCATAGTTGTCTGCTGTTTGCCAAATAATAAATGTGTATTTATTGACTAGTTTTAATAGGACACTAGTTTTTATTTACAAACTCCTCAAAATTTTAAAGAATTTATCAAAAGCTTGTGTGTATAGTGAGAAACACTTTTTTTCTTTCAATAAAATAAATATTTATTTATGGCACAAAAAGTGCCATCTCTTTAGAAGTGGATGTTTTTGCATTATTAGTAGGACAAATCACATCGTTAAAAGGTCAACTGATTATTGAATGAGTCCAGGGGGAACTGCATCACTGTAGGCTTACTGGGCTGGAAACATCTGGTGGGAAGTGAGACCCTGAACCCAGTGGGCTGGACCACTGAAAACTTAAGCAAATGCTTGATTCTGCATTAATGTGATAATTTGACTAATACCTGTAAACTTCAGGAGAATAGGGTGTCATTTTCACTCAGCACTGCATTCCAATACTCTAGTACAGTGTCTGACACATAATTAATACTTAACAAATGTTGAATGAATGCGATTGTGAGGAGATGAGACAGGAGCCAGATCACACCAGTCAGAGTGGCTAGTATCGAAAAGACAAGAAATAGAAGTGGGGAGCTAAGATGGTGGCATAGTAGGAGGATCCTAGCCTTGCCTGGTCCATCAAACACAGCCGGATACCTATCGAATCATTCTGAGTACCCAAGAAATCAACCTGAGGACTGACAGAACAAACTGCACAAGTAGAGGGAGAAAAGAGGACACATTGAGGAAGGTAGGAAGTGCGGAGATGTGGCTTGGGCGACAAACAGATCACCGATGCTGCCAAGGGAGCAAGCCTTGGTTGTGGAGAAAGGCGAGAGAGAGTGGAGCGCACAGGGCTACGCATAAGACCACTTCCCCAAAGTCACTGGCTGGGAAAACTAGAGGGGCTGATTGTCATGAGTTTTTGCCACCTGCAGGGCTCAAAGACTGGAGTTTTAGAGGTCCCTAGGCTTGGCTGGGATAGACACCTGAGGATGCTGCCCCACTGTTGGAGAGGAGGCAGGCAAACAACCCTCGGGCAGACTGCACCATCTGAGGACTGCCTAAGTCTCACGGGGAGAGACTGTTCATACTTTTTAGAATGCATCTGTGAGAGGTGGAATTGCCTCTCTTGAAACAAAAGAGCCAGTGGGCACCATTTTATCCCTATGCCACTCAGCATAGGTGCAGAGGCACCTGCTGAGGGTGGCTAACCCAGACACTTGCTGTTTAGACTGCTTTTCTTTAAATCCCACACCCTTGTTCTCTTGGGTGACTGCCTTTCTGAGTCAAACATGAATCAGTCCCAATGTAGCAAGACCCTTTCCCAGAGGACCAGTGCAGGTTCCTATTACAACAGGTCCCTGAAGTTCTGAATTTTTTTTTAATCAAAATATATTTATTTATTGTTTCAAGAATAGAATTTAGTAATTCATCACTTACATATGACACCCAATGCTCATCCCAACCAGTGTCCTCCTTAATGCCCCTCACCCCTTTAGCCTTTCTCCCCATCCAACACCCCAACAGCAACCTTCGGTTTGCTCTCTGTATTTAAGAGTGTCTTTTAAAACAAAATTTTAATGTTTATTTTTGATAGGGAGAGAGAGCATGAGTGAGGGAGGGGCAGAGAGCGAAGGAGACACAGAATCTGAAGCAGGCTCCAGGCTCTGAGCTGTCAGCACAGCTGACACGGGGCTTGAACTCACGAACCATGAGATCATGACCTGAGCCAAAGTCAGCTGTTCAATCTACTGAGTCACCCAGGCACCCCTGTATTTAAGAATGTCTTCTGGTTTGTCTCTCTCTCTGTTTTTATATTATTTTTGCTTCCCTTCCCTTATGCTTATCTGTTTTATACCTTAAATTCCACATATGAGTGAAATAATGTATTTTTCTTTCTCTGACTGACTTATTTCACTCAGCACAGTACACTCTAGTTCCATCCATGTTGTTGCAAATGGCAGGATTTCATTCTTTTTGATTACGAAGTAATATTCCATTGAATATATATACCACATCTTCTTTATAAATTTATTAGTCAATGGACATTTGAGTTCTTTCCATACTTTGGTTATTGTTGATAGTACTGCTAAAAATATTTGGGTGCATATGACCCTTTGAATCAGCATTTTTGTATCCTTTGGATAAAAACCTAGTAGTGTAATTGCTGGGTTGTAGTGGAGTTCTATTTTTAATTTTTTGAGGAACCTCCATATTGTTTTCCAGTGTGGCCTCATCAGTTTGCATTCCCACCAACAGTGCAAAAGGGTTCCATGTCCTTGCTAATATCTGTTGCTGCCTGAGTTGTTAAATTTAGCCATTTGACAGGTGTGAAGTGGTATCTCGTGTTTTTCACTTGTATTCCCCTGATGATGAATGGTGTTGAGCATTTTTTCATGTGTCTGTTAGCCATCTGGATGTCTTCTTTGGAAAAGTGTCTATTCATGCCTTTTGCCCATTTTGAAGCTTGGAATTTTAGAAGTCAGCAGGCCTGGCTGGTGTAGAGCCCAAGATGCTCTGTGCTTCTCCAGGCAGGCAAGCGACCTAGAGATAGACAGCATGAGATCAGCGATCTGAAAAACTTCTGTGACACACAGGGGAAGTTATTTGCTCCTCTGCAAATACTTTCGTGATAGCAACAAACATGGACTCCTGTTTCTGGGGACAAAGGAGCAGGTTGAACCCCACCTTCCCCCACACCTCAGCATATACAGTAAACAGAACAGCACCAACACTGGCTGTCTAACCTGCTGACACCAAGTCCCAACCTTCCCTGCACTCTGCTGGTACTGCTTTTTCTCAAACAAGTGTGCCTAAGGACCAGAGCAGTGAGCTGCTCCCCTGGAAGACCAGTACGGACCCCTGCTTGCACCACAACTGTTGACCATAGAGTTCTACAAAGCTTCAGCACTAGTGGAAATAACATCAGGTCTCTTTCAACAAGCAGACCAGAGCACACATAGTTAAAATTCACCACACTCTGGCCAAGGTCCAAAGACCCCCCACTGCAGGCAAGGATAAACGCTGCAGAAAACTGACCTAAAGGATATAGCAGTCGAAACACAGCAGCAGAGTGCATGTAGCACACACCAGAGACACTTCCTGAAGCGCCAGGCCCTGGACATTATAGGAACTCTTCTTCATAAGTCATTACTCTCAGGAGCAGGCAACATAATGGGCTTTTATTTTAAAAAAAATTTTTTAGGTTTTTATTTATTTTGAGAGATAAAGAACACAAGCAGGGGAGGGATAGAGAGAGAGGGGGACAGAGGATCTGAAGTGAGCTCCACACTGACAGACTGACAACAGGGAGCTGAACACGGGACTCAAACTCATGAACCATGAGGTCATGACCTGAGCCAAAGTTGAATGCTCAATGACTGAGCCACACAGGGGCCCCCATAACAGGCTTTTCTAACACACAGGAGAAGATGGAGACCTAGACAAAATGCCAAGACAGAGGAATTCATCCCCAAAATAAGAATAAAAAAAGGTCACAGCCAGGGATCTAATCGAAACAGACATCAGTAATATGCCTGATGAAGAATTTAAAGCAACAATCATAAGGATACCAGCTGGGCTTGAGAAAAACATGGAAGACAAGAGACCCTTACTGCAAAGATAAAAAGCTAAAAACCAATAAGACTAAAATCAAAAATGCAATAACTGAGATTTGAAATGACAAAATGTATAGTGACAAAATGGAAGAAGCAGAAGAATGAATAAGTGATATAGAAGATAGAATTATGGAAAATAATGAAGCTGAATACAAGAGAGAAAGAAAAATTTCGGATTATGTAAGTAGACTTACGTAACTCAGTGACTCCTTCAAACATAATAACATTTGTATCATAGGAGCTCCAGAGGAAGAGAGAATAAAGGGGACAGAAGGTTTATTTGAGGAAATTATAGCTGAAGACTTCCTTAATCTGGGCAAGGAAACAGACATCCAAATCCAGGAGGCATGGAGAACTCCCATCAAAATCAACAGAAGCAGGCTGACACCAAGACATATTGTAGTTAAATTTGCAAATTTAGTGATAAAGGAAAATTCTAAAAGTAGCAAGACAAAAGTCGTGCCTAACTTACAAAGACCTAGCCTAATAAGGTTAGCTGCAGATCTCTTCAGAGAAACTTGGCAAGCCAAAAGGGAGTGGCATGACATATTCAAAGTGCTGAATGGGAGAAATCTGCAGCCAAGAAAACTTTGTCTACCAAGGCTATTATTCAGAATAGAAAGATAAAAAGTTATCCAGACAAACAAAAACTAAAGGAGTTCCACTTATAGTGGAATCTAAGAAACAAAACAAAACAAAATAACAACAATCCCTGCCCCTGAAATGAACTTACAAATACAGAAAATAAACTGGTAGTTGCCAGATGGAAGGAGTATAGGGGAATGGGAAGAAATTCATTTTTAATTTTCTATTTTGTTTCCTGCTTACCTTTGTGACTTTGGAGGATGTTTCTCAAGGTCTTTTGTTGTGTCTCCGTCCCATTACTTCTTTTTCAGTTTTATTTTATTTATTTATTTTAAAAAAGTTTTTTAACGTTTATATTTTTGAAAGAAAATCACCCCCAGGGTGTGAGTGGGGGAGGGGCAGAGAGAGAGGGAGACACAGAATCCAAAGCAGGCTCCGGCCCTGAGCTGACAGCACAGAGCCCGACAAGGGCCTTGAACTCATAAAGTATGAGATCTGAGCCAAAGTTGTTTGCTTAACCCACTATGTCACCCAAACGCCTGCAGTTTTATTATTTTTTTAATGGAAATGATAATAATAGCAATTTTTTAGCAATATTTTTTATTTTTTAGCAATATTTTTAGCAATATTTATTATTTTAGCAATATTTTTAGCAATATTTTTTAGCAATATTTATTATTTTTTTAATGGAAATAATAGCAATAACCCTATAGGCAGTTGAGCTCAAGATTATAAATTGCTGTGTAATTATGAGTTGTTAGTCATATTACTATGAACTGAATAAAGCAACTCAGTTTATTGCTATTTTTATCGTGGTGTATTTTTATCGTGAAAGAAAGGAGGTTCCAAGTTGTCCTCTCTATTATTCTGCTTTGTCCTAGGTTATTTTTTTTCTTTTTTTTTTTGAGAGAGAGAGAGCGAGAGAGAGAGAGAGTGAGCATATGTGAGTGGGGGAGGGGCAGAAGGAGAGAGAGAATCTTAAGCAAGCTCCATGCCCACTCCAGAGCCAGACACGGGTCTAGATCCCACGACTCTGGGATCATGACCTGCACTGAAGTCAAGAGTCAGAAGCTCAACCAACTGAGCCACTTAGGCTCCCCTGTGTAAGGATATTTTTAAATAAATATATGGTGAATGACCGCCATATTTACCATACATACCATAGGGAACATAAAGGTGTATTGGAATATGAGAGGCAGTTTCATGTAATGAAAGAAACTGAGACATTAAAATCCTGGCTCTGCCACTTGGTTACACTGTGACCTCAGAAAAGTTACTTAGCTGATCTGAACCTCTGTTCTCTTATCTGCAAAAGGGATTAATAAATAAATGCTCACCTTACATGATTGATGTGAAGGTTAAGAGATGTTCATTGAGTCACAAAAACTGGTATATTGCACGTATTCATCAAAAACGAATAGTTATCAATTAGCTATTTCTGTTCCTTTTCCCTTCCCTACCCTGGATTCTGGTCCTAAGCTATGTGATCAAGCATATGTCACTTAAGTTTTTAGGCTTCATCTTGTCCATTTATAAAATGAGCATCTGGGGTAGGTGACTGCTAAAGTCCTTTGCATTCTTACATCTGGTGATTTCAGAAATGAGCAGTGTTTGCTTCGCAAACTTGCTTCAGCAAGACTTTCCCAGACATGTCCTGGAGATACTGGTCATGATTTAGTCTGCTATGGATATGAATAGATGCAGTTGTAATGGAACCCCAGGAATCTGAGGGCCAACAATGAAGGAAGCCAGACGGTCATGACAAAGGGAAGCACAAAGCATTAGAGGCACATTTCTTTACTTTATAAAGAGATTTGGTGCCACTTCTATGCAGAACACCTATAATTCATGGACATGACAACCCTGACACTATCACCTAAATCAGGGAAATCCTGTGAAATTCTCTTTCTCTTCTGCCTGCAGTGAGAGGGGTCAGAGTTTCACATGCCTCATTTATCTCAGCGTTTCCTACACTTTAAAACTTATTACCCAGCACCACTCTACAGATCAACAAATGCTCATTCCTTTGAATTAGTCTGGATGCCTAGGGCTGAGTACTCATTAGGAACCAACAAGAATGGTTACCTTCTCCAATGGACAGATTGCATCCAAAGTAAAGCAGACTTGAACAAGCATAGTGCATGCTTCTGGACAGGCATGTAGATCTGGAGGCAGCTGCATAGTGATGAAAGTTCCAAGTTCTTCTGTGACAAATGACATCGTTAGAAAATGGTGGTGTCTGTGCCTTATTATATGGATATTGCCAATGATTTTCCATCTTGTGCTCTGCATCCAATATTACTGACCTTTTAAATTCAAATTTCCTTGCCTTAGAACTTCCCATTGGCCACTTGATGGTATGTATAATGTATAATGGCATAAAAAGGACCCACAAAAAATCTAAGGCTATTGCTCATGTCATTATTGCTCTGGAAAATAAGTAAAATGTATGAATTTACAATATCACCATTACATTCAGACAAGAGGGACCCTGGCCCTGCTATGGTTTTCCATTGACTGTGATATTCTTAATGGGCCAAGGAGTCTATGGGGCTAGTGGGACATGCCTTTTCAACTCCTGCACCATTTCCCCATCTAGACCATGTTCTGGGTACCTGGGATCCTAGAATTCCATTCCCAATGTTGGACTTATGTGTGAAGTCCAAATTAATATTTTCCTCCAAATTTGGCCTCTGGAATGATTAATGATACTCTATTCTAAAGGGGAAATTGCATCAATGGTGGGGACATCCCTTGGTCCAAGGAGTGGCTAAGGAGTGGTTAGTTGCTGGATGAGAGATATAGATAGAGCTTGGATATAGATAGAGCTTGGATGTGTAAGTTGGGATAGAAATACCTGTGGCATGAGATTCCTCATGGTGAGGGACAAGTCAGGTCCAAGAAAGTAGTGGGGAAGGTGCCAGGGACAGGAGCTGAAGTGAGTGTTGATGTGGGGCTGACTTTCCCTACACCATCACATTCCTGGGTGGCATTTTGAGAAATCCAAGAACTGTGAAGGTAGGAGGATATAACACGCTTTATTTAAGAATTTATTGGCTTAATTTATAACTTTAAATATTTAGATGTGTGCCATGTGAGTCTATGTTGCTCCTGCTTCAAGCTCTCCAAATATTGAGAGGTCTGTTGGTCCTGTTTAGAAATTCATCCTTAGTGTGTAAATCGAGATACGATTCTTCAACTTTCTTGGCTGTCTCATACACTACTCCTGTTTCTTATTTGAAAAGAAATATGGAAACTCAAAGTTGGTTTCACAAGTTTTCATTTACCATTTGTTATGGTTATTGCCCTTGACTCCGAAGGGTTTCTCTAATGACCCTAGAAAGCAAATTTGTAGTGACATAGTTTATCTATTGAGCTAGTCAGAGGAATTGCAATATTGATTATTCCCAATTCCTAGACTTTGGGAAATATCGAAAGGATGTCTCACACTCAACTTTAATATTAATGCCTGAATATTAAATGCCTGGCTGCAGTCAGGGTCTATGGACCTGAGTCAGAGGATTTTAAACATTTAAGTTTCAACCTGATGGCTTTTCTCATACTGGGCCGCTGAAGAAAGGAGAGAATAAGAAAACTGGTTAAAGCACAAAGAAGGATTACTGGCTAACTTCAGAAAGATGCTAGAAAGTGATCAATTTTTATAGAATATATTTGAAAAATTTACAAAAAGTTAATAATAGTGTTGCTATCCAGAGTGGGAACATCTCTTTCAAAAACTCGTTATCCTGGAGTCTTGTACACCAACGCTTATGATTTCCTAAGTACAGTAATAGCAACACCTGTTTATATACCACTTGTCATTTGAGGCTCTCAGAATGGTAAATAGCTGCTGTTTGGAATCTGCCTGTAGTTTGAATATCAAAATGACGGTATAGTTCAGAACTTCATGGTTCACCTAAAGAATTTGTCTTGTTTACTATTTAAGTGCTCTAAGCTTCAATTTCATGGTAATGGAAACTAAAAGGAGAGATAACCTCTTCACCTATGAAGCTGCATTCCTGTCTGAACCATAAAAGGGTTCAAGAAAATCAAGGAGTGACAAGGTTTATGGTTGCTTTCATGTTCTGGGAATTGTTTAGTTTTAACAACTACGGAGAAGCTACTACTGTTAGGAATCAGAATATATTATTTTTTCTTACTTTGCCTAGTATTACTTATTTTTATAATTTGTTGGTCTCTGAATCTAGGAGAAAAGAAACTATCATAATATTTTCTCCTCAGAAACAATAATAATTAGTAGATATCTCAATAATTTATCCAGTTTTTTAAGATGAAAGTGATATATTGGTAGAGTGATTAGAATGATTATATTACTATCTTCAGGATAAGAGAAAAGGGAATTCTTCACCAAAAAGTAGAAATGAGAGGTGAGTGAGAAGAGGGCTGCCAGCAACTCCAAAATAAGCAAGCAATAACCTTTCATAAAAGATTACAAAAAAATCCTGCTTCATTGAACTTACCTATGTTCACCTTGTATTATCTAGTGGGTAATTTTCTCTGTGTGTGCACCCATAATTTTTTCTTTCTATAAATTTCATGAAATGAATGATTCATTTTTTAAAAAACTACATTGTCCAAAAACCAATGTACAAGAAGAAATAAAACTGACTGACTGCTATTATATTATACTATTTCAAAGCTTCTTTATGCATCTGCAAGATAGGTTACCAACTCAATTTTCAAAATAGTGTTAAAAAAAAGAAGGAGGTGAATGTTACCTATTGGTATAACAATAGCAAAAATTGAACAAAGACATTAATAATTATCACTGTAAATTCTTCACTGCAAAATGGAGTAAGAAATGACTACTGCTATCTAATTTTTTTCTTTTTCTTCAAATTATTATCTAAATTCTAGTTAGTTAACATTAGTGTAATATTGTTTTCAGGAGTAGAATTTAGTGATTCATCAGTTACATATAATACTCAGTGCTCAACACTACATGTGCCCTCCTTAATACCCATCACCCATTTAGCCCATTCCCTTCCCATCTCCCTCCATCACCCCTCAGTTTGTTCTCTATTGTAAAGAATCTCTTGTGGTTTGTTTACCTCCCTCTCTCTTTTTCCCCCTTCCCATATGTTCGTCTGTTTTGTTTCTTAAATTCCACATGAGTGAAATCATATATTTTTCCTTTTGTGACTTATTTTGCTTAGCATAATACTCTCTAGCTCCATCCACATGGTTGCAAATGGCAAGATTTTATTCTTTTTGATTGCTGAGTAATATTCCATTGTATATTCCATCCTATTTCTTCTTTATCCATTCATCAGTTGATGGACATCTGGGCTCTTTCCATAGTTTGGCTATTGTTGATAATGCTGCTATACGCATTGGGGTACATGTACCCCACCAAATCTGTATTTTTATATCCTTTGTGTAAATACCTAGTAGTGCAATCCTGGGTCATAGGGTAGTTCTATTTTTAACTTTTTGAGGAACCTCCATACTGTTTTCTAAAGTGGCTACACCAGTTTGCATTCCCACCAGCAATGTAAGAGGATTCCCCTTTCTCCTCATCCTTATCATTATCTGTTGCTTCCTGCATTGTTAATTTTAGCAATTCTGACAGGTGTGAAGTGGTATCTCATTGTGATTTTGATTTGTATTTGCCTAACAATGAGTGATGTTAAGCATCTTTTCATGTGTCTGTTAGCTATCTGGATTTCTTCTTTGGAAAAATGTCTATTCATGTCTTCTGCCCATTTTTAAACTAGATTATTTGTTTTTGAGTGTTGAGTTTGATAAGTTCTTTATAGATTTTGGATACTAACCCTTTATCAGATATGTATGTCATTTGCAAATATCTTCTCCCATTCCATAGGCTGCCTTTTAGTTTTGTTAATTGTTTCCTTTGCTGTGCAGAAGCTTTTTATCTTGATGAGGTCCCGATAGTTCATGTTTGCTTTTGTTTCCCTTGCCTCCAGAAACATGTCTAGTGAAAATTTTCTATGGCCAATTTCAAAGAGGTTGTTGCCTATGTTCCCCTCTAGGATTTTGATGGTTTCCTGTCTCACATTTAGGTCTTTCATCCATTTTAAATTTATATTTGTGTATGGTGTAGGAAAGTGGTTCAGTTTCATTCTTCTGCATGTTGCCATCTAGTTTTCCCAACACCATTTGTTGAAGAGGCAGTCTTTTTTCCGTTGGATATTCTTTCCTGCTTTGTTGAAGATTAGTTGACCATAAAGTTGTGGGTCAGTTTCTGGGTTTTGTACTCTATTCCATTGATCTACATCTCTGTTTTTGTGCCAGTACCATAGTGTCTTGATGACAGTAGCTTTGTAATATAGCCTGAAGTTCAGAATTGTGATGCCTCCAGCTTTGGTTTTCTTTTTCAAGATTGCTTTGGCTATTTGGGTTTTTTTGTGGTTCCATACAAATTCTAGGATTGTTTTTTATAGCTCTGTGAAAAATTCTGGGGGCATTTTGATAGGGATTGCATTAAATGTGTAGATTACTTTGGGTAGGAGAAACATTGTAACAATGTTTGTTCTTCTATTTGCTATCTAATTTTTCTAAAACAAATGTGGAATAAAATATAATAATGTAAGAAAGAGTTGACAGTAAGCTACAAAGAGGATGATCATATTCCCTTAAGTCTAACAGATCAAATATTTGATATATGAGTTACCCATACTTTGCCTGAGAATAGAATTTACATAGTTACAAGAATGTGGAAGGAAAACAAAAAATCCCATAGAAGTAATTCCATGTGGTTATTCCACATGGATGCTAAATTCTGTATTCCTGAGACTGTGGTTCCCTTACAACATAGCTTCGATGATGCTTTTTTTAACCACATGGATGCTAAATTCTGTATTCCTGAGACTGTGGTTCCCTTACAACATAGCTTCGATGATGCTTTTTTAGATGGGCAGAGCTGAGTTAATAGATTGTTCTAGAAGGATAAAAGGGCTCTTCAGATGTGGATCATGTTGCTCATTCTACTCTGTGGCCTTCTACAAACACCAAGGGTGGATGCATTTACAAGGTAAATACGTGAGGTGATGGTTGTGTTAGTTAACTTGGTAGGGGAATCCTTTCACAATGTACAGATAGGTCAAATAATCTTGTACACTTTAAATATCTTACAATTTTATTTGTCAATTGTATATCAATAAAGTAGAAAAAATTTTAAGAAGAAATAGCAAAATAGTAAAAACCTCTGTTCTTCTAATATAGGAGAATAAAACATTTTTCAAATAACGGAAAGATAGAAGAAAGAAAAAGAATGAGAGAGAAGGAAGGAAAAAGCAGAAAAGGGAACACAGAGGGAAATACAATATGGGCTGAGGAAAGGGGGACATTAAAGAGGGGGAGGGACGGGGTCTGTGTCCTTGACAATTGTACAGTTTTTGTGTAGTGGTGGCAGGAGGGTGATGTGAAATTGAGTGGAACATTGCTAACACTGGATGTCAGATGTGTCTCAGTGTCCTTGTGAGATGTGTGTCTGGTGGTGGTTTATGTATTCCTACACAGCTCGCTTCAGCTCTGTTCATTTTCCCTTATTCATCCAGTGGTTATTATTGTTGGAATAAATTCAGGTTTTCACAACAAGCATTAAAATAGAACTGGCTATATTTGTGTAGCTTTTTCAGATAATTGTGGGGTTTTTTTGATATTACACCAAAATTCAACAAGTGATACGTTCTTAAACGTTAGTTGCAATGTAGAATCTAAACTGTATTAATGAGCTTTTCATACTCTTTCATTGAAATCCATGGCCTATGTTGTATTCTGAATGGATATTTTTACCCATGAATGATTTTGTAACATCATTTTTTGGCCACTTGGAAAATGGTCCACTGAGTTATGCAGACTTCCACATAGTGACACATTTCATCATAAAACATTTAAAAATCACATTTTTGGGGGCACCTGGGCGGCTCAATTGGTTAAGCATCCAACTTCTGCTCAGATCATGATCTCACAATTTGGGGGTTTGAGCCCTGCATTGGGGTCTGTGCTGATTGCTCAGAGTCTGGAGCCTGCTTCACATTCTCTCTCTCTCTCTCTCTCTCTCTCTCTCTCTCTCTCTGTCCCTCCCCTGCTCACACACTCTCTCTCAAAAATAAATAAGCATTAAAAATAATAATAAACATTTTTTAAAAATCACAGTTGTTAACATCGCCACTAAGCTCATCAGAAACCTCATTATTAGAGAGCTATACAGTAACAGATCAAGTTTCCCCAAATTCTCAATATTTAATAAAATTATTTTACCATATCATCAAAAACATTCTGAAGTGAAATTGACTTTTTTTTTTTTTTCAAAGGGAGGGTGTGTGGAGGTGAAGAAAACAAGGACTGTTGGTTTAGCTTTAGACCCACTGCCTTATTCAGGCTAAGGTACCATCATTTTCATCCACATTCCTTTGTACCATCGAAGTGCAAATGTCAGCACAGTGAAATAGATCAATAATGTTTTAGTAGTTTTATGAAAATACTTTGACCTTACAATGCTTTTGGCCTGAAAGTGTCTCAGAGTTTGCAGATCATAATTTGGACTGAGCTTCTGTTCTGTACCAAAGGCTCTACTAGACCCATTCTTTACCTTTTATCATATATACAATTGGAAGAAACTCTGAAATTGCAACATTTCTTAAATAGCCTTAAATATCTACAGGAAATTTTCACGGCAGGTTCTAGGTCAGCTCTTTTCAATAAACTGTCTTGGAAAGTGGAAAGGAGGATAATAGAATATTTTTCTTCCAAATTAAAAAAATTATTTCTGGATTTTAAAAAGTTAATGTAGGAAAAATGTTATATATGCATATTTTTTATTTGATGTGAACACTGAATTTTAATGGCTTATAGAAAGTATTTCATTACACTGATGACTTGATCTGTTAGAGTTGATGTTTCAGAATGTTAGTTGTCTTATGGTCTGAGAAAGAGAGTCCTGAAATACCACTCTCTACCCCCACCCCAGGATCACTGGTTATAATGACAATGGACTTCCTAAGACATAGTGTATTGAAGCTGGAAAAAGTAGGAGAAAGTGCCCCAGGAATTCTTACACTTAGAAAGAGGAAAGACAGATGTTCCCCAGTGGCTCAGTTGGCTAAGTGTCTGACTCTGGCTTTAGGCTCAGGGCATGATCTCATGGTTTGTGATTTTGAGCTTTGTGATGACAGCATGGAGACTGCTTGGGATTCTCTCTCTCCGTTTATTCTCTCTGCCCCTCCCCCACTTGCATGTGTGCTCTCTCTACCTCTCTCTCAAAATAAATAAATAAACTTAAAAAAGAAAGAAGAAAGACATACATGAAAGAAAACATTTTAGTAGGCTTCACTAGGTGATCTGGTAACATCACTCTGAATAAGCTTAGCCCATATCTATCACTAGGAAAGCAGGATTGTCTCAGTTTCCATAGTTTGTCACAGAGGTTTGTATGGATGTTTGCTAAAAAGCTAGAACCTGGAAAAAAAATATGCCTTATGTTTTATCACAATGCAATGCATGTATTTGCCCCACATATACCTGATAGTTGTTGTTTAGTGCAGTTTTCTATACAGCCTCAATTCATTGATTAATTCCTGTCTCTTCTTTACACTGGCTGCTGGAGAATTAGAAAAGAGAGACAGAGAATAAGGATTTGAAGCATATAATGTTATCTTAATGCACATGGAACCACTGGTATAACACTGGCAAGAGACATTTTCAGTTGGAAATTAGAAAATTGGTATGCATGATTAGGTTTAACTGCAACAGAAAACACAAAAAAGCCCCATAAATAATAGTGGCTTAAATAAGATTGAAGTTTATTTCTTTCTCTCATAAAACAAGCCTGGAATTTGGCAATTCAGGACTGTACAGAGTGTTCATTATATCATCAGGCATCCTGGTTTTAATATTTCTGTTCTGCGCATCAGTATGTGGTTTTATCTTGAAGTTCACATCACATTTCAGGCAAGCAACAAAATAAAGAAATATTATCTCCTCCCTTTAGGGACATCCACATGGCATTTTTGGTAATATCTCATTGACCCAAACTTAATCACATGTTTTAATTACCTAGCTGCAAGGGGAGATGGAAAATTTTGTTTCTTAGCTGAACACATGGATATAAAGTTAATGTTGAATGAAATTAAAGTGACTATTTTTCTGTCACAGAAATAGTCTCTGCTTTTGTAAACAACCTAGTCTTTTTCATCCCAAATATTCAAATTGGTCATATTTTAAGTGTCAGGAAAAAATATCTTAACATTGCAATTTATAAGCAATAAAATCTCTCTCTCCAAAGCCCAGAATTTGAATTTAGAGCTGAATAATTGAACAGTTTTAAAACTTGAGGTCCACATAAATAGTAAACAGTTGAATTTTAATATTTGGGAAGAATGTCTGTGTACTATCCCCTTCTTCAGCCATGCAAGTCAAAACATATCTGTGGCTTTATGACAGCAGATTATACTTAAAATTCTATTAAATACTGCTTGAATATTAAAGGGAAATTTGAGAGATGCATTAAAGTTCTGATAAAACAATGTATCATCCCCTTGAATGTAGACTACTCCTGGAAAATGGAGGAACCAAAGTTGTTTTTCATCTGTGGTAACATTTGTTTTCTTGTTTTGATTGCATAGCCTTAGTACTAGAGAATCAATTTTTGGAAATGGTAATAAATATTGTTGATCAGACAAAAGGTACGAAATTGATTTCTTCCTTCCCTTTGAAAAGAAAAGTCTAATATCAAGATAAATGCTAACCCTAACTGCAAATGTAAATTACAAGGGAGCTTTAAATAATGAGTATTTTTATTAGAGTAGACTCAATTAAATTTTCTGGATGGTCTTTTAGGACAACAGGGTGACATCTACAAAGTCAAATTTATTTAAAAGCTTGTGGTAAAAGGAAGAGCAATTATTGAAAACCCAGAGAGAGTTGATGATCATTTTCTAGTAGGGACCATAGTCTGAAATGTTTTGGTGTCAATAGAAATGCTGAGAACAATAACATGAAACATAATACAGAATTAGGATGTTATTATCTGCAATCTATTTTTTCTAAAGAATTTATTAATGATACTAAGTGTACAAAAAATTTTACAATTTCATGTATGACCTTATTATAAGTACTTAAACATTACTTACAGGGTTCAATTCTCTCTCTCTCTCTCTCTCTCTCTCTCTCTCTCTCTGTCTCTGTATTGGCTTCATTTTTATAAAGACTCTCTGTGAGGCTGGAAAATGGCCAGCAGAGGCTTTGGCCTCACAAGACCCTCAAAGCTTCAGATCCTGGAGAAAATAAATATTTTTCCTAAGGCTCTGGGGAAATACCAGGGAGAACTCTGATTAGACATATCTAACGGAAGTCAGCCCTATCCCAACAAATGCGTGAATGAAGGGTATTTTCCCTAAGACAGCAATGTTGCATGCCTCTCTCTCTCTCTCTTTCATGCCCACACATATAGTGCACCAGGTCTACTATAAGTATATTTTATTTTAGTTTGTGAGAAAATAATATGCAGCCAATTTTGGAATTACTTTATAGCCATCAAGACGAGTGGAACATCATTAATCTTATCTTTTGAATATTCCAATAACTTTCTATACTCAGAAACGAATTGAGAATTAAGATAATAGTATTTCAATTTATTTGAGAAAATGACTCACTTTTAGGTCATTTTCTTTAATCTACCTAGTAATAAAAGCTTTACTTCAGGACTTCAGAAGTGCTGGAAGAAGGTAAAATTTACTTTGAATACTTCAGAAACTATAAAAATACTGTCTTTGAGTGTTCTCTATTGATTATATATGTAGATTACCTTTTTAAACTGCCTTTCTTATAAGGTATTAATTTGTGCTTGGAATATTTTATGTCCTTGGTAACTTGATTGATTTTGAACCAAGTGAGTAAAACATAGATTCTTCACTTAAGTAAAATTCAATAGAAAGGCTTTCACCTGACATCAATCAGCTTTTATTGAGGGTTTAATGTAATTGTCTTTGGTATAACATTTCATTTCATTAATAATGGAAGTAGGAGTATACTCCAGATCTTGAAATGAATTGTAATCAGAACTATGGATATGATTCCAGATCACGTTCGAGTATAAATTTATTTCAATTCCAGCTAACTTGATAAATGATCATGCCTTACATGTACACAATTCTATTTCCATTATATTTTTCCTCCCAACAACCTCAAGAAGTAGGTAAAATTATATTAGCATAAAACTTGACATAAGAAAGTTATCCACAGTGGTATGGAGCAGTTGAAAGGGGCCCGGACTTCATGGTGGATTGGGACACAAACAGTAGGGATGGGAGAGCTTGGGTTCATGGAAGGATAGGGCTAGGAACACAGAACACAGTTTCATATTCCAGAAAGAACTCGTCAGATGTATGGATTATGGTATAAAATCAAATGGCTGCTGCTGATTCTCCTATATGTTTAGTTCTCATCTGTGGGGTGAGAGTTCACCTGGCAGGAATGTGAGTGGCAGCACCTGTACTACAGAAGAATACTGGGTTTGGGAAGGAATAGACTAGGGTGTCCTCAAGGAAGAGTATGGGCTTATAATTACTGGGAGTACACCTGCAGAGATAGATAAACATACAATATATAGTGTAAGTCTGGTATAGGGTTCCAGCATATTTGTTTCAAAAGCCACAGAAATGATACACCTGGTCCATAGTGAGAACACCAGATAAGTCAAAGCTTAGTCTAGGGTAGTAGTATTTATGACTTATCTGGGAGCCACTGCCAGACTTAGAAAGCCAAGGCAGTGATGTAAAGTCCAAGAGATGAGGGAGGCCATACAGTTTTAAAAGAAAACAATAAAGAATTCCTTGTTTTTTGGGGGGTGGGTGCTGGCCATATATCACAACAATGAGTTCACCTGTCTGTAGGCATAAGGCTTTTTGAGACATGAGGACACAGTTGATACAGGAGCAGCAAAATATTAGTTCGAGGGTGGTGCAGAAATGCAGTGGTCAGCGATGGGCTCAAAAATTCAGACAAGCAGTTAGCTTTAGGAATATCTATCATGAGTAAGAGGGCCTCAACCACTTAAAGGATTAAAATACTTTTATTTTTTTTTGAGAGAGATAAATAGGAAGATAATAAGGAGATTATATATATGATCTACAGTACATAATAATATACAATATCTAATATCAAAAAGGGCAAGGGATATGAACAGATGATTCATAGGAAAAAACACTAATGAAAAAAAAATAAGAAAAGACCAAATTTTCTGATGTAGCAAAAGAAAGAATGAAAGAAAGAAAGAAAGAAAGAAAGAATGAAAGAAACGAAGGAAAGAAAGAAAGGAAGAAAGGAAGAAAAAGAGAGAGAAAGAAAGAAAATAGGCAGATAATTTTTTGAACCATCAAATTGGCAAAAATTAAAAAGTTATAGGATCTACATTAGGTTCCTCGGGCAGCTGTAACAAATTACCACCAACTGCATGGCTTAAAACAACATAAATTTATTCTCCTACAGACCAGAAGCTGCAATCAGTTTCACTGGATTAAAGTCAAGGCATTATCAGAGCTGGTTCCTTCTGGAGGTTCTAGAGGAGAATTTTGTTTCTAGCGTCTGGAGGCCACTTACAGTCCATCCTCACATCACCCCGATGTCTTGCTTTCATCATTACATCTACTTCTACACCAAGTCTTTCTTCTAAAGACATTTGTGATTATATTTGGGGCTGTGATTGTTCTGGGGGCCCATCCAGATAATCTAGAATAATTTCCTCAAGATACTTAACCTAATCAAAATCTATTTTTCACTTAAGGTAATATTTAACAGGTTCCAGGGATTAAGACCTGGTTCTTTGGAGGCCATTTCTCAGACAATCACAGCATCTATTGTTTGCAAGGTTGTGGGGAAATGTTTTTACAGACCAATATGGCAGTACCTAGCAGATGTCAGATATTTAGACTTTTGAGCCAGTAATTTAACTTCTAGAAATTTATCTCACAATAAAGGGTAGAGATATATATATAGAAGGATGGTTACACTTAGGTGTGAAAAAATGGAAAGCATTATAAATGCCCCTTATAATATTGCTTAAATTAATTATAGTATTTTTGTGTAATGGATGCACAATTGGAAGCACACTTTCACTGTAGAAAATTTGGAGAGTACAGAAAATGTGAAAACAGAAATAAAAAACGACTATGCTAATAGTTTAGAGAAAACCTTCCAGTGTTTCAAATGTGTATAGCACATAAAATTGTAACATAAGATTGAGAACCGATTATAAATTCTGCATTGTAACTTGCATTTAAAATATTTTGATTATGAAATACATACAGAACAGTATGGAAAATAAAATACATAGCCTGACATTATATCTCAGAGCAAGCACGTAGGTGATCACAAGGGTCATGAAATCTAACATTATCAGCTTTGGCAGTTCAGAAACCCTCTGAAGATTTCCTCCCAGCCCCAATCCTTCCCAAAGGTAGCCACTTTTTTAAATTTTATGGTGATGAGTTCTTTGATTTTCTTTGTAGTTTTATTATCTAAGTTTTATTGCCTAAGCATAATTACTAACACCAAAATTTAGTTTTCCCTGTTTTTGTATTTTATACATATAGAATAATTAGATATATGTTCTTCGTGTCTGGCTTTCTTCTCTTAAGCATGAATTTTTTGAGGTTTATTCACAGGCTATAGTCAACTTACTTTCATTTCTATGTTGTGTAAAGTTGTATGAATATATAACAACTTAGTCTATTTTATCATTGATGCAAATGTGGATTGCTTTCATTTTTTCTTGACTATTTAAAAAATAATTCTGTTACACTTCTCTTCTGTTAATTGGTGCTTTTGTCCTCTCTCAATCAAGAACTTTAGTATGCTTTAACTCCATGTATCCCTCTCCTGTCTTCTGTCCTATTCTTGCCTTCTTATTTTAATTCTCTTATATTTTAAACCTCTCAAGACATCTAAACATTTTTATACAGTCATTATTCATTTGGGTGTACCCACATACTTATTATTTTTATTTCATTTATTCCTTCTTGTATCTCTTTTTTGCTTAAATGTTATTTTTTTGCCTAAAGAATATCTTTTAATATTTTATTTAGTGTGGCTCAGCTAGTGGCAAATCATCTTAGTTTTATTTATCTGAAAATGTCATTTCATCTTAATTCTAAAAAATGAAATTTCATTATTAAAGATTTCTAGGTTAGTAGTCATCTTTCAGCACATTAAAAATTGCATTTCATTGTTTATTGAGGTTCACTAAATGTGTTGATAAATTAGAAGTCAATTTCACTTTTGCTCCTTTGAAGGTAATCTTTCTTTTCTTACCCTTAACATTTCTCCTTTTCTTTGTTTTCACCAGTTTTACTATATTGGACTAAATGAATAAGTAGATTTTAAACCCTGTCTAGTCTGGTTTGAGCTGCTCTAACAAAAATATGATAGACTGGATAGCTTAAACAACAAATATTTATTTCTCATAGTTCTGGAGGCCAGGAAGTCCAAAATCAAGGTGCCAGCTGATTTGGTGTCTGCTGAAGTCCTTCTTCCTGTTGCATAGATTACCATTTTCTCACTTGTCCTCATATAGTAGAAGGGGTGAGAGGGCTCTATGGGGGTCTCTTTTATAAGGATGCCTATCCTACTTGAGGACTCTGTCCTCATGACTTAATTATCTCCCAAATGCCCCGTTTCTTAATACCATCACAATGGGGGTTAGAATTTCAACATATGAACTTGGGAGGATATTCAGTCCATAGCAAACTCATTCACTGAGTTCTTAATTTTACATATTTTATTTTTGTTCTAGATATTCCAATGGTACTTTTTCAAATATGTGATGCCAGTTGTGTATATTTCTTAGTTATTTGCTATATTTACAATCTCTTAAAAATCTCTGTGAACATAGTATTTTATCTCCTCAACCAAAAGCATAATTAGCTACAAGACTGTGTTTAATAATTCCAATATCAGAAGCCCTTCTCCATTATCTTTTTTTTTTCTGTGCACTATTCTTCATGAACTCTTAACTCCTATATTATCTTAGAATATGTGTCAGACATTGTGTTTGCAAAAAGAAAATGTTTGTAGGAATAATTATTGAGACTTAGTATGTTACCTTTTCTCAAAGAGTTTTTCATTTGCCTCTATCTAGCATGCAGGGCACTAGTTATAGTTGATTCTCATTATTCACTGTGGTTATGTTTCATAAAGTTACTGTGAGCACTGAATTTGCAAATATGGAACCATTGCTCTTAGGTGAAACACAGATATAAGTTCCTGTGAGCCTCTGGTCACAACATTATCATCAACCAAACAATACCTAACCTTGTTTTATGTGTATTTTTATTTAAAGATACCTAGGGCGCCTGGGTGGCTCAGTCGGTTAAGCGTCCAACTTCAGCTCAGTTCACAATCTCGCAGTCTGTGAGTTCGAGCCCCGCGTCAGGCTCTGGGCTGATGGCTCAGAGCCTGGAGCCTGCTTCCGATTCTGTGTCTCCCTCTCTCTCTGCCCCTCCCCCGTTCATGCTCTGTCTCTCTCTGTCTCAAAAATAAATAAACTTAAAAAAAATAAATTAAATATACCTTAATTTTTACACACACACACACACACACACACATTTCTTTCAAATAACTAGTTATATGATCTTTGAATGATTAAAAGCCAGGGGCTTTGGCTTTGGAGGCTATTTGTATCATATAGGTTTATTTGCCAACATCCTTGCAGAATAAGCCAGTCTCATCAGCACTGAAAAACAGCCCTTCCATATAACCCTTTCCTGTCACACCTAGCAGATATTAAACAAATTCTACTGTAGTTTCCTGATCTGCAGAACTGTTTTGCTTATTATTTTAACATTTTTTACCTATAACGACTTTTGAAATGTGGAGACCAGCAGCAGCTGAAAAGAAGGGTTTAACATTTTTCTGATCCTGGGTTACATGACTATAAATTTCTGAGGCTAAAATTTTAGCCTCATGAGTATGCTCCTCAATATACTTTCCTTATGGTTGTCACCTCATGAATCTACAAATGTAGCCACTTTTCCATGGCTTCATCATACGTAACTTTAGCACCTTCCTCAGTGGCCTCATTTACAGATTGACAAATTTTCTCTTTCTTTTTCTGAACATAGTGTATTGCTGACTCACTAACATTGAACTCACAGCCAACAGCACTAGAACTCATGCCCAAATGAAACTTATCTAGCACACATATTTTCTACCTAAGACACATGACAGCCTTCTTGTGCTTAGGAACACTAGACAATACCTCAACACTCCACTTGGAGGCCATTTGTTTTTAAGTTTATTTATTTTGAGAGAAAGAGTACATACTCACACGCACTCATGTGTGTGTGCAAACAAAGGAGGAGCAGAGAAAGAGGGATAGAGAGAATCCCAAGCAAGCTCTGTGCTGTCAATGCAGAGCCTGATGCAAGGCTTGAACCCATGAACCATGAGATCATGACTTGAGCTGAAATCAAGAGTCAGATGCTTAACCAAATAAGTCACCCAGATGCTCCAGAGGCCATTTTCAGAAACAAAATCACCACTAAAAAGCACAAAATAGGAAAAATGTGAAACTAAGTAGACTGCGAAAAGGATACTTGCGGTATGAAAGCTGACATAGGAAGGCAGAACGTCACCTTATTTGACCTCAATTGGAAATATGTATGTTGAGTGACTCAAATTTTTTGCCACTGTGTGCATGTCCTCAAATGACCATGGAAATGCCATGAGTATTGATTTGGGGGTTGCAAATAAATTTTAGTGAATAGATGAATAATCAGGATTGACTTTATCTGGTATTTCCTAAAACCAGTTTCAGGAATTAAGATTTTTGTGTCACCCAGATGGCTAAAAGTTGGAATGCAGTCTTTGTGAAGGCAATTACTTCCAGTACACCCTTATTCCAGCAGTGTAACCTTTTGGGTTCCCAAACCAAAACATAGCTTTAAAATCCAACTTTCCCCCCACTAGCCCTGAGCTGTCAAGAACATTGCTCAGTCACCCAGTTACTTTTTCTAGATGTCTGTCAGCCTAAGGATAAAATATTCCAAGATTTCTTCTCTGAATTTGTCCAGTCCTATACCTTGTCCATGCTTTTAAATTTTATCATATCCTGATCATTTTTACATCATCATCATCAGATGACAACCTTTGAGATTGGATTCCAAGATCTTTTTAGCCTAAAACTTTGAAAAATGTACTATTATATTTTTATGAATTTGTTTTGTTAAAGCACAGGGATAGATCACACACTTGGGACTGATGGGAGTGTAGTTTCTTCTAAAGAGTATAGACATTTCAGTTTTCAGTTATTGTGGGAAGAGGTCAAGATAAGGTTTAACAGATGGGTTTGAGGTTGAAATGAAGCGAGGGGTCATTTTGCTCTGAGAAATGAAGTGTTACTGGTGATGTTTTTTTGGAGAAAGCAGTAAGCTGCTATTAGTCTTGAGCAGGAGATCAAGATTGAGGAAAATATTCACCTGGTAAGGAATCTAGGTTAAGCCTGGGCCTTGGCAGAAGTTGTAAGTTATTCCTTGTATTGACATACCTTTTATTATATCTTTAGCAACATGTTATTAAATGCAATAGCCTAGAATCAATTGTCCCATGGGGAATTATGGATGCATCCATTCAATTCCTGGTAGAAAGAAATACAGTTCTCTTCCTCTAACATCAGAGTATATTAGGCCTTGGTAACAGACAGCTATGACCAACATAGCGGCGGCCTCACAATAGCCATCTCCATTGGAGGTAGCATAACAAGTATATTCGTTTCCTAGGGCTGCCATAGCAAAGAACCCAAAACTGGGTAGCTTAAAACAACAGAAACTTATTGTTTCCCAATTCTAGAGGTTAGAAGTCCTAAATCAAAGTGTCAACAGGGCCTTGCTTCTCTTTCAGCTTCTCTGACAGCTCTACGGGAGAATCCTTCCTTCCCTCCTGGCTTCTGGTGTTCTCTAGCAATCCTTGGCATTCTTAGACTTGTAAACGCATTACTTGTGACACGTGGCTTTCTTCTTCCTGTGTGTCTTCACACCATCCTTCTAGTGTGTGGGTCCAAATTTCCCCTTTTTATGACCTCATCACGTTTACAGGTACTGTGGTTAGGACTGAAATGTATTTTTCTTAACAGGACACAATTCAATCCATAACAAAGAAGAATCCAAGAAAGAAGAATGTTAGGGATCTGATCCTGAACATGAGTGAAGCAGTGTCCTAGGAATGTTTTACATTCCTCATTGAGGCATCATTCTTGTAGGTTTATACTACATTGTAAAGTATCTTATAGCATAGGCAGTGTGGGGTATATATCAGGTAAGTTTCAGTCAAGGGAGCAGAGTACTGTAAGTTTTGGAATAAGATGTTTATTGTGGGGTTTGTATCAACACAACTGTAGGATCTGGGGAAAGAAAGGTCCAGAAAGGGACTTGGAAGTACAGGAAAGGAGTTGTTAACATGTTCATCTGAGAAATCTACCACATGTAGTCACCAAAGTGGAACTGAAAGGGAGAAGGTCTTGGGGAAATGCATGGGAAGCTGTTGCTTCTATTTGGCTCACCCCAGGTGTGTCTAAAGACAAGAAGTTGTTTTGGGCTTAGGACCACTGTCAGTGAGGAATATGAGCAATTAGAAAAAAGGATGGGGTGTGGAATGAAGGATAAAGTGGGACCTACTGGGACTACCTGCAACTGTGTGTCATCATGTCTGATTAGGAAGACTTTCACTCCCACATTCCAAAATTTGCCTGGGCAACTCTGTTGGCCAGTTCTAACCTAAAATATGTAGGGTGGGGGAATCCTAGAAACATAATTTTCCACTCTAACTACATGCCACAAGAGAAGGGCCGAGCTCTTCAGGGAGTCACAAACTGAACATGAAATAAATAAAAATTTATTACAAACTTAATGGAATTATAAGAAGGAGAGCTAGTGAAGTTGCACTAAACGGATTAGATTGTTTTATTTCAGACAAGGAAAGTTAATAACATGAGCTATATTCACATAAGACTTATGAGAAAGAGAGTAAGCATTGTCTATGACCTGGGTATAAAGACTAACTTTCCCTTTTGGAAACTGAATGCAAAATTTAGGAGAACCAAATCATGACTTAATGTATTGAGCCACTGACTAGCACAGTAAAGTTCAACATATATTTGTGTACAGATTTTTTTGTTTGAGTAAAGATGTTTAATCAGGTGCTCCCTTCTTCTCTTCCCTACTTTCTTTCCCTCAAAGACCAGGTCATCTGTATTAGCATTTTCCAGAGAAACAGAATCATTAGGATGTATATGTATATACATATTTGTTTATGTGTGTGTGTGTATATTGTGTGTAACAAAACTAGTAGAATATATGTAAATAAATCAAAAATAAATAAAATATAAATAATATAATATAAATATAAATAAATCATATCTATTATATTTATTAGGAGGAATTTGCCTTATGGCATTGTGGAGGCTGACAAGTTCTAAGATCTGTAGGGTGAGTCAGTAAGCTGGAGACCCAGGAGAGCCAATGGTGTGGTCCCAGTTTGAATCTGAAGGTCTGAGAACTAGAAGAAGCAATGGTATAGCTTTATCCAAAGGCCATCAAGATTGAGATTCAGGAAGCACAGGTGTTTTGATTATTTTAGAAGGCAGAAAAAAGCCAATGTCCCAGTTTGAAGACAGTGAGGTAGAAAGAATTTCCTTGCTTAAGTGAAGGGTCAACAATTTTGGTTTATTCAAGCCTTCAACTAATTGGATGAGGCCCACCCATTTTAGGGAGGTCAATCTAATTGGCTCAGTCTACGAATTCAAATGTTAATCCATCTAGAAACAGCCTCACAGACAAACCCAGAATAACGTTTAACCAAATATCTGAGCACCCTGTGGCCCAGTCAAATTGATACATTAAAATAACTATCACATCACTGTTCTCAAAAATTTTACAGGCTTGGGCTTACTCATGCCCTGGAAAGAGCCTCTGAGTACTTTTGTTATTATCTCAAATTAAGAGATTTAATTGTTTTTGCTTGTTTGTTTTGTTTGATTTTTTTCTATTTGAGTGTGTAAGAAAAAAACCCATATTAACCCAGGATTTCTCAATGGGAGGGGCTGTTTTTATCTCAAAGACATTTGGCAATGTCTGGAGACATTCTTGGTTATCACAGTGCTGAGAGTGTGAGGGGCTTGACCTTGTTGTCTAGATAGAAGGCCAGAGATGCATTAAACATCCTACAATGGACAGGGCAGCCCGATATAACAAAGAATGATCTGGCCCAAACTATCAACATTACCACTGTTGAGAATCCCTAAACTATAATCCAAGAAAGATTTAAATATCAACTTCAGTTTGGGACTACTTAGAAAGCTCTCTTTATTCACTGAATAAGCCCAAAAGTTGAAAGAATAGTTTCAGGAGCTAAAAATTAAAAAAAAAAAATTAGACTAAACAGGACATTTTTCAGCAGGGAAATATCCTGAAAAAGATGACCAGAGTCACTCAGATTTTTTAAAGATAAGTTTTCCTCCGAGGCATGGCTGACTTCTTTTCCAGGCTAGTTTACCAGCTCTTCATTCATTTGCTAAATATGAAAGCTGAGAGATTGTATCAGTGTTGAATAGAAACCGCTTTTCTCCTAAACCAGTGCTATAGAGGAAGGGATCCATTCATATCAATTTGGAAGGTAGTTGGAGCACATATGTGTACATTTTTAGCAATGATGATCCATGATTTTTCAAGCAATACTCAAATACCAAGCGTGTTCTAATGAGGTTATGTAATATTTCTGTTTTGTATTCTCCAAATGATTTCAGGAGTGAGGTGCTAGAACAATGGTCACTTCAGAGGACTGAATGCTATTCCTGGTGGTGTTTCTCATGGCAAGTTTTAAAAGAGGGTGTTTTGTGGGAATGCTGTCATGTTTCCCATCCACACTTTGTTTCACCAGCACCTATATCACCACACACATACCTACACACCAAGAGTAGTGCTTACATTGTGAATGTCTAGTATAGCAACGAAAATGGAACATAAGAACATTAATTTGTATAGCAAAAAGTTATCCCTTCTAGAAAAATAAGATATTTTAAAACCTTGTATTTTGGGAATGCAAAGCAGCTACTCCTTTCTTATGCAAGAAACTAGCTCATTAGAAAAGCTGGCCAATTTACTTTGTATGGCACAGGCAAACTTTTTTCTTGTCAGTTTGGAGGCTCTAATGACCTAATTTGATCAACAGGAGAGAAATCAAGGTTTTCATCTAAGTATTTTATTTATGCTAATAAAGATTTCTATTTTACATTTCATCTAGAATTTAAAGGTATTGTACTTGTGTTTTGATAGAACAGTGTCTTATTTATGTAAATGGTCGTATTGAAGCTTTCTATTCTTGGAATTGGAAATACAGCTAGGCAAGTCATAAAAATAGCAAAGCATTTATTTCAGAAAATACCCTGAATACAGTAATTGGTCACTAAAAAGATAAGGTTGTAATTATGGCTTTTCTGAGAAATGAGAACCTGAAGATTTTATAATGAGATCATTTCTAATATCTGGCAGGCTTCATTTTCACAAATTCTATTTTAATATACATATGGGTTATTTCATTCTAGGTTATTTTATTTCTACTATCTAGGGGACTATAGTCTTTCTTTCATCTGTGAAAGTGAATGTATAATTTCCTGATAAATTTAATATACTCTTTATATTATGGTGTTAGCCATGCAGAAAAGCACATAAATAACTGAAATATCTTCTCTCTAAAAGGAGACATGGTATTATAATTAGATCATTAACTGTAGTATAATTGTTTATATTTACAGAAGTTAAAAATAATGTATTTTTTCTTGGTCATGAACCTCTGGATTATATCTAGATAGAAGAAATTAGACTTCATAAAATTTTCTGACCATTTTGGTGAGAGATTTGTTTTTTCTCTGTTTTCTTGTATACATATTTAATTCCAATGAAGAGATGTTAATAGTTGTTCTTAGGTCACCTTTATGTGAGGCCATGCACTTTATGATGCATTTCCCCCATGAATTATTTACATTTTGGGGCTGAGTTGATGTGGAAATCATTCCTATAACATTTTTTTCTCCTTAACATTATTTTCTTGTTCTATTGGTGTAGTAGTTTATAGTGACAAGATTCAACTGGTGAAAGTAATTTGAAGCAAAAAAATCATTCCCTGAATCCTCAATGTATAGACACTTCTGAACAGGTTCAGCTGCTTTGGAACCCTTTGTTCTTTGTATATGCATCCTACTATGATTGTTGGATGTCAGAGCATCCTGGGTACCTTTATTTTCAAGATGCCATTATTTCTTTAAGTGAGAGAAAGCCTACTTAATTTTTTTAAATTTTTTCTTTTATAAATTTAAGTTTTAGGCAGTTAACATATAGTGCAATATTGGTTTCTGGAGTAGAATTCAGTGATTCATCATTTACATACAACACACAGTGCTCATAACAAGTGCCCTCCTTAGTATCCATTATCCATCTAGCCCATCTCCCACCCACCTTCCTCCATCAAACCCAGTTTGTTTTCTATTTCTCTTGTGGTTTGTTTCCCTCTATTCTCTTCCCTGCCCCCCTTCCCATATGTTCATCTTTTTGTCTTAAATTCCACATATGAGTGAAAGCATACTGTATTTGTCTTTCTCTGATTGATTTATTTTGCTTTGCATAATAAAGTCTAGTTCCATACATGTCATTGCAAATGGCAAGATTTCATTCTTTTTTGATGGCTGAGTAATATTGCATTGTGTGCTTGTGTGTGTGTGTGTGTGTGTGTGTGTGTGTGCGTGTGTGTGTGTACATGTGGATACCATATCTTTATCCACTCATCAGTCGATGGACATTTGGGCTCTTTGCATAGTTTGGCTATTGTTGATAATGCTGCTATAAACATTAGGGTGCATGTACCCCTTCATACCCTTTCAAATCTCTATTTTTATATCCTTTGTATAAATACCTACTAGTGCAATTGCTAGATTGTATGGTAGTTCTAGTTTTAGTTTTTTTGAGGAACCTCCATACTGTTCTCTAGAGTGGCTGTACCAGTTTACATTTCCACCAACACTGTAGGAGGGTTCCCCTTTCTCTGCAACGTCACCAACACTTGTTGTTTTTTGTGTTATTAATTTTAGCCATTCTTACAGGTGTGAGGTGGTATGTCATAATGGTTTTGATTTGTTCATCCCTGACAATGAGTGATATTGAGCATCTTTTCATGTGTCTGTTGGGCATCTGGATGTCTTCTTTAGAAAATGTCTATTCATGTCTTTTGCCCATTTCTTAACTGGATTGTATGTTTTCTTGGGTGTTGAGTTTGATAAGTTCTTTCTAGATTTTGGATACTAACCCGATGAAGGTTGGATACTGACCTGACTATTATTTGCAAATATCTTCTCCCATTCTGAAGATTGCCTTTTAGTTTTGTGGATTGTTTCCTTTGTTGTGCAGAAGCTTTTTATCTTGATGAGGTCCCAGTAGTTAATTTTTGCTTTTGTTTTCCTTGACTCCAGAGACATATCTAGTAGGAAGCTGAATGCAGCTGAGGTCAAAGAGGTTGCTGGGGCACCTGGGTGGCTCCGTTGGTTGAGTGTCTGACTCTTGATTTCACCTCAAGTCATAATCTCACACTTCCTGGGACCAAGCCATGCATCCAGCTGCATACTGACAGTGTAGAGCCTGCTTGGTGCTTGAGATTCTCTCTCTCTTCTCTCTCTGCCCCTCTCCCTGCTTGCTTTTGCTGCTCTTTCTCCCTAAAAAATAATGAACTAAAAAAAAAAAAAAGAGGTTGCTGCCTGTGTTCTCTTCTAGGATTTTGATGGTTTCCTGTCTTACGTTTAGGTCTTTCATCCAGTCTGAATTTATTTTTCAGTGTAATGCATGGAAGAGTTCTCTTACAGAAAAACCTTTCAAACATTTAAAAGTTGAGCTTTACCTTTAAGATGCCTCCTAAGTACATGTTTGATATGAGTTGGCTTTTACTATTGAAATAATGGAGAACCTAGCTGGCACTCTGAACTATGATATTTGAAGGTCTGCTAACAGCGTTTAATGTGACTGTCCAGAATCACTCAGTTCTAATGTATGCAAATCTGAAATTTTGCTAGATATTAATAATTACTTCTCACAAAGGTTTGCTAATTTACACACCAACCACAAATGGGTACTAGTCACTCCCAACATCAAGAGAACTTGGTGCCATCAAGTTCTTTTTCCCCACCCCCCAATATTAGTAAGAAGTGACAATTCCTTATTGTTTAATATTTATTTCCTAATTTAAAAAATATATTTTTTGACTATTCTGTATTTTTGTTGTTCTATGAATGGCATGTTCTTATGTTTTATCCTTTCTTTTTTTAATGTTTATTTATTTATTTTAAGAGAGAGAGGGTGTAAGCAGGGCAGAGGGGCAGAGGGAGAGAGAGAATCCCAAGCAGGCTCTGTGCTGGCAGTAGGGCTCAATCCCATGAACTGTGACATCATGACCTGAGCCAAAATCAAGAGTCAGATGCTTAACCAACTGAACCACCCAAGTGCCCCTGTTTTATCTTTTCTTAATATGAATTGTTGATCTTTTAGTTTTTGTTTTATGGGAACTCCCCACCCCCCACACAATTATATGGATTAAAAACTCATAAATTCATATAGTATGATTTACTTTTAATAATTGTCAGTGATTTTCATTTTTTATCTTCTTTTATTGCTTTGGTTTGAATTGCACAGTGCATATATAGAGGCTAGAGCCTCTGTGTAATATTGACTATGTGAGGACAGATGCTTGCTGTAGATTTTTGATAGATATTCCTTCTCAAGTTAAGATTCATTTTGATTCTCGGTGCTTGGGTGGCTCAGTTGGTTAAGTGTCTGCCTTTGGCTCAGTTTATGATCTTGCAGTTTGTGAGTTTGAGCCTTGGGTCTGGCTCTGTGCTAACAGCTCAGAGCCTGGAGCCTGCCTTCGGATTCTGTGTCTCCCCCTCTCTCTCTGCTTCTTCTCTGCTCAAGCTCTTGCTTTCTTTCTCTCTCAAAATAAAGAAATAATCTTAAAAGAAGAAAAGAAACATCTGTGTTTGATTACCACATCCTATCATTTCTTTGTTTTCTGTTTTATTACTTTATACTACCTTCAATATTTCATTCCTTCTACTTGGATTTAGTGCTTTGTTCTTTTTCTAAGTTCTTAAACCACTTTTGTAAATCAAAATTCTTTTTTTTTTCTTTGTGATCAATTTTATTGCCTCTGTATAAAAATCACATTGACACATCTTAGAGGATACTGACTTAAAAAAACTTGTTAAAAATCTCAGTATAACATACACTCATAAAAGCTGCACATACCAGAAGTATAAAGTGCAATGAATTTTCAGAAGGTAAATACATTCATGTTACTATCCATCCAGATCAAGAAACAGACATCTTCAACATTACACTGACTGCTTTTTTTTAAATTTTATTTTTTTTAAATTACATCCAAATTAGTTAGCATATAGTACAACAATGATTTCAGGAGTAAATTCCTTAATGCCCCTTACCCATTTAGCCCATCCCCCCTCCCACAACCCCTTCAGTAACCCTGTGTTTGTTCTCCATGTTTAAGAGTCTCTTCTGTTTTGTTCCCCTCCCTGTTTTTATATTATTTTTGTTTCCCTTCCCTTGTGTTCATCTGTTCTGTCTCTTAAAGTCCTCATATGATTGAAGTCATATGATATTTGTCTTTTTCTGACTGACTACTTTTGCTTAGCATAATACCCTCTAGTTGCATCCACATAGTTGCAAATGGCAAGATTTCATTCTTTTTGATTGCCGAGTAATACTCCATTGTATATATATACCACATCTTCTTTATCCATTCATCCATCAATGGACATTTGGGCTCTTTCCATACTTTGGCTATTGTTGATAGTGCTGCTATAAACATTGGGGTGCATGTGTCCCTTCGAAACAGCATACCTGTAATCCCTTGGATAAATACCTAGTAGTGCAATTGCCGGGTTGTAGAGTAATTCTATTTTTAATTTTTTGAGGAATCTCCATACTGTTTTCCAGAGTGGCTGCACCAGTTTGCATTCCCACCAGCAGTGCAAAAGAGATCCTCTTTCTCCACATCCGTGCCAACATCTGTTGTTGCCGGAGTTGTTAATGTTAGCCATTCTGCCAGGTGTCAGGTGATATCTCATTGTGGTTTTGATTTGTATTCCCCTGATGATGAGTGATGTTGAGAATTTTTTCATGTGTTGGTTGGCTATCTGGATGTCTTCTTTAGAGAAGTGTCTATTTATGTCTTTTGCCCATTTTTTCACTGGATTATTTGTTTTTTGGGTGTTGAGTTTGGCAAGTTCTTTATAGATTTGGATACTAACCCTTTACCTGATATGTCTTTTGCAAATATCTTCTCCCATTCTGTCAGTTGCCTTTTAGTTTTGCTGATTGTTTCCTTCACTGTGCAGAAGCTTTTTATTTTGATGAGGTCCCAGTAGTTCATTTTTGCTTTTGTTTCCCTTGCCTTCGGAGATGTGTTGAATAAGAAGTTGCTGTGGCCAAGATCAAAGAGGTTTCTGCCTGCTTTCTCCTCAAGGATTTTGATGGCTTCCTGTCTTACATTGAGGTCTTTCATCCATTTTGAGTTTATTTTTGTGTATGGTATAAGAAAGTGGTCCAGGTTCATTCTTCTGCCTGTTGCTGTCCAGTTTTCCCAGCACCACTTGCTGAAGAGACTGTCTTTATTCCATTGGATATTCTTTCCTGCTTTGTTAAAGATTAGTTGGCCATATATTGTGGGTCCATTTCTGGTTTCTCTATTCTGTTCCATTGATCTGTATGTTTTTGTGCCATGTAAATCATAATTCTTCATATTTGTTATATTTCAATATATACATTCAGGCCTATAAATCATCCTCTAAGTATTAATTTAGCTGGATTTTACAAGTAGTTCTAATTATTTAATAATACTATGTTTTTTTAACCTATGAGTTATTCACATGTATTTTATTATTTTTCTGATATATGAGCTTTGGGGGCCCACTTTTGATGTTACTTTCTAGTTGTACTATATTGTGTTATAAGAAAGTAGTTTTTTAGTATTTTTGTTGAGATTTGTTTTGTGGCCTAAGCCCTGGTCAGCTTTTAAATGTTTCAGGACTGCTTTCCAAGCATGCATCCTGATATTTTGGTGTAGACATATGCATATATATATATATATATATATATATATATATATATGTATATACTCACATATTACATGAGCCTTCTAAGTTATACTACTACTCCTTATTAATTTTTTATCTATATGATCTATCAATTACTTGTTTGTAGTGTAGGTTTAAACAAACCTCTCATTTTTATTGTAGATTGTCTAAATTCTCCTTATAATTCTGTCACTTACAAATACTTTGAAATTAGGTTATTGTGAATTTTTATATTTTTGGTGTATTGCTTCTTTCACCATGTATAATGACCTATTTATCTCCAATATTTCTCTCTGTTGAAAACAATTTTCCATGATATTAATATATCTTGTGTTACTTTACTTAGTACTTCTTCTACATATCTTTGTCATCTCATTACCAGTAATAATTTCTGTGTAATTATGTTTTACCACTAGTCTCTATAAAAAGAATTTAGCTGCATATTTTTCCTCTTCAGTTCTTGTTTGCTTTTTTTTTTAATGTTTATTTATTTTTGAGAGAGTGCAAGTAGAGAAAGGGCAAAGAGAGGGGGACAGAGGATCTGAAATGCCGACAGCAGCGAGCCCGATGTGGGGCTCAAACTCATGAACTGCAAGATCGTGACCTGAGCCAAAGTTGGATGCTCAACCGACTGAGCCACCCAGGTGCCCCTGCTTATTTTTCTTTTTAATGTATGCCACTAAGAACATACAAAGTCTAGATTATAAAGTCACCTGAAATGATTCTGCTAAATGGATGTTAATGTTATCAATTTAATATGCAGTTTATTTTGTTTCTTTAGTTAATTGTCACTTTTAGTAATTGTTTTATTTGATTAGTACTGTGTCTCTCTTCACCATCCTCTCATTTGGTTTGAACCAATGGTATTAGCTTTCTAAGTGTTCATCTTTTACTTAGAGGTATATTCAGATTTATTACTTAATTTATCAGTTGATTATATTCTTTGATGCCCACCATGATGTAATTGATGAATTATTTCCTCTCTGTACATATTTCCTCATTTTTTTGTTATTTTGTTATTTCTACATTCCCAAGTCATATGGCATTTATTTACCCCCTGTATTATTTATGTTTTCAAAAAATACTTTTTAGGTGTAACAAATTACCCTCAAAACTTAATCTAAGACAGGGACTCCTGGGTGGCTCAGTCGGTTAAGCATCTGACTCTTGGTTTCAGCTCAGCTCATGGTCTCGCAGCTTCATGGGTTCAAGCCCTGCCTCTGGCTCTGTGCTGATGGTGTGGACTCTGCTTGGGATTCTCTGTCTCCCTCTCTCTCTGTCCCTCCCCCACTTGCACTGTCTCTGTCTCTCTCAAAATAAATAAACTTCAAACAAATTGAGAAAAAAACTTAACCTAAGACGAATATTTATTGTATTAAGTAGTTTCTGAGGGTCAGCAGTCTACCAGTGCTTGGCTGAGTGATTCAAATGCAGGGTCTCTCATGAGGTTGAAGTTAAGCTGTTGGCTGGTGTGGTAGTCATCTGACAGCTTAACTGCAGCTGGAGGATATATTTCGTTTTTTTTTTTTTAAGTTTATTTTTGAGAGAGAGAGAGAGAGAGAGAAAGAGAGAGAACATCAGTGGGGGAGGGCAGAGAGAGAGGGAGAAACAGAATCCGAAGCAGGCTCCAGGCTCTGAGCTGTCAACACAGAGCCCAACGTGAGGCTCGAACTCACAGTGAGATCATGACCTGAGCCGAAGTCAGATGCTCAACCAACTAAGCCACCCAGGCGCCCCTGCTGGAGGGTATATTTCTGAGATGACTCACTCACGTGGCTGTTGGCAGGATGACTCACTTCACTGCTGGTGATTGACCTTGGGCCTCAGTTCTTTGTCATGTGAGCTTTTCTTCAGAGTTGCTTGAGTATCCTCACTACATGGCAGCTGAGTTCTCTCAGAGTGAGTGCTTCAACACAGAGCAAGAGGAAGCTTCAGTGTCTTCTATGACCTAATCTTGGAGTTGCATACCATTACTTGCATTTTTTATATTTGTTAGAAGCAAGTTACTATGTCCAGTTCACAACTGAGGGGAGGGGGAATTAGGCTATACCTCCAGAATAGAACAGTAGCAGAGAATTTGTAGGCATATTTAAAAACAAACAACCAACCAAGCAAACAAACAAACAAACAAAAACCTACTGTTCATCCCTTGGCCACAAAGTATTCTTGTCATATGCAAAACACACTTTCTCCTCCCAGAATTCTTAAGTGTTTCTTACCATTAACACATCACCTTGAAGGTCAAAATCTTGTCATTTAAATTAGCTCTAGGTACTTCTCAGGATCCTTGGGTACAGTTCCTTTGGTACATCTCCTTAAGTACAGTTCCTCTAGATCCGAATGCCTATGACTAAAGAGACAAGTTATCTTCCATCTCATGTACCAACTATATGATGGTAGGATAAGCATTAAGGTAACCTCTCAAATTCCTATTAAAAGAGAAGGGAATTGGTGATGAAAGGAGTCACTCATCTATAGCAATTATAAAAATTAAGCTGAGCAAATGTTGGCAATTTCTAGATTAAGACTCAGTTCTATTCCTGCTAGGAATAATATCCATGGCTCTTGGCTGCCCCTCTGGGAGGTTGGCTCCACCCTCTAAGTCATCCTCCTTTTCCAAGAATGGTGACTCATGTTCACAGCTGAAGAGTTTCTCAGCCATCTTCATGCCAGAATTCTGTGAGTCTAGAGACCTCTTTCATTATGTCTTATCTCTGTCCTTTTTATTCTAAGATGGAAGTGTTTCTGAAAATAGAATTCTATTTAAAACTCTGTGGGTTTCCTGTGAATCTTAATGGGGACTCACTCCATTAGATGAAAGCCATGCTCACAGTCTCTTCAGGATAAGCCTCCTACCCTCTCTCTTAACCTTCTGCTGAGAATGCTGAGGGATAAAGCTCTTAAGCCTCTTAGAAATGCAACTGTTAGGAGATGCGCCCCAGTGAGGCATATCCTTAGGCTCTTTAGAGTGCCTTTGTCTCACTGAATGGTACTCTTAAGCACCACCTTAAAGCTGTCTGCAGTCTAAAGAAATAATTTTAATAAAGATTGAAGCCATGCCTTGCTTCATCTTTAGACCAGGTTTTCCTGGCAGTGCCCTTGATTTCATCTTTACTTGGAAGCCATTTCTTAATTTTAGTATCATTTGTGATTTGGTAAGGCTGGGAATCTTCAAACTATCAAGTCTTGTGCTCACTTCGGCAGCACATATACAAACTATCAAGTCTTGACTCCTTTTAACAGTTATTCTTATTATTCTTTTCGCCTCACCTCTGTTCTTTCCCGTACTATTACAAACATCAAGAATAAACCAGCTTTAACATTACAATTAAACCTTTGTTATATCACCCAGTTCTTTAGGTACATTTTCTAATTTCTACATAGATACTGGTCACAGTAACACTAAACTTTCTGTTACTATATAATGAAGATTCCCCTTCCTTCAGTTTTCAGTAACATGTTCTTCACTTCCCTTTAAGGTCACATTAGAAGACTTTTCAAAGTATAGACATCTACCCATAGCCTGTTCAAGGCATTTTAGGCTTTCACTAACAGCCTTGTCAAAGTCTTTCCAGATTAGCCTACTGCCAAGTTTCAAAGCCACACCCATATTTTCATTAATTTCCCATGAGAACACCCCACTCACAGCTACAAAAATCTGTGTTTGCGGTCTCTGGCTATGTAACAATTTATCTAAAATGTAGTAACTTCAAACAATGAAAACTTATTATCCCATGCAGTTTCTGAAGTCTAGGAGTGGATTAACTCAGTGATTCTAGCTTTAGGTTTCTTAGAAGGTTACACTCAATGTACTGGCCAGGTGACTAAAGTCACCTGAAGGACTGACAAGAGCTGGAGTTTCGGCTTCAAAATGGCTCACTCACATGGCTTTTAGCAGAAGGCTCAATTCCTTATCTTGGAGACCTTTCCATAGAACTGCCTGAGTACCCTTATGACATGGTGGTTGGCAGTTGGTATTCCCCAGAGTGAGTGAGTCCTGAGAGAGAGAGAGAGAGAGAAAGCCATGCTTTTAAAAAATGGCCTAGTCTCCAAAATCATACACCATCATTTCTGCTTTTTGTTTTTTTCCATTTGTAAGGAGTCACTAAGTTCAGCCCTCACTCAACAAGAGGGGAATTAGGCTAGGCCTCTTGAAGGCAGGTGTATAAAAGAATTTTGGACATATTTTAAAGCCATCAATTCCCAACTTTGTTGTAGTCTTAGATCTATAGTTCAATAAATTCACTGCTCACCATCAGTTCTTTTTCTAAAGTTCCCCAATCATTTATTGGTTGAGCAATTTTTCATACTAAATCTTCCAGGACACATGGGTACAATATTTCCTAAGTTCTGCATTTTCCAAATGGTCTCATTACTGAAGGTCAGCTGGGCTAGATAAAAACTTGTACTTACGCTCATTGCCTTGAGTACCTTATAGATATCACTTGACTGTGCTTTGTGTACAATGTGTTTATGTGAAGGTTATGACAATCTAATTTTGTTTCTTTTATATAAGTGACTTGGATGTTCTTTTCTTTTGTTTGTTTTGCTTAGAGATTTTTCTTTAAATTTAAAGTATAATAATTTTATCAGTGTATGCCTCCGAGTTAACATTTTTATCAGTTTACCAAGTATACAGTATCTGCTTGCAATATATACACAGGGATATTTTTTATTTCTAGAAGTTTTCTTGAATTTTGAATTATGATATAAATACTTGCTGTGTTTATTGTTTTAGTTTTTTCATCAGGAAAAAAAATGCACATATTACATGTGTACATGATTGTTATGAGTTGAATTGTGTCCTCGCCCATCCCCACCCCCAAAAAAGATATGTTGGAGTCTTAACTCCCAATACCTTAAATATGACCCTATGTGGAAATAGAGTCATAGTATATGTAATTATTTAAGTTAATACCTTGCTAGAGTAGGTTGGGTCCCTAATCCAATGTGACTGGTGTTCCTTATAAGAAGATGGCTGTGTAAAGATAGAAATAGAAAGCTATGTGGCAATGAAAATAGAGATTGGAGGTATGTAGCTATAAGCTAAGGAACCACCAGAGATTGCATGCAAACTACCAGAAGCTAGGAAGAGGCAAGGAACAACTAAAGGTTTCAGAGGAAGCAGGGCCCTGCTGACACTTTGATTTTGGACTTCTAGCTTCCAAAACTGACAGACAACAAGTTTCTTTTGTTTTAAGCCACTCAGTCTGCAGTACTTTGGTATAGTCACCCTAGTAAACTACTATAACAATCTTCTTTGCCTGACTTTCACTTGTGCTATGTTCTCTCTGATTCTTTTTATTATTTGTTTCCTTTTTTTTTCTTCTGTGAGGATTCTTTCTGTCGCTATGTGAAGAGAAGTTTCTTTAGTATAAGATTCAGGATCCCCCTGATTTTTAGAATCCATCTTGTTTCAGTAGGACAATAAATACTACTATCATCTGCTTTCTTCCTTCCCTGTCACTTATCAGCAGGTGCTACCTCTAAACAATACTGACTCTGCCTTCCAAAGTGTGTCCCTCTACGCCCCAAGATGCAATCTCTGGAACCCTTCATTATAATTCCCCTTTGCCAGTGTTTGACACACCAGACATCAGACCTGCTTTCAGAAGTTTCTTTTCAGTGTAGAGCTCTTTTCTTTGGGAGACTTATCCTGCATTCCACCTCTGCCAAGACACCCCTACACAATTTTGTGTACCTCCTGATGGACTCCCCAAACTGCTCTGGTCTGGTGTCTGGGTACTTTTCTCCTTTTTCATATAAACTGGGGTTTGTGGGACTTTTCCTTTTAGTAACACTGTGAGTAGTGGTTATAAATGCTTTTAATTGGAAGTCTATTTATATGGACAGCTATGATTTGGAATCTGTATTACGTAGAAAATTTCAGTGAAGCTAAAACACTAGGTCTCCTAACTTAAAGGATCTGTATTCTCATTTGTTTGGAGTGTACACAATGACTGTCTTGGTTTCTTGAAAATAGGGATCATTGATGCTGTGACAGTTCTTTAATTTTATAAAGCCAATATGGATTCCACTTCTGTTTTATCAGTTCACAGGTTTTGAAAGTCATAGTGGAATTTATATCACCTGCATAAGATGCAGGGAAGTATGGGTTAAAATAAGAGTTCATAGGGGCACCTGGGTAGCTCAGTTGGGTAAGCATCCAACTCTTGGTTTCATCTCAGGTCATGATCTCATGGTTCGTGGGTTCAAGCCCTGCACTGGGCTCTGCACTGATAGAGTGGAACCTGCTTGAGATTCTCTATTACCCTGTCTCTCTTCCACTCCACTGTTCATGCTCTCTCTTTCTCCCCCCGCCCAAAATAAATAAACTTAAAAAAAAACTTAAAGAAATAAAATAAGGCTCATATTTGACAGAGACTAAGATCCTCAACTTCTTCAAGCTTCATTCCCCATACTTACAAAATGGTTTTATATTAGCTATTTGCATTATTGCTCTTAGTTCTATATTTGATAATTTAAGTGAGCATAATATTTTAGCCTGGAGCCTTGTATGTGAAAGGTATTCAAAAGTTGGTAGATGTTATTATTCAAAATAGTATTATACTCAGTGAACCAATGATATACACACTAGTTTGGCTTATTAGCCATTTTAGCATTCTGAAATTGATTTAAACCACAAAACTCTTTTGAAGTCTTGGAATATATCCACCTGTCAAAGGAGACTGAGAAGGTGATTAAAAAGCACTGGTTAGAAAAAGATACTTGCAAATACATTTTCTCACTTAGCTTAGAATGGCACATGCTGATACATTTTGTTTTGGCAGTCTTGATTTTTATAAAGGCTCAGATTAAAATGAAAACAATTGAATTGGAAACTTTGTATCATCCACTTCAGAGAATATTACAACAACTTCTGCTGTGGACACAAGTGCATTTAAAGGGAATATATACCCACATACATTGTTTATGTGATACTTGGAAAATAATATTATTTCCCTCACATGGAGCCTAAGGACCTTATTTAATTTTTTTATGAGAATTCAAAACTCATAAAGAGAACTGATGGTGTAGAAGACTGAACGTTTTTATTCTGTGGTAAACAGAGACAAGTTGACTTGCTACCCAGTTTTTATGTGAATATTCTGGTGTTACCATATTTGTTTCAACTATAATTTAAGGCAGTGCTTCCCAAACCTGGCTGTCTTTTAGAACTACCTAAAGAACTGTTTAAACAAACATATACCTTACAACTATAGGGCCAACTAATCTTTGACAAAGCAGGAAAGAATATCCAATGGAAAAAAGACAGTTTCTTCAACAGATGGTGTTGGGGAAACCGGACAGCATCATGCTGAAGAATGAAACTGGACCACTTTCTTACACCATACATGAAAATAAATTCAAAATGGATGAAAAATCTAAATATAGGAAACCATCAAAATCCTGAAGGAGAACACAGGCAACAATCTCTTTGACCTCAGCCATAGCTCCTTCTTATTAGACACGATGCCAGAGACAGGGGAAACAAAAGCAAAAATGAACAATTGAGGCTTCATCAAGATAAAAAGCTTCTTCACAGAGAAGGAAACAATCAACAAAACTAAAAGGCAGCCTACAGAATGGGAGAAAATATTTGCATGTCTGACAAAGGGTTAGTATCCAAAATGTAAAAGAACTTATCAAACTAACACTGAAAAACCAAATAATCCAGTTAAGAAATGGGCAGAAGACATGAATAGACATTTTTCCATAGAAGACATCCAGATGGCAAACAGACACATGAAAAGATACTCAACATCATTCATCCTCAGGGAAATACAAATCCAAACTACAATGAGATACCACCTCACACCTGTCAGAATGGCTAACATTAACAACACAAGAAAAAATAGGTGATAATGAGGATGTGGAGAAAGGGGAACCCTCTTACACTGCTAGTGGAAATGCAAACTGGTGCAGCCACTCTGTAAAACAGTATGGAGGATCCTCAATAAGCTAAAAATAGAACTGCCCTATGACCCAACAATTGTGCTGTTAGGTATGTACCCAAAGGATACAAAAATACAGATTTGAAGGGGACATGCAGCCCAATGTTTATAGCAGCATTACCAACAGTAGCCAAACTAAGGAAAGAGCTCAAGTGCCCATCGACTAATGAATGGATAAAGAAGATATGATATATATATACAATGGAATATTAGTCAGCCATCAAAAAGAATGAAATCTTGCCATTTGCAATGATGTGGATGGAGCTAGAGTGTATTATGCTAAGCGAAATAAGTCAGAGAAAGACAAATACCATATGATGTTACTCATATGTGGAATTTAAAAGACAAAACAGATGATCATATGAGAGGCAGAAAAAGAGAGGGACACAAGCCATGATACTCTTAATAACAGAGAATAAACTGAAGGTTGATGGAGGGAAATAGGTGAGGAATGGTTTTAAATGGTGATGTGTATTAAGAAAGGCACTTTCTATGATGAGCACTGAGTATTATATGTAGGTGATGAATCACTAAATTCTACTCCTGAAACCAATATTACACTATATGTTAACTAACTAGAATTTAAATTTGAAAAATAGTAAAAAAATAAGCACACATACCCCTGAGTATTTCCTACACCTACTGAAACATCCTCTATCTCTTACAAATCTCCTGAGGTGATTGATGAAATTGTAATTAGAGACATTTCAGATTAGTCTTTATTTCCTTGGATTTGAATTAAAATGACAAAAAAAAATAGGTTGTGTAGTTAGGGGTGTTAGAACAACATAGACTGCTGCTTTCCAAAGTGTGGTCCATGGATCAGTAGCTTCAGCCTCACATGAGAGCTTGTTAGAAATGCAGCATTTATGTCTAAAGCCATACCACCCTGAATGCAACCCATCTCATCTGATCTTGGAAGCTAAGCAGGGTTGGGCCTGGTTAGTACTTGGATGGGAGAAATGCAGAATTTGTGCCTTTCCTCAGATATGGTGTATAAAATATGCATCTTAACACAATCCCTAAGTGGTTCGTACATATACCAAAGTTCTAAAAACACCGACAGGAATTTTATAGAATAGGTTTTGAACTTTCTATCCAAAAACTGGACGTAAAACACTTATGAACCAGAATGGAGATGCAAGATCAAAGGGGGAAATATTGTTGGTTGTTCTATATACAACATGAAACCTTCACTGTAATTGCAATTATAAAATCCTAGTTCATTGTTTAGTCGGAAGCTAGAATTGAGTTCACCCACTACACTCATTATTTCCTTGTTGCTTATAAACATATGTGGTTAGGAAGGTGAAGGTCTCAGTTTGAATTGTATCTCATTCTTATCTCACTGATGTATGAAATATGTAATAGAGGTAGCAACAACTGCACAAAAGCAAAACCTAAAAGTGAAATACTTATCCTAGCCTCTGAGAAAAGATTGTGCAAAGTGGCACACTTTATTTGGTGAACAGTTTAATTTACTGATTTCTGCTAGGCTTTACTAATTAGCTCCACCTATCATCCGTGCCACACTGGCACTTCTCTCTTAAATTTCCATCTTGTCACAGCTGTGTTTTAGAATTATTTAATTTCTTTTTTCATTCTTCAAATCGTAATTCCTTGAGGGAAAGTTGTATTGTGTAGCTACAAATGTCCTCATCTGCCCCACCCCCCATTCCTAACATAATTCTTAACAGGGTGATGAGTAATTAGGGTGATCGCATATCTTGATTTAACTGGGGCAATTCTAGAATAAATCTGCTGTCCCACAGTAGTTATATATAGCATCCACTTTCACTTTCAGAAATGTCCTGGTTAGAACTATAAATTATATGGTCTTCCTGTCAGTAACGAAGATGAAACTGAGCTGTGCTTAATTTTAAGAAGACCCCTTCCTTCAGAGGAGCCTGAATAGCTGTTGCTACATCAGACTACTAACTTGCCCAGCATCCCTCCCGCTTACTCTATCGCCATTTCTTCCACCTTTCTTTGCGATAGCTATCTTTGATCAGTGTTAAAAAGCCAATGTTCAAAAGATCAGGAATGACTTGACAAACTTCTTTGGTGCTATAGTATACTAGAAATAATTCACTGTCTATTGTAGCCATTTAATTTTATTTGAATTTCTTTTTATGGTTTACTATTTTTAAATTCGATTGTATTATACATACTGTATGTTTTTTTCAGCTTTATTGAGGCATAACTAAAAAATAAGATTTTCAGGTATTTAAAGTGTACAATATGGTAATTTGATATACATGTACGGGTGTAAAATGATCCCCCCACTGAGTAAATTAACACATCCATCACCTAACATATAATTTTTGTTGTTGAGAACTTTAAGTTTTACTCTCTTACCAAATTTCAATGAGGAAATATAATGTTACCAACAATGATCACTATGTTATACATTACATCCTCAGACCTTATTCGTCTTATATTTAAAAATTTGTTTTGATGTTTATTATTTTTGAGAGAGAGAGACAGAGACAGAGAGATAGCAGGGGAGGGGCAGAAAGAGAGGGAGACACAGAATTGGAAGCAGCCTCCAGGCTCTGAGCTGTCAGCATACAGCCCGAAGCGGGGCTCAAACACACAGACTGCAAGGTCATGACCTGAGTTGAAGTTGGCCACTTAACCGTCTGAGCCACCCAGGCACCCCCCTTATATTTAAAAGTTTATATCCCTTTATCAGCCTATCCCTATTTTCCCCACCACCCCCCCCAGCCCCTGGGAATCAGTTTTCTACAAGTTTGACTTCTTCTTCTCCTTCTTCTCCTTCTTCTCCTTCTCCTCCTCCTTCTCCTTCTTCTTCATTATTATTATTATTTAGATTCCACATATAAGCAATGCCATGCAGTTTTTGTCTTTCTCTGTCTAGCTTATTTCACTCAGCATAATGCCCTCAAGATCCATCCATGTTGTCACAAATGGCAGTATTTTAAAATGCGAAATAATATTCCATCGTATATTTATATCGCAACATTTATCCATTCACCATTAATGGACATGCAGGTTGTTACCATTATCTTGGCTATTGTGAAAAATGCTGCAGTGAACATGGGAGTACAGATATCTCTTCAATAGACTGATCTTGTTTCCTTTGGGTGAATACCTGGAAGTGGAATTGCTGGCTCCCATGGTATTTCCATTTCTAATTTCTTGAGGGACCTCCATGCTATTTTCCATGTTGGCCGTACCAATTTTCATCGCCACCAATAGTAGACAGGAGTTTCCTTTTCTCCACATCCTTGCCAACATTTGTTATTTCTTGTCTTTTGGATGATAACCATACTAGCAAGCATGAGGTGATATCTCATTGTGGTTCTGATTAACATTTCCCTTATGATTTAGTGATGTTGACTGTCTTTTCATATACCTGTTAGTCATTTGTATCTCTTTGGAAAATATCTATTTAGATTCTTTGTCATTTATTTATTTGTTTGTTTTAAAATGTTTATTTATTTTGAGTGTGTGTGTGTGTGTGTGTGTGTGTGTGTGTGTGAGTGGAGGAGGGGCAGAGGGAGAGGGAGACAGAGATTTCCAAGCAGTCTCCATGCTGTCAGCACAGAGCCCAACCCAGGGCTCAATCTCACCAACCGTGAGATCATGACCTAAGCTGAAATCAGGAGTTGGACGTTACTCAGTTTTCAATTGGGTTACTTGTTTTTCACTATTGAGTGGTATCAGTTCCTTGTATGGGGGGGGGGGTGGGTATTAACCACAGATAATGTGGTTTGCAAATATTTTTTTTCACTCCATAAGTTGCCCTTTCATTTTGTTAATAATTTCTTTTACTGAGTAGAAGCTTTTTAGTTTGATGTAGTCCCATTTGTTTTAGTTTTTTTTGTTGCCTGTGCTTTTTGTAGTCTTACCCAAGAAATCATTGCCAAGACCAATGTCAAGGATGTTTTCTTCTACGTTTTCTGCTAAGAGTGTTATGGTTTCAGGCCTTATGTTAAAGTCTTTAATCCATTTTGAGTTGATTTTTGCATATGGTGTAAGATAAGGGTCAAACACAATTTGGAATTTATAGCTCTGATGACATCCATTAAATCTAGAGATCATGATGAGGTACAAATTCAGAGCTAAAGTTTTACCTAAACCTTAATTCATCTCATCTCTTTAAAGGCCTGGATTCTGTAATGGTCTTAATTCTGCCACTTTACCTTCTCCTTTTCTATTTGTACTTTCTCATCAACATGGCTAAGTCCCTTTAATTTTGGGGAAAAGTCCCTTATCCCTAAGATCCCCTCTCACTGAAACCCATGAATCAAGCCTTTTGAAAGTGAAGTCAGTGTTCACTGGATTTACTTTCTGATTTCCATAATTCTGGTTACTCCACTGATTACACTCTACCACATGTGATGTCCATTTTCCTCTCTTTCTTGTTATGATGCTATTGGCCTCATTTATATGTCCTGGGGACAGATGGACCTCAGTTCAAATACTGATTCCACAACTTGTTACCTGTTGACATTGGTCAAGTTGGCCTACTTTATCTTCTTGTAAAATGAGAAATACTTGCTTTTAGAGGCATGTTTTCAGGATTAAATAAACATAATATAGAAGAAAGCACATAACACATTGAATAATACTTTTTACTACTTCTTATTGCTTCCCCCCACTTTTTTTGAGTTTTTATCCCTTGGCTTTTAAGACACAATACTTAGCAAAGTCTCCTCTTACCCACTGCCTGCTTACTCCTCTGTTTTGTAATACTATCCTTTTTATAATTAAAAATTTTTTTCCTTAATGTTTATTTTATTTTTGAGACAGAGAGAGATAGAACATGAGCGAGGGAGGGGCAGGGAGAGAGGGAGACACAGAATCCGAAGCAGAGTCCAGGCTCTGAGATGTCAGCACACAGCCTGACGCGGGGCTCAAACTCATCAACTGCGAGATTATGACCTGAGCGGAAGTCGGATGCTCAACCGAGGCACCCAGGCACCCCTGTAATACTGTCCTTCACTTCAAATTCCTTGTTGGTTCTCTTTTCTTCTTCTCTTTATATTATTTCTGGGGGAATTCATCTGTCGCATGGTTTCCTTTACTATGTATATCCTCATCACCCATAGATTCTTATCACTAAGATAGATCAGTCTCTTGCAATCAGACTCAACTGGAAAATTCCACAGATATGTGGAGCTCAACATCTTCAAATCTGAATATTCTTTCCCCACATTTGACGCATTTTTATATTTCTTTATCTAGCTACTGGTACCACTATTCACTCAATCTTACAAGCCAGAAACCTGAGAGTCATCACACTTTATCTTCATTGGAATTTTTGTGTAACATGTTACTCACTCATCAGTTCTATATTTTAAATAATTCTCAAATCAATCCTTACTCTGTAGTAATTTAGCTCTCACTTGTCTCTTAACTGATCTTCCCGTCAGCCCCAGGCCATTGTAATCAGTGTTCCATATTATAGTCAGAATATTTATTTTAAAATACAAATCCCATTGTGCTAGCTTCTGTGTATAGGATTGTTTCAAACTTTTTTGCATGATATACAAGGCCTTCAGTGACCTTGCCTTTGCTTACTTCTTGAGTCCCATCTTCTAAAGCTTTCACCCCTACTCTCACACAATCATGTCAAACCACTGATAATTACAGAGACCCAATCTTTCTTCTCTGTGTGATTTTTTTTTTGTATGTGCCATCCATGTGCATGACAAAGCATCTACTTAGTGTCATTTAAGACCATGCATAAAGCCTAACTCTTTCTGAAGTCCTTCTCAAAAATCCAGATAAAATTGATCACTCCATCCTTTTGTTGTTACCCCAACATAAACCTATCTCTATTTCTTCCATAATAAATGTTTGAGGAATAGCAACATTCTTGTAATAAATTAAAAATGTCTTAACCCAATTGACTATTTTGAGTGGTGACACATATTTGGATGCATATATTCTGATATGCTTATTAAAAAATCCATTTCATTACTTTGTATTCAAAGCGTAAACACAACAAATATGTTATGGGACCCAAATTTGGAAAATTAACTGTTGCATCTTAGAGATTAATTTTATTTGTGGGAATATATTTTCTGTCATTAAATCAGAACTGAGCTCTGCAGTGTCTCTGTGTTTAGACTGTATATATAATAATGTAATGGGTGGTTGCCCATTCTAAAAAAATAGCATTCTCAGAAGAATATGATAACATCCTGCCAATTCTAGTTTATGACTTTTTTATAATATGTTATTTGGTAAAATGATTATAGGATGATTAATGATTTGTTAAATATTTTCTACAGTTGCCTAGTCAAAAGACTTGGGAGAATTAAGTTTGAAAAGTCTATCTCTTAAATTATTTGCTGGTTTTCAGTGAAGCAAATAAAGAAAAAGGCAACATGTATTTTACCTGTCAGAAATGTAAATCTCAAAAAAAAAAAAAAAAGAAATGTAAATCTCATAAGCTCAGCTGGAGCTATAAAATGCATTTTATCCTTCTCAGGCAGAAGTACACATAAGAAAATGATTTGAAATACTGAAAAATAATGGGCACTTGGTTTTTAATCTGGAAGTCTTTGATGCTTAATGACATATGGTAAATATAACTGAATGAATGAATGAATGAAAGAATGAATGAATAATAGGCCAAATAACTTTGCATATTTTCTATGTGTTTAAATCAGATTTATCCTTGAAAATTATATTAATTTTTAATAAAGTATTGAAATGCCATGGCACTTCAGTACAAACTCTGTTTTCTTTTTTGGTCATTAACTTTTTTTTTTTATATGCCCATACTAAGCTGGATGCTGAGGATACATAAAAGAATGAACAAAAAAAGTTCCCTGTTATCTAGAAGTTCACAATCTAGTGTGGGAAACAGAAGTATATACAAGTAATTAAGAGATGTTGTGATAAGAGCTCTGAAAGAAATATGTAGAAGGAATGGTAAGAACTCAGCGGGCTAATGTTCGGTGCCAGGCAAGTGGGGAAAGGAGATGGAGTCTCAAGGAGGCTTGCTTGGATGACCACCAAAAAAGGTTCATTGTATTCAAAACAAGATAGTGTGTATGTTTGGATTCATATGAAGTTAATTCTCAAATTTAATTTTTAATGCTAAGAAATTTTGTCTAAAGAGATTTTTTCCTCAATTAAAAAAAAAAGATTAAAAAAAAGCACAAACTTCTTGTGCACAGAAGACATCTGGCAACTCTGTGATGGGCCTTGGGAGCATCCATGCACTGTGTCACTCCTCACTCTGTGCCCCACTGTTCAGCTCTCCTGGGATGATGTCTGGGAGAAAGAGAGACTCAAATGTCCACTATAGAAGTTACAGGAACCTTCGCTCAGACTTTGGTGGAATGCCTCCTCCCTAAACCTTTTTGTTAATAATGGATTTTGCGTGTGTCTCATCATTAGCTTCTCCTTCTGTTTAAAATATATTCAGATATCTTTTACTTTGAAACTAAGCATATTTCACTGATGAATTTCCCCATTTCCTTTCTACATACTACACATTATTATAGCCATATAAGTAACATATTGCAGAATTAGACTTTTTCCTTTATTAGGAGTTGGAGCATACTGGAAAAGGCAATAATATTTCTAAGATAATACCAAGAAGATCATCTCTTCAGAAAACAAGGAATTAAAATATAGATGTTAATGCCATGAGAAGTACACAGATTAGTAGAAACACATGAATAGTTCACTGACAGATAGAAACTGAAATAGAAGTAGTAAGAAAGTGCTCTGGGGACATAGACAAGACATGATTTTTACTGTGTGGAGAAGTGGCAGGGAAAGCATAGAGAATAAGTGGCATTTGATTTGGGCTAAATAATATAAGTTTTAGGAGTAGAATTTAGTGATTCATCACTTACATATAACACCCAGTGCTCATCCCAACAAGTGCCCTCCTTAATGCCCATTATCCATTTAGCCCTTCACCCAACCCAACACCCCTCCAGCAACCCTCAGTTTGTTCTCTGTATTTAAGAGTCTCTTATGGTTTGCCTCCCTCTCTGTTTTTATCTTATTTTTCCTTCCCTTCCCTTATGTTCATCTGTTTTGTATCTTAAATTGTACATATGAGTGAGATCATATGGTATTTATCTTCCTCTGGCTGACTTATTTCACTTAGCATAATACCCTCCAGTTCCATCCATATTGTTGCAAGTGGCAAGATTTCATATATATATATATATATATATATATATATATATATATATATATATCACATCTTCTTTATCCATTTGTCAGTCAATGGACATTTGGGCTCTTTCCATAATTTGGCTATTGTTAATAGTGCTACTATTAACGTTGGGGTGCATGTGCCCCTTTGAATTAGAATTTTTATACCTTTTGGACAAATACCTAGTAGTGCAATTGCTGGGTCATAGGGTAGTTCTATTTTTAATTGTTTGAGTAACCTCCACATTGTTTTCCAGAGTGGCTGCACTAGTTTGCATTCCCACCAGCCGTGCAAGAGGGTTTCCCTTTCTCAGTATCCTCACCAACATCTGTTGTTGCCTGAGTTGTTAATGTTAGCCATTCTGATGGGTGTGAGGTGGTATCTCATTGTGGTTATGATTTGTATTTCTCTGATAATGAGTGATGTTGAGTATCTTTTCATGTGTCTGTTAGCCATGGATGTCTTCTTTGGAAAAGTGTCTGTTCGTGTCTTTTGCCTATTTCCTCACTGGATTGTTTTTGGGTTTTGAATTTGATAAGTTCTTTCTAGATTTTTGATACTAACCCCTTATCCAATATGCCATTTGCAAATATCTACTGTCATTCCATTGGTTGCTTTTTAGTTTTGTTGATTGTTTCCTTCATTGTGCAGAAACTTTTTATCTTGATGAGGTCCCAATAGTTCATTTTTGCTTTTGTTTCCCTTGCCTCTGGAGACATATCTAGTAAGAAGTTGCAACGGCTGAGGTCAAAGAGGTTGTTGCCCATTTTCTCCTATAGTATTCTGATAGATTCCTGTCTTACATTTAGGTCTTTCATTCACTTTGAGTTTATTTTTACGTATAGTGTAAGAGAGCAGTCCAGTTTCATTCTTCTGCATGTCATTGTCCAGTTTTCCCAACACCATTTGCTGAAGAGATGTCTTTTTTCCCCTGGATATTCTTTCCTGCTCTGTCGAAGATTAGGTGGCCATACATCTGTTGGCTCATTTCTGGGTTCTCTGTTCTGTTCCATTGATCTAAGTGTCTGTTCTTGTGCCAGTACCATACTGTTTTGATGACTACAACCTTGTAATGCTGCTTGAAGTCCAGAATTGTGATGCCTTCAGCTTTGGTTTTCTTTGTCAGGATTGCTTTGGCTATTTGGGGTCTTTTGTGGTTCCATAAAAATTTTAGAATTGTTCTAGCTCTGTGAAGAATGCTGGTGTTATTTTGATAGGGATTGCTTTGGGTAGTATTGACATTTTAACAATATTTGTTCTTCTGATCCATGAACATGGAATGTTTTTCCATTTCTTCGTGTCTTCTTCAATTTCTTTCATAAGCTTTCTATAGTTTTCAGCATACAGATCTTTTTACCTCTTTGGTGAGGTTTATTCCTAGGTATTTTATGGTTTTCAGTGCAATTGTAAATGGGATCGATTCATTGCTTTTTGTTTCTGTTGCTTCATTTTGGTGTGTAGAAATGCAACCAATTTCTGTACATCAATTTTATATCCTGCAACTTTGCCAAATTCATGTGTCAGTTCTAGCAGTTTCAAGTTTTGGGGTGGTGGTTTGCCCCATAACCTGAATTCTCTGATGAGCCTAGGAAAAGTTGTTGATTTGGAGTAGCTGTTTTTCTATTGTAAAGATGGGAGTGCTGACTACCAAGTTCTTCACATGTTAGAACTATAAACAGGAGTTCTCTAATCTCTTTTCTAAGAACTTCTCTAAACCAAAGTAATTTGATCTGTATGGAATTGGTTGAACTATTAGACTATCCTTTCTGAGTCTGAGTTATTAATCTCTCTTTATGTGACTGCCATGCAAATAATGTAAACAGTACAGCACATGTTTTTGTGTGTATGCATAGGCAGAATTTAATATTAGCTCTCAACATGTGAAATGTGCATGTCCCTTTGCTCAGTATTTTTCTCTATTCAGAGAATATTCAGTGATTCAAATTCAAGAACACTCTGCTGTGGAAGGGAGAGTTTTAATCATCATAGAAGGAATGGAAGTCACTACTCTTTGTCCTTTAGAATGTCAGCAGCATAAAGCAGTTCACTGTTGTGTTTTCAGCACCAGAACAGAGACTGACATCACAGAGACTGACATCACAGTACCTTATTCATCATCTTGGAGCTCCATTAAGGCTGGAAATTTGTCCATCACCTTGCTCAGTTGCTATTTCTTCAGTTGTTGTCATGCGGCTTCCATTAACTTGGCCACCATCTCCTCAATGCCATCTTCAGTCTCTGCCCATCAACCCGTCCAAGGATGTATCATTTTCCTCCTGGCCTTTACCATCTTTTGCCACTCTCCTAACCAAAACTGCAGTTGATGGAAGATTGAAGCACCCAGAACTTAGACTATATGTCTGTCAGTGAGTGGCCAAATGCAGCTGAATAACTAGCCAAATGTGGTGCATAAAGGCAGGGAAGAGAGGACATGATGGTGACAGAACAGAATGAAGGGTCAGTTCTGCCTCTGTTTCCCACTTCATATTTATGTTACCTTCATTTGAGATCCAACCAATATAGTTAATTAATTGGCAAAAAGGAAAGGTAGGCAGTTAGAAAGGTATTAAAATACCCTAAAAGACTGTTGGGAGAAAATTTTTCATGGTTTTTTGTTTTTTTGTTTGTTTGTTTGTTTGTTTGTTTATGGATGTCTTACAAGGAGAGTCTGTGTTCTGGACTACCTTTTAAGGGTGTTTTTGTAGGTGAATGGCCTTGGAAGATAGACATGGTTTGTCTCGAATTTCTGGAGCAAAGAGTGGACTTTCTTTCCAGTATAATAAAGATGGCTCCCTTAAGGGCAAAGGACAGGTGTACTTGCAACCCCTGTAAATATTTGGGTTCCCCAAACTTGCAGTTCCTTAGCTGTGACACAAGTGACTATGCATAGCATCCACCAGGGCCCCTACTTATTGCTCGAATGTAGAGGCAAAGGGAACTGACAAACATAAGCTTAAAACTCACGCTGCTTGTTCTGCCATAAGTAATAAAGTCCATTGTCCTTGACCCAGAAGTCTTCCGTCTACTGTCAGTATCAATAAAATGGTAACAAGTTAACTTATTAGAGTGAAACTTGAGACCTTTCACAGTTCGTGACAAAGGTGACTCATCCTGTCATTCCCCCCAAATAAGCTCCCTAATAAATTATGTTTTTATTAACTATATTAGCATTTTTCACTTTCAAAATGTATTTTGAATGCAGAATATTTTAAAATTCAAAGTCTATTGACCTCCTTACAGTTGAAATTAAGAAATATTATTAAATTTACTGCAAGTTTATTAACAATTTGATGTACATAGATAAAAGCACTTGAGCTAGTAAAGCAGGTAGCAATGACTTATTAATATTCAAAAACTCTGGGCTAATATAGTGATATAAATTGTTCTGTCTCTTTTCTTCCTTTCTGTAGTCATCTGAGTTACAGTTGATGATTCTAAGTCTATTTAGTGATTTAAAAGGAGAGATTTATTTTACCCTGGTATTACGTTGTTCTCCCCAGTGAATTGTTCAATTTTTTTTATTCATTTCAGAATATCTTCTATAACTCTATTCTAAATACATTTGCTTTTACATTATTTAAGATAAAATTAAGTATTTAATTTATTGAAGCACCTATCAGTTCTATGTAGGCTTGTTGACAAAAACTGATTTTTAAAAACTGGTTTTTATTAGCAAGAAAATAACTATATGAGAGTCAAGAATTTGGAGATAAAAGATACTTTATTCACTATGACATACAATGTTTCTTGTTATCATTTTCTTGTTTTGGTTTTTGGAATAAATATCTAATCTAAAACTCAAGGATATATTATTACTTAATAAAATTAATAAAAAAGGATACTTTTCAGACCTCAAACAGCATATGGATAGAAATAAAATCAAATGAATATCACACATTCGTATAGTTTTTACTATTTGCCATATTTACCAGATACTGATGAGGAAATTAAAGTACAGAACGGTCAAGCAACTTGTTCAATGTCACATAGCTCGGAAATGAACAGAGGAGTTCTGATTTTAGGGCCCATGTTCTTATCTATCTCACTGTGTTGCCTCTCTTAAATTTCATTCTGTTTCTACACAGAATCCAGAAACACAGAAATCCAACTTGTTTCTGTCTTTCCTTCACCCCCACATTAAATTATGATATTATTATTAACCACAATCTACTTCCCCTTCCTCTAAAAACTATATTTTCCTTCAGTTGTATACAGTGTCAAATAATTGAACACAAAACTGCAGAGGGTATATTCACACAAGACTTTAATAAAGATAAAGTATATGGGGGCGCCTGGGTGGCTCAGTCAGTTAAGCCTCCAACTTCAGCTCTGGTCATGACCTCATGGTTTGTGTGTTTGAGCCCTACATTGGGCTCTGTGGTGACAGCTCAGAACCTGGAGCCAGCTTTGGATTCTGTGTCTCCCTCTCTCTCTGCCCCTCCCCTGCTGGTGCTTTGTCTCTCTCTCTCTCTCTCAAAAATAAACATTTTAAAAAAAAGATGAAGGATATGTCATAGCAAGAGAAAGATAACATAGATAAATATCAGAGAGGTGTGAAACATCCAGGTACAGCTCACAGGGCTCTTTCTTTGCACAAGATGTGCTTCATCTTCAGACTGTGGGCCACCAAGAGAGTACAAGACATCTTGGTTTTAGGGGAACAAAGGCACAAGTTTACTGGGGGTATTTTACAAACCACTGGTCATATAGTTGGAGCCACTGGTCTTGTAGCTAAAACCAGACTGCATAGCTGCTTACACCCGGTGCAAACTATTAATATGTCTTTTAAAATAATATATTGCAAACTATTAATATATATATTTTTATAATATAGAATAGATCAAAGTTTTGTATAGTTTTCATTGATATGTATTTGAATTCACTTATCTTTTCTCCTGTCATGATTCATCTGCTGTTATTCCAATCCAATATATTTTTCATTTCCCACTTTGCATTTTTTTATTTATAGAAGTTTCATTTGGACATTTAAAAATATCTCCCATGTCTTTACTTGGCACATACAAATTTTTTCTAGCTTTTACAATACAATATAGTATAATATTATAATACATTACAATATAATAACAACCATAATGTTCTTGTCTACAAGTTCTATCACCTGTATCATTTTGGTTCAGTTTCATTTAATTAATTTTTCTCCTTACTATGGTCATGTATTCTATATTTTAAATGCCTGATGGTTGGTTCAATGCCAGAAAACAGTTTGGCCTTTTGACTTAGGTGGTACCAAGGCAGCATTTAGTGTAAGGTAATTCTTCCCTACTATTGAGCAAGATCCTTTTTAATACTGTAATGAACATTAAGTGAATTGTGAAGTTTTCCACCATGACTGCTTTCCACTATTCCTGGCACTATGAGATTTCCAGGCACTGTTCCCTTTGTGGGTGGTCCTTCTTTAAACTCAGGTATTTCCCTCATATGCAAGTACTGACCAGTACTCAACTCAGTGCTCAAGGAAGAACCTCTGATGGTCTCAGGAGTTCTCTCTCTGTGCAGCTCTTGCTTGTTCTGTACACTAACCTCTAAATAATAGCCATCTTGGCTTTCCTGAACGCCTAGCTCTATTTCTTCAATTCAGATAGACTAGCTCAGGGTTTTGACTGGGTTCCACCTCATTACCACCACCTAGAATCTATCTTCAGACAGTAAGCTGAGGCAATTGTAGGCTCACCTCATGTACTTCCTGTGTCTCAGGGACTACCGTCTTTCATTATCCAATGACTTGAAAACTGTTGTTTCATATATTTTGTCAGATTTTAATTCCAACCCATGTTAATCTTGGCTAGAAGCAGAAATCTATTCATTTTCAATAAACAATGTGGATGAGCTAAGACAGATTGTCTCAAAGAATTTTAGATTTCAAACAGCATATTTTAATGACTAATTAGTACAATTTATTACTTTCTTGACCAAAGGTCATTACCAGGGTCCAGGCTTCCCTGGAGACAAGCATAGATGTACCAGAGAGACCAAATGCAAGTTATCCTTATTTGCACACAGTTCTCTGGAAATGCCATTGTTGTAGACATGCATATGTTGCTCTGCTGCTTATCATCATCTCCTTTTTTGCCTGGCTAGTCTTGTCTAACTGTCCCATGCCAAACTGAGCTTGTACTACCACTATACCTCATTCGCTCTTGAATCATTGCATTACCGAGCTGTGTTATAATTATGTGTGTACATATCTATCTCCCTATCACCCTAGGATCCTCGCAGGCAAAGACTGTGTCCCTAAAGCATCAGTGCCTGATGGTCTTGGTGCTTCATAATAATACATTGAATGCAATAATGAATAGAATGAATGAATATTTGAATATAAGTTATTTTAACCAATAATTTAGCACAGAAATATTTGGAAATTAATGTTAGAACTGTTACATAGTATTTTTAAGCTGTTATATACAATCATGTTAAAATACCTGTATTGTACGGAAGAGTAGTTTTCATTCCATTTACTGTTACCAAATTGTTTTATAGTTTCAAGAAATCTGGCCTATAATCACCCTTACAGATACTTTGTATTTCAGAGACTGGACTGGCTGAATCTTCTCTGATGATTACTTCACATAAGATTCTTGTATATGAAGCATACAAGACAAGTGGACAAGTTAGATTTTATTATCATAGTGTTTGTGGTTTTGACAGACCGTAAATCTCTGAGGTGAAAAATAGGATTTTATTTTATAACTGAACATATTTTCGTTTGTCTTGACTCCGTATTTCTTCTTAGCAGTAGAAAAATTAATTTTCAACTCTCAGGTACTCAGTCCAGTCCAAAGGTTTTTCTGCCATATTTAAATATTATTATTTAAATCAGTTGGTCTCACAAATGTCTCCCAGATGGGATCTCTGTCTCCCAGATGGGATTCTGTTCCTCTGAATTGCATACAAACCAGGCAGAACATGTGTAGATAAGCCTTAGATAAGTTTGGGTGAGACGGAGTGGAGGAGACATGTCCAAGCCCTTGGACTTACTTGTTGCTGATTCCATGTGGCTTCAGATATCCATACAGTCTGTACTCTTGGCATGGGTAATATGTGATGCAGCTATGTTTGGTGACTTATGCATAATCTACTGCAGCTTTCTAACATGGAAGATTCTATGAAGCTTCCAACACAAAAGGAGCCCTTCCCTTCGCTTAGCGAGTTTGCCTTTTGATTTTAATTTGACTCAGCTAACGTCTTAGTTAGCTTGCAGCTAACGTCTACAGCTTCCTCTGATTAAGAAGAATGCTATGTTGACATTAGTTTCATTCGGAAGATGTTTCAAAAAGCTTGAAGAATGGAATAACTTTCTCCTGATCACAGATACTCCTGAACTTTTAAGAAGAGCCCACTGGGGACTGTCCCAGGAAAGGGTGAAAGTTGGGTTGGGTGGGAAAGGGAAAATAACAGGCTGCTTTGTTCTCCCACTCCCTTGGAATTCCTACTGTGGAATTTGTCTCCCTCTCCTGAAGTCATGTATTAGTGCATTCTATGAAAATACATACCTTTTCAGATCTTTCAGTTTTCTGTTCTCACACTTGTATTGGTATATGTGGACTGGAGCAGCTGCGTCTTTGAGCAAGTAACCAAAAGAAAGTGGTTAGAGCCCAGTCACTATTCTCAAAATATATGCTGGTCCAAGGCATATCGCTTGTCCTGAGGCAGGTGCAAAGAAGGAAAACAGAACATTTTGTACTATGATTCCTGTTATTAATCACTAAAATAAATAGCTCACGTATTATTTTGCTTCACAGTAGACCATTCCACAGTCAAGGCCTCACAGACTACTGTGTTCGAATTATGTGCCTAACCGTGGAAACTTCCAAGGAGTTACAAGACATTTTACTTCATTGTTCCCTAACAGTGGCTCAAATGGTCATTCAAGAATCCTGGGAGATCATAGAAATGAGTTGAATATTATTTAACTGAGTTGTCATGAGCCCTTCCCAGTTGTGCAGTGTTCTGTAATAAATTAGGGTTTTTCGGGAGTGAGAATTCAGACTGGCTCATCTCCCTTTGGCTACTTTTTTGCTTTAAGGTAGCAGCTGGAATTCTTTCCTGACAGATTTATTTCAGGTTATCAAACATTTATATCCTTAGCTCTTCTACTTCTTAGACATAGAAAGGAAAGCCCTTTTTCTAGAAATGAAATTGGAAAAAGTCCTTCTTATTTTCTTTTTGCTTGAGGCTATAGCTTGAATCCTGCTTTGAATCGCTTTTCAGTATTCTTTCATTAGGTAGGGATCTACATGCAACATGTGTTCAATAAATGCTCATTAAAAAAAAGAAAGCCTAGTTGCTCAATTTAAATTACATATGAAACATAAAAATGACAGTTCTATTGGCATATGAAAAAGAGGCACTTTAATATCTCATAACTATCCAAACTTTTGTATGGCGTCAACTTTTGTTGATTATATAGTGAAATAAGTGTCTAATCTAGTTCATTGTATGTGATGAATGAGCTTTACTAATGACATTGATAAGATAATAAATGGAGAATTTGACACAACTTAGTTTCAGAAACATTTTTCACACCTATAGCATTGAAATTATTGGTAGATTTTTGATAAGCCATGTTTTATTCACTGGGTCTGTGTCTCTATGAGAGGTTAGAATCAAGCGTGAAAGGAGACCTTCATCAGCATCTCAAGTAAAGTCACATATACAGTTTGTGTTTAAACTAGATATAAAGGAAGACAGTGAGTATGAGGTCCCGATAAGAGAGTTGAAATAACATCCCTGGACCTGTCACATATCAATCTGTGCACACACAAACCCAACTAGGATATGACTATTCCCTGGGAGCCAGGCTGTGTGCTTCTTCTCTCTTGGTGATTCATGTCTGGCAAGGGAGTGCTGTGCCAACACAAAAGTATCACCAGGGATTTTACTCATTAGTTTATGTCTCTGTCAACCTCTTTAGATTATAAATTCTTAAAAACTGAGATTTTTGTCTTTACCAGCCTTTGTGTCTGAAGGATACACTCAAAATTCATTCTGTACCTGAATGAATGAATGAATGAACAAACAATCGTAAACAGTGCTCACCTTAAATCCTAACGAAATGGGGTGTATATAAATGCATTTGTACAGGCATAGGTTTATTAAATGTAAGTGAGAGAGAGGGGGGAATATGATCACTGGCAGCTCCCAGATCAGAGAGAGGCTTTCTAACCAGAATAGTGTACAAATCATAATGGATATTATGTAAATAATTTTAAATATTTGTTTAATGCTGCTGAGAGAAAAAGAGACTACAGTGTGTTTGTTTTTGCCATGAGCATTTTGCCTACATGGAGGGAAATAGGGAAAGAGCAACTGAATGTCTATGTTGATTTCAGATTATTTTGGACCTTAAATGCTGGATCGAGTGTTTAGATACTGGCAAATCACCCAGGTTTTAAAATATGATGTAATTTTTTTTAAGCAAGGAAAGTGATGCTATCATATCTGTGCATCAGAGAGCTTTACATGGCAGGAATCTGTATTCTGTTTAATGGAGAAGGTTGCAGATTAATAAACTAAAAATGCACTGAAATGATAAAAGGCCTTTTTTTTTTTAAATGCCAGACTGAGTAACTTGCGTTGTGTTGCCGGTTAGTAGAGCAAGGTAAGGGAGAAAGTAATAAAGGTCAGTAAAATGCATTTGGTTTCTGGGAGTTTTTGATAATAATTTTGACACTTTTTAAAAGATAAAGCCTTTTGTATTAACCACAATGAACTAATGTCATTTGAATTGCTTTGAATCCTACAGTTGTCAAGAAGGCATTTAATGCATTAGTAAAAATAATTCAGGAAAGCTAAAAAGAAAGCCAGTCTTCTACATAGACTTAGGATAAATTGTAAAAGACAATGGCTACATAGTTTTTTACTATTTGTCTGTAAAGAATAGATGCTTTCAGCCTTAGAGCCTAACAAACAAAAATCATTAAAAAGTTAATAATACTTTCTTCCAAGTGTAAGGCTAAAACTAGAATTTTTAGGATATCTAAAATAACATAAACAGAACACAATGTGCAAAGAGAAATTATGACTCCAGAGAGGATTTGTACTTCAAAGATTCTTTCACTAGAACAGAAAATTGACAGCAAAGCTAACCTTAGAGAGATGCTCTTTTTGTTTGTTTGTTTGGAGGTGATCAGAGAGAAGTGAAGTTGAGGAGGATGAGTGACTCTAAATGGGACTTCTTTCTAAACTTTTAAAATGCATCTAGCTCAAATAGTAATGCTCTGCAACAAGGGAACAGAAAACGGTGAAATCCATGGATGGCTTTCTTCCAAGGGCTTTCAGCCTCAACTTGAAAAGGAGTTATACATTAGATTACTGGGGCATGGGAAAGACTTGTGGGCAGGATCATATTGAGAAGACATATCTTGGGCAGATTTCAGGTTATCTGGCATTTTATTTGTGACCAAAGTGGGGCAAATATATCTTTCACAGGACTCATCTTACCTGTAGACCTTCTCAGAGGTATATAACCTGGTTCTGTACCTGGGACAGGCTAATAATTTTGGACATTTTCTAATAGGTGATCATTAAGGATTTCTTTGACACAGTTACGTTCATGTGTGTGTACGTGTGTGTGTTTGTGTGTCTTGATGTGAAGGTGAATGAAAGAAGTATAGAAAAGGATATCTGGAGGTTGAACGCTCATTTAAATATTGCTTGCAAAAAACAAAAGATCTGAATTTGTAGAACTCCCCCTCTCCTTTGTTACTGGTATTACATGAGCCAAGAGGCATATCGTAGTAATTCTTCTAACTGCCGACAGTTCTCTTTCTAATACAAGTCATGGTAAATAAAATTTTGTCCTTCTTCCGTTTTCAATAAATCAAGTTAGCACATTTTATTGATTTTCACCTTATTGTCTTGACCCCTTAATTCAGCCCTGCATACCAATGTGTAAGATCTTTTTCTGCCCAAGACTTACCCTGAGTGTTGAATGGGCTCCAAGGGGAAATTAGGAAGTAGGAATTGGGTACTGAGGTTTGGTGAAAAATGCATCATCCAAGAAAGAGTATGAGCTGATGGGTAAGTGGTACTTTGCTATCTATATTAATTGGGCAACATTGATTGCTATGTCCCTAATTCCTGAGAGGGCTTTATTTCAAAAGTTTAGGATACTTGTAACAATTTATAATAAGGTGTTAAAGTCTGCTGATCATTCTTTCTGATAGGTCCCTTACTCCAATTGCACTGGTGTCATAAAATGACCATCTATGGGTTAAATATAAAGGCTTTTGTTTCAGTGAAACCAACATCTACTTCTAATACATTCATGAGGGACACCATAGGTATATCTTTCTATTTCAATCACCCAATTCCTCTGCTTTCTCCATTCTTGCCAGTAAAATTGCAGGAGGTTAGCCCCTTCACCGTCTTTGTTCCCAAATTATTGAAGGTTTTGTTCATTCCTTCAGTTTTTTATGATGTCTCTGTAGACGACTTCCAAAACAACACCTTCAGTCCTGGTCACTTTCATGATATTTAATCCACATGCTAGTTAATTTCATACTGGATGTATTGATGTGCTCTAAAATCCAACATGTCTAAAATTAAAAAAAATCTATTAATCTCTTCTTGATTCATCCATTTCTATAAACAACAGTACCATCTTCCAGTTAACAAGACTTGACTGATATATTCAAAGAGCAGGAAAGTATAAAGATAGAAGAAAAATCATATATAATCCCACATTTTCATCTTAGTTACTTTTTTATAATTTTGTGTATATAATTGCTATCCTTTTTTAATTCTAAATTTTCTACAATGTCATTAGACATTCTACATAATTATAATTTTAATGATTACACAATTTGTGAACGCTCTTGAAACATACTTAGATAGATTGTCAAATTCATTCTCAAAACACTTCCCAGTTAGTACTCCTACTAGAATTCTGTGGGAGTGCTTAAATATAAGAATTTAAGAGTTTAACCCCCACTGCCTGCTAACCACAACTGAATGTTAGTATATTTTAATATTTGTTATTTTTACAGTTGTTAAACAAAGTCTCAATGTTACTTTAATTTGCAATCTTATGTTTATTAGCTAGTCATTGCAGTATTGCACTTGTTATGCATTAGTCAGAAGAGATGACACAAACACATTGCTATGAAGTCCCAGTCTGGCCAAGGATACTGAATTTATCAGAAAAGAGATGGTTACACAAAGTAGAAGCAGATGTGATGTATCTCCATGCAGCTTTTTCATTAATCCTCATCTCCTATGGGGTGATGATTGTAGGGTTTTTCCGAAGGTATGAAAGAATCAGAACTATTATTTCACCAGTTTCTATTATACTCAGGATTATATCACCACTGCTAAAGAATTATACTAACAATGTTCCTGTCATGTCAATGTTCCTAACAATGTCAATGTATTGACAAATATCAAGCTCTCCTAGTTTCTGAGCCAAACACATCATTAGCAAGGCCATAGCCTCTTCCAGAAGGAGTCAGTGCTCAGGTGAATTGAAACGTGGTCTTTGCCTCCAGCTAGTTGATGTTCAAGAAAAGATTGTCAGGTTTTGTTAGTTATCTATTTATGCCATTTTCCCAAGTATCTATTGATGCGCTTGACATTTCTTAGCATTTCAATCTGTTTCTAAATTAAAGATATCAATTTTAATGTTCAAAACTTCTTATAGTTTGTTTGATATTATTAACTTAAGGACATTAATCTTTTTGTAATAAAATCTTTTCTCTTGTGAGTTCTTATTGCTTTTATGCATAGACCGTTCTTCATCCAAATAAGGGATAGTATAGTGTTAGTGAAGATCTTAAAAAGATTGACTCTAAAATATTGATTAAAATATTTACTCTAAAAGTAACTATTTAATTTATTGTGATGAGTAATGCAAGGAGTGGTATTACAGTTTACGTATTTTTAAAAGTGCCTAAATAATTGTCCCAGATATATTTATTAAATATTGTACCATTTTTATTGATATAATAAATGCTTTCATTAAATATTAAGTTCTTTCTTTCAGTCTTTATTTTTTAAATGTTTATTTATTTTTGAAAGAGAGAGTGCAAGCAGGGGAAGGATGGAGAGAGAGGGGGACCAAGGATCTGGGCTCTGCACTGAAAGCAGCAAGCCCAATGTGGAGCTGAACTCATGACTCTGAGATCATGATCAATCTAGGCAGGGCTCGAATCCAGGAACCACAAAATCATGACCTGAGACAAAGTCTCAACCGACTGAGCCACCCACGTGCCCAAATTTTAAGTTCTTTTTAAAAATGTTTATTTATTTATTTTGAGAGAGAGAGCAGGAGTAGGGAGAGGTAGAGAGAGAGTGAGAGAATGAAAGTGAGAGTGAGCGAGCAAGAGAATCCCAAGTAGGCTCTGTACTGTCAGCATGGAGCCCGACGCAGGGGCTCAAACCCATGAAGTACGAGATTATGACCTGAGCCAAAGTCAAAAGTTGAAGGTTTAACCGACTGAGCTACCCAGGTGCCCCTAAATATTAAGTTCTTATATATAAGCAGGGTGATCCATTAAAAAAGGTTAACTGCTGTTTTTTCTTTCTTTTCTTCTCTTTTATTTTGCTTTCTTTAAAAACATTTTTTTTAGTTTATTTATTTTGAGAGAGAGAATGAGTGAGCGGGGGAGGGTCAGAGAGAGAGGGAGAGAGAGAGAATCTCAAGCAGCCTCCGCACTGTCAGCACAGAGCCTGAGGTGGGACTCAAACTCACGAACAGTGAGAGCATGACCTGAGCTGAAATCCAGAGTTGGACGCATAACCAACTGAGCCACCCAGGCACCCCTTTCTCTTTGATTTCTTAACACTCTGGTTTAATTGTTATTGTAATGCAATGGCAAGTTTTTCTTTCTTCATTGCTTTCCTTCAAAATTCTTTTATTCATTATTAACTGTATTTGTTTTTTTTTTTTTTAATTTGATTTGTTATTGGTCCAGGTGGAATTTAGAATAAATAAGAGTTCCATTAGAATACAAGTTTCACTGACATTATCATTGCTTTCCTAGTATGTGCAAGGCGTGAGCTGGTTGTCGGATGATGAAAATCTAGACTAACATGCTGGTCTTCTCAAGACCTGTCATTTAGTCTAGAAGACAGGATGTAAAACAATAAACAGGTACACAAATTATGAATCAGGAAGTACGATGAAACATACAACCAAGATGTTTTGGTAAAGATTAATGGAGTCAGGGCAAAGGAAGGGGAGACCTGCATCAGAATGGTATTTACCCTTAAGCCTGGAAACTGGTGAGCAAGTGCATGCTGGCTTTACAAAGAGATGGAGGGAGAGCATTCTAGACAAGGAACTAGCAAAGGCAAAGCCCTAAAGTACAACAGAGCTCAGTGCATTGAAGAAACAGAAGAGGTAAGTGACCTCAGACATTAGAGCTTCATGGGCAATGACAAGGGCTTTGGATTTATTCTAGGCATTGAGATAGTATTGAGTTTTTAAATAAAGGTGTAGCAATTTATACTGACATTTTAAAAAGATGATATTTAGATTTCAGCTACAGGTAGAATAGAAACAAGGGAAAAAATTAGGAAGTGGTTTCTGGAATATTGGAGACAGACTTGAGAAAAGTAGAGGAATTCGGAGTATATTTGGAGGTAAAAACAACAAAATGTGGTAGATTGAGGATGGGAGTTGAGAGAGAAGAAATCTAAAATGACTCCTAGATTTCTTGGCTAAGTAAATGAGTAGGGAGATGTGCCACTGACAGAGATGGTACTCTAGAAATAGGATTCACTTTAGGTGGAAAAACAAGAGTTAAGTTTTGGCTTATGAGACATCCAAGTGAAAATGTCCAGTGAGAAGCTGGCTGTACAAAGAGAGAGGTCAGGACTGTAAATATACTTTTGGGACCCATCAGCATATAAAAGGGCATTAAAAGCCAAAGGAATGGATGAGAGCTTTGAAGCTTAGGGGAAAATGTATATTGAATTAATGTACAAAGAATTGGTTTATTTATAACTTCATACTTACCATCTAGGAACATCTTATATCTATTCATATATTCATACCTTTTATTCTATGAATAAAATTTTGTGGTGTGTGCTATATAGCTTTGTATATTTCTTATTGATTTTATTCCCAAGTATTTTAACATTATAAAATGCAACATTTTCATTCTATTTCCACAGTTATTATTTGTATATTACAAAGTTATGTAAGTTTTTACTTTTGTTGGAGATTTTAAAAATTGTAAAATTCATATTTGAGCCTAGTAGGGTTTCTTCCTACTTTCTTCAGCCAAGGAGGCTGATAATTACATCCTATCCAAACAAAAAAAAATGTTCTCATCCTTTCTAATGGTCACACTATTCATTTACATTTCTTCTTTATTGCACTAGCTCTGTCTTCTAGGATGAATTAGAAATATTAATTTAAGGGGCGCCTGGGTGGCTCAGTCGGTTAAGCGTCCGACTTTGGCTCAGGTCATGATCTCACAGTCTGTGGGTTCGAGCCCCGCATCAGGCTCTGTGCTGACAGCTCAGAGCCTGGAACCTGCCTCCAATTCTGTGTCTCCCTCTCTCTCTGCCCCTCCCCTGCTCGTGCTCTGTCTCTCTCTGTCGCAAAAATAAATAAAAACATTTTAAAAAAATTAAAAAAAAGAAATATTAATTTAAATAGACAGTATTTTTATTTTTAATGCAAGTTCAATTTCAGTATGAAGTAGAATGTTGTTTTAAGATGCATATTTGTGGGGGCGCCTAGGTGACTCAGTCGGTTGAGCATGTGACTTCAGCCTAGGTCATGATCTCGCCATTTGTGAGTTCAAGCCCCGCATCTGGCTCTGTGCTGACAGCTCAGAGGCTGGAGCCTGCTTCAGATTCTGTGTCTCCCTCTGTGTCTGCCCCTCCCCTGCTTACGCTCTGTCTCCCTCTGTCTTAAAAGTAAATAAGCATTAAAAAAAAATTAAGATGCATATGTGTGTGTGTGTGTGTTTGCATGTATGCACATGCACATGTGTACGTGTGTGTGTTTTGTCATAAAGCCCTACTTGGTCATGGGGCATATTTTATATTTTGTTTAATTTTTGCTAATATTTTGATTTATTTCAGATTTTTACATCTATATTAATGAGTCATCTGTATTAGCTTTTGGGGGTTACTTCTTTTGTCAAGTTTTTGTGTGAGAGTCATGGTAGTTTCATAAAATGCGTTGTATAGATTCATGTCTTTTTATGAGCTCTGAAGTGGATTACGTGGCAAGGAAATGAACTATTCTTTGAATATTTAATAGGTTACATGTATAAAACCTCTAAGCCTGAAGTTTCCTGGGGTGTTTATCCCTTTATTTTTAACTTCTTAATATTATTTTTCTTACGGCTGTCTTCAGGACAACATCACAGATTTTGATTGTTTTGCTACTCAATATGTTGGTTTAACATATCTTCATTTATTGTTTTTAATGGTATTTTATCACTCTGTGTTTAGGCATTAAAAAAAATACTTTGCTTCACTTTCTGTTGCTGCTTGCCTACCTCCATTCCTTCCTCCTTCCCTGCCTCCCTCCGTCCCCCTTCCTTTGTTTGTTCTATTCTTTCTGTCTATTTCTTCTTTCTCTTTTGGGGTGCAGACAATGCTTGATTCTGTTACCTTTGAGGATTTATGGGGTACATAATCTGTTTCTAATTCTATTAGTGATTACCTTTATATAAAATAGAGACTTGACACTTGTAAATTTCACCAAGGTTGAGGGTTTCAGATATATCCTGAGGATCTAGAAAAGTCCTTTTATCCTTTGAGGCACTTACGCTGTTTATATCTGCTGGTTGAAAGGGTAATTTAAAAAGTGCTCCTTGAACCACTTCCATCAGAGCTATAAGGAAAAGGACTTTGGCATAAACTGTTCTTTTTATTTTGTAATGTCTTTCTAAACTTTTTTATTCTTGATATCTTTATTCAGCTATTTCCTAACATTGTTCACTAGATTAAGTGCCATGAGAAAAAAAAATGTGTCTATGTCCACTACTGCATGCCCATTGTCACTATAGAACAGAGTAAGGGCTCAACAAATATTTGATGAGTGGATGAGCAAGTTTCTCTGTTCCGTTCATACCGGGCTATTCTCAGACCAAACTCACGTAGTTGTTTCTCAACCTGGAATGCAGGGATTTTTGGATTCTCTTCTTTATAGTTTATTCAGGACATAATAGCCCAAATGATTCTTCTAATCTTTGAGCTAGACCCTATCATTCCTGAGCTCACAATCTCCTGCTGTTTTCCCATCTAATGCAGCATAAAACCAGTGAACTCCGAATCACTTGTAAGGCTCTATGATCTGAAATCTTGGCATTTCTGTGGCTTCATCTATTTTTCTTTTCCTCATTTATTCCAGTCCGGCTATACTGGCCTCCTAGTTGTTCCTAAATGCACCAAGTACATTCCCACTTCAGGGGATTTACTTGCGGTCCCCTATGCTCAGGACATTTTTCCCATAAAAGGTGACAAGGCTCACATCCTCACCTACTCCACACCTTTGCCTGAATACCATCTTACCAAGGAGTCTTCCCTGATCAGCCTATTTAAAATACCCTCTTTCCTTCCCTGCTTTGCCTTTTCCTCTGTGTTCATCATCATTATCATCTGCAATACTTTACATTTGCCTGTCAATTGGCCTATGAGGCATTACCCCCCCACCCCTGCCCAGAAGAGTATAAGCTTTTCAAGGGCAAGAATTTCAGTCTTTATTATTTACAGCTGGACCCATATTGCCAGTAAAAATATTTGGCAGAGTTGGTACTAAATACAGAACCAATGAATGAATAAATGATCTCTCTTTACTTGGAAACTGGAGCTGACAATACCTATTTTTCAGTTTTCCTGTGTGCCACAGTGATAATGCATACACAGCTGTTAACTCGGCATATTGTGGTTGCTTAAGAAATCACAGCTTTTAAAACTTTTTATAATAAGGTAAAAACCCAGAACACACACTATTTCTTTTAATTCTCCAAACGTTTATGGAGAAGTAACCTGTTATCTACAAGGTACCATGCGTGCACGATATAAAGGTAGAGAAGGCGCAGTCCTTATTCTTACAGATGCAACAGAATAAACATGGGGACTATTTTGCATGCTCAGGTACCCCAAATTCTTGCCTGAATCATAATTAGATCCCTAGAGTGGTTCTAAATATCTCAAGGGCTGATAGGAAGACTTTTGAACAACAAATAAGAGATTCACTTATACATTCCTGCTCTCCCAAAATGCCTTTGAAACGCTAGAGTAGTGCATCTTTCTTTCTCGAAGTCATACTCTTTTCTAGGAATCTGCACATCTCTATAAAAGGTAGATCACAAACTTGCAGACTTCTGATGGATCCAAAGATCTAAATCTCTGCTTTTATATATGCTATTTATACAACTCACATCTCTGTATCATCAATATATATGTACATTTATATCTACCCATGTATAAACATTGAGATATAAATCACATACTTTCATTGTGGAATATTTTAAGTGTACAAAAAGACATAGAGAAAATATAACAAGTACCAGTGTAACTTATACTTTTATCAAACCTTAACATTTGATATTTACTTGATTCAAAATATTTGATTCAAATGTATTTCCTAATAAATTAAATATTATAGATGTTATTTAATACCCCCATTCTATTCTCCCTTCTTTTTCTCACTACAGATAATCCTAAATTTGTTGTTATTCATCCTTGTGAGTTTATTTTTGTAACTTCTACAACTATTAAATCCTGGATATAAATCACAGATATGGTTTCATTGACCTTCAGATTCATATTAAAACAAAACAAGACAAAAATAGGACATACCATTTAAAACTCTCGATGTCTACCTTCTCCTGAAAAACCAGGAAACCTGGCCAATCCAGGGCCATGTTTCTGGATCAGGCAGCCTGCTGGAACTAAGAAGTGGCTCTCTTCTCATCAGCACAGTGGCAATTAATGTATCCTGAGTGGCTTCTTGCCTGTTTCTTTCATTTATATTTATCAGGCCTTTATAGGTATTTGCATATGTGATTTCTGTTTTCTGAACTTTAACTCGTTTAAGATAGTTTCCTTCTTATCTTCTGCTTCATTTCTACCTCAACTTATTTTGTTGTGTATTTCTGCTTTGAAGTTTTGTTTAAAAGATGGAAGCAAAATGTGTCACATTGTCACCAGTGATTAGTTGACCTAACTTCACAAGCAGTGGGCCTATTTCCCCACAGTTTTCTTGAGCTGAATGCAGTGAGTAATGCTTCTTTTCTTTCCCCTAGCATTTCTATAATGGAACTGATGTTATTTAGAGTTAGAAGCCCACACTCCCTTTGTCGTCTCTTAGAAGCTCCCTTTTAAATTATTACACTAAATCTTCAGGGATTATAATCCCATATAATCTATACTTTGTTGATCTGGTATATATTTTATCCATATTTGTCATCAAAAGGAATTCTTAAGCCAGGAATGGGTAATGAATAAAGAGAAAGATCTATGATTTCATACTTCAAGTCCTGTGTGGAGAAAACTACGGCCAGTAACAAAGAATTGTACATTTTAATTATTCATTTTACTTTGAGAATAGTTAATGAACATCTGTGAAGGTACATACTCTCAATTTATGATAATGACTATTATAAATGCTACACTGTTTGTTGAACATTAAGGATAGATAAATGGAAATGAGAAAAATATCCACATGTGGATTCTATTTATTTTAATATAATTTATTGTCAAGTTAGCTAACATACAGTGTATACAGTGTGCTCTTTTGGGAGTAGATTCCCGTGATTCAACACTTACATAAGACATCTCGTGCTCATCCCAACAAGTGCCCTCCTCAATGCCCATCACCCATTTTCCCCACCCCCACAACCCTCTGTGCTCTGTAATTCTTAAAAGTCTCTTATGGTTTGCCTCCCTCTCTGTTTGTAACTATTTTTTTTTCTTTCCCTTCCCCCATGGCATTCTGTTATGTTTCTCAAATTCACCTGTTGATTCTCTTAATAGACAATGCCTGCAATACTGGGCATCAGATTATCTATCCCAGGCAAATGCATCTCTTTGGCAGCAAACCAAGAAATCATTCTGCTGATTTTATTCTCTTGTGGAACTGTATACAGTTTCTATTCAGCTTCAGAATCCAAGTGCAACAGTCGCAAATTCTCTAATACTCATTATGGCCACCAAAAAGAGTGCACCACAGGGGTGCCTAGGTGGCTCAGTTGGTTGAGTGGCCAACTCTTCATCTCTGCTCAGGTCATGATCCCAGGTTGTGGGATTGAGCCCCATGTTGGGCTCTGTGCTGAGTGTGGAGTCTGCTTGGGATTCTCCTTCTCTCTCCCTCTGCCCCTCTCTCCTGCTTGCTTTCTCTAAAAACAAAAAAATAAAAATAAAAAACTGCATACCACATTGTGATTTTCACATTTCCAGGAAAGGTAAGTACATTCCCGATCCAGATCCTAGGTTGTCGTGTGCAAATTTTTAATTTTTGCTTTCATAATTTTATTTTTTATTTACTTATTTTTTTTTGTTTTTTTTCACAATTTTAGTTTTAGATAACTTTTGCAGGATGGGATTATATAATTTTTCATTAGCTTATATTTGAAACACATAAAGAAAGTAGATAAATTACCATAAATAAATTAAAATACAAATATAAGAAAACATACCCAGGTGATTTTAGATTTTAGTTTCTTTGAAAAAAGGAGCCCTTAATTCCTCTAGGTGTCCTTGGTGACATTACATGTACATGTCTCTCTGCTTTTAATGAGGAGCTTCCAGTCATTCGCAGTGCGCTTGTCTGACAGCACAAATGCCTCTGGGGTAGCTTTGCTTTCTATCCTGAAATATTTTCCTAAAATTCCATGTTTGAGTGAAAAAAAAATTCCTTCTAGAAATGTAAACAAGGATGTGACTTCTGTCAAGAATTGAGGGCCCTCTGACTTTCTATTACATGGCAAATTAATGTGTTCTAGAATACCAGTCACTCCATGAAAAGCATGGGTATTTAAAACATATAACACACATATTAGTAAAGTCATGTCACTTTCATTATTGCACTAACTTTATGGCACTGCAGGGACATAAAAAGTCAAACTGAGTATTAAAACTAAGTGCACCCCAAAGGAAAGATACACACCAACTTTGTTTTAAAAGAAACAGTATTTATTAAGAAATTATATGCTGAATTCTCCTACAGTCTGTGAAGATGGTTTCTTCCATTTCCACAGCACAAGACAACAGCAAAGAGCATCTGGAAAACACTTGCAATGCTTGGGAATGGAGCGTTCCTAGTAATAGGAGATGCAATGAAGTGATATGTGCACTATTTAAACTTTTGGGAGCCAAAAACAAGACAATCTTTCCTTGCCAATATAGTTTTCACCTGTATTGGCACTAACCTGTCCAAGGGATCTCCTACTCACACTGAAGTACTGGGTAACAATTGGATCATTTCAGTTGAGTAGAGAATGCTCAATTTAATCACACATCAAAGCAACAGTCCTTTCACTATTGAATCACTGAAATACTTGCATTCTTTATTAATAAAAACGGTGCTTATGGAGGGCAGAAATATAACCTTTTCAAGTATTTTATCATTATGATCTAAAGTACTTTAAACTATAAATTAAAAATAAATTATAAAAACTAGCTTACGATGTATCTTTTCTTACATGACATTGTTGGAAATAAGCTTTAAACATAGAATTGCAATATCACCTGACTTTATATATGATCAACAGTAAAACATGCTAATCATAAAAATAGCTTTTACAAATATACATTTGTATACAGTGTCTCCCTTACCGTTCATAAATGTCCTTCACATTTTAAGACTTTAAAAGACTTAAAAAAAAACACAACATAATTAGCAAAGGGGAAAACACATTTACAATCTAAACCATAAAAACCTGACAATTATATAGCTTAGAACATAGAAGAAGTGGAATTTCTAAAATTGAACAATACTGTCCATTTTATTTATTTGGGTTTTTTTTTTTAAATAAATTGAACCAAAGAAGCTGCAATCCAGTAAGAAACCTCCTTTCACATTTCTGGGGGTTGTCACAGTTTCTCTTTTCTGTTCTCGTGGCATCATTCATTACTTCAGATCACTTTATCTGTAGAAACTGGGAAAAGAAAAAAAAAGTATTTTAAAATATTGAGATATATGCTTCGTTGTTGATAGCATACATATATATAAGTTAGGTTCTCAGGTGAAATCAGGAAATGATAAAAGATCTAGATGTTTAGGAAAAACACTTTTGAGAACTTTAGGTTCTTGGATCCTTTGTGGGAGGCAATGCTAAAATTATTTACATTTACAATATGTTATGAGTTTTAAAGATCCAGTCCATTTATTATTGCCCGAGATCAGCAATTATCTTCCAACCAGAGCCCTTGACCAGGTCAGAGGGCAGCCACTTGAAGTCTAGGCTAGGGGAAGAGATCTGAGTTGCTTTTGCATTTTTGCGGCTCCTCACCAGAGTGACCATGGGACACTTCCCCTGTAACAGGCTTTGAACAGTGTGGTCCCAAGCCTTATGCACCCGGGAAAAGAGAAAAAGCAATACAGATTTCTGATCTGAGATACACAATCTTGGTTATAAGAGAAGAAAGCTAGATGCAAGAAGGGCAGTGAAAGACCCATCGTACAGCCATGAGCCAGAAACACCACATAAGAGCCAAAATTTAATTGGTAGAAGAATTGAATTGAGAAATTGCATATGAATACGAAGATAAAATAATGCAAGATTTCAGTAGCGGGAAAAGGCATGCATTTGTCTTAGAATCCTATCAAGCTGAAGGTTTATATTTAGATAGAAAATATAATTATACTTATTATCCCATCAACCTCAAAGTTTTTGCAGTTAGATGGAAAATCTGTATATATGTTTTAAGAGACAAAGACAGGCAAATCAAGGTATCAATTTGGATGGGAGTTGCTGTTGAGAAAAACACTGTGTGTCAGTTGTCAGTCCTGGGGGAGCAAATACCACCCACCAGTAATCAATCTCAGCGAAGGACTCCAAGCATTTTTGTCCATTGTATTTTGGTATCAGAGTTGGTGAAGAAAACAAAACACAGTCAGCATTGGGTGGAGCAATGTTTTCCAGTTCCAGTAGTGTGCTTTGGTCCCTCATGGCTGGCGAGTCCCCAAGGCAGCTGATTCAGGACAACTGGCCTATACATAACTCTTCCTGGCTGCAGTAAGAGGGCCCTGAACTCTACCCCTTGGAGGCTGAAATACTGAAAGTTGTGTGTGACAATCATTAACATACACATTTAAGCAGAATACAGAAACACTCCTTGAATTTGAACCAGGAAAGATATTTTCATACAAGTGATAAAACTGACAGGCTTTGTGGCTCTCTGTTTCTTGGTAAGGAAGTACTGAAAGCCCAAGGCATGTTCTTATGTGGTGGAATGGGTATTGAAAGACCATAGGCACAGGCTGCCTTTCCCAACAGTTGCTGAATCCTACGAATACCCAGAGGTTAGGTAACTTGAACTTTCATTAAAATTTTGAAGCCTATACAATACAGAGATTATGAAAAAGACTGAGAATGGCAGTTGGGGTGGTGACAATTGCTCTGGATGTCTGTTGCTCCAGATCTCACCTGGCCAAGGTCCCTTGTTTGAAAGTATCAGTGAACTAGTATGGTATTTTCTCTTCCTTCATGAATATGCATTTGTCACTCTCAAAAACATACACATCTGAGTAATTTCAGTTTACTGGGATGTTTTCTTCCTTAGTGAGTACATATCTTAATTCTTGTTAGATATAGAATTAAACCAAAGTACTTGCAAGAGTAGAAATCATAGTACTAATGTTTTTGTGTTAAGAAAAAAATGTTTGAATATTTGAACTGCAAATACTTGTGTTATGTAAGAGAATTTAGCCTGTTAGTGTGCCAGTCCTGTGGTTTCAGTTCTAAATATGCTATTAAAAATTAATTGAGATATAGGATTTCAATTTTATGATTTCAAATCTTATGACCAAATCTAAAGTTTGTACATGTTATTGAAAAGTCTTAGGCCGTATCGATACATTGAATTCATCATATTTTAAGAATTATTTCATTCTCAGAAAGATATGTTAAACTACACAAATGAATTTTAAAAACTGTATAAAATATACTAAATTTACAAATGCCATTTACAGTGTCTGAATGCTATTTAATTAAGAAATCTGGAACAATCATTTTTCAGAGGACTTTCAGTACTTTGTAAACCTTGCTATACTTGATTGTAATAATAAAGGCCTAATAATTTTGATTTTAAAACTTTCATAAATCAAAAGACTAAGAATTAACAAAATATGTACCCTTAATAGTCTAGTCTCTCATCCAAAGCATTTGAAACTTACATCCTTTAAGGGCTAAGTACATTTTGATACTGTGATTCTCTCTCTCTTTTGCTCTTCTGCCCCATTTCCTCTTCCTTTCCTCCTCCTCCTCTTCTTCCTCATCCAGTCTATACTATATGCTTACTGATCACACATGCATGTGTTTTTAAAAATTAAATGTTACTCAAATGTGTTCTTCATGCAGTTCCTAGCAGTGTTCTCGTACATACAGTCAGTAAGTCTTTAAAGCACGACGTTTTGAACTTATGGTACAAAGCAGGTGTGCCATGAGTTGTGTGCTGTAAAGAAGTTTGGGGTGCCTTGGAGGCTCATTCAGTTAGGTGTCTGACTTTGGCTCAGGTCATGATCTCATGGTTTGTGAGTTTGATCCCCACATTGGGGGCTCTGTGCTGACAGAGAGATTCTCTCTCTCTCTGCACCCTCACCCCTCTTGTGCACACATTCTCTTTGCCTCAAAAAATAAACTTAAAAAAAGGAAGTTTTATACATTTTCTATATGCACATACCAAAAATGATCCATTATCAATGTGAAAATGAATATGTGAATAAATAAAATTAAGTTTAACCTGTAGAATGATGCTGACATGTGAACATAAGGCATAGTGGTTTTGGGTTTTGACTGATAACACTTGTGTTCAGGAAGGAACTAAAGCTCTTTCATTTATATGATTGCAGTTGCCCTCTTTCTTGTGAGGCCTTCATAGATCACTCTTATTACACATGCAAGATGCTAAAATGCCACAGCAGCTGTGTATGTGTTGAGTTTCTTCAGGTTAAGTCATGGCAGATAACATTCATTTAGTATATTCTTACACCATCCTGCTTGTCTCAAAAGAGGTAATGAGTGGTTGTTTGGAAACTATCCATTGTAAGAAGAGAAAAACAGCCTGCAGATTTTTTGTGCATATTCCATTATCACTAGTATGATTTCTCCTTGCCCCTTCTTTTGCCTCTTGATTGTGAATGATTACATAAAAATAATTATCCTGGCAAGAAGAAAAGGAGGTTTGAAAATAATTTACTAAAGTCTTACTTCCTTGCCATAAAGCTTCAAAGCATTTGCCCGTCCCTAGTACAAAACAAAAGCTCCATTAACTTTGCATTGTGAAGTGTTATTAACCATATGGATACAAGTCATGAATACAATTCTCCTTATCGAAAAACAGTGGCAAAATATATTCACTAAGCCTTCCATAGAGCTTCCAGTCTGATAAAAGGATTGCTGTTTACTTCTAAAGGCAGGGGAGAAAGGGCACAACTATGACATTCTTGTTTCCTTGTTCTCAAGAATGACAGTCACTTGAGCTGATTGGCTTACTATAATGTGAAACTAATTGTGCTTTCCTTCTCTTGAATAGTGGGTAATTTATCTAGTGGCTATATGGGAGTCTGGATGCTTTTAAAACAAATTATCCTGATGATGAATGCTTTTCCAACTCTCAATCTCTCCCATTTCTGAAAAACAAAAACAAAAGAGCCACTCTGATGGGCCTGAATTGTACTGAACCAAGCAATGTACTTCTACCTGACCAAGTTAAAAAGGAGAGTATTAATCTACAGGGAAAGCACATTTAATTTTAAACCTCATGAATATATATAATATATATATGTTTATGCATTTATTGATGTAAAATTGGTATATTTTGTATTGTAATATTTTGTATTGGTATATATTGTATTGTAATATAATAATACATTATATTAGTTGTACAACATAATACAACATAATAATTCAGTCTTTGTATATAAGGTGATCACAATTAGTCTAGTTATCATCTGTCACCATAGAATTGACTCCCTTTGCTCTTTTTACCTCCAAACCACCTTTCCCCCACTAAAAACCACCAATATATTCTCTGTATCTCTGAGTTTTCTTTTGTTTCTTTTTTGTTTTTAGATTCCAAATATAAGTGAGATCACATGCATGGTATTTGTCTTTCTGTCTTATTTCACTTAGCATAACACCCTCAAGGTCCACCCATGTTGTCTCAAATGGCAAGATTTCCTTCTTTTTTAATGGCTTAGTAGTATTGGATATATATACCATACCTTCTTCATTCATTCATCCATCCATGACACTAGGTTGTTTCCATTCTTGGCTATTGTAAATAATGCTGCAATGAACATAGGGGTGTATATATCTTTTCAAATTGGTGTTTTCATTTTCTTCAGATAAATATCTAGAGGTGATATAGCTAGATTGTATGGTAGGTCTATTTTAAATTTTTTCAGGAAACTCCATATTGTTTTCCACAATGGCTACACCAGTCTATATTCCCACCAACAGTGCATGAGGGTTCCCTTTCTCTACATCCTCTCCAGCATTTGTTCTGTTTGTTTTTGATAATAGCTATTCTGAAAGGGGTGAGGTGGTATCTCATTGTGATTCTAATTTGCATTTCCCTGATAATTAGTGATGCTGAACATCTTTATAAAGGTATAGTAATAGGTAGAATAAATACAGTTTACTAACAGTTCTACCAAAGAAAAATCACATTTTGGGGAACCTGGGTGGTTCAGTTGGTTAAGAGTCCGACTTTGGCTCAGGTCATGATCTTGCAACTTGTGGATTCAAGCCCCGCATTGGGCTCTATGCTGACAGCTCAGAGCCAGAAGCCTGCTTCAGATTCTGTGTTTCCCTCTCTTTGACCCTTGCCCCACTTATGCTATCTCTCTCTCTCAAAAATAAATAAACATTAAAAAAATTTAAAAATCACATTTTTAAAGAAGCCTTGTGACTTTTTTAGTGTCAGAAATGCCTCTGTTATCTTTCTAATTGAGATTTATAACTAATAAATAATGAAAGAAATATAGACAATTCATATTTTTTAGTTAGCATCCATAAAAGCAAAAAAGGTGAAAGAAAACATGTGGAAAATATAGGCTGTGTAACATTTTATAGAAAAGCATAGTCTAACAAGTAGGAGTTACCTAAATTTGTTGTCACCACCCATCATGTTTACTGAGTAACTGTTCAGCCATTCACTTTCTATAGACAATGTGAATACATTTGGCTTTTACAATTCAATTCAAATTTCTAAATAACATAAACATTCCTGGAAGCTACTGTACATTGTAAGTTAAAACTTGTTTTTTATTAATAAGCTCTTGGGGCCAGAATTGTATTATACTTTGCTAAAAGAATCACATCACAAAGACCATAAATGGCATGGAAACTAAGATGGCTACTCACTCACTGGGACGGCTACATGTGAAGGCAACTCCTCCATTATGTAGTTTTTGGAGGCTTAGTCTCCATTCCCGAGCTTATGGCCATTTAAGATCTAGGGGCTGGGGGATGCCGGAAACACAGGCAAAATCGAAAGTGTGGTAGCCCATCAGAAACTTGGAAATAAAGTAATTGGGTTGTCTTCTGAGATTTTTAACTCTAAAATCAAGACTTAAATGATCAGGGTAGAGAATATACAGGGTCACTTAAGAGAGGCAGAATTTTCTAAGTCTTTGAGTCTAGACTAGAACGTAAGTGAAATTTACTAAATCTGCCAAAGAAAAGTGTTGATCTGAGGGAGACTTGTTTGACATTGCAAGTACAGAAAAATAGGAGAGTGACTTCTTGGAGGGTAACTCAGTTGCACCCATTCGGGTGAAGGTGTTCTCCACAGAAGAAGGCATCCAAATCCTGGAAGTGAACCTAGACTATGGTGACAGATGTGGACACATCAGGCAATCTCAGAACATTCAATCAACTCTTTGCTCCAAATCCATGCTCCCCAGGCAAGACTTCTGATTATAATTTGTAACAGTATGCCCTTTGGAAGAGAATGCTCAGGCCAGAGGACACAAGACTGGCCTCCCTTTCAGTGATGGGAACCACCATAAATTCCTAAACAGATCTTCTGATATACCAGATTGGTTACTTCACATTTCTCTGAGGTATTGTTCTACTCCCAGCATGCTGACAAGTAAGTTCTGTGAGCCTGTGAAGCCACATACGGGTCCTTATGGATCTGTGTTGCTGCTATCTCTCCTAGTTTCCCAGTACTTGCCATACATATTTTAAGGTCTTTAATATAGGCAATATTTATACACTACATGTCAAGGAATATAGAATTTCATTGAACTTGAGCAATAAGAAATCAGAAATTACCTGACCCTCTCCTGTTATAATAGGTGAAGATACTAAGGCCCAGACAGTTTGAAAGGCACACCCAGGCAGTTGATAGAAACACTTACTAGACCCAGAATCTTGACTGCTATCCAGAATTCTTTTCCTTACGTGTTTGGTTCTCAAACTTTAATAGGCCTCAGAAGTGGCATAGTAAATTCAGATTGCCAAATTTCTGATTCGCTAATGCTATGGTCTGAATGTTTGTGTTTCCTCAAAATACATATGTTGAAATCCTAACCCCCAATGTGATGGTATTAGGAGGTAGAGTTTTTGGAAGGTGATTAGGTGATGAGGCCAGATCCCTCATAAATGGGATTAGTGTCCTTATAAAAGAAGTCCCAGTAGGCTCCCTTGCTTCTTCCACCATATGAAGACACAGCAAATGACTGCTTGCTTATAAACTAGGAAATGGGCTCCAAGCAGACACCTAACACTGCCATGATCTTGGACTTCCCAGCTGCCAGAACTCTGAGAAATACATGTTTGTTGTTTATAAGTTGCCTAGTCTGTAGTATTTTGTTATAGCAGTCTAAATGCACTAAGTCAGCTAGGTCTGGAACGAGGCCCAGGACGTCACATTTCTGATAAGTTTCTGAGTGATGCTGATTCACTTCGCTGTTGAGCAGCAGTCTTCTGTGAGTGGGCTGTTTGCCCTCCTATGTGTCCAACTGAGAGTAAGATCTCTGTTCTTTCCCCAAGGCTACTTCTTAGAATTATTTATTTGGCTGGCAATCCCGAGAAGTAAGGTAACTCCTCTCTGGAATGAGCCATGTAGTTCTGTAAGAAATCTTGTGTCTGGATAAAGAATAGACTTGCTTACTGCTTATTGGAAAGCTGGATTCTCTATACTCAAGATCTCTCTTTTGTAGGGCACTGTACTGCATGTAGGCTTTACCTGGCGGAGGCATCTTGGACTTCGGTCCTGAGCTTAGGAAACCAGGACAACTATCCTGATACTCCTATGTCTTTTGCTTTGAGTAGCAAAGTCTTTTGTCTTATCAGCATCCATGGAACTAGGGATGTTTAATTTACTAGCTTGAATAGTTATTTTGGTAAGAGTTCTCCTGCTTCAGTTCTCCTAAATACCATCAACCTTACTTAAGTTGGGTCAATTCTGTTAATTCTTTCTTCCTTTTTTAAAACTTTCTTAATGTTGATTTATTCATAAGAGAAAGAGAGAGAGAGAGCACAAGTGGGGGTGGGACAGAGAGAGAGGGGGACAGAAGAGTCAAAGCGGGCTCTGTGCTGACAGCAGAGAGCCTCATGTGTAGCTCCAACTCACAAACCATGAGACTGTGACCTGAGCCAAAGTTGAATGCTTAACTGACTGAGCCACCCAGGTGCCCCTAAGTTGGATCAATTCTTGATCAACTAGAGGGACTCTTAGCAAGTCACGACTCCACTGGCAAACCATCTTCTGGACGTCCTCACTTCTTTTCTCTCTCCATGCCACCTCCTCTCTCCTTACTTTTTTGCTTCTAATTCCTAACAGTTCATTTTTGAAATCCACGCCCATGATTCTGCCCGATAACTCCCATGTTTTTATCCTGTTCTCCATTTGTCTCCCAGTGTTCAAGAAATAAGTATGGCTAAGATACAAAAAAGGTCTTACATGTCTATAATGGATCACAAACATTCAAATAGGTACGCTTTGTTATTCCATAACCAAATAGAAAGATGAAAAGACTGGGGAAATCAGTTATTTGGTATAATATAATAGACTTAAGTTACTGCATGAGTAATGCTGTTTGATTTCCTTTTCTAAAACTGAAGGAAAATATAATACAATATTATAAAACCAGAATAAAATAAAAAATAATGTTAAAATAATTTAATTCTATGTACCAAATCCAAATACACTGTTATTCTACAAATATTATAAAGTGACTGCCAAGTTTTGCATCATTCATATTTTCATTTACTTTATGCGACTGACTTATAGAGAGAATATAAACAGTTTGATAGTGAAGTGACAAGAGTGTGGTAATTAATGTAAAAGTATAATTAGAAATGCCATCTTCTTTATGGATGCTTGGTGTTGGTTCATGGCTTACCATATGTGATTTAAAAAAACCCACTCTTTTCAGAGTTAAATGACATCGTTTCCTATAACTAAATATGGCTCTCTCTAACAAGGACATTAGAGTAGTAACAGTTTTTAACATCTACACGCAAAGAACATTTGTGTTTCTAGAGTGCATTTCATTTAGTTAGTATCACAAATAAAATGCTAATAACGCAAATAGCATGCGGTCTCTTGGATTCATTATAGGAATAATTTGTTTAGTGAAGCAAGATGCAACAATGTCAGGAGCCATATATTGTCTTATCCATTCTCGCTCCAAAGCATCAGAGAAGCAGAGTAGCAGAGTCGTTAATTAAGCAGGTGACCTAGGATTGTAGAGTGATCTTGTCTAACCTCCCAACCAGAGCAGCAGTGCCTTCCATGGTAATCACTGCTGATAGGTACGTAGCTTTGGCTTGTTTACTTTAGGGGATATAGAACTCGTTATCTCACAAGACATTTTGCTCCTTTTGTAGAAAATCGTGGCCAGAAAAGAATTTTCTATCTTGAGTCTAAATCTGCCAAATGGCTAGGTTATATATTGCGCCCAAATCTAAGGAGTGTGGTGACAAGTCAGGCAGGTAGATGGAATTTGAGCATTACAGAAGTACTAGGCGGCTCCCATCTGTGGGGCTATGGATTCAGGTCAGATATCCTAAGATGGCAGGAGAGAGGAAGGCAGAGATCTACTACAGGGGGGAAATGGATTGGTATTAGAACTTAAAAGCTGGTATCTGAAGAATGAGACTTTCTGGTTCTGATTTATTTATTCATTTGTTTTTGGGGACCCTGTTTGTTCCCAGAATAAAGGAATATCCGGTTATTAGAAAAAAGCTTAGAGCAACTGTAATAAGCTTACAGCAAGAGAAACAGCAAGAAGGTTTTAGAATCTGAGGCATTTGAATTACTTAGCTGAGGCTTCCTAAATTCATTCCACGTAGAGACTGGTTTGAGTTATTCTTAGAATCTGGGACTGGGCTAAATCTGTGGGCATGGGCCACAAATCATCATAATAACTCTTATTTGTATAGTGTATAGAAGTTTATAAAACACTTTTGATTTTCTTTATAAACCAGTGAGGTAGATTTTGGGGCAAGAATCATCCTTACGTTATTCATTAATTCTTGAATCAGAGAGTGAGTGTCTTGCCTGAATCAAACCCGGACTGTTTATTTAAGGTCAGTGTTTTCCTTAATATTCTATTCTGCCCAGTTGTGGGAAGGAGGAGAGTAGGGAAGCAGACTGGGTATATCATCAATTTTAGTACAGGTGATCTCAACTGGGATATGAAAGTACACTGGTGCCCTATGAGGAGTGGGAAAAAAGAGATGGAATTAATGGGAATGTACCAGGATTTGCACATAACTTACAACCTGCCTTTCCCTGATTTGTAGCAGATTTGCCTGGATTTTTTTTTTTAATTTCCATCTTGAACTAATTTAAAAGCCATTTTAATTAAAATTTTGCTTTAGTCATCATCTGTCTAAAGGAGAACATTTATGTTATAAAATACATTTGATTAAGAAAAAAGAACATTTAACTTTACAGTAAAATTATCTAATGTGAGTTACATAATTTTATTTAAAACATCTATGTAAAAAATTTAGTTAATACTGAAAAAAAGTTAATTATATTGCTAAATTTTATGATTTACCAGAACGTGGATATTCTGTTATACGTACATTAACACAGTAACATTTCTTTTTTTTCCCCCAAACTCTTCCCTGATACTTTCTGAACATAATTATGATTGTGTTTTGAGTATTCTGGGCTCACTGACAATCACATTTGACTAGCTGAATTGATAAATTATAGTAATTTTATTTGGCACATAACTTGTGTTTGGTCATGCATCAATTTCTGACTTCTCATGCTAATTATATAGTGTCTAACAACCGTTAGTGACTCCCAATGCTGGAAATGGCAATGATAGTTTTAGAATAATACTCCAAATTGTGTAAGTTAATTCCAGTGCTAGCTGCCAAGTGCTGATTAATGCTAAGATTATTATGAACTTTGAAATTTCATATATTTTACTCCTTTCTATAGTTCTTTGAGTAATTTGTTTTGCATCACAAGAAGAAATATTTTAGAAATCATTTTATGTCAAACAGAAAAATGGGATTTAAAATTGATTGATTTAGAGGTATAAATTAAAAAGCCCTTGGAAATTGTATAGTTAATTCCTGATCATTCAGAATAGCTGGGGGAAAGGCTGTCATGGCTATTTAACAATTCTCATTTAATTAAATTTACTGTATACACCAAACAGAATATAAAAAAAAATAGTTTCAACTTTAAAATTGAGTAAAATTAATCTGAGAGATCAAGTGACATAGTAAAGTGATGACATACTTAAGCTATTATTCTATTTTTTATCACCATATTTGAGAAATATAATTAAAAAAAATCTGAAGGCTTAAAGCTTTGGGATAGTTCCTAGTAATAGTATTACTAGAGTATTATCAAAATACTCTTAGCACTCAAATTAAGCTGGACAGAATAGAATCCTAGATGATTCAGAAGAGATTTCAGAATTTTGTAGTACCTAAAACTGTCATGATCATGAAAAATCCCAGAATTGTAATATAGATAGAAGGAATTAGAAATTGGGCTTTATCTGTTTTATGTGTGACTGATTATGTCATATCCTCTGTAGGTGACTTTTTAAAACTAGGTTTTGGATATCACCTTACTTATCTGTGTTTTCATTTTTTTTTATCGTAAGAGACTATAGAATTGAGAAACAGTGTCAGCTATGTGATTCTGTATGGATCAAGATAAACAACAGCTTGGATCATTTAATTCAATAAATTGATGAAGTAATTCAATATAAGTTGAGTTCTCTCCTAGAAGATTTCTATGAACAAATCATCCCCAAATCAAACTTTTTATTTGAAGAGGTTTTTTTCTTTGTAATTAAATTTCTCTAGCAAGTCACACTCAGTGGACCTGAAAGGATGCTGTGACATCATCTGTTCATGAGACTTAGCTGTAAAAATGCATGGAAGACTCATGATGACTACACTCTGTTGTGTGCTAAAGAGGAAGGGCCCTGGGTCTATGGGGCTCTCTGTCGTGTTATCTACACCTGGCGTTATTTTGCTGAGTAAACACCGTGTGGTATTACTTGGCACCTACATATAATGTATGCTACATCTGCACTGCATATCTGAAGCTATAAATTATTTCTATAGCATTTTACAGTCATCTTAATGAAGAGAAGTCAGAGGCACAAGGGAATAAAGTCACTTGCCCAGCGTCTTAATGAAGTGGTAAAAAAAATAAATCCAGCCCAGAATTATATTATTCTGCTCTTACTTGAGGGTCACATTAAGTAAATACTTGATGTGACATAAACATCACAGAATGGACGCCCCATGTCTGCAGGTAGGGCAACATGTTCTCCCAACAAATCTGCCTGTAAACACTTGGGGTGTTGGTGGGAGGTATTAGGGAAACAGTTAGGTGAAGTTTTAGGCAGAATGCTTCCACTGACTTTATTTGTTTGGGCCTTAGGAGCTGCATTTAGACTAATGGGATTTTGGTGGATAAGTGCTGGGAAGCTGATAGGGCAGGCACCTATGAAACTATTCTAAAAATCTCTGTTTTGCTGCAATAAATATGGGTAAGTGGAAAAGCACAGAGAATTCATTTTTGGGTCATAAAGAATTGCTTAATTTGTATTTACTTGTATATGTGTGCATAGCCATAATACATTTTAAATAAACTTTATTAATTTTTAAGGGTTGATAGACAATGATATTTTGTGATTAGATTGCTATATCTTTTTGTTGTCTCTCATTTACTGAACCCATTTAGGCTATGAAATGAAATAACCAATTTCATCACTTTATATGCCATAAGAAAATACCATACCTCACATAGAAAAAAATCAATTAAATAGCTGCACTTTTCCAACTTAATTTACTTCCAGATATAGTTACTCAATTTATGTTTACAGAGATGGCTTAAATAAAAATGTCCTTGCTTAGCATCAGTACATACAGAGATCAAATGTGGCCACAAATATCAGAAAAGAAAATGTATTTGTATTTTAAATTTTGAGACCCCTTAAAGTTATGGGTAAAATTTAAGAAAAATTGGACCTGTTTTTGCAGTTATTACTTCTCATATGACTATTCTGAAATTTCAAGCTATTTAAATTCATATTATTATTATTTTTCTTATAGTAAAGGTTAAGAACAATTTTTAAAAACAGACAACATTCAATACTTTTCACAAGAACAAAGATTGTTTTGGGGCGCTTGGGTGGCTCAGTCTGTTAAGCGTCCGACCTCAGGTCATGATCTCGCGGTTTGTGAGTTCGAGCCCCATGTCAGCTCTGTGCTGACAGCTCAGAGCCTGGAGCCCGCTTCAGATCTGTGACTCTCTCTCCCTCTGCCACTCCCCTGCTCATGCTGTTTTTCACAAAATAAATAAACATTAAAAAAGTTTTAGAAAATTTAAAAAAATTAAAAAGAAAAGAACCAAGATTGTTTCTCTTTAGCACACGGATACATTTCCGAGGAATGAGGTGCAGTCTAGGTGCTGAAAAGGTGAAGGTATGTATGTGATTTAAAAAAGAGCATTTTCAAATTATTAGATGAGCCACTAATTTTTGTGGGAAGGGAAGGTAACAGTTTTTTTGTCTTGAGCTATGAAAGCTATCTTACTTATATATAATAACACATGGCACCTATCACTGTATTTAACTATGAAATGTCTGTATGACTAATTGTGTTTTAGGGTACCTCCACTGATGTTAGATGATTTCTTTTGAGCTGTTAACTTCTTCCAGCCTCTGGGTTTTATGGGCTCACCAACAAAGTGAAAAAGGTAATTCTTCCTTGCTGATTTAGATGCATATTTATTTATCTTACATTCTCTTTATTTCTCTGATTGCTGAGGCTAGGACTTCCAGTACTATGTTAAATAACAATGGTGAGAGTGGACATCCCTGTCTTGTTCCTGATCATAGAGGAAAAGCTCTCAGTTTTTCCCCATTGAGGATGATATTAGCTGTGGGTGTTTATATACCAATAATGAAACAGTAGAAAGAGAAATCAAGGAATCAATCCCATTAACAATTGCACCAAAAACTAGAAGATACCTAGGAAAAAACCTAATCAAATAGGTAAAGATCTATACTTAGAAAACTATAGAATGCTTTTGAAAGAAATTTAAAATGATACAAAGAAATGTAAAATCATTCCATGCCCATGGAGAGGTAAACAAACATTGTTAAAATATCTATACTACCTGGAGCAATCTACACATTTAATGCAATCCTTATCAAACTCGCCATTAAAATTTTTCATAGAGCTAGAACAAAGAATCCTAAAATTTATATGAAAGCACACACACATACACACACACACACACAAACAAAACCACTGAATAGCCAAAACAATCTTGAAGGAGAAAAGCAAGAGTCATCACAATTCTGGACTTTAAGCTACATTGCAAAGCTGTAGTCACGAAGACAGTATGGTACTGGCATAAAAAGGGATACATAGATCAATGAAACAGAATAGAAAATCTGGAAATGAATCCATAACTATATGGACTAATCTTCGACAAAGCAGGAAAGAGTATCCAATGGGGAAAGGACAGTATTTTCAACAAATGTTGTCAGGAAACCCAGGCAGCAACATTTAGAAGAATGAAACTGGGCCACTTTCTTATGTCATACATAAAAGTGAACTCAAAATGGATAAAAGACCTAAATGTGAGACAGGAAACCATCAAAATCCTAGAGGAGAACACAGGCAGTAACCTCCTAAACATTGGCCATACCAACTTCTTACTAGATATGTCTCCTGAGGCAAGAGAAACAAAAGCAAAAATAAACTATCAAGGGGGAGCACCTGGGTGGCTCAGTCAGTTAAGTGTCTGACTCTTGATTTTGGCTCAGATCATGAGCTCACAGGTTCATGGGTTCGAGCCCTGCAATGGCTAACAGTGCAGAGCCTGTTTGGAATTCTGTCTCTCCCTCTCTCTTTCCCTTTGTTGCTTGCTCTCTATTTCTCTCTCAAAAAAAAAATAAACTTAAAAAAAATTCTAATCTCCCTCTCCTACTACCCTCCCCTGCTTGCAAGTGCACGTGCTCTCTAAATAAATAAATAAATAAATAAATAACTATTGAGACTTCATCATGATAAAAGGCTTCTGCACAGCAAAGGAAACAATGAACAAAACTACAAGGCAAACTTCAGAATGGGAGAAGATATTTGCAAATGACATACTGGATAAAGGGTTAGTATCTAAAATCTGTAAAGAACTTATCAAACTCAGCACCCAAAGAAAGAAATAATCCAGTTAAGAAATGGGCAGAAGACATGAATAGACACTTTTCCAAAGAAGACATTCAGATGGCTAACAGGCACATGAAAAGATGCTCAACTTCATTCATTATCAGGGAAATACAAATAAAAACTACCAAGAGATACCACCTTACACCTGTCAGAATGGCTAAAATTAGCAACACAGAAAACAACAAGTGTTGGCAAGGATGCAGAGAAAAGGGAACCCTCTTACACTGCTGATGGGAATGCAAACTGGTGCAGTCACTCTGGAAAACAGAGCTCCTCAAAAAGTTAAATATAAAAGCACCCTATGACTCAGCAATTGCACTACTAGGTATTTACACAAAGTATTTACAAAAATACTAACTCAAAAGGCACATGCACCCTGATGTTTATAGCAGCATTATCAACAATAGCCAAACTATGGAAAGAACCATAGTACCCATCAACTGATGAATGGATAAAGAAGATGTGGTATATATGTACCACATCATAACAAAAAGGATGAATATATATATACACACACACATATATATACACATATATATACATATATATACACACACCACACATTCTTTATATATATACATATATATACACACACATCTTCATATATAGAATATATATATGTATACATATACATAAATAGTGAAATGTTACTCAACCATCAAAAAGAATGAAATCTTGGGGCGCCTGGGTGCTCAGTCGGTTGAGCGTCCGACTTCGGTTCAGGTCATGATCTCACAGTTTGTGAGTTCGAGCCCTGCGTCAGGCTCTGTGCTGACAGCTCAGAGCCTGGAGCCTGCTTCTGATTCTGTGTCTCCCTCTCTCTCTGCCCCTCCCCTGCTCATGCTCCGTCTCTGTCTCTCTCTCTCTGTCAAAAGTAAACATTTTTTAAAAAAGAATGAAATCTTACCATTTGCAATCATGTAGATGGAGCTAGAGTGTGTTATGCTAAGTGAAATAAGTCAGTCAGAGAAAGACAAAGAAATACCATATGATTTCAATCCTGTGTTCAAAACAGATGAACATAGGAGAAGAGAAAAAAGAGAAAGAGGGAAGCAAACTATAAGAGACTCTTAACTGTAGAGAACCAACTGAGGGATGATGGAAGGATTGAGCAGCAGATGGGCTAAATGGGCGAAGGGCATTAAGGAGGGACTTGTTGGGATGAGCCCTGGGTGTTATATGTAAGTGATAAACCACTGAATTCTACACCTGAAACCAACTTTACCATACATGTTAACTAAATAAAATTTAAATAAAAACTTGACTTTAAAAATTAAATAAGTAAGTAAATAAATAAATAACAGCATGCGTTAGATAGCAGCAAGGTAAGGGCCAGCAGTGGGTAGTAACCCAGAGGGCCACCTCCTCCTGAGAGTCTCAGGGCTCTGGGGATATACCACATAAAAATGTTCTTTCATTTTTATCACTTCTGAGACATTAAACTCTGTAAAGTTCAAGGTACTTTTCTACTGTAATTTAACAAATCAATTTGCATGCAGGGTTTCTGCCAACTTCAGGTAGAAAATTGTGCAAAGCACATGACTGCAGGAGGGTGACGGCCAATCAGCATATCATCAGAGTTATCATCTCATCAAGCGTGAAGTGCAGGTCAGCACGACTGAGCTCCGTGCTCCCAGAGTGGTGCACAAACTGCTAAAGGCACCCAAGATAGTTAGGTGGGAAGGCGCGTTAAAAACTGACTCACATAGTGAGAAAATTACCCTTCTCAATGTTCTTTCTTTTGGTTTTCTGACTGCATTAATGATAAAGTGTCTGCTGGTGTAGTTCTTACATTTCTCTCTTTTTTTTAAACAAGATGTATACAGGGGGCGGTATTTGCGCTTGGGGGGCTCAGTTGGTTATGTGTCTGACTCGTGATTTTGGCTCAGGTCATGATATGGTGGTTTGTCAGTTCGAGGCCCACATCGGGGCCCACATCCGACAGTGCAGAGCCTGCTTGGCATTCTCTCTCTCCTCTCTCTCTGCCCTTCCCCTGTTTGTGCTCTCTCTCTCTCTCAAAATAAAAAATCAACTTGAGAAAAGTTAAAAAGAAATTACTGAGCTGAATTTAAAAATAAATGTTTTGTCTTTTCATCATATTTACCTTAAATATACTTCCTATTTATGAAAAAGGATACTTGGTTTTTCATTTACTGGAATGAACTGAAGTTTAGTTTTAAAGATACATTTACTTTAAGTAAAAAAAAAGGGAGTCAATTTGATTTAAAAATTAAGTTAAAAATACTATGAGTCATGTATAAATATGGAAAAAATCATAAAGGTTCAAACAAATTAAAAGTAATAAAATTCGTAAGCACTAATATGTGAAAATATCTAAGGGTGGTGGAATCTTACAGACCCTGGGTGAATCTTGATTCTGCCTTTCATTAACAGCATGACCTCGGAGAAATTACTTAGCCTTTCTAAAATCAGTTATTTGTAAAATATCTATCCCTAAATTCATGTTATACAACACAGGAAATTATGTATATGAAAAAACTCAGTGTTGTTCCTGGAAGGTAAAAAGTATTTTTCCCTTTACTCCTTTTTTTTTTTCAATTTGGAATGAAATAAAAATCTTCTCTTTCCTTCTGTGTGTATATGTGTATATGTGTATATGTGTGGGTGTGTGTATACCTTATATCCTATTTTCTCAGCTTTTCTGCTTTTTTAAAGATAGGCTATTTTCCCACATTTTTGAGACAACTAAGGCCCAAAGTGATTTCCCAACTTGTTTAATTCACACAGACTTATATGTTACTTCCAGTAGACCAGTAGACCACAGACTAGCAAAGTTTGCTTTTAGAAACTGTTACTGAACATTATTAAAATGTATTCCTAAAAATGTGGCAAGATAGGAAATATTAAATATGCATAAGGTATCCAGAATACTTATCAGGTTCCAGTTGATAAGAATTCTTATCAGGTTTCCAAAGGGCTGTACTTGCATTTCATCTCAGGCTACCCTGGAGCTGGTGATTTTTCCATGTTCAGAGCCGTTCTAAAGACAGTGAAGGGTTTATAAGGGAAGAGCCTTAACCATGGCTGATAGTGTGGCCTGGTTTGCACCTGTGAGAATTTTAATGTGTGGGGAATCAGCCAGACACAGTCCCTGACTGCTTTGGTCATAAAGGTACACAGTGCAGATGGGTGAGCTGGAAGATGTCTCTTTGCAACTCGAATACTGCCTGGATTAAAACTTCCGTGCATTCCATGAAATGCATTTTTTAAGCAATTAACTTCTCGAATGTGGGGAAAGAATTGTAAAAGGTCAGCATCATTTAAACGATTAATCTCTTTTCCATTGTGATCCTGTCTGTTGAGCTATGAATAAAACTGAAAAAAAAAAGTGCCACTTTTTCCTTTCTTTCAGTTTCTGATTTAATGAAGAGCTTTCATACCTTTTCCCATTTCTCCTTTCGCAGATTATTAGATTCAGTGTAGCTTGAGTAGGTATAACATTAGTTCCATCAGAAATACTGCTGTTAATGACTTTCTTAGCTTGCTCGAGTACAAGTTTCTTGCACTGATATTTATCAAAGAAGGTAGTCTTTTATCTATTCATTGATTTTTATTCTGAAGAGTTTTTAAAGTTCATTATGCTCAGTAACTTTAAAACTAGCTAGGAAAAAAAAAGATCTGTAAAGTCCTATGCATATAACACACTTGGTGATGGGTCAGCTGTATTTGGAGCACTAACAAAAATCTGAAACTTGAAAAAAAATTGGTAGTCATTTGGCAGATAAAATGCTCAGTCCACTAAGTTCAACAGCCTCTGGAAAAGGCAATGAGAGATCAGTATCTGTAATTAACTGACCCTTCCCCAAAACATCTATTAATCTATCCAGTAAATATAATGTTGGAAAATTGTCTTCTGTAATTTGAATTCTCTTTAAGACTTTGGATGAATGGACAATCTAAGATATAGCTTCTGATATTTTCATATTGAGTATTACTTGTGCTTAACATTTTATATTTAGAATAAAGAAACATAGCTAAGGGTTCCAATGTTTTCATAGATTCAGTATTATAGAAAATAGGAAGTATTACTAACATGCAGATCTGGAAAGAATACAATGCTAATAATTTTTTTTAAAATTTAGTATTACTGGGGCGCCTGGGTGGCGCAGTCGGTTAAGCGTCCGACTTCAGCCAGGTCACGATCTTGCGGTCCGTGAGTTCCAGCCCCGCGTCAGGCTCTGGGCTGATGGCTCAGAGCCTGGAGCCTGTTTCCGATTCTGTGTCTCCCTCACTCTCTGCCCCTCCCCTGTTCATGCTCTGTCTCTCTCTGTCCCAAAAATAAATAAACGTTGGAAAAAAAATTTTTTTTTTAAATTTAGTATTACTATAATGTTAGTGCCAGAAAATTCAAGGAATATATCACTGTTATGTCAGGAATCCTACATCTATTATTTAACAAGATGAATGGATAACTTCTATGTGCATTCTTTGAATATAGAGATAGGTAGGCAAAGTTTAAGACACTAATTTTCACCTGGCTAAACAAATGTGGTGAACACACTCACCTGAGCTGTTTGTGCTTCAGTGTCTGGAGTCTGTACTGACACAATTGTTCATAAAACAGTAAAGAGTGAAAAGGCCCCAGAGAATTTAACAGAATGTGCATCTAATATGCCATGGTGCACAAAGGCAACATTAGAAACCAGGGAGGTAATATAGACAAAGTGTGGCTTAAATTTTATGACCCTTATATTACCATGGTTACAGTGCCATTTTTTATAAATGCCATTTTAACCAACGCAATTTGTAGAATCTTTATGTCTCCCCCTAAACTGGAAGTAATTCTAGCTAAAATTATTCTTTGAAAGTCAAATGAAGCAAATCTACATCTACTAGGCAATCAGTGAATTATTTCTTTCTCGTGAGTGGCTTAGAGAAAAATGGAAACATTTTCAAACATAGGTAATCAGCTTTGCTAAGCATATGCATAAGTACAAGTGTTCATATATTACGGAATTATTTTCTTATAGAAATAAAATTCTTTTGCTTTCTTATTCATTACATTAATTGCTTAAATTATTTTTATTTCTTAAAAACACTGTGCAAATATTAGCATTTTACAATTTCACATATCAGGTGCCTGGGTGGCTCACTTGATTAAGGGTCCCTATTCTTGATTTCTGCTCAGGTCATGGTCTCACGTTTGTGAGATCAAGCCCTGGGTTGGGCTCTGTGCTAGACATGGAGCCTGCCTGAGATTTTCTCTCTCCTCCCTCTGCCCCTCCTCACTTTCATGCATCCTCTCTCCTTCTCAAAAAAAAAAAAAAATAATAATAAAATAAAATAAAACTTCACATATTATTTCAGCACTAATTTCCTTAAAGCTAGAGATTTAGAAAGCATTGGTAAACTAGTGGTAGTTAACAAAATTTACTTTTTACTTATATTCCTATTACTTATATACCCTTCATAGGCCCTATATTTAAAATATCATGTCTATTTTCTTCAGTGAATTCCAAATAGACCTTTTAACTGGCAAATTCAAATTTGAACAATGAAGGGGTACTTAAAAATGAACAACTGAGTAACAATTAATTTAATATTACAGTCACTGTATTAGCTTTACAGAATATATGCAGATTGAAGAATATGTTTTAGAATATAAATCCTTAACTAGAATGTAAGTTTCCATCTGAGAATGAGGCGCCCTCCACCCCCGAAAGAGGCATTTTCTCTCTTATTCACTGACTTGTAACTAGCACTTAGAATGGTGCCTGAGCATAATAATCACACAATTATAATAATTATAATAATCATTGATAAGTATTTGCTGGTTGCCTGAATAAAAATGGCATGAATGGAAAAACACATATGTTGCTAAACTGTTTCTGTTGCTTAAAACTCTTAACATCACTAGGACCCTCTTTGTAGTAGATTTTGCTCTTTGGAATTCTAGAATAATTTACAGGAAGAGAAATATTTGTTTACCTCTCAGAATCTTAGAAGAGTTTATTGATTTAATGTTGCTTGGCTAAACAACATCAGAATTGTGGTGTGGATTTTAGCCATCTGGCACAAAAATAGGCTTTCTGAACAAATCATATATGTGGGCTATTTTAAGAACCCTATGTTATTGATATGAATATGTAACATCTTACTCACCCTTAATAGAATTACTCTTAGGCAGCCAGAATATGACATGTCTACTCCATGGAACTCCCTATATGTGTTTGACTACTTGGATGGGAATCCCTATCCATAAATGATCTAGTCTCTGTGTTCAGATCAATTGTGAGGAGACCAAGATCCCATTGGTGAAGATTAGGAGATGGGAGTAGAGTGAGATCTAAAGACTAAACACAAAAATTTAGAATTTGTCAAGTGTGGTTATGTATGGCTAAGAAGTGGTAGACCAATCTTCTCTCTAAATGAGGTAATTATGTACCTTCTTTTATTCCTTGCCTAGTTCATTCTTCTTACTATACCTATAGAAATGAAAATAATTTCTTCAAAATTGAAATCAGTGTAACTTTTCTCAGAGATTTCAAATGGTTGTGTCAGGCTACAAACTCCTATCCTACAGTTCAACAGAGATTATCTCAAAAGAGTGCCTTGATGTATGACACAGATTGTTAATAAAATATGCTGGGGGTGGTGGTGCCTGGGTGGTTCACTTGGTTAAGTGTCTGACTCTTGATTTCGGCTCAGGTCATGATCTCACAGTTGTGAGATCAAGCCCTGAGTCGGACTCCACAATGTGGAGCCTGTTTGAGATTCTCTCTCTCTCTCTCTCTCTCTCTCTCTTTCTCTCTCTCTCCCCCTCTGCCCTTCTCCCCCGCTCATGTGCGCTTTCTCTCAAAATAAATAAACTGTAAAAAAATAATAAAATATGCTGAAATTTTAAGACAACAAAAGTTGTAAGGGATGTGTATAAACACTGTAATTTAATCATTTAAATGTTTTCCTTTCAAAGTTATTAAAATTTCCTAAAACTGGCACTTCATTAAATTTTGTTACTTGAGGGAAGAGATTAAGTTTGCCATACACATATACTTATAGCAGGGATTTTTATAAACATGATCTTATTTAATCCTTTCAATAACTTGCAAAAACTTCCTTTAACAGATGTTGAAGTAAGCCTCAGGGAGTCAATGATTTGCCTAAGGTCTTGTAGTTATTTAAAAGACTTGCCCATCTGAATCTAAAACCCAAATAACCCTTCTGAATTGCTAAACTTACATCTGGCACTTTGTAAGGGTAAATGGAAATGCTTTTCTCCATTTAAAAAGGCAAAAAGACCAACTTATCCTTGGCTTTTTTCTTAGAATGTCTCTTTGGAGGTCCAGTGAATCTAGATCTTTCCCTCTAACCTTTGACATAAAGATAAATCCCATTAGGGGCTTATCTCATTCTCTAATGTTTACAGTGTAGTGATAGCTCCAAAATCATGGGCCAAATAACCTCTAGGTATGTGATAATGTTGAATTTTACCTGAGCCGGAATCCTGAGAAACAGTGAAGGTTAAGAACAACACTCTTTGCTGTTGCCCCAGTCCACCCTTTGTGTGGAAAATGGTTTACTGCAAGGAACCATCCTTCCCCATTTGACTTAGGTAAGACTTATTGATGCCTACTTGTTTACCTATGACACAGTTAGACATAGACCCTCCAAATTCCCATTCTTGGTCTCATAAAAGATTAGCTGAACTGTTTTATCCCTGTTTGATCAATGAGAATAAAATGCTTGTTAATCAAACTTTGGTTAAGCTCCTCTTCTTCCAGGACTCTGAACTTTGGCCCACTATCAGCCTGAGACTGTATGCAACCCTTCTGGGCAGGGACCTTCTGGGAAAATAGGCTGGCCCCAGGGTAAAACATTACCTGATATATTATTCAGTTTGTCAACTTTTCACCCCATTTCCCCATATCCTGTTAGCTCTAGCTTTGTTTACTCTTCTCCAGAAAAGGAAAAACCCTTTTAGTTTAACTCTTGAGAAGCTTGCAGAGCTTATGGTCAAGGCTCTTTATTGTACTAGCCCCATCCTCCCTTGCAATGATCTTTTCAAGTAAAGCATTTACTTACTAAATTTATAATTGTTTTTAATTTGACATATGTAAAAGGTATCTCTGGATTGGGCTCTGAGACCTCTTAGGAGCTGTACAGGAGATTGTCACGAGGTTCGGCTTTTTGTCTCTAGGGGAGATAACTGTTCTGCTTTGCTGCGTAAAATGCATAAGATTTCATCCTAATGACCAAGACCTTAACATTCTCCCCAGCTTGACTAAACTTTAGATGGATTTCTTCCAGTCTAGAGGCTCCTGACCTTCATTTTCTTAGAGCATTTATTTTAGAGAACCTACATTTGCAAATTATTTTTCTGCCCCTTTGAGATGTAAATCTTCTCCCAGCTTCTTCCCAGTTTTACAATGTAGGTATTTCTTTCTCAAGGATCTGCAAGCCTTTCCTTTGAAATGTACTCATTGAGGAAGATAGCTCCCCCTATCTCCCAGTCTCTTTGAGAGTGTAGGCACCTAACTTAGACAAGTGACTATTAGCTAACATAGGTGGCCTAATCACCTTGATCAACCTTTGTACTAATGTCTTCTGGTACTTTCCACCAACTCACCCAGGCTTAAAAACTCTGCTGACTTTTGTTTCCAAAGAGTTGAGTTCAGTCTTTCTATTCCATTGCCATGGTCTTGAATAATGTCTTCTTTACCTGCTTAACTCCATCCAGTGCAATTTTTCTTTGGTATTAACATTGTGATCACTTTAGTCCTACCTTCTCTGCATATAAATCTGTGACTGCTTACTCAAAAATTCTATTTTCTGTTCTAAACTGGGAGGAAAGGGCCTTTTTGTTGGCAGGATTGTTTTATTTCTCCACAACTTTCATTACCAGCCTTTGAAATCTGACAGCTTTAATGCTTCAGATTGCACTATTTTCCTCTAGAACATTATGGCATTTCTAGAAAAGTAGCTCTTTTTCCTTGTTTTTGTATATTTAAGCTTATTTTTGGACTGCCTCTCATTTCTAAGACTTCAGAACCTTTCTATTCACTTCCTTTTTTGTTTGCCTTTTTTGTATAGATACTCTGGGATGGTGAAAATATTTTATTTTGTTTGGATCTATACTCTCGATTTATTACACTGCCTTTTAACATCATTAGAGGTCGTTTGGAAATTACATGTCTACCACAATAGTTCTAACATCTCAAAAGCCCTTAGCTCTAAAGCCTTCGCTTTTGAATTTGCTATTGACCATGATACAGCCCTAGCTGCATTTGGAACCACAACATCTATCATACTCATCTGGGCATAATTTAGTTTTGAATTCTCTGAAGTTTATTTTCTTATGAACTTGTGACTTTCAGCTTTTTGTGTACTTTCTGGGTTTAAAAATTGCAGATTGGGAATGAGAGAGAGGCTTATTTCTTGATTTGTTTTATAACTCGGTGTCCTAGCTTTGCTAACTAAATTCAGGTTACTTCAAATTTGCATTTTTATCACTCACAGGAGGTAATAATACAGAACCACTGAAAACCAACACAACAGTCAATACTGTTGTGTTGACTTTGATATGTTGGTTTTAAGTCTCCTTCTGTTGTTCCTCCTCAGTGCCTTTAAGATGCACAGAATGCTGCTTGAATGACCTAGTGACTAAGTTATAATGAAAATGGTTTGCTTCTCTGCTTTGTATAATAATCCTCTAAATCACAGAGGGCATGCATACAAAAGTAATATTTAGAACCCAATCTGATTAGAATACACAATAAAATGTGCTTGAAATAGGAGAAGACTCATAGTTTGGGTGAATCTGAGGACATATTCCTCTGTTTATCAAATATTCATTAACATTAACATGTGCTAAGCACCATACTAAGGAAAACGACAAAATAAAATAAGCCCTGGGAAATTCACAAATCAATAAGCCAGAAGGAATGGAAATCACTAATTACAATATAGCCAGTTAAAGTTGATGAGATATGTATGGAGTGTGGTCTAAAGAAAGAAGCAAACTCAAATGTGTCCAGGAAGGTTGGGGGCTTTGTTCAGGGATGGATTCATGAATTGTGACAATAGTCTTGAAGACACAAGATATGTTGATCAGCCAGACAAAGTGAGGAAGAGTATTCAAGTTAGAAGGAATAGCACATACACACAGTATGACGTAGTATGTCAAGGGCCATCAAATAATTCAGCATCCCTCTATCTTATCCACCTCATCCATCCTCCTGTGCCTTGTACCATATGCGAGAGGGATACAAAACCAAAAGAGACCATCTGGTCTGCAAGAGGCTTTAAGTTTAGTTGGAGAAAGAGACTTTTTAAAAAGTAATAGCAATGAACTGAGTGTTCTAATAGAAGTCTGTGTGAGCTGTGGAGAACATACTTAACTCTAACTGGGAGTATCAGGAAGGTTTCTAGAGGGCGTCATATTAGAGCTGAGTAATAAAAGTGGATGTTCACCAGTATGAGGAATAGAATGACATTCCAGGAAAGTTAATTCCTGCCCCTAAGCCTCACCCTGCAGGCCACCTATGTTCATTTAAATGCAATTTACAATATTGTACTTTTTTGTGCAAAGCATCTTTCACTTGGTGTAATTTCAGTAGTTTGTTCCATTTTGTTGCTGAGTAGTGTTCACTGTATGAATATATAACCACACTTTATATATCCACTTTCTGATTGATGGATTGTTTCTAGTTTTTGGATATTATGAGTAAAACTGCTAAAACATTCTCACACAAGTACTTTCTAGACATATATTTTCATTTCTCTTGAATGCTTAGGAGTTGAACTGCTGCCTCATTATATTGAGTTTTATAAGAAATTGCCAGACATTCCTAAATGGTTATTACATTGCGTCTTCCTAGAGAGTTGGAATGTTCCATATCTTTGCCAATATTTCACTACATCAGTCCATTTAGCTGTTCTGGAAGATGTGCAATATTACCTTTTAGTAGCTTTAACTTGTATTTTCCTGAAGACTAATGATTTTAAGTGAGTTTTCATGTGCTTACTTCTTTGGTGAAGTATCTGTTTGCCCTTCCTTCTTCATATACCATGTGCTCTATCTCAAGGCTTCTCCATTCTGGCTACACATTAAAACATCTTTGGACTTTTGCTTTGGCTCCATCCTGACTCTGATTTAGTTGTATAGCTTGAGGCCCCTGTCACTGGTATTTATAAAAAAGCATGCTTGATGATTCTATGTGCACCCAGGTTTGAAAACCTTATCGCTGTGGTCCAGTGGTTCTCAACTTTCTTAGGTATCCGAATCACCTGGAGGGCTTGTTAAAAACACAGATGGCTGAGATCCACTTCCAGAGTTTCTAATTCAGTGAGTCTGGGTTAGAGTCTGAGAATTTGCTTTTCTGAGAATTGGCATTTCTAACAAGTTTCCACATGATGTGATATTGCTGGTCCTGGAACGACCATGTGAGCACTGCTGCTTTAGCCAAACGAACCAACCCGACTTCTCAATAGACACCAGATTCTTGCAAGCCTTTCTTTGGTGTATTCTATTCTCTCGTTGATGTCCTATCTCTTTGTGTGACTTGCACACGCTTTTTCATTCCTTAAGAACCAGCATTAATGTCACAACCTTTCTGAAGTCTGCTCAGATTCATTTGCTCTATCATTTGTCTGCTACACTCTACTGTGATGACTCATGTGATAATAGTACTTATCACACTGTTTGGTTAACATCTATTTGTTCTGGCTGCAGTACTTCCCTCGTGTACCCATTGAGAGTGTTATAAGATCAGAAACCACTGCACCTTGTTCTTTGAATCTTTAGCCACGAACAATATCTGGCACATTACCGAGTTTCCACTATTTTATTTAAAGAATTTTTTTGGTTGTTGTGAGTAGCTGGATAACTAGTAGAAAATGTGACATATAAGGCTTCTCACATGCTGAAGATTCTTTAAAACTACAATTGACCATCTGTAATTAAATTGGCAGCCAGATCACAGGAGCCTGAGAGCAAATGTACAGCAACAACTCAAATGAAAGCCACATATCATCATAGGTTACAGTTAGCATTATCTTAAAAAAAGAAAAGAAAAGAAAAAGCATAAGAAGGGGACTTGAAAGGAATGACTTTGAATTGAACAAGCCAGCAAGTATAAAATCAAAGAAAAATTTAACAAGATGAAAGCAGAGTATGATTTTTCTCAGCATATTATATTTGTTTCCTGAAGGCTTTCTTATCAAATAAGAAGCTTTTTTTTAATAAATTGAATCTCCAGAGACTTTAAAAACACAAAGTTCCATATGAAGATTGTTGTTAGAAATGCTGTAATGTTTTATTGAAAGCTTCACTTGCAAAATGAGATGGTAATGATGATGGCAATGATAACAATAGCTGCAATTTACTAGCTCACCGTGTGCCAAAGAACTTTAACTCATGATGTTCATGAGTTATCTCATTTAATCATTACAAGATCCCTATAAGGTAGGTATTATTATTCCAATTTGACAGATGACAAAACAGGGGCTGAGAGAAGTTAAAGAGTTTGTTCAAGGTCAGTATTCAAACCCATTTTTGGGGAGGGTTACCAGATAAATTACAGGAAGCCCAGGTGAATTTGAATTTCAGACAAATAACAAACTGTTTTTTTTTTTTTTTTTGTTACAAGTATGCCTTGTGTAATACTTGGGGCATGATTACATTAGAAAATTATTCATTGTTTATTTGAAATTCAAATTTAAGTGGGTGTCCTGTATTCTTATTTGCTAAATCTGAAAACCCTGCTTTATTTCATGCCAGAAAAATTTGCATCAGACCCCTATGTTGCATTGTGCCCTAATTCTCTTATATAAAGTCCATTCCCAATTTACTTCCATGAAATTTATAGACCAAACTTCAAACATCAAGGCCCTTTACGATCTGGACTCCACCTTTCTGTTCTTCCATTCAGGGGAGTAACAAGTGTCAAGGCTCTAAGACAGGAGCTGAATGATGTGGGCCTGGAGGCCAGTGTGGCTGCCATGGAATGAGTGGGAGAGAAGTCAGAGCCAGATCAAAGGCTATGGAATGCAGGGCCGTGGAGATCACTGTGAGGACACATGTTTCTACTTTGAGTGAGGTAGGCAACTCTTGGGGTGTTTAAAACAGAATGACATGATCTGACTTAAGTTTTTTTTTTTAATGTTTTATTTTGTTTTGAGAGAGAGTGCAAGCCCAGGAGAGGCACAGAGAGAGGGACGGAGGGTCTGAAGTGGGCTTTGTGCTGATGACAGCAGTGAGCCAGACATGGAGCTTGAACTCAAGTGCAGCAAGATCATGACCTGAGCCGAAGTCAAAGGTTAACCGAATGAGCTACCCAGGCTCCCTGACCTGGCTTGAGTTTTAACAGGAGCATATGGACTGCTGTTTGGAGAATCACGCACAGAAGCAGGGATGTATAGCAGATATTCAGGCAGCAGCAGCTCAAGTGGCTGCTTTTCTTGACGGTGGGTTCAGGCTTCAACCTGTGTGACGCTGTGCTCTGTGTGACAGCTTCCAACTCGGAGCTGGGGAGAAGGGCATCATTCTCTCAGCTTTAACTTGGAACCTGGTGTTTCATCCTGAGACCTGAAGGGACACTACTGGCAGAGAACAATGTTCTCTCACAAGAGGGGACAGCAAAGGCTGTGGCAAGACTGCGCACTGAAGGGGAGAGCAGGTGGTGGACAGGCAGCAGGAGCACATATCATGTGTCTGAGCGTAAATGAGGCATTCCTAGGATCTCTTCCACCTCCAACTGGGAGAGACTTGGGGGTGGGGCTGGCAAGGTACTACAACTGTTCAGGGGTTCATATGAGGCTGAAGGACTTTTATTATTAGTCCTACTGTGACCTAATTTACAGCATACTTGGATACGCATGGAAAAAACGGGGTTAGCAAGATTAAATAAATGAAGTTCAAGGGGAAAAGAAAACACAAAGGGAGATGTGAAAGGATACAGTACCCTACAAAAAACCCACAAACACTTGGCAAATTTTTAACTGAATGTCTCTTTTGTGCCAGGCATGTGCTTTTTAGACATTACCTCATTTATTGCTCACAACAATCCTTGGTCTGGCATATATTATTACTAATCCCCTTTTATAGATGAAAAAAGGTTGAGGCCAGTGAGGATACAGGTAAGCAGCTTGTACAAAGTCATGAACTGTTTCTGTCAAACTTCAGGCAGAGTTTGCATGTTTTTTTTTCTTTTTTTAAAGTAATCTCTATGCCCAATGTGGGGCTCCAACTTATGACCCTGACAACAAGAGTTGCATGCTCTACTGACTGAGTCGGTCAGGCACCCAAGAGTTTGTGTTTTAAAAAAGTTTTAACATTTATTTATTTTTTGAGAGACAGAGAGACAGAACACCAGCGGGGAAGGGGCAGAGAAAGAGAGACACAGGATCTGAAACAGGCTCCAGACTCCCAGCTCTAAGCTATCAGCACAGAGCCCAACACGGGGCTCAAACCCACAAACCGTGAGATCATGATCTGAGCTGAAGTTGGACTCTTAACCGACTGAGCCGCCCAGGTGCCCCAAGAGTTTGTGTGTTTAAAAACAACTAAGCCATCAAGCCTCCTCTGGGGAGGGGTAAAAAGTTTATCCAAAGGAGCCAGGCAGAGTTCTTTAGCTAAAATAAAAATGACTGAAATAAAGAAAGATGCCAAGAAGAGAAAGTCTGAAAATCACTACAAGGAGCACTTATTACAGAGACCAAAGCTCCTGATGAGGCAGGATTCCAGGCTGGAGAGCCAGGATATAGATGTCCACCTGTCACAACTTTTGTCTCCTATCGAGCACTTAGCCATCTCCCATTTCTGTTGAGAAGAGCTGGCCAATTAGCTGTAGTGGCCCTGGTCATTCATATCTCAGCAGTAAGTCACCCAGGCCAGGTCACTTGCAGGACGCATGCACCATGATTGTTCATCTGATCCCTAACTCTGTCCAAATTATGGACTGACAGAATTCAAGACGAAGGTCTCAATGCTGCACTGAAATACAGGTCCAAATCAAACAGGTTAAGTAACCACTTTCTTGCTTCCTTGTGATAAATACCGCTAACTAATTCAGTTGACACTACCTTTGGGAGTGTGTCTTCCAAGTTCTTGCTGGTTCCCTAGCTAGCATTCAGCCCAAATGATGAAAATGAAAAGAGAGAGATGCATGGTTGATAAAAGGGAGCACCCAGGTGAAGGATTTCATTAGGAAAAAAATAAAAAGTTTCAAAAAGGAGACATTTTCAGTCTTGTTCATAAAGACTGAAAACATTGATCAGAGTGCTTTATGCATTTCAGTTTTTCAGGGGTGTATCAGAATGCTTGCTTAGAGGTCTCTTCAACTCTCGGGTTTGATTTGTGGTCCAAACCTTCTCCAATGTGCATAGAAATTCAATTTCTTAAAGCCTAGGTGACTTGCTGCTTAATTTAAATTTAATTTGAGTGCTTTGGTAAATGCCGAAAGATGTATTACAACGTAGTACTCAGCATGCATACCTAAGCATTACACAGTCTAGCTAGGTAATTCTACTGTGGATTCTTACTAGATTTACCTGATTTGATTGTATGTAGTCAGCAGAAGCAAAAGTAATTACAAGTAGATTTCAAAAGAGCTCAAATTCTCTAAAATCCATTTAAATGTTTGGTTTGTCTATAGTTTCCTTCGTGAATTGATGGTTTAGCTTTGTACTTTCAGACCTCAACCTGATAGAAGTACAGATTTCTGGGCTCTTTCCCAGATAATCCATATCAGCATTTTCAGAAAGCACCTTAGGTATTTGTATACAAGTCGACCAAGAACTTTGATTTGGAATACAACGAAGAGCTTCTCTAAGGTCCCTTGTCATATCTGACAGCTGTGTATCGTCCTGGGGTGTATATACATAGAAGCTTGGGTAGAGTTCATTAGCAAGGTACTGAGCACTTACTTTTCTATAGTATTTCCATTATGACACAGACTACTTTTATTTTGGATCATGTTATTTTATAAAAAAGGTGATTACAACTTTGGCAGATTTGAAAAAAATAAAAAGCTTGGAAGATAAACGTCTTATTTGGGAAGTTTCCAGTAGTTTTATAAAAAAATACATTCATAATCTATCTATCCATCCATCTGTCCACCCACCCACCTACCTACTTATCATATGAAGTATCTAATGCATATTGGATATTAAATATTTATTCTATAAAATGGTCTAGGAACAATGAAGGCTGATTTGAATATTTTTTCTACACATATACTGTTTTTTTTTACACATATTTTTTTCTACAACACATACTGTTGCTGTAATTTGGTACCCTTTGACATAAAGTTCCAATCTTACTCCTGCCAGAAGTCTTTCTGACCACTCCAGCTCTATGTGATTCCCCATTAATAAACTATATCTCTCATGTGGTTTCTTACCATAATATACTGCTTTAAAAAAAACACATCTGTAGCCCTTATCCTCAGTCAATTTGTAGACTTCTGGAGGGAAAAATTATGATGGTCCTTCTTTATTCCCATAGCAAAAAACTCTGTGCCATTCATTAGTGTTCAGTCAATAAATATTTGCAAATGGATTTATTCAGAAAGAGGAATACGGTAGTGTGGTAATGTATGTACAATGCATTAATAGAGTTCAATTTTAAATAAATTCAAATATTAATTTCTAAAAATTAATGAAATATATAGGCATAGATGATTATAGAATCACAAATTTTTAGCTTTGGCTGACTTCTCATCAATTATCAAGTACAAGTCTATTATTTTTTACATGAGGAAATTAGATTCTATAAGGCACTAAGCTACTTGAAAAAAAAGGAGCCATTTATGTGAACATTTCATTTCATACATAAAGCAATAGTTTTAGTTACCTTTGCATTTTTTGTAGCACCTCGTTCACACACAATAGGCACCAAATATCAGCTGACTGGATTGCTTCTTGGAAATCAGTTTCACTAACTGGATATTTAGAACTGGATGATGAATAGATAGCTCATGCCTTCAACTTCTCACATGCTTCACAAGGGATACCACCACCTACAGCTGCCCTATTAGCTTATTTTGCTGGATCTCCCTTGCCTCAGACAGAATGCTTGTTTCCTGTTCATTCCTGATTTTCTTTGAGCACCTGCCTGAGCATGTAGATTCTAGCTCTTCTTTCTAACTCCTACTGCGTATGCTAAAAACCTAATTATATTGTATCCTTGCTGAATCTGTAATAATATCTGCCTTTCTAAAAGAGAATATTTATGCTTTTATTTTCCTTTTTTGGGAGCCATGGATTATTTGGTTCATGTGATCTGGAAAGGAGAAAACAGTGGACACCAGATAGAGCAATTTTCTCTAGAGCAATCACTAGGAGGGACTCCCCAGTCTCCATTTAGATTGCTCACCTTCATTCATTGTTTTCCAAGTCTTGGAACCAAAGTGAGATGCTAGAGAAGGATTTAATTCTTCAGGACCCTAAGCTCCCACTTGTAACACAAGGGTTGAGGGAGAAAACCCTAGCATCTCCAGGCAGCAATAGGTCTAATCAGTTACTTTCTGTGTGTTTAGAGTATAAACCATACACCATGGTTTGGATTTATTCCCTTGGCTGCATGATCAACCCTTGCTCCTTCAGATGTGGTGTTCCTGGAACACAGACTCAGAGTAAAGATCAAACAATGGATTTTAGACATATCTGATATAATCTTACTATTTTGCTGATAAGAAAGTTGAGACTCAGAGAAGTTACTTGTTTAAGGTGATTCAGTTGGATTGGATAGTGATAGATCTGGGACTAAAACTGGCCATGCTGCCTCTTTCATGGCTGCTGACATTTGGTAACTGTCTTACTCCTTAACTTCTTTTACTTTATCTGGTATTTGAAGTGATCTCATGCTCAGGTAGATGACCGATTTTGCAGCTGAACCTCTAAGTTCCTTGAAAATTTCATATATGGTGACTTTTCCTCTGAGCCCACTTCCATCACAGTCTCCTATAGATATTCTTATCTCTTACTTGTCACATGTCTGAAATATCTCAGTCTCCAAGTACAATCATCACTTTTCTCATATGCATTTCATTAAGAGAGTTCAAGCACAAACTATAAATGTAAGTCAAAGGATGATAATCTCTGGAGAGTGAGGAGAGACAAGCATGACTTCCCTTTAAAGGAATAGGACTATTATTCCCTTTCTGCCTCTATTTTCTCCTTCTCAACCCTTTCCTGTGTTCCTGTCTTCCTTGCTCAGGTTCCCCAACATGATTCATCTAGTTATCTAGTCTTTACTAATGTCCTCAGTGCTCTTTATTTATTGTTTTTCTTTGCACTTATCTGACAAAAATCCAATTCTGAATATGTTGGCTTTCTCCCTGCTTCTATCAGGGCTGATGCAAGTCAATGGAGGAAATCCCACAGCTGGGCTGACCAATGTCTCTACAACAGTGTTTCTTAAAGTGTGGTCCCCAGACTGGTAACATCAGTATGATTTGGGAACTTGTTAGAAATGAAAGGCCCAGACTCACTCAGTCTACTGAATCAGAAACTCTTGAAATGAAATACAACAATATGTATTTTAACAAGTTTCCCAGGTAATCCTGATACACCATAAAGTTCAAAAAATACTACTGTATCAAATCTTTGTCTTTAACCTCAATTTGCTATTGGTACTAGCTGTTAATCTTTATATGTTTTCTACATCAGTGATCCTCTATGTTTTGCATACTAGCTTCTTTAAATCTCCATTTTCCTCAAATCTGTGGTCCTGCCTGTCTCTCCCCACTCTCCAGGGATCATCACCCTCTGGCTTATATAGTTTGTGCTTGAACTCCCTTAAACACCTGCCATCAAATCCTCAGACTTACTGCAGTTAGTTTCAGTGCAAGAGTGTTCATTTTCTTTGTGTTGAAGGCCAGCCCATACACCATACCTTTCCCTTCAGCATCAGGAACTTTTTCTCTTCATTCAAGTTCTCTCTCTCCACTGGCATCTTCCACCCAACCTCGGAGCTGTCAGCACAGAGTCTGACCCGGGGCTCGAACTCACGAGCTGCGAGATCATGAACTGAGCCGAAGTTGGATGCTTAACTGACTGAGCCACCCAGGTGCCTGGGGGGTTTTGATTTTAAGTGTCATAAAAAGCCCTGTAGGATTTTAAGCAAGGGAGCAACATTACCTGCTATATAGTTTATGAAGATTTTACCTTTCTTGTGTGGAGAATGGAGTGCATGGGCTAAACCAAGAAAATCTGTTCAGCTGTAGTGGAGATGTAACTAAATTTGGGTTATGATTTGGAGGTAGAGTTAATGGGAGAGGATGGAGAGAATCAAAGGTAATCCTAGTCTTTTTGTTTTTAACAACTATGTGGATAATGATGTTGTTAGACTGGAAAGGGTTAAGATGACTGGAAAAAAAAACAAGAATGTTTTGTTCATGTTGAGTTTCAATTGTTTATTGGAGATCTATGAGAAGATAGGCATATGAATGCTTGAGTTTAGAATTCTAGGAAGAGATCAGGGATAGAAATATAGATTTAGGAATCTTTGGCCTATAGATGACATTTGAAGCTCTAAGGAATCCTGGGAAAGTATGTAGAAAGAGAATGTAGCCTATGACAAAGTTCTGGGCTACTCTAATATTTAAAATGAGTAGTAGCCACTTGTATGGCTCAGTTGGTTAAGTGTCTGACTCTTGGTTTCAGCTCAGGTCATGATCTCACAGTTTGTGAGTTTGAGCACACATCAGCGTGCACTGACAGTGCACAGCCTGCTTGGGATTTCTCTCTCCCTCTCTCTCTCTCAAAAAAATATATATTATTAAATAAATATAAAATAAATAAATAAATAAATAAATATAAATTAAATATAAAGATAAATATAAAATATAACTTAAGTATAAATATAAAATATAAAATAAATAAATATAATTAATTATTAATTAAATATATAAAAAAAATATATATCATGGAAGTATGGAGTGAAAATTTCTAACATAAGAAAATGAGAATGAGCAATTGGTAAGGTAGGATATTTTCTTAGAATTCTCCTAATCAATTCTCAAATTCTGCTGAGAAGTAAATGAGAATAAGGACAGAGAGGTAACGAATGGAAATGGGAACATGGAGGGCTCCAGAGACCCTGGCAAGAGCAGTCACAATAGAATGGTGAAATCAAAAGTCTGATTAGAATGGGCTGAGGAAATTAAGTTATTGAATTAGAGTCTGGCCTGAGGAGAAGCTGAAAAAGTTGTTAAGTTCTTCATTCTAGTCCCTCTCAATAGACTTCTGAAATCAAAACCATTCAAAAAGTAACCAAAGCCCTTCAAACTGAGGCAGGCTTTTGGAGAAATAAGGGTGGTTATTAAAGACTCATATTTGAAAAGTTTAAATGAAGGTTCCATGCAATTTAAACAGAACTGGAATGTTAAAAAATCAATACAGAGCTCTATAAATGAAATTACTGACAGAGTGGTTACCATGCCAAAACAACGACCACCATGTCAAAATTAGTTAAGTAACAGTAAGTATTATTAACAAATTGGAATCTGATATTACCTGGGATAAGTCAAGTTTAATATGATCAGTCCACAGAGATATTTGAGAATTGGCAACACACACACACACACACACACACACACACACACTCACACTTGCCCTCTCATCATTTTTATTAGTCAATCCCTTTAAAATAGTATGTTTAGTTTCATGGATGATAAAATATGAGAGACCGCATCTTCATCAGCATAGATTTACCAAGTCCTTGGTGTGAGTATATAGGTAAGGACATCAGAAATGAGTAGTATGATTACAACGTTGGGAAAATAAAACACATAAAGAATCAAGTCTTGGCTAAATCCTTAGCTCATAAAAACTGGTTATCAAGCAGCACTAGCACTGATGATGGCAAACTGGCCATATACCAAGGGTCATCTTAGTCTGCAGACTGTAGAAACAACCGTTGGCCATACAACTAGTAAAGACAATTATCATCACTGAGTGATACTATTGAGTGAGAGAGGGAGCCATGTATCTTCCAGTAGATGGTCATTCATTGCCAGGATATTATATCCACATGTAGTTCACATATAATTGCACAAATGCAAGATTCCTTTTATGATGGAGCATCCAGAAGAGACAACCTTTCATTTGGAACTTCAAATATAACTAATCTCATATATAATATTTCAACTGTCCATTAACTTACTTGGTCATATTTTAAGTTGGCAGAAATGTATTGAGCACTTATTATGTGCAAAGCACTGTAGTGATGTTGCCTTACATATATGCATATAAGAAATAAATAACCCCCAGATATTTTATCCTTATTTTAGAATGAATGAGTGGCTGACATTCTGGTGCTGTTACCAAAGTGTGTGAACACCAAATGTTTAGTTCCTACCAGCTCATGACCCCCATCTTCATCGAAGTCCTCCTCTATCCCATCAGTCATCTCTTCTCCATCCGCATCTGGCCCTCCTTCAGCAGGCTCCTCTGTAGAGTGATCTGCATTCTCTGACACACATTCATCTTGGATCAGCTCTATACTCTCTTCCAATTGCTTCTTCTGAGCTTCTGGTGGGGGAGAAAGCAAATGACTACTACCTTGGGTTGCTCATGAGCCATTTGGATAAACCATGAAAAAACAGTCTATGAAAGGGTAAATTCTGTGTGAGGAGGATAAGGTAATATTATGTTCTGGTTGAATTTATTCAGTCATGTAAATTACGTGCCTAATCTGTGTGCATTTTCATGGAAGTATGTTTACTTTTAAATGGAATTAGCAAAAATTAGGAAATCTAGATGATACTAGTATATAAAGAAATAAATATTTACATAAATAGATGGATCTTTCCAGCTATATATATTCTTTTCTAATAGGGATATACTCTTAGAGGAAAAAATATAACAAAAACAGAGGGTAAAAATCACATAAAACATAGAACTTGTTCACTGAACGAGGGAAGATGAAGAAAGCTCATTGACAAGTTCAAACTTAATTGAAAAAGACAAAAATTCCCCAAGGAAAAAAAGTACAAAAGCACATGTGTTGTCTGAACATGTCTATGTGAACAATAATTTGAAATTTTAGAGTCTAGATTCTAGACTAGACTAGAGTCTGACAGATATGGTTAACTGCAGTGGTTACGAATAAAATTCTGGTGTTAGATTTAATAACTTTGTTATGCAAAGCCAAAGTGGTTAACCTTTCTTGTGCCTCAGTGTCTTCATCCATATAATTAGGATAACTACTTAACTTCCAGGGTTTGGAATAGTGTTTAGTAGAGTTATTTGCAAATAATAAGTGCTCAACAGATGAAGTTACATTCTACATTAACAGAATTCCCTACAATTACCAGGGTGTGCATGCTCCATTTACAGAAATTCACTCTGATGGGAATTATGCTGACAACATAATAAATATTTCCCCTAGTGGTTGGTTTTCATGAAAACATCAAGAAGCATTGGGTATTGAATAAATGAGATCAGTTACTGTACCTCCTTCTCTTAACTTATTCCCATGTATACATGGCTATCTCAAAAGCTGGGTGATTTTCACTCATTTCCATCATTGTAATTTTATCAGATAATTATCCCATTATTTGATTTGAATTTTAAGAGATGCTACCTTTTAAGCTTATATAGTTATATTTTTATGGCAATAAAGACAGTTTATAGAGCCAAATAAATTGAGGGGTGTTCATTCCTAGTCTTTTTCAAAATGTGAGTTAAAGAGAAAGTAAGCATTGATATACATATATTTTGACTCAGCACAAATCTTTTCAAATACAAGTAACATGTAAATCAAGAAACTGATAAAAATGATGTATAAATAAGCAGGTATCCTCTTCTATAAATTGTTTAAAATTGTAATAGTTACTTGTGTAAATACATGTGTTTTTGCAGTTTAATTCTCCAAATAATAAAGTTTATGTATTGAAAATAAGGCAGAAGGATAGGGTTGTGCTCTGGTCCTGCTGTCAGAGGACAGCATTCTAGTTCCAGCTTAGCTACTTGCCAGTGGAATCATGTGCATTGGGCCTGGCCACTCGGTCAGGTCCTTTAAATGTACTAGGTCAACCTTTCCTCATCTGTATAAAAGCTTTGATTAAAAAAAACCTACCTCTGGGGTTGGCTGTGAGGATTAACAGAGCTTCTATTTTGGAAATGTTTTGCATACTATGAAGGACTACATAAATGTGTACTGTTACATACAAAAAGGAGACTGTGTGCTCCTCACTGTGAAAGTGTCAGGATAACAACACCAGTAGGCATGGAACAAGAGGGCTGGTAAGATCAGGAATAACTGAGAAACTTGTGGGGCTGAGGCTCCATTTCAGAGGAGGAGAAGAGCTGGTAGGTCCAAAAAGGCTAAAAATAATTACTACAGGCATCTTAAAATGACAAAACCTAAGGTCTTTTTCTTCATTTACTTCCCATATACAGACACAGACTATACATTTCATGATGTTTTTCTATCAACTTGTCAGTTTTGTTTTTTTCCACAGATCAGCATAACTACTGTAGTGATGATGTAAATTCTGCTTTGAAAGCTACACTTTTTATCTTCATATATGTGAGTGTACTGATGAAAGCAAGTAGCTTAAATTCCTTCTTCTCTGATGTCTTATCTACATCACTTTTAGCATAGAAAGTCTTATGAAGACTTTAAAGTGATTATTGTAAAACTTAACCAAAAAGTTTAATTGGGAGAAGATTACTCAAGTTTCTGGATTAAAAGGAAGGCAAATCAGGCAAGAGACACAGACACAGACCATATGCTGAACTTAACTGTTACTGAAAATTGCTAGTTTTTATTCATCTCACCTTCTTTCCACCTATCACTGACCTCTGTAGTTCTTGACCTTTAACCTATCTACACATTCATGACCAGCACCAATGTAGAAAAAACTGTGATGGGCAGACTAGTTTGAGCACTGAAGTTTTGAATCTCTGCTGTTGATCACATCCCATGCTCTACCTGATAGCCTCTACTATGGCTGACCCTTTGGACAGCACAATGCATCTGGCAACTCTGGTTTCCATCCTTCAGCCTTTCTCCTTAGAGTGATTTTTGTGTTTATCATTTGACCCCTCCCTTTTTGCCACTCTAGGTTACCACTCGTTCAAAATACCACTGCTGTCATGACCTGGTGCGGATATTTCAGGACTGAGAGAGGAATGGGCATTTGGGATTGGACAATTATTATCCTATACAGTGAAAAATGTATCGTATAACTTTTCCTAAAGCCTGACTTTCTGGATTTTAGGTCATTATGTTTATTCTTTTGTCATAATACACAACTTAGGATTAATATTATTTTGGAAATTCATTTGGCTTGACATATACATTTCTTCTCTAATGATTTTCAGAAGTATTTGTTCTCTGGAAACCCTCGCTTTTAATGTTGAAAGTAATATTCTTATTTTCCCCCTCTAGAAAATTTTTGGCCAAAGAACCACAGAAGATTTTCAGAGAACCCATGTGGGATCAGAACTTAAAGATGCCTAGCTCTCATTTGGCTTTGTGTATCAATTTGTTGCAGTTATGTTTGAAATCCATGCTGACTCTCCTTATCTTCCTAAACTGAATGACATCCCTTCTTCCCTGATAACCAAAGCCCAAATCAAACATTGTCTTATAGTTAGTCTACTCTTGTCTTATCCTTCTCTCTGTGGTGTTTAAGTTTCTTTAATACTAGAGCTATTGCCTCAAAAGGTCATTGTCACACTCAAAGGGGATAATATAGATGTTTATCTTCTGTAAAGTGAAAAGTGCAATACAAGTCAGTTATCAAGAAATAGTTTGATTTGCTCTGTACCCCTTACTGAATGCCTTGTGTGTAGAAGAGATAATATAAGCTATTAGAAACGATATAGAATTTAAGATCCATAATTCTGTTAATTACTAATCCTATTAACTATAGCTTTCTTCCCTAAAAGAGGAGCATGAAAATAGCATCTTTCAGAGAGTTGTTGTGTACTCAGATGAGTGTTTTAAAATGTAAAGGCGACACAAACATGTTATCGTAACAGGCTCAAAAATGGTTATTGAGTTGAACCTGTATTATTGCTCTAGGCAAACAGTTTATGTCAAAATCGTTCATTACTATTGACCATTAAGCATCTGCATTACAAGGACAATTTGGGCTTTGACATGGTCCCTTCGTTTCTGTTTAGACAGACATAATGTTTTAAGTTAGTCTCTGCTTTTTCGTGTATGTTATACAACATACATGCAACTCCTCTGACAGCCAATTTCAAAGGCAATAGTGTTCAATGCAAAAAAAAAAACAAAAACAAAAACCTAGGACTCATCTTCATTCATCCATTAATTAAGTTGAAGGCTAAATGCATGGAAGACATTATCTGGTTTGAGAAAAAAAAACTTTAATTACAATGGCAGTCAATTCATAGCAGTTTAACAGAAATACAATCAACCTGTACTTCAGTAATACGTAGTCATCATAGATTTTTGTCATTACCTCATAAGAAATGTTATAATCGGTAAACAATGATAGGTTCCAGGAATAAAATCACACATGAAAGCACATCTTGTTTATTAAACTGTTGGTTCACAGTTTAACAAGCAGTTTTGATCCAGTAATTATTTTGTTGAAGTGGAAACAAAGCAGCTTGTTCTATTTTTTATGAGTAATTATCTAACTTTATTTCTCCTAGAAATGAGGAGTATTTTTTAGTTTATTCCTGCCTTTATAACATTTTCTTCACCTACATAATTATTTTTTCTGTTTATCACTTTTTCCTTTTTATTGTGAGTGTTGAGCGTATATGTACTATGTATGTGTGTGCACGCCCATTTATGTCTCTACCACTAAAGTTCTTTGGGGAAGAAACATTGTTATTCATCTTTGTAGCCCTGATGGTTCACTCAGAGCCTTACATGCAAATGAAATATCTGCTGAATATATTCATGAATTGTGATGGGACCAAAAAATGAAAATAAATGTGTGGGTGTCAAATTCTTTTCATAGAGTCAGAGTGATTGTTGAATTTGGCACCATGGTTGCAAAAAATATGAATCCACAGAGGTTAAAAGAAACATCCTTGTCACATTTTACATGAGAGTCCCATACCATTAAGTCAAATAAAATGTGGGGTCTAAGAGTTTCTTAGAAGATTGTTCCTTTTTACATGATAAGTCTTCAGGAGAAAAAATAAAATGTGAAGTGTGCAAGGACCTATGGGAGGATGGCTGCTTTGGAACACTGGCATCTTTTGGAGTCTCTGCTGAATTCTTTAAGTCTGAATGACAGGTTGGCCATAGGATTTCTTTGGTGGGCAGAGTGAATTTTAGATATTTTTTGAAAGAATGTATTAAGAACCAAAAATCTAGCAGCTATATGCCTAAAAGATATCTCTAATATTACATAAATAAGGATTTCAGGAGGAAAAAAAGGTTATGGCTCCAAGTTAGTGAGTGCTTACAAAGTACTGACCATGCAGCATGCATTAACCACAGGCCTTGAGACATCCTGCAAGGTAGGCCTCTTTATCATTTTCCAGGTGGAGAAAAAAAAGGTGCCTGTGGTCACACAGTTAATGAGTGCAAGTGTTCGAGTTCCTACTTAAGGTTTTCTGTTTCCATAGCCTGGGCTATTTCCTAATATATCTCTAGAAAAAGGCCTAATTTGATAGAGCTTTGAATCTCCTCAGTAACCAGATAATTTCAAATTAAAGAATGAAGAAGTCTGTTTGGTTAGGGACACATGCTCCAACTAAATAATGGTTATCAAAGGAAAAGAAGTACAAGTGCTAGTTAAGTACTTCTGTTTATGGGAATATGCCTCAGGCTTTAAAAAGCCACGAAAGAAAGGAATTTATATTAAATTTCAATCTTCATATTCAAAACATTTTTTGTATGTCTCATTTCTATTTCATAAGCGATATATGATATAGAAAACAAGTTAGAATTGTTGGGATATATATTCAAAGTATTTTCATTAAATTCAGTTTGCTGCATAGCTATTATCATTAATATAACTCTGAAAATTGGTTGAGTTGGCAATTAAGTTTTTTGATGGGCTGGCTTAATTGATAGCTAATTACTAGCTAAATTGTACTTAGCAGATGGTTGGAAAGAATGTTGATATAAAACAGTCACATTATTCATTAGAGTCAAGCTAGTATTCTATAACTATTGTTTTCGCATACCAGTATAAGCTGTATTTAAAAAAATTCTATATTACAACACCTGTATATAGTATGAATTTAACTCAAAGATTTCAATAAATGCTTTTTAAAAAGATACAACGTATTATGCATGGTATTAGTAATAATGACATAAATGAGCATAAAGAAAGTTTCATAGGATAATTGCTTTCACACTAAAATGTCAGTTACAGAAGTACATTCCTGGAGAAAATGATCTCAAAGTTGTTCTCATTGAGTACCCTGGATTGTTAAGGTCACCACAGACTCAATATAAATAATAAAAAAAAATATGTTTAGGTTTGAAAGAGACAGAGACAGAGTGCAATCCGGGGAGGGGCAGACAGAGAGAGGGAGACACAGAATCTGAAACAGGCTCCAGGCTCTGAGCTGTCAGCACAGAGCCTGACGCAGGGCTTGAACTCACAAACTGTGAGATCGTGACCTGAGCTGAAGTCAGATGCTTAACCAACTGAGCGACCGAGGCACCCCCAATATAAATAATTTTTAAAATTACAGACACATTGTGTTTATTTAAACCTCACAATTTTAAGGAATAGATATTAATTTCCCCCATTTTACTTTTTAAAAAATGTTTATTTATTTTTGAGAGAGAGAGAGTGTGTGTGTGAGCAAGTGAGGGTCAGAGAGAGAGGGAGACATAGAATCTGAAGCAGGTTCCAGGCTCTGAACTGTCAGCACATAGCCGGACATGGAACTCAAACTCACAAACTGCAAGATCATGACCTGAGCTGAAGTCAGATGCTTAACCAACTGAGCCACCCAGGCACCCCAATTTCCCCCATTTTATTTATTTATTTATTAAAAAATTTTTTTTAATGTTTATTTATTTTTGAGAGAGACAGACAGAGTGTGAGCGGGGGAGGGTCAGAGAGAGAGGGAGACACAGAATCTGAAGCAGGCTCCAGACTCTGAGCTCTCAGCTCAGAGCCCGATGTGGGGCTTGAACTCACAAACCGTGAGATGATGACCTGAGTGAAGTCAGATGCTTAACTGAATGAGCCACAAAGGCACCCCAACTCCTATTTTACAAATTTCAAAATTTATGAATACCAGGTACCACACAACTAGTAAGTTTTGGGATTGGATCTAGTTCTGTTTGATTCTTAAGTATGGGGCCTTATAGATGTCTTGCTAGTGTAAATCTATTTGCCACAAGGAGGATGAATTAAGGAGGAAGCAAACTAGAAGTGGGGTGACTGGCTACCAGGTGAGGCTTTGGAGGATGAAAATGTTCTAGCTGCTTTGTGGTGATGGTTGTACTGCTCAGTAACATACTAAGAAGTCATTGAATTACACTCTTGGAATGGGTGAGTTTTATGCCTATGTAATAAAGCTGGTAAAAAATAAGATGAGTTCATTAGAGCAAGTGAGAGATGAGGGCTTGGGTACAGGCAATAGCACTGGCAAAACAGAGAGAAGAGGTAAAAATATGCTAAGGTAACATTTTGCAACACTGGTTGTAGAAGGAACAGAAAATGTTAATTTGGCAATTTGATTCACAGGACTTATAGAGTGGTGATGTGACAGAGACTGGACACAGAGAGTATATTTAGATAAGAAAGTGGGGAAAAAGATTTCTATTTTGAAAGATGGTGATTATTACCAAGGACCTTAATGTATCCCTCAGCTCCCTCCTGACTATAGGCTCCAGACCTCTTTTTTCTTAGAGCATTTACTTTAGAAAACTTGGAATTGTAAAGTTTTTTTTATGCCCCTTTGAGATGTAAATCTTTTGCAACCTAGGCCTGTCTTTCTTAAAACCTAGAAGTCATCCCCTTGAAATGTAATCATCAAGAAAGATAGTCTCTGTGGGAGAGTAGAAGCTTATCTTCCATAACAGTCAATTAGCAAACACAGATGGCCCAGTCATACCAACCAACCTCTGTACTAATGTCCTCTAATACTTTTCCATTAGCTTACTCCAGCGTTTAAAAATTATCCTGCCTTTTGTTTTAGTAGCGTTCAATTTCCACCCCCTACTGCACTAGTCTTGACCCCTATTGCAATAGTCTAGAATAAAGTCTTCCTATGCCATGTTAATAAGTGTCCAGTGCAATTTTCTTTTACAGTTCCCTGAGGGATAGCCGTTGGAAATTCTGCAGTAAGCAAAGGGAAAGGTTTTGATCCAACTGCTAAAGACGAGTCATTTTCTTTTCACAACTTTAAATTTAGCTTCTTTAAAACACTTAATTTTTGTAGTTAAATATTTCCACAAGACTTGTTATGAAAAAGAGCAGTCTTCTGTTCCTACCTGCTCACCATTTTCAGCTCTTTTAAAGGCTTTCAACTCAGCTCATTCTTTTAAATATATGCCCTCATATTTCTAAATAGGTGTTTCTGTTGCTGTCTCTTGATCAGTCTTAGGCTTTACCTATTGATATCATACTTAGGAAGCTGAGGACTCAATTCTCTGTCATACAATCCCCACTTACGTCCCATCACTCTAGGGAGTTACACTGTAAATTAGATTAGATCAATGTTCTGTGTTTACTTAATTTTAAGTATGAAAATGCTTTGTGCAGCTAGGTTGTTAGTATATAACACATAATTTTTCTTTCTTGAACAGTATTATTTTCTTTGGTGTTAAAAAGTGCCTTGAACTTTTCATCTTATTTCGTTTTGTTTAATTCAGTTCCCTGTGTACAGATACATATTTGTGCCAACTTTAACTAGACCTGTAAATCTTGTTTCAAACCAATTCACTTACCTACCCGTTAGCCATTCTATCAATTTCATCTTGAAAAAATCTCTCCCGGAGCTTTTGAGTTGTTCGGATTTCGATTTCTTTCTGGGTCTGTTGCACAGCTCATATGCTAGACTCTCCTTTACCACCATCCTGTGATTCCCCTTGCTCTTGCCTCGGGATTTCCCTGCTTTGGGAAAGCCACGTTTCTCCTTTCTTGGTTTACCTGCTGGTTTTTGTGAACTACTTCCTCCGGTCCTTTTCAGGGGAAGAGTGAACTGGAGATACATTTTTTGATATTTATATATCTGCAAATGTCTTTACCCTCACATTTAATAGTTTGGGCATTAGGTACAGAATTGTAGCTTGTAAATGATCTTTCCTCAGAATTTTTAGGGTATGTTTTCATTGCCTCCTGGTTTTCAGTGTGGCTGTTGAGAAGCCTATTGGTATTCTGATTCCTGTTTCTTTATATGAAAACTGTTTTCTCTCCTTTCCGTCTCTCTGGAAGATGGTAGGACCTTCTCTTTGCCCTCATGCTCTGAAATATCACAATGAGATGCTTTGATGTGCATCTTTTCTCGTGCATTGTTTCAGGCATTCAGTGGGTTCTTTCAAACTGATTAATTAATGTTCTTCAGGTTTTTTCTTAAAAAGATTTTTTTTACATTTATTTATTTTTGAGAGACAGAGCACAAGTGGGGGAGAGGGGCAGAGAGAGGGAGACACAGAATCTGAAGCAGGCTCCAGGCTCTGAGCTGTCAGCACAGAGCCCGACGCGGGGCTCAAACCCACAAACCATGAGATCATGACCTGAGCCAGTCAGATGCTGAACCGACTGACCCACCCACATGTTCCCTTCAGGTTTTTTTCTAAAAATTTTTTTGATGATCTCCCCTCTTTCTTTCTGTAACCTTATTATTCAGATATTCATACAGTAATTTTCATATCCTTCCCCTCCTATTTTCCATATCTATTTTCTTCTTCAATTTTTTCTTCCAATACTGAATTATTTGTGCTATCACATGTTAATTTCTAAAAGCTCTTTTATCTGTCTTCTGAATACTCATTTTTAGTTTCATATTCTTATTTCATGAATGCAATATTTTCTCATTCTTTCTGAGTATGTTAATCAGTTTTTTTAACTTTTTCTTTTAAAGTTTTATTCTTTCTTCTGCACAATGTTTCATCCAAGTTTTCTTTTTTTCTCCCTTTTTTTATATCTCCTTTTCATGGTAAGTGTTTGCAATTATTGGGTGATGCTTGTCCATTCATTGAACAGTGAGGTAGTAAAATATCAATGGGCAGCTTTGTAAGCAAAAGGATATTGTTTTTGTAGGGTGATGTGGTTGACCATTTTCTTGTGTGACGCCTATGCCAGCATCTTTAAATCTTTCTTTTTCCATTCATCAGTTGATGGACATTTAGGCTCTTTCCATAATTTGGCTATTGTTGAGAGTGCTGCTATAAACATTGGGGTACAATGGAGTACTATGTGGCAATGAGAAAGAATGAAATATGGCCCTTTGTAGCAATGTGGATGGAACTGGAGAGTGTTATGCTAAATGAAATAAGCCATACAGAGAAAGACAGATACCATATGTTTTCACTCTTATGTGGATCCTGAGAAACTTGACAGAAACCCATGGGGGAGGGGAAGGAAAAAAAAAGAAAAAAAGAGGTTAGATTGGGAGAGAGCCAAAGCATAAGAGACTCTTAAAAACTGAGAACAAACTGAGGGTTGATGGGGGGTGGGAGGGAGAGGTGGGTGGGTGATGGGTATTGAGGAGGGCGCCTTTTGGGATGAGCACTGGGTGTTGTATGGAAACCAATTTGACAATAAATTTCATATATTGAAAAAAAATCTTTCTTTTTAGGATGCTCATCTCCCTAATTAAAACTTCTGGTGTCTTGCCAATAGTCTGGCAGCTGAGGGGGTAGAATGCTTGGAATTTCTACAGTAGTTGTGTAAACTTTCACTTCTCTCCTTGTCTTCAACTGCACTCAAATTTGTTGTTTACCAGCTTTGGGATCTGCTTTTTAGCTATTCTATAGGTAACTTCTCCAGATTTCTAGTGGGTCAGAGACAGTTGGGAATACAGAAATCTGATTCCTTAACAGACTTGCAGCCATGTATATACCTCCTTTTCTAGAGGAACATGATGTCTTTGATTTTCAGCCTTTTGGGATTTCTGTGGTTAAAATTAGACTTAGATTTCTAGGGTATGTATACTAACTCAGGTACCTTCTCCATCTGTTGTCCAGTTTCTAAAATTTTGTTCCCATTCTCTTTATGCCTAGAGGTTTTAAAATTTTTTTTTAAATTTTTAGAGATTTTTAACATCGCTAACTCTTCTAGAGATTTTTTAAAAATCCTACCATTTTAATGCAGTTTTAGGAGAGAACAGAGCTCCATTCATGTATTTAATTCAATATCTGTGACCAGAGACATCACCAGTTTAATCCAGTGTGTAAATGCTAGCAGTAAGGTATTCAGAACAGAAATAGCAGTCACGTTACAGGTGGCAGCAGTCACATCATAACTGGAGCAACATTTTCCATTCTGAGTACCTCAATCTGGGGTTGGCAAACCATACAATGACCAGACAAGAGAGACGACAATGGTGCCAGATGCAAAACCAAATTACACGGGTAGCAGATGAAAGAATTACTGACATCTGTCTAGGGAAAAGAAGGGCTCAAAGATGCCACGACAAAAGTTTGAATGCACCTAAGTGGCACATCTATGGGCCAATTATGTTGACTCTCCGTTCAAAGGTTGGGAGTGAGAAAATTATAGCTCTTTTAAAATATTTAATTGGCTGTTACATTCACAGTGGGTTGGACACTAAACTTGGTTTCAGGGGGCGTAAAACAGATAACCAGACTAAATGAGAGCAAAAGACCTTTTGGTTTGGTGCAGTAGAAGAAGAACTGACCGTAGGAGTCTGAGACGCTACTATCACTAGGGTCCAAGTAAATGACATTAATGTGTGAACTGGCTAAATAAAAATACTAGCATACTGAAAAGAGTATGCCATGTGTAAACTGATAGCAGTATTGGAAGATACTAACTTTTCAAAAGCAGTTATATATTTTTATATTTATTTGTAATATTATAATTCTTGGATATTAATTAATTAATAATTTATTTCTAAATGTTTATTTATTTATTTGGAGAGAGAGAGGAAGGGAGGGAGGGAGGAGGGGCAGAGAGAGAGAGAGTAGAGAGAGAATCCCAACCGGGCTCTGCACTACTCACGTGGAGCCGACGTGGGGCCTGAACTCACTAACTGTGAGATCATGACTTGAGTGGAGATCAAGAGTGGGATGCTTAACAGACTGAGCCACCCAGGAGCCCCTTGGATATTAATTTATTTTTAAAAATTCTGTTCCTTTTACCAAACATCTGGGCAGGATGAATTTTCCTGTGGGACCTGGTTTGTGGCCTCTCCAATGCTTAGGTCAAACTCTGGCTATTATCATTGGAATTGTCCCAGCACACTGGCTGGCCATGTATCAGGCATACCACTGAGAATAAAGCTGAATTAAATAATGTCTATTTGCCTTTTCACATCAGAGACTTTATACCTGAAGTTTGATTTTTTTTTTTTTTACATATAGGTACCTGTGGATTAATTGTGCCCATTATAGATATCCAGTCTCTAGTTTTCCTTCTCGCTTCTTTTATCCCTTTTGGTCATTTAACATCACTGTGCAGACCACATATAAATTGTGCCATTCATATGTGGCCATTTATATGTGGCTCTTTTAAAAGAATCATCTAGGAATGAGGCACAGTTGTAGGTTAAATTGATATGTGTTATTTGTTGTTTTCAATAATCTACATAGTCACTACATTCCAAAGTTATGTTAATTGAATTATTCAGTAGAAAAGAATAACATATGCATTATGGATTCATACTATTTGTAGCTGAAAAGTTGGGATTTATGTTTGAGGTCATAATCATTCCTCTAGTTTACATCTGAGGGGTTGAGACCTAGAGAAGTTAAATGACTTGCCAGGTTGTGCCTGGTACATACTACATGTTGGAAAGACTTAGAAAAGGAAGAGAAGACAGGACCATGTGCTCAGGAAGCTTACAATCTCAAAGAAAGAGACAGGATGCCATACAAATATCTACTAGTCAGTATACAGAATACAAAATCAAGTAATGGTACTTCATTACAATTATTCCTCATAGCTTAGAAATTCACTACAAAGAAGAAAAAAAATGATACTATGACTCGAATACTGTACAATCTCCATGTTGCGTGGTTTTCCCCATCTTTGGTTCATGATCTTCCATTTCCTGTCAGTATTTTATGCTGGAAACTTTCTTTTTTTTTCTTCAAAAGTTTTGGGTAATATTTATTTTTTATCTTTGAGAGAGAGAGACAAAGCACGAGCGGGGTAGGGGTAGAGAGTGAGGGAGACAGAATCTGAAGCAGGCTCCAGGCTCTGAGCGGACAGCACAGAGCCCAATGCGGGGCTCGAACCATGAACTGCAAGATCATGCCCTGAGCCCAAGTGGAATGTTTAACTGACTGAGCCACCCAGGCGCCCCTATGCTGGATACTTTCATTATCAAATAACTAAGACTGGGAATGGGAGATGTATGAAAGAGTAATAATGAAGAGTAAATGTTAGTTAGCCAGCAGATAAAATTAGTTTGCAACAGAGTAAGCATTAAAATGAGTGCTCCCTTAAATTTAGTAAGGAGATATGGAGTATTTTTTAAGAATTTTATCATATTTCTTGCCACTTTCTATAATCTAATCTTGAGTCTTTCCTTACAAGGAAAGACTTTTGTTTTCATAAAGAAAATATAGAAAGTAATCACCTTATCTCCATTAAATACAAATGCTGTTCAGGAGATAATTGCTAAGTGAATGAAATTACAAATTAAATAATTCCATTTTCTTCCTAACATGTTAAAGTAAGAAAGACATAAATATCAAAAGACTAAGCCTATCATTTTAAAAATAAATGTCTCATGACTGGGAAAGTTTAAACACGTACAAAAATAAGGTGACAGCCTCTCATGAAAAGAAAATGCAAGCTTTGAATTTTGGCGTTACATTTATAGATGATCTCCCAAGAAGATAAGTGAAAGGTATTATTCATTGCAGGAAACTGGAAGGTATAATATGATAGAATAAGGATCACATTTTTCTCTTTGAGGTGATTTATATTTAAATGAGTTCTCCATAATCCTTTAAACTGAAGTGCAAATTGGTTATCAAAGTCCTTTGCTGTAAGGGTTGTTTTACATAATAACGAATTTCACAAAAGTTCCTCAAAGGGAAATATTGATTTAGGCAACATCACAGGATAGTTCAGTCACAGAAACACTTTACATGCCATAGACAGCATATAAAAAAACTTCCTAAAATCTAAATTTCTCTATTAAGAACTGTAGGCTGTAGGCAGTGTTTGTTTGTTTGTTTTGTTTTTTTTTTTTCAAATAAATGCTCAGTAGTGTGATTACTGGATAATATGGAAGTTCTATTTTTTATCTTTTGAGGACCCTCCATACTGTTTTCCATAGTGGAAAGTTACAATCCTACCCATGGTGCACAAGGGTTCCGTTTTCTCCACATCCTCACCAGCACTTGTTGTTTCTTGCCTTTTTGATACTAGTCATTCTAACAAGTGTGATGTAATATTACTTTGTGGTCTCGGTTTGCATTTCCCTGGTGATTAGTGATGCTGAGCATCTTTTCATGCACCTGATGGCCATCTGTTTGTCTTCTTTAGAAAAATGTTCACTCAAATCTTTTGCCCATATCTTTTTATAGTAGAAAATATGCTGATAATAGAAATTTTTAATAAAAACAATTCTGTATTATCTATTTTTTCACATTCACATTGGTGAGAATCTGCCACATGCTAGGTATATGGCTCATGTTTTTAAAAAAATGGGTTGCGTGAAAACAGCAGGAAATGTTCTTTGCAGTTATATGCTTGTGTTAGTACCAATGCCAAACAGCTCTAATTACTGAGCCTTTACTCTGTGCTAATTACTGTGCCATATAAGTTACATGTGATATTTTATTTGTTTCTCACAAAGTGAGGTGGGAATTATTATCTTCATTCTATAAAGGAGAAGGCTCAGTCACTGGCATGTGAGAATCTGAACCAGAGTTTATATGTCTCATTCATTATGCTATACCACCAACTCACATCTGGCTTCTTTTCATTCTTGAGTCCTATATGGCTCATTGGCCGGAGGTAAAAGGTCTGGTCGTCACCCCAGTGGTACGGTGAATGAATAGGCAGGTTCCTCTTTGCTGTAGCTCAGGGGCTCCAGGATCCCCACCAGTTCTCATCAATTAAGAGTAATCCAGGTAGCGTCACATCAGTGAGATCCTGGGACCAGGCCCTGAGTGGAACCTGAGATTGAAACTACAAATGGGAAGGGCACTGGATTCACTCACGAGACCTGGGTTCGAGACCTAGGTCTATCACTCACTAGTTAGGTGACTATGGAAAAATCAATTTACCTCCCTGAATCTTTGTATTTTTGTCTCTGAAATGAGGAGGCTGGATTTGATCCATGGCTTTCAAAACTATATTTTTTATTTTTTAAAAAGTGAAGCTCTTTTAGAATATGAAGCCTTATGTTGAATCCCAATATTTAAAATAGATGCAGGTAGAACAAGGGCTGAATTTAGAGGAAGCAAGAATTCATCTACCTCCCGGGCCTCCTTCTAACCTTCATCTTATCTCCAGGGAGCCTCTGAGGCATGTGAGGCCTTGCATAACACGATGTGCACTCGCTCATCTCCAACTTTATCCCAGTTCTCATATTCTGTGATTTAAAAAATATCTGTAACCACATGACAAGGGCATTAGAATTGTATTAGAATACAAATAGGGTCAAGGCTGATAATTCAAAGGAGAGGGGAACATTAAGTTATAAGAGATATAATCAAATGACTTGGCCGTGGGTGGTCAGGGACATGCTCTTGATTTTGAGGATCCTGAAACTGGGTACTGAAGTTTTGCAGGGTTGTAGCAACGCAGGAGCTGGGCTTTATGATCACTGTTTTTGAAATCTGTTATATTTCTGCAGTTTGTTTATTTAAATATGAATATTATTTTAGTCTGACAGTGTTATTCCATTAATTGATTTTATTTTCTTAAAGTTGCTTGATATTGAGATATTGACTTGTAATTATGATATAATTATTATTATTACTATCAAAATATTTTTTCTTTTTAAAAAATGTGAATTTTAGACAAATTGGTTCATGTTCTCCAAACAGTAAAAACTTACATTGCATTGTTGCAACTCTTGGCTCAAAGACTTTATTCACATATCTGTATTAAACTGTTAAACTCAGCCAGTGTCCCGCCGGCCCTGAGCTGTCCCTGTGATTGACAGTGTTTCACTGGTTTAATTCCGACGTGTCTATGGCCACAGATCCTTTTCACTTACCTGCCTCCGCCTTCTGCTGCTTCTCAATTTTCTCCAGGCGCCCTAGCAAGGAGTCAATTTTCGTTTTGATCTGGGTTAATTCTTTCTTGATTGTCTGTAACTCATCTGACTTCACTGGAAAGGGGAAAAGGGAAAGAAAGCAATAGAACGTCAAATGTACCACGACTCATGGAAAACACAAGTCACAGGCACCCCATGTTTTCTCAAGACTATGTCAAATCACATAGGATACTTTTCAGTCTCATTGGTTTCTTGTTACTTCCAGTGATCCTAGAGTACCAGATGACATTGGGAATTACAGTGATTTTCAGTGACGTGAGCATTTGATATACTAGCATTTCATCTTTTCACTGATAGTTAGGCAAAGGGACAGAGTAACCCAGAAACAGCTTATCAAATAACTAAATGATACTAAACTCAGTTTTGGAAAGTAGTAGAGTTAATCTGCACTGTAAAATGGATTCAGCTTGAAGAATGATAAAATCATGACAGGTATGTTAATACTGCTTTGAGATCTATGTTGTAATACATATTTGAGAGGTCAATGACATTTTTAAATCTAGTTCCCTGGTATTTTATTGAAACCAGGATATAATACTTATCCTCTAAAGAAATGTTAGATGCTAGAGAACTCTAACAGAACTCTTGCCACTTCACCTACTCTTTTTTTTTTTTTTTTTTTAAAGTGAGGCAATGGGTTGTACATGCCCCCTTTTAAGCCGTGGGGCTGGAAGGAAGGAGATTCACTAAAGTTCCCACTGGTATTTAGCATGGTTTCAAAGAAAAACAAGTGGGGGGCCCTGGGGGGCTCAGTCGGTTAAGTTCAGGTCATGATCTCACGGTTAGAGAGTTCAAGCTCTGCGTCGGGCTCTGTGCTGACGGCTCAGAGCCTGGAGCCTGCTTCAGATTCTGTGTGTTCCTCTCTCTCTGCCCCTCCCCTGCTCGTGCTCTGTCTCTCTCTGTCTCTCTCTCAAAAAATAAACATTGAAACAATTTAAAAAAAACAAAGAAAAACAAGTAGGACTAACACAAGATTGGCAACCTTTCATTTTACCAAGTAAGATGTTAACAACAACAAACATCCTACTATCAACCTAATAATTATTTTGTAAAGAAAGGGCTTAAGAAAAGGACAATCGTTTCAATAAATATATTTATGTTTATGAAAAATTCATTGCAGCACTGTTCTTATTTTCTCCTTTTTCTGAGAACCATTGGAAAATTTGCCATGAACCCACAAGAACCAGAGTATTAAAGATTTCAAAGCTATCACTACAGAACATCTACATCTGCCTATGAACTTTCAGTAGGTGGGTTTTCAGGTAGCCATGCCTCAGCAAAGATGCTTCAAGATCTGGGGCACAGATCTTGATTTCAGCCTATTAATTCTTCTCTGTCACTTTTGCTTTCAAGTTTATGATGATCTCAGCTTGGATATTTCCGAGAAATTTTGGAAGAAACTGAGTGTTTAGTTTAATTCTTTAGTCTCCAGGAAAAAATTATAATTAATAAAAACTAAATGCAATCTATGCTTGCTTGGAATGGAGATATTTGTCAACTAAGATATATGAGATAATATACATGATAACTTATGCACCAATATACATTAATTGCTCAAAGGAAGAACAGATTATTTCCAATATAAAAATGAGAGAACATTTTCTATTATAAAATCAGACCTTTTTTTATAAAAAGAAGCTTTTTATTTATGATGTAAAGTAGTTTGCAAAATAAAAACTGCAAGAATCCAGGACCCTGTGGAGCGTTCCTATTATAAAGAACCAAACTGAAAGTAGAACACAGTTTAAAATAGAGAATTGCTCCTTATGTCAATTATTTCAGAGACATCAAAGTACCATTGTGGAACTGCAGCTAAATTTGAAAAACATCATCTGTCACAATTGCAAATTGATTCCACTTGGAAGAATGATTTTTATTTCCTTTGATGGAAGCATGTCATGTAGTTTTACTTAAACCTATCAAATTTAATAGAAAATATTTTATCTTATAGCATTAGATTTCAATGCAGTAGAAATGGGACTGTGGCTGGAAACTAATAGAATAGATGTTTTAGTAAGTAGAGCCACTTCTCAGCTCAGAAATGCAGTTGACTAATTTTAATTTATTTATATCCTTAGAAAATAAACAAAAAACCCACCAATGCCCCATTTTTTAGAAACTACATTACAAGCCACTAGAAATCTAGGCTCAGCAAGTAGGAACTTACCAGTGTCCAGGGAGTCAAGGCTGGCTTTAAGTCTGGAGTCAAGGCTGGCTTTAAGTCTAGACTCAAGTCTAGCACTGTAGGAACCCCTTTTAAGATCAAAGTCAGTCCATTATAAAATTTGAGTTTAATTAGTCCATGGTATTTAAGCTCAGAGGTAATAAGGATGTAATCTGGACAGGTTCTGTTTGCTTTTTCCTGTCTTTACCAGGAAATGCTGAACATTTCCAGCCTGTGCAAGTTGCTTGGCTTCAGTCTTGGAATGGCTAGCAGCAAAGGATCCTCAAGGCCTTGAAAAGCAAGGCTTCAAAATCGTTTTGGCTGCTTCTTGAGCAACTGGGAAAGCTGTTTTCTTATTGCATTTCAGTGCTATCCTTGGAAGAAGGCTGCCACTTACCTGGCCTAGTTGGTTATAGTCCTGTTTCTACCTTTCTTCAGTTGGATTCACAATCTATAGATTGGGTGTGGTTCTGTGCTAATGTGTCGGTTTCAGGATGGAGTTCCTGAGATGAGCCACCTCTATAGCTCATGTGATTCCCTCTCAAACTCTTCTCTGCCTTTTTTTCTTGGGGGGTGGGGTGGGCATGGGGCTCCTGTTAACCATTTCTCTGCTGCACCGCAGATTACATTAATCCCCTACTCCATCAAAATAGATGCATATTTTACAAGTATAGATTTCTAAACTTAAAAGTTTAAAATCTCTGCAACTTAGGTTTCTGATACTTTTCCAAAAAATAAAAATGAGTTCAGAATTAAGGGTCCAAAGTATTCCAGTTCATTTTCATTTCTTTTCACATCTTTTTTCCCCCTGTTCATTTTCTGCACACTCTCAATTGGGCTTCTGCCTTCAATTTGCCCAGTCTACTGCATAGTGCCTTCATAGTGATAGTTATAAGTCATAAACCTTTCCTACGGAACACTTCTACAGTGTCCCCATTTCTATAGGAAAAAGGCCAGAAACCCACACACATGTGCACAAACGCTATAAACTGGTATTCAGGGTCTGCTCCAAAGTATATTTCCAGCTATAGATTTCATTTCCTCTCAAAGCAAACTCTTCACTTGAACAGATAATCTTAGTGCTTACTCAAATAGTGCATGGGACCAGATAGACTCTAGTTCACCTCTATGTCCCTTTGGGAAGTCACTCGTAATCACTAGGATTCAGGTTCAACATCTGCAATTTCTGTTCTCTACTTTAGAGGCTTGTCATAAAAACCTAATGAGGTAATTCATATAAAGCACTTAGCACCATGCCCAGAACATCATCAAGCCCAGTAAATGGTAGTAGCAGAAGATACTATTTCTATGACTATTATTATTATTGCTATTATTATTATTTATATGTTTATCCCAGCAAAGACTCTCTGTATCCTGCAAATATATCTATTAAAATCCTATATGCCTTTTAGGGCTTCATTTAAGTCTTGCCTCTCCTGTGGATTCTTCTTTGAGTAATCCTCTGGAGGGTGCATCTCTCGTCTATAATTTATTTAGTGGCATCTCATAATTACCGCTAGACACATACTGTGTATTGATTTTTACTTAGTATGTACACTTTTCATATTAAATTGTGAGCTTCTTGAGAGTAAAGGCCTGATTAGACACTGAAGAATTTCAGGAGTCATGCTTTTGAGTATTTTCTGTGTTTTAATAAATTCCTTCTTCTCTTATTGACTGATGAAGCTCCTGATGCATACCATGAGGTCCTGGGCTTTGAAGTCTGTTTTCCATAATTAGAAAATGTATTAACAGGTTTCAGAAGAGATTGTAAATTATGTTAGTACCTACTGAAAACTTTGTCTTTTCATCATTAACCAGAACCATAAAAAATTATTCAGCCTGCAGATTAAGAAATTATTTTGATCTCTGACAAGGCAACATTTGAAAAAGAAGAAATTTTAGACAGCTGTTTGAAGAAGACATATTAATGGATTTATCACATCATAGGCTCTCAACAACCAAACTGTCTTGAATGGAGAGAAAGCATCCAATTCCTTCTTTTTCTTCCTTCCTTCCTTCCTTCCTTCCTTCCTTCCTTCTTCCCTCCTTCATTTCCTTCCTTTCTCTTTCTCTATTTCTTTTTTTCCCTTTTCTCTTTCTTTCGCTCTTTTTCTCCTTGCATGTTTAAAAGAATTTAACCCAGTGTCTTACACATGGGAAGAAATTAGCAAATTCCAGAAAATTTGTAGGTATGTGTATAAGTAGGTAGGGTCGCTGGATGCAATTTCAACCTAAATAACAAATCTTATTTAAAGCTTTGTGTATGTACCAGACAATAAATTGGAATTGAATGTCTAATGGAGAGATTGCAAGAAGTGCAAGAAGAAAATAAGCGTGGAAACATACTGTTTCTTAATCAGAAGCACTATGATAAAAGGATAAGCACACATAACTTTGGCCACCACACTTTTGCATTCTTCCCTAATTCCACCTTAATTCTTCGAAATCCATAATCCTCATTTTCAAAGATACATTGTATAGACCATAGTGTCTTTATTTTTAGGTAGAGTATTAGATTGTGAGAGTCAGGAGTATTTTTTATTAAGAATAATGCAGAATACTTTTAATCAACTTGCTGTTACATAACTGTTATGCAAAAGCAACCCAATGTAGACAAGTTAGGGGCTTGGGAAAATTAGAGCCAATTACTAAAGGTTATGAATTTTACAATTTAAACTTTATTGATTTGAGAATTTGAGAAAATTGCTTTACTTCCCAATCAGCTCCAAATTACCTTCCCTTGACTCTTTCTAATTAATTTAGGCTTGCCTTTCTAATTAATTTAGGCTCTACTCACAACTGTTCATTGTTTCTTGAATGTATCTTGTGTTTTTAGACATCTATAGCTATGTTTTTGTTGTTTTTATTTGTCTGCCCTACACTCTCATCTCCTCTACCTGGTAAATGCCATTTAATTTTTAAATCCTCAGCTCAAATGTTTCCTAGAGAGTAAAGTCATTATCAAACTTGATCCTCTTCTTTAATAAACTCATCCTCTTTCTTCAGATGACACTTTAAATGATCTGTTCTTTAAAAAAAATCTCTCTTGCTAGGGTGCCTGGGTGGCTCAGTGGGTTAAGCATCCGACATCTGCTCAGGTAATTATCTTGTGGTTTGTGAGTTCAAGCCCCACGTTGGGCTCTGTGCTGACAGATCAGAGCCTGATCTGCTTTGGATTCTATGTCTCCTTCTCTCTCTACCCCTCCCCTGTTCATACTCTGCCCCCCGCCCAAATAAACAAACATTAAAAAAATTAAAAATCTCTCTCCTTGACAAAAACAGGAACTGCTTTCATTTTTGACTCAAGTGTTGAACACATTTATTCAACAATATTCATGAAGATCTGTTATTATCTGGTTCGCTCCCAAGAGCTGGGGATATATTCATAAACAAGAGACAGAAGTCCGTGAAATGATGGAACATCCATCTAGCAGTGGAAGAAGACAACAAACAAATACATTTTATTTGTTTATGAATATAAGATGCATACAAGGGGGCGCCTGGGTGGCTCAGTTGGTTGAGCGTCCGGCTTCAGCTCAGGCTACGATCTCGTGGTCTGTGAGTTTGAGCCCCGCATTGGGCTCTGGGCTGATGGCTCAGAGCCTGGAGCCTACTTCCGATTCTGTGTCTCCCTCTCTCTCTGCCCCTCCCCCGTTTATGCTCTGTCTCTCTCTGCCTCAAAAATAAATAAATGTTAAAAAAAAATTTTTTTTTAAAAAGATGCATACAAGAAGTTAGGGAAGACCTGGCTAGGGAGTAAGTACATTTAAAATTGTTAATTTTTTTAATTTGCATATAAGTAACATACATTGTTATATTAGTTTCAGGTGTACAATATAATGATTCAAGAATTTTATACAGTACTCAATGCTCATCATGACAAGTGTACTCTTAGTCCCCTTTATCTATTCCACCCATCCCCCTATCCACCTCCCCTCTGGTGACCATCAGTGTGTTCTTTGTATTTAAGAATTTTTTTTGTTTGTTTTGGGGTGCCTGGGTGGCTCAGTTGGTTGAGCTTCCGACTTCGGCTCAGGTCATGATCATTAAAAAAAAAAAAAGAATTTTTTGTTTTGTTTTGTTTTTGTTTGTCTCTCTTTTTCTTTGTTCATTTTGTGGTACAGCCCCTCCCTAAGAAATGTGGTGAAAACCTCAAGACAAGGGAAAGCAACCTGGCTATGTGGGCAGGTGTGACCTTCCTCAGGACTCTGTAACATAGACCGTATGTTCAGACTGTATGTTACCATATACGGGAGACAAAGGATCAGAAATTATATAAAAGGCAACCCTCTGCTGAGCTTTGGGTTCAGCCTTTTGGGTCTTAGCCCACTGAGCCTGTACTGGCACGAATAAAGCTGCTTCCTGGAAAGAAAAGCATCGGTGTCTCGACTCTCTGTGTTTGACTCACTGCTACATTTCATGGGGGCTCACCTGGGAGGTGGGGATGGTGTTTCACCTCCCTTGTCGCTGGGGTGTGAATCTCGGGTCACCAGGAGAGGTGACCTCACCTGTCTCCAGCAGACCGCTCAATCAGTAGGAGACTAGCCACCCCTGGCATGCTGGGGCGAGGTCCCCAGATGAACAAAGGAACCTGGTGAGGCCCAGGAACCAGATCAGGGAGTACCACCCATCAGACTGGTAAGAATCTGGGTTTGTTTTGGTAGACCTGCCCCTAAGAGGCAGAAGGGGAGCCTGATCACCTCCCAGAGCTGCCTGAGTAGTTCCATAAGAAATGAAACCACAACTCTAAGGTGCTGGGAGCTGGGCAGTGGGTTGAAGTCACTGTGTGACTGTGTGTGAATGAGACAGACGAAAGATTTTGACCTGACCAATGGGATGAAGCTAGTGTTGAGTCCCGATCCATGGTTCCATGGTGACCTCATATGGCTTAGGGCAGCGCCACACTTCCTCTGGGGTCCCTGATCCGGGTCAGGGCTTGATACTGAACCCACTAATGCTAACAAGTGCCTGAAATATCTCTGAGAGGAGAGCAGCCGGAAATGGACAAAGGGAGTGTGTGTCCTCTCCAAATTAGTCCCTCCCTTCTCCCTTTTCCCTCTCTTGTGTATGAAAGTTGCCTGTTAGGGGGAGGAAATGGGTGGAAAACAGTAAACTGACTCCCCTAGAGTGTATGTTGAGGAATTTCAAAAAGGGATATTCAGGAGATTAGGGTGTGAAATTAACTCCTAGAAAGCTCCGGAAATTCTGTGAAATTGATTGACCATCATTTGGGGTGGGCTGGTCCTCTGAGGGCTCACTTGATAAAGAACTAGTTAAGTGCTCAGAGTCATTGTGGGGGATCCAGGCCACCCCACCCAATTTCCTTACATGGGTTGTTGGCAAGACCTGGTCCTATTCCACCTACCTTGGCTAAAAGTCTGTATTGAAGAGAACTGTAAAGTTATGACGGCTCATGTCACGGCTTCCTCCAAATGCCGGCCAAAAACTGAAAAACCATACTGTTGGGAGAGACTATGAGGGGACCCCACTGCCATATGCCCCACTGTACCCCTCATTGCCACCTGAGCCTCCAGCTGCCCTGGCGGCCAAAACCCCACCAGAGCCAGCCTCTAGTCTTGAGGCCTCTCTATCTCTAGCTCCACTGGCCTCTCCAGATGTGACTGGTTTGCCCAGACCACTGGTTCTAACCTCATACACCCCTCCTGGAAGGCGATTAGAAGATCAGGCCAGTGGAGACAGTCCCTTCTTGCAGCAACACTGGGGAGCCCTACAGATGCCACTGAGGGGAACTAGGGGACCTATTTATCAGGAAGGCTAGATCTGAGAAGGCCAGTGTGTTTTTCTGTACCAATCCTTTACCACTACAGACCTCCTAAATTGGAAGCACCAGACTCCCTCCTATATGGAGAAGCCCCATGCTGTGATTGAGCTAAAGCAGTCCATAATTCAAACCCATAAACCTACCTGGACAGACTGCTGCCAACTCCTCCTGACCCTCTTTGACACGGAGGAGCATTGCCGAATTATCCAGGCAGCCCTAAAATGGTTGGAGGAGAATGCCCCTGCTGCGATGCTAGACACTCAGGCTTATGCTTGGGCTCACCTGCCTGGGGAGGACCCTAAATGGAACCCAAATGACTCAAGTGTAGATGGAGGGCTCGCAAAGAGTGGACGGCATCAAGAAGCCCTTCTAAATGGCATGAAGGAATGGGGGAAGAGGACATGAATATGAGCAAAACATCAAAAGTGTTCCAGGGATCCAAGGAGAGCCTGAGCCAGTTCTATGAGAGACTATATGGGGCATTTCATCTCTACATCCCTTTTGATCCAGAGGCACCTGTCAACCAGCAGACAGTCAATGCAGCTTTCATAGGTCAGGCACAAGGGGACATCCGGCACAAGCTGCAAAAGCTAGAGAGTTTTGCTGGCATGAATGCCAGTCAGTTGCTGGAAGTAGCAACTAAGGTGTTTGTCAACCGTGACCAGGTGGGGTGGAGGGAAGAATGCCAGAAGATGCAGAAAAAGGTAGACTTGTTAGTTGCTGCCTTGATGGAGCAGTTGGAAAGCTCCCAGAAAGGTGCCCCACAGGGACAGGGCTGGGGCCAGAAAGGTATTGCAGGAAGGATCATCTCGCCCAGGATCAAAGTTAGGACGGAATCACTGTGCTCACTGTTGTCAGGAGGTCCACAGGAAAAATTAATGCACTCTGCAGCTGACTAATTCTCAGCAGGGCCCCAAACAGAAAGAAAGAGGCCATATGGCCCAGGGCCAGTACCAACCAGCATCACAACCTCATGGGGCCCCCGAAGATGATTTTGTGGGGCTAACTGCCATGGAGGACTATGAGGAGGACTAAGACAGAGTGGGCTCTATTTTGTTAGCCTGCCAAGAACCTATGGTCCAAATGAATGTGGGGGGCCAACCCATCAACTTCATGGGAGATACTGGGGTGGAACACCCGAGGTGACCCAACCCATGGGCCTCCTCTCACAGAGACAAGCCACCATTGTGGGGGCCATGGGCCGTTGGACATGCCATCCTGTCCTGCTTCCTTGGAGATGCAGGTTAGGTGGGCATGAAATCATCCATGAATTCCTGTACCTCCCTGACTGCCCCGTGGCTTTAATGGGTCGGGACCTGTTGGGAAAGCTGCAGGCCCAGATAACTTTCAACTCCCACAGACAAGCTGCTTTGACCCTACAAAAGCCAGAAGCAAAGATTATGACTCTCATGATTCCCCAAGGGGAACAATGGTGCCTCTACAGTCTCATGGAGGAGCTACAACAGGGACCTAAGCTTCCCTTCAGAGCACTAGGGGTGTGGGGTGAGGACAACTCACCAGAACTGGCCCAGAACATACCTCCAGTAATTGTAGAACTAAAGCCAGGGGCAGGGCCCATCTTCCAAAAATAATATTTCATCCTTTGTAAGGCACACATGGGAATACAGAAGCACCTGGAGAGACTTCTAAAATATGGGATCCTCCAACCCTGTCAGTCATCTTGGAACATGCCTCTCCTACCAGTCCAGAAGCTGGGCACCAGTGACTATTGGCCAATCCAAGATCTGTATGCAATAAGCCAGGCTGCTGTCACCCTGCACCTGATTGTCCTGAACCCATACACTCTCTTGGGTCTTATCCCTGCCGAAGCTGCCTTCTTCATATGACTAGACTTCAAGGATGCCTTCTTCTGCATCCTACTGGCCTCCCAGAGTCAACCGATCTTCACCTTCCAGTGGGAGAATCCTGAAAATGGTGACAAGGGCCAGGTGACTTGGACCAAATTGCCTCAAGGGTTCAAAAACTCCCCAATTATTTTTGGCACAGCAGTAGCCTCAGACCTAAGAGCCTTCCCAGTGGATCAAAATGGCTGTATTCTGCTTCAGTATGTAGATGATTTCCTGCTGGTTGGAAGGTCTCAAGAGGATTACGGCAGCTCCTTACCACCACCCCCCCCCCCCCCAACCATGGGACACTGGCTATAAGGTCTCAAGGAAAAGGCCTGAATCTGTCAAAAGAAAGTCAAGTACCTTGGCTTTCACCTCTCCCAGGGGCAGCACCAACTCGGCCTAGAGAGAAAACAAGCCGTTTGTTTAATCCTGGTCACGTTGACCCAACATCAGGTTCTGGAGTTTCTCAGGGCTGCAGGTTTCTGTAGAATCTAAATACCTAACTTCTCAGTCTTGGCAAAACCCCTTTATGAGACCACAAAGAGGGGAGAGCGGGAACCTCTGTTATGGGAGCAAGTACAGCAAAGGGCCTTTGAAGAGATCAAACGGGCCCTCACCAACATGCCTGGTCTGGGGCTCCCAGACATGTCCAAGCCCTTCTTCTTATATGTTCATGAGCATACTGGAGTCGCAATAGGAGTTGTAACCCAGATGTTGGGGTCATGCATCTCCCGGTGGCATATCTCTTCAAGCAGCTTGACTCTGTTGCCCAGATGATGAGATATCAGGGGATGCTATGTGAAAATCTGTGCATTCATCTAGAAGTAGTGCAGACCCTAAACCCTGCAACCCTACTGCCTGTGGGGCCAGGTCAACCAGAACATGACTGCACTGAAGTCATGGATGAGGTGTTCTCCAGCTGACCAGACTTGAGGGACATCCCCTCAAGGGCGTCCGATGCTGTGTGTTTCACTGACGGTAGCAGTTTTGTGAAAGAGGGAGAACATCTTACAGGGTACTCCATGGTGACCCTGAATTCTATTATATCAGCCAAACCCCTGCCAAGGGGGACTTTGGCACAGAAGGCAGAACTCATCGCATTAACCCCAGCCCTCCAACGGGTGGCAGGGATATGTGTTAATATACACACAGACTCTTAAGTATGCCATCACCACCCTCCACTGTACACGGGGCTTTATGTAAAGAGAAGGATCTAATAACCTCAGGAGGAAAAGACATAAAGTATGGTAAGGAAATCCTTGAACTCTTAGATGCTGTGTGGGCCCCTAAAAGAGTGGCAGTCATGCATTGATGCATGCATCAAGGGAAGACCCCATGGCTGCAAACCCTAAGGCAGACAGAGAGGCAAAGCTAGCAGCCTCCAAAGGAACAGTGGAATCAGCGGCTTTAACTGCTGCACTGTTCCCTAGTCCACTGGCAGAATGGGACCCTAATTACTCAGAACATGAGAGTACTTGGTTTAAGACTGAAAATGGAAGCTACCTCCCAGGTGGATGGGGGAAATTTGAAGATGGCTGAGTAGCAATTCCTGAGGCCCTGTCTCCAGCTTTTGTCAAGAAGTTCCATCAGGAAACACATACTACCGGGACAGCTCTCGAGACTATGTTGAGACAACATTTCTACATCCTTCGACTCTCCAGCATAGCCTGAGTAGTATGCTAGCAATATGAAATGTGTGCCTGGAATAACCCACATCAGGAACCCAAGGCCTACCCTAGGGTGCAGAGTGTTGGGGGAACCCCATTTGAAAATATCATGGTGGACTTCACTGAGCTTCCCCAGGTCCAAGCCTGTAAATATCTGTTGGTTTTTGTGTGCACTTTCTCAGGCTGGATGGAAACCTTCCTACTCGCATAGAAAAGGCACATGAAGTGGCCCAACTTCTTATAAAAGAAATCATTCCTTGATTTGGGATCCCTCTCACTATGGGATCAGATAACGGGCCAGCAATTGTGGCTGAGCTGGTGCAGCTGGTGGCAAAGGGGTTAAAGATCCCAAAGATCACCTGGAAGTTACACATGACATATTGACCCCAGAGCTCCGGGAAGGTGGAACGAATGAATGGAACCCTGAAGCTTCAATTAAGTAAACTATGTCAGGAAACCCACCTACACTGGGACCAGGCATTGCCAATCACCTTGTTAAGAATCAGGTGTAGCCCCAATCCCAAAGCAGACGGGATTCTGCCCTTATGAAATCCTTTATGGCTGCCCTCCCCCCATTATCAAGGGCATAAAGGAGGATCTAAATGAAATAGACAATCTAACCCTAAGGGAACAGATGCGGGCTCTTGACTCTACCCTAACCACCTTATGCCACTGGGTTAGGGAGCGATTAGCTGTGAGTCTGACCACAGACGCTCACCCCTCTAAACCAGGAGATGCTGTATGGGTGAAGGAGTGGAATGTCGAATCCCTAAAACCCCTCTGGAGGGGCCTGCTCACTGTCATTTTGTCCACCCCTACTGCAGTAAAGGTAGCTGAGGTGGGTCCCTGGATTCACCACAGCAGAGTGAAGTCGGCATTTTGAAACTGGGAGTGCGTCCCTGATCCATCAATGCCATGCAAGCTGACCATACGGAAGAAGCAATCTGCAATTCCAGAGGCTCTGGGAGACTGCAGCTCTGCTTTAGTCACTCCAGAAGCTGACTACACACAGCAGAAGTTTGAGGAATCAACGATCTGGTGGAACAAACACACTGTCCTTATTTTCTATATCTTTTTCCTTATGATGATGCACTGTCCTGCTTTGTTTCTTACTGTTCTTGTGATTCTTGCTCTACTTTTCACCATAGGATTGGCAGAGGCCACCCTGGCTGGTTGGAAGTGTGGTGAGAGATTTCTGTTAGCACTCACCTTCCCTTTGTGGATAGGATGCTTTGTTGGTATTGGTTGCTTCTAATCTGGTCCCCTTCTGTAGACCTCGATTCCTTATTAGGTGACCCATGTGGTCACATAACCAGATCAGGCCAGGAAGTCACTTGGATCTTACTATACCATGGCCACTTCTCATGCCAAGGAAAAGTCCTGGGGACTTGCAGACACAATAAGACCACCTATTCTATCTGCCAATGGAAGAGTCAATACACATGCTATGACCCATAATAAACCTCCAGTGAAGACTGGTTAGAAGTCTGATCCTACCAAGTGGGGGGCCTTGGTCAGCTGGACACAAATTGCTACCCCAAAATGACCAATGTCAATGCTGTTTGATGTATGTGTGGTTGTAGGTATTGGCCCAGAGGCATCTGTCATATGAAAAAAGTGGGCACTTGTCATAGAGGGCCCAAGGACTCTTGATATATACCATGTGGAGGGTTAGATTGGGAGAAGAAATACTGACTCAATGACAAATACATGTGTGAGGAAAACAGTTCACGTGCCTATACACGTGAGTTTTTATGCCCCAGCTGGAGCTGTGTTTCATGGGCTACTTGGAAAAAAGAAGGCAACAACAGCACTCCTTCAAAAGGGGGGGTGCTATATCAGGTTGTCAATCAAAGGCCTGTAACGCTGTTAATTTTACCATCATTAACCCAAATGGCAATGGGGCACCCAAATTGGCATCTGGATCTGTTGGCAAGGCAGAGACACAGGGACTATGCTATATTTCAAGAGAGTCACTACCCCCCATCCAACCATGTCCCATCAAGTCTTCCACTCCTTCTATGAAATAAGAAGTAGCCCCCTTCCCATTTCAGTCACAGCAAGGAACTTGTTTCTAGCCCTAGCAGAGACTATAGCTCAGACTCTGAAGATCTCTTCTTGCTGTGTATGTGGGGGAACTAACATGGGGGATCAAAGGCCATGGGAGGCTAGAGAATTAGATCCCTGTGAACCTTGTAACGAAACAAAATACCCCAGTCCTACTAATGGGGTTTGGCTCCTCAAAACCTAAATTATTGGGAAAAACTGCCTTCCCTGGTGGGGAAGAAAGTTCACCATCTCCATTGGAAGCTTAATGTACCTAGGCCAAAGATTTTAGACTCATCTGCCAAGGAAACCCAATGGTAAGGGTCCCCAGATCACATTGAGCCAGATCCCCACCCCTTGTCTAACTCCTCTCATCTCTGAGAGGCCTAGGACAATGTCCATGTGGCCATCGAATGGTGGGCCCCAGGTGGACTATACTGGATATGTGGAAGGACAGCCTATATAGTACTTCCCTCAGGCTGGTCAGGGTCTTGTCTGATAAGAACTATTCATCCATCTTACTTCCTGTTCCCACTTGTCAGAGGGGAACATTTGGGAGTCCAAGTGTATTGGGACAGGGAGAGTCAAAGGAAATGGTGTGCCCTACAAATTGGCAACTGGAAAGATGATGAATGGCCTCCTGAGTTATGTATAATCCAATATTACGGCCCTGCCACCTGGGCAGAGGATGGGTCCTGGGGCTACCGCACTCCCATTTACATGCTAAGGCACATAATCAAACAGTTGTAGAAATAATTACCAATGAAACCACCAAAGTTCTTAACTTACTAGCCAAGCAGCAAACCAAAATGCACAATGATATCTATCAAAATGGCTTGGCCTTAGATTCCTTGCTTGCTTCTGAGGGAGGTGTTTATGGAAAGTTTAACCTGAGCAACTGCTGCCTACAGACAGGAAATGGAGGAAAAGTCACAGAGGAGATGACAGATCGAATGAGAAAGGTTGCTCATGTCCCAGTCCAAACCTGGAAAGGTTGGGGCCCCAGGGAGTTATTTGGTGGATGATTTTCAACTCTCAGGGGATTCAAAACCCTCATGGGGATTATCCTCTTGAATTTTGGGAGCTTGCTTAATCCTACCTTGCCTAGGTCTCCTGGTTATGTCTGTCTCCATCTCATTGAGGTAATGGTCAAAAGGAAAATGGCCACACGTGATGATGTTATGGAAATATAAACTCTCAACCAAGATGATGTTCTTTAAACCAAAATAGGGGGTCTGAGCATCAAAGGGTGGAATGTGGTAGATCTCCTCCTTAAGGAATGTGGGGAAAACCTCAAGACAAGGGAAGGCAACCTGGCTATGTGCGCGTGACCTTCCTCATGACTCTGTAACATAGACCAACGAATCAGACTTATGTTACCATATATGGGAGACAAAGTGGCAAAAATTGTACAAAAGGCAACTCCCTGCTGAGCTAGGGGCTCAGCCTTTTGGGTCTTAGCCTGCTGAGCCTGTTTAGCCTGCTGGCATGAATAAAGCTGCTTCCTGGAAAGAAAAGGCTCTGTGTCCCGACTCTCTGTGTGTGATTCACTGCTACAATTTGTTTCTTAAATTCCACATTTGATGAGCATCATTCTGAGTCTGTGATGTGAAAAGACTTAAGGGGCAAAGGTAGAAGCAATGAGATCACTAAGGAGACTGTGGAAATAATTCAAGGGACAGATGGCAGACTGGATTGGACCAAGGAACTAGCAGTTGGGTGGTGAGAAGTAAATAGATTCTGCATATATTCTAAGGTTGAGAGGAAAGGATTTGTGGATCGATTGGAGATAAAGTGTAGGTGAAAGAGGAAAGTCAGAGAGAACTCCAAAATGTTTGGCTTAAAAAAACTGGAGGGACGGAATTGCCATTTATGAGGATAGGGGAAGACCTGGGGAGGTTCAGGCTGTAGGGGGATATCATAAGTTTTGCTTTAGACTTGTTAATTGTGAGATGCCTCTTAGTTTCCAAATACAAGTGATAAAGAGGCAGTTGGGTATATGAGTCTGGAGTTTATGGGAGAGATCAAAGGTAGAAAAATAAATTTGGGAGTAACCAGTTAGAGACAGTATTTTATTTTATTAAATAGGCTGAGTTTGCCCTAGTAGTTGAGAATATATACCTAATAGGTGTTTTAGAAGACATCAATAATGCTATCTGATGTGGGAAACAAAGGCAGAAGGAAATGGCAGATAAAATTAAATTTCCTTATAACCTTCAGCCCATTAACAAATACTTGAGGCTGGCAGAGTAAAACGTTTCTCCAGGAACTCCCTACTGTCTTAATGTTAATGCTTTGATAAAGGGAAAAACTGCTTTAGCCTGACAATAGCTAGGCCTCCAGTATCCTGTGAGTCTTCTTTAGTATGTTAAAATCCTTTTGGAACCTTCCCCTTGATTTTACATTCCAACTCCCAAGTATATAATTAGTGTCTCTTCACGTTCCTGAACAGCTTTTTCTGCCCATGGGTCCCATCCCTGTGCTTTAATAAAATCACCTTTTGCACCAAAGATGTCTCAAGAATTCTTTCTCGGCCATCATCTCCAAACCCCACCATTATTCCAAAAACCCCATCACTATTTTCATGGTGCAGCCACTCTGGAAAACAGTATGGAGGTTCCTCAAAAAGTTAAAAACAGAACTACCCTATGACCCAGGAATTGAACTGCTAGGTATTTACCCAAAGGCTACAAAAATACAGATTCGAAGGGGTATATGTGCCCCAATGTTTATAGCAGCATTATCAACAATAGCCAAATTATGGAAAGAGCCCAAATGTCCATTGGCTGATGAGTGGATAAACAAAATGTGGTATATATACAGAATGGAATATTACTCAGCCATAAAAAAATGAAATCTTGCATTTGCAATGGTGTGGATGGAGCTAGAATGTATTATGCTAAGTGAAATATGTCAGTCAGAGAAAGATAAATACCATATGATTTCATTCATATGTGGAATTTAAGAAACAAAATGGATGAATATAGGAGGAAGAAAAAAATAGAGACAGAGGCAAACCATGAAACAGACTCAACTATAGAGAACAAACCGAGGGTTGCTGGAGGGAATGTGGGTGGGAGGATGGGCTAATGGGTGATGGGTACTAAGGACGGCATTTGTGATGAACACTGGGCATTGTATGTAAGTGATGAATCACTAAATTCCACTCCTGAAACTAATATTATACTATATGTTAACTAACTAGAATTGAAATAAAAAACTTGAAACAAGCAAAATAATATTATCTTCAAAGGAAAAATGTCTTTCCCTCTTTTCCTTTACATAAATTTTACAACAAAACCCTGCAAAAGTACAGACAAAAGAAAACACACTGTCATAATAAGAAAATGTTTGGTTGTCCAGAGGCAATACTTTATTTTTCTATGAGTAATTATAGGACTTGAATTTAGAATTATTCTTCAAGATCAGCAAAATGATAAGTGAATAAAAATAAAGTTCCTAGAACAAATTACTTTGGCTTGCTTTTAGGCAAGAACAATACTAGAGAAGCTAGGAGTCAGGTTACATCATACAGATAATCTTAAATATTTTTCCTAAACCATCACTATAGTATTTTACTTTGGAAAAAAAAAAAAAAGAAGCCACATTAAATCATTTCAGACCTGCTCTCTCTAAAGAGTTCAATGATTTGGTGATAAATGTTATTACATTCTGATACAGTCAACAAGATAATGTTTGTGCCTTTTCCTGAGAGATGAGATATAATCCAAAAAGGAAATTAGGCATATGAGATGATACCATCTTTTTATATAAAAAGATGTGTGCAACTCTGATTTATGTGGTGAAAAATTTTCAATTTATTTTAGTCACCTGTGGGTCAAGTCTATTCAGGGACAAATAAAGAATCTTTAGTTAACTGTCTAGATCAGAGCTCTTAACAGAGGGTAATGACCTGCATGGGACATTTTGCAATGTCAGGAGACATTTTTGATTGTCACAGTTTAGAGAGGTGGCAGGCATCTTGTGGGCATCTGGTCTGCTAAACATTGTACAGCATACAGAATAGCCCCCCACACCACACCAAAGAATTATCTGATCAGAAATGTCAATAGTGTCAAGCCTTAGAAACCCTAGTCTAAATAATTATATACTCTCCTTCACCAACACCATGTTTATTAGGAACAATTTTGAAAATTTAAAAATGTTTGCAACCATGTGGACAATAATTAACAATAATTCACATTAATTTGTTTCTCTTTTTATTTTTTAAAAAATTTTTAAATGTTTTTATTTATCTTTGAAGGAGAGAGAGAGACAGAGCATGAGTGGGGGAGGAGCGAAGAGAGAGGGAGACACAGAATCTGAAGCGGGCTCCAGGCTCTGAGCTGTCAGCACTGAGCCAGATGCAGGGCTTGAATTCACCAACTGTGAGATCATGACCTGAACTGAAGCCGGATGCTCAAGCAGCTGAGCCACCCAGACGCTCCTGTTTCTCTTTTTATTTACCTTCCCCAGCCTTTGATAAATTACTTAAATATAAATAATAAGGGAATAACTATAATTTGCATAGAACTTAATTTATCAGTCATGTTTACATACACTACTTCATCAGTAAAGGAATTTGAGAACCTGACAATTTACATGACATTCTCGAAGTCATATAGTGACTTTGTGTAATGTAATAATCTGAACAGGATTCAGGCTCAAACCTAGGTCTTTTGACCATGAATTCTACACTCTTTATTGTGCCATGCAGCTTCATTTGATGGGAACTATATGATTGTCAGTTTTAGTTCTTTCTCTCACTATGCACTGAGAAACCGTGTTAATTTTAATTCAGTCAAATCCAGAAAAAATGAAGACCACTGGTTTCCATAAAGTGTATTTAAGAAATCTTTATCATTATCACTTCAATTTTTCTACTTCTGTTTCTGTTTGTCCCTTTCTTCTTATTCATATATTTGAAGCTAGTTGAACACGCAGAAGCTAATTTGCTACCTTTGTAAATAGTTTTCAAAAGTTAGACCCTAAAAAATTTTGCTACAATAAATCGAAGCAATTTGTGTAATTGTCCATTTATATGTGTAACTATAGTTTGGCAATTACCACATCCATGAATGGAATTTCCTAGAAAAAAGGAATTACCTATTTGTGCATATATGTGAGTCATAATACCTATGCCCACATACATCTACACTAATTCTTTCTATATGTTTTTAGAAAGGGAATATAAAATGGAAAATGAGTGCGTTTTTTAATTAAATTATTCTTCAAATACCTGCTGTGTGCACCCATGTATCTAGCACATCATTACCAGCTGCACTTGTGTCATCATCTTTATGATACGTATACAAAATATGCATTATGAAAATTGTTTTATGGGCTATACAAGTGAATGTTAGAGATGTTACATGTTTAAGACTGCCTAGCAATAACGTCTAATTCCTAACGCTTACCCTAACACTTAACCCTAAACTTAATACCCTGGGGAGGTCTCTGAAGTGCAGGATGCCAGGCACATTCTCTCACCCTGACCCTAAACCTAACACTGGCCTGAACCCAACCCAGAACCCTAGATCTGCATAAAAAACAAGGATGAAGTTGGGGTGCCTAGATGGCTCAGTCGATTAAGTGTCTGACTTCAGCTCAGGTCATGATCTCATGGTTTGAGAGTTTGAGCCCCGTGTCAGGCACTGTGCTGACAGCTCAGAGCCTGGAGCCTGCTTTGGATTCTATGTCTCCCTCTCTCTACCCCTTGTCTGCTCACACTGTGTCTGTCTCTATCTCTCAAAAATATATAAACATTAAAAAATTTTAAAAAATAAGGAAGATGCCGTATGTGTATATATGTATATACATATATATACACATATGTATACATACATATATATAATTGAATATAGAAAGTATGAAATCCTGCTATTTGTGATGACATGGATGGGGCTAAAGAGTATTATGCTCAGTGAAATAAGTCAGTCAGAGGAAGACACATACCATATGATATTTTAGTCATCTATGGAAATTAAGAAACAAAACAAATGAACAAAGGGAAAAAAAGAGAGAGAGAAAGAGAGGCAAACCATGAAACAGACTCTTAACTGCAGAGAACAAACTGACAGTTGCCAGAGGAGAGGTGGGTAGGGGGACGGGTTAAACAGATGATAGGGATTAAGGAGTGCACTTGCGATGAGCACTGGGGGTTGTATGGAAGTGTCAAATCATTATATTGTATATCTGAAATGAATATTATACTGTATGTTAACTGGAATGCAAATAAAAAATTAAAAAAAATTTTAAATCTATTTGTGGGGCATCTGGGTGGTTCAGTCAGTTAAGCGTCTGACTTCCACTCAGATCATGATCTCGAGGTTTGTGAGTTCGAGCCCCACATTAGGCTCTGTGCTGACAGTGTGGAGCCTGCTTGGGATTCTCTCTCTCTCCTCACTCTCTGCCCCTCCCCTGCTCATGCTTTCTCTCTCTCTCTCAAAATAAAGAAATATACTTAAAAATATCTATCTCCACATTCCTAAAACAAAAACAGAAGAAACTCAAAAATCTGCCTAGCAAAAAGGCAACAGAATCAAGTTTGGAGTAGGCTGCCTGACTCCAAGGCCATGCTTTATTTTTGTTTGTTTGATTCTTTCCCGCCCCTCTCCATGCCACGAGCTGCTCATCATAATAAACTGCCTCCTTAACCTCATGGAATTTATAATTAGTGGAGGAGGCAAACGTGTCAGCAAGTTAAAATAATACACATGAACGTGAAATATGTAAAATAGTGGAGGAATAAGTGAAATGTGCCTATTGGTTGATATTGAAGTTATCTCCTATTTTTTGGCCTCCCCCACCAGAATGTAAGAACCTGAAAACATGTTTATTTCATTCATGGAATATTAGTTTGGCAGTTATGTAGTCATGTAGTAGGTGCTGATGAATTGAACTTATGTCAACTATTGGGCAAAGACAACTAAAATTAGTTTTCGTGGGGCTAAAGGGCTGTGAAAATATTCATGAAAGTATGGGTCCCTGAACTGTGACTGGAAGGATGATTTGGATTTCAGCGAGCAAAAATGGTCTTCTAAGTAAAGGAGGTAGGAAGTCTTAAATTACAGAGCTTGAAAATGAGCATCAACATCTTGGTTTCCTTTAGACCCCGGAATATAGGCCAGCATTTGTCCCCTTGTTTTACTTGACTCAAAACTATCACTAATTTTCTCTGAGTTGTAGCATTTCTAAAGATGCAGTTCATAGTCAACTATGCAATATATGAAAAACAAAAAAATAAAGTGTGAAAGATAAAAATAATATTGGTGACAAATATTCCACACCTATGTAAGAGTATACCCTGTGCAATGCAAAAGTAACCTGAAGAATGAATTTGTGATCTATAGTGGAGAGAATAGATGTATATACAAATAACCATAACATGAAGCAACAGGCTTAAGTCCTGTAACAGGAAGACAAACAATTGGTTTGGCTTTATGATGATGCCTTTGTAGCACAGAGGGGTCCAAACTTATTTCATAAGAGTGGTCTTACCTGAGCTGGACCTTGAGAGCCCGGTAAAATTATTAATAATGATTATCTACATATAAGATAGATAACACAGTTGATAACGGATTTCTTGAGATAAAGGAAAGGGCATTCAGGTGGAGGTATATGAATATGTCTAAAACATTTAAATGAGTTCATTTAAGTGAGGGGAAGCATGGGGGCAAATTGGAAATGGAAGTAGCAGATCGGATATATCTTGAAAAGTCACTGAAGATTTTCCATTCTTATTAGGTAAATGGTAGCAATTTTGAGATTTGAGTGAGGAATCCTCAAACTATTTGATTTTGAATAATTCTGCAGTTGGGCATGGAATTAATGGGTTGGGGGACCACATAGAGCCAAGAAAACTAGTCAAGGATGAAGAATAGTCAAGGCTCTGCTTGTCAGCACCTGATCTAGGAAAAAGCAGCAGAAGAAACAGCAGAGGTAAAACATGTTATTAAGAGTTTTGATAGGATTTAATGCCCACAAACTTTTATAATCCCACAATGGAAAGATTAGACCCTTTCTGGAACTTTCAGTAGAGCAAAAAGAAAAACATAACTTGTATAGAAGACCTGAGAAAACCATCTCAAATGCCCACAATCTATATTGATATTAGGATTTTATCAAATGTTTTGCTATTTGCCTTTTTTTGTTGTTATATTAATGAGCCACATTAAAACCTGGTAAAAAAGCCCAGAGGAGATGCTCACAAATACATTTACTTATTTATTATAAATACACTATAATTATTTTGGTTGGGCTGCTTTGTATCTAAATATTGGGTTGTGATGTTAGCAGGGATTTATTACTGTTTATACAAAGTGCTAGTCTGTGTTCAGACAGAAAAGCCATGTGCATCTGAGAAATTCAGTTACGTTTACCAAGATGAGCTAAATGGGCCTGAATCCCATTTTCCTAAATTACTTAACTAAATAATATCCAAGAATTTGGCTCTTAAAATAAGAAAACATCAAAGGATATGCCAAGATCTCCATACTTTGTTTAGGTTTTGTATGCATATTACATTCATGTTATGGGCTGAATTCTGTCCCCTCTAAAATTTACATGTTGAAGTTCTAGCCCCCAGTACCTCAGAATGAGACCATATTTATAGATTGGGACCTTAAAGAGGTAATCAAGTTAAAACAAGGTCACTCGATCCAATATTCCCTACTCCAATATGATTAGTGTACTTATAAGAAGGAAATTGGGACTTGCACACACACAAAAAATGATGTAAAGACCCAGAGAAAGATGGCCACCTACAAGCCAAGGAGAGAGGGCTGACGTAGCAGCTTCCCCCACAGCCTCTGAAGAAACACTCACTACACCTTGATCTCCAACTTCTAGACCCAAGAACTGTGAGAAAATAGTTTTGCTTTTTAGGCCTTCCAGACTATAGTATTTTATTGTGGTAGCCCTAGCAGACAAATATAACCATCATATAAGTTTCCCAAACTATTGTGTTGATCAGGTATCACTTTGCTTAGTCTTTCCCTCAGCTTGGGATGAAATGCAAACTCTTCAATGTTGTCCACAGTTTTCCATTGTCCTGTTACCTAACTTTATCTTTTGTTTTGCTTAATTATTATATCTTCAGTTTCTTTTTTTTTTTTTTTTGAGTTTATTTATTTATTTTGTGAGAGACAGCACAAGCAGACAAGCCAGGAGGAGCAGAGAGCAAGAGGGAGTGAGAGAATCCCAAGCAGGCTCTGCACCGTCAGCACGGAGCCCGGCATGGGACTTGATCCCACGAACCAGTAGATCATGCTCTGAGCCAAAATCAAGAGTCAGACACTTAACCAACTGAGTCATTCAGGTGCCCCAATATCCTCAGTTTCTTAACTGACATATCTAGCAATAAATTTTTGCTTTAGATAATAATAATTAATAATAACTCCTATTATTATGGCTATTATAGTTTATTATTAAGATTTTTAGAATATGAGACACTCTCTAAGAGTTTCATGTGTGTTAGCTCATTTAATCCTCACAAAACCTTTACAGAGACGGCAATAAGATTATCATTTGTACTTCCCAAACTAAGGTACAACAAACAAAATATGTTGCCCCAAAACACACAGCTAGTAAATGGCAGAGCCACTGCTGGATTGCAGTTATAGCAATTTTATATCTCATACTTTTAACTATTATACTCTGTTATAATAATAATGATAGTAGTAGTAGTAATAATAATAATAAACCTCATTGAACATTGACTATGTGACGAGACATGTCCAAGAACTTTATAAGCATAAGTAACTTAATTCCCACAACAACCTAGTGGATACATAGTGTTGTTATTTCCATTTTCCAGACAGAAAACGGAGGCATATAGGGATTGAAAGATTTCCCCAAGGTGAAAAGTGAGTAGGTTGTCTAATAAAGATTCCACCCAAGGCAATTTGACAGCAAAACCTCTGCTCTTCTCCACCTAGGTACTGCGTCCTGGAAAATAAGAGTGTCTCTAACTCTATCTTTCCAAATCCACTTATCCATCTAAACTTAACTCAATATCCTCCCTTAAGCCTTCTCTAAACCCTCTGGCCAACAGTAATTTCGTTCCTTAAAACCTAAAAGCATAATAGGTCTTTTGGCCAAAATTATAGACGGATGGGGATGGTTAGTGATATTTTGCTGGATATTAAAATTGTGTCTCTGGTTGATGCTTTGTCTCCATATTTAAACAACATGCTTTTGAAGAAAACCCCCAACACAACACTTCCTTAGTCTTGGGGATAATTTCTCAACAACTATTTCTTAAATTTAAGTGAACTGTCTTTAATTTCCTGTTAGGTCCTTCAGGGCTTTTGTGTTAAATCTATCACCATTCTGTCATCAAAAGTACATGGAGAGGACCCCAAAGACATCAAAACTTACTGTGGTTTTTCTTGTCAGACATTAGAATTTAAATTATTTTAAAACTGATTTAATATTTTTTTTTCCAGAGGGCACACAATTTTCTACTAAGAAACTACAGCTATCGCTCATAAGTATTTATGTCTTCTTTTCGGCCAAATGCTTGTTAGCAACGTCATCTTTTTATCTTATTCCATGGGACAGGACAAACTGATTACAGTAGTTGGGGGATACACTCCAAGGCCCCCAGTGGAGGCTTGAAACTGCAGATAGTACTGACCCCTGTTATACTATGTCCTTTCCTATTCATTCACACCCATTGATAAAGCTTAATTTGTAAATTAGGCACAGTGAGAGATTAATAACAAATAGAACAATTATAATGATGTTCTCTAATAAAGTTACGTGGACATGTTCTCTTTCTCTTTCAAACTATCTTATTGTACTGTACTCATGCTTCTTGTGAGATGATAAAATGCCCATGTGAGAGAAGTGAGGGGAATGACGTAGGTGTTAGGCTACTATTGACCTTCTGATGAAACATCAGAAAGAAGAGCATCGGTGTCTGCACCCTGGGTGTCCATGGGTAACTGAAACTGTGGAAAGCGAAACCGCGGAGAAGGGGGGATAATTGTGGAGTTTTAGTTCAAGCTGATTTGCAAAGGGACAAATACCTAGCGGTAATTTAATTTTTTAAAAGAGCTATCTATTTTAAACACTTACCCATATTCAACTTTGGCACATTACAGTGTTAATATATTTTTTCCTTATGTGGTTTTTTTCTCCACAGCAGAGTTTAATCAGATTAAAATTATGAAATAAGAAAAGACAAGTTGTCCCAGCTATAACATTAATTTCCTCTTGTGTACTCGCCAAGTCATTAAATACTGGGAAACAGCTATTAATAAAAGAGCAAGATGTACCTCTGTAAATATTCATTCACTTAAGCCAATATTAACATAGCATATTTTACACTTCATTCGAATTTTTCATTTGTGATTTAAATTTGAAAACCATTGCTATTCCCAGGCACCAGGCTAATTATAAAAGTACTATTAATTAATGAATATTTATACACACACACACATATATAAAACACAGTCTGCCAATATGCTTTTAGAGAGAATGTGCAATTGTGATTTTAGTTGTGCTTGCTAGTGGATTATATATATATATTAGATTAGATATATCTCTATGTCTCTATATCTATATATATAGATAGATATAGAGATAGATATATCTATATATATATATAGATATAGACTAGATTCTATATATAGATATATATATAGATATATAGATTAGATTTTATATATATAGAGAGATTAGATTGTTTAGATTTGTATTTTACTAAAATAACACTAATCTGCAGTTAGTTTTTATGAATTAGCCTCTAAAAGTAAAGAAGTAAATGAAACACACATAAGATATTTGCTCCCGTTGTTAGTCTGTTGTTTTTCTATACTAATAATTTTATTAAAATTAATATAACTTGAGAATTAATATGTCCACAGTAAATTTCGGTTAAATATTTTATACAAAATATTTTCATCCCATAATTTATCTAATATTTCTACTTGTTACTTGTGCTCATCTTTCCAGAGTAACAAAGGTACTCTGGAATGCATAGTTCCAAATGATGCTAGAAATTAAAATACACTAAATTTATTTCAAAACATCTGTGGTTTATATTAAGAAGTATAGTTTCACTTAGTTTTCCCTGAAGACGATCACATCTGTCACAGGAAACCAGGAAGAGAAGAACAAATTAAACCAATGGTTCTACCACTGGATTTAAGAAGAGAGTCTTATCTTACACGTAGTTTAGTAACAAACCATGAAGTTAGTTTGGATTATTTTTCCAAGTAGCTGACTTCAGTGATTTGTTTTTCTACAAACTGCCTTTCAGTATTTATTTATCCCAATGTAAGAAGAAAAGTCAATAAATTTTTCAATACTTGGATATTAAGTAGAGGTAGAAACATGAGTATATTCTATGTTTGGGTGACTCAACTCCTAAAAAATAATATTAAATTAAATTCTAAAATAGGATTAATAAGTTATGGTTGATATGGAAACTGGAGGAACATCCATATATACCTAAGGCTTCATGTCTCCTGAAAGGAGGTGGAGGTTTAGGAACACAGCATTTGTACATGTGGGGGTGGGGGAAGGTATTAAGTACACACGTGTTTGGAAAAGGCCTTGCTTGCCTTTGCTAGAAGGCAGGGAAGAATGTTACTGACTGACCCCTGGGTTGGTGGGAGAGGAGAAAGGAGCTTCAGTAAATTCTCCTAGAGCGAACAGAAGATGACACGTAGCACCTTACAGTATTTAATCCTTGAAGAGTTTGAGAGTCCCATTGACTCCAGAGGCATTCCTTGAGGGGAGATGCATTGTTGGGTGTAGACAGCCTATCACATTGTACACCTGAGAACAAAGAGGCCTTCTCACGCGTCAAAAGAGAAGTCCAAGGTAACTACTAGTCAATTTTATAAAAAATTCTATTTTCTCTTAGCCCCTCACTGCCCATGAGACAAAAACAGCTTCATGTGCACAGATGTTGAGGAGTTCTGTAAGAAAGCAAACAATTAACAGAGCACAGCTTTTTCTGGGAGAAGAGGAAAACAGCTAGAACGGGTGGATACTGTGGATGCAAAAACAATGTTAGAAAATGTTGATAAAAATGCATGGCACCCTTAAACAGAAACACCTGACTTACGATGGTTCAACTTATGATTTTTTGACTTTATGAAGGTGCAAAAGCTATATATATTCAGTAGAAATTGTTTCTTGAATTCTGATTCTTGGTTTTTTCCTGAGGTGTGATAGGATACTCTCTCCTGATGAAGGACAACAGCTGTAAGCCATAGCTCCCAGTTGGCCAGGAAGGTAAACAATTGATACACTTACAACCATTCTGAACCCATTCAACCATTCTGTTTTTGACTTTCAGTACAATATTCAATACATTACACGACATATTGAACTTTATTACAAATAGGCCTTGTAGTAGATGATTTTGCTCAACTGTAGGCTAATGGAAGTGTTGTGAGCACATTTAAGGTGCGCTAGGTTAAGCTATGGTGGTCAGAAGGTTAGGTATGAAATGCATTTTCTAATTATGATATTTTCAATTTACCATGGATTAATCACCAGAAATGATAAGATGTTGGAATATTTTTAAAAATGTTGAAATAATGTACATCAGATGTTAGGGAGGAAAGGAAGCATAATGCAAAAATTCTAGATCAACTCAAAATATACATATGTGAGGGAAACAGACTTTTTTGGATGTGTATAGGTTCAGAAATTATGTTATTAATTTACCTGAGAAAATTACTTTATTTTTTTTAAAGTTTGTATTTATTTATTATGAGAGAGAGAGAGAGAGAGAGCGAGCAAAGGAGAGGCAAAGAGAGAGGAAGAGAGAGAGAGTCCCAAGCAGGCTGTTACTGTCAGCATGGAGCCCAGTGTAGGGCTCAAACTCACTCACTGTGAGATCATGAACTGAGCCAAAGTTGGACGTTTAACCCACTGAGCCACTCAGGCGCCCCCAAGAAAATTATTTTAGAAGCAACTTAAAAATTAAGAATTAAATGAGAACAGATGCAAATAATTAATCTTATAAAATTTTAAATTGAGTCCATTGGGTACAATACCCAAATTGTACCTAATGGGTAATAATGATGACAGACCCTGGGAATTGTCAAATAAGAATATTTGAAAAATAAAAGATGTATAATATATAAATATGTAACAGAAGCTGGGAACTCAACCTCCAATGTTTATGTATAAAACATGAGCTTTTTGGAGACAAGGGGTATAGAGGTAAGGTGGTCGGTGTAGAGTCAGTGAGGAAGGAAAAGCTTTCAAAAGTTCATGCTTGGATGGAAGGTAGTATAGCTACATTTTGACTTTAAGAGATTAATAGCTGAGTACAGATTTATCTATAACTTTTTAATATGTTAATATAACCATGAATAAACTGAAAGTCCAGGTAGAACATCCAAATTAAGGTCGTTATGATGGAAGAGATAAGAATTAAAAGAAAATTCATTAAGCAACATAAGGAAAGGTAAAAAAGAGGAAATGATAAATTATATACTTGAAATAAGGATGGAAGGAATATAATCCAATATACTAATTAATCCAATCAATGTAAAAGAATCAAATTTCCCTAACAAAGAATTTCATACTGTTTTCAAAATCAAAATTGAGATATGTTGGTTTTAGGAAATATACAAAAATAAAGTACAGTGTTATGGGTTGAACTATGTTCTCCCCAAAGATTTGCTGCAGTACCTGTGAATGTGACATTATTTGGAAATAGATCTCTGCAGATGTATCCAAGATGAAGTCATTTAGGGTAAGCCCTAATCCAATATGATTAGTGTCCTCACACGAAGAGAAGAGACACAGACACAAAGACACAGAGGAGGACACCAAAATACAGTGAAGGCAGAGATTTGAGTGGTGTGGCTCATCACAGAATGCCAAGGACTGCCGGCGTACCAGAAACTAAGAGCAAGAAATGGAACAGATCTGTCCTCTAGAAATTCCAGAGACAGGGCACAGCCCTGCTGACACCTTGATTTTAGATTTCCAGCCTCCAAATATCTGTTGTTTTAAACCATGCAGTTTATAATAATTTAAAACAGCTGCCCTAGGAAACTAATACACAAAGAAAGACCAAAATATAGGGGCACCTGGGTGGCTCAGTCTGCTGAGTGTCCAACTCTTGATTTTGGCTCAGGTCGTGATCTCAGGCTCCTGGGATCGAGCCCTGCATCGGGCTCCATGATGGGAGCCTGCTTGTGATTCTCTCTTTCTCTCTCTCTCTCTGTGCCTTTCCTCCCCTCTGTCTCTCTGCTCCTCTCCACCATTCATTTGCACTCTCTTTCTCAAATAATTAAAAATAAAATAAAATAAAATAAAATAAAATAAAATAAAATAAAATAAAATAAAATATAATAAATGGATGTATGGGGGAAATGTGAACCAAAAGAAAGCCTTAGCAGTAAAGGATAAAAGCATCAGACAAATCAGAATTAAAAGCTCAAAAATAGTAAATGGGATATTATATAAATGTAACAGTTATAATTCTCCAAGAGGTTATAGAGAGTCAGTACGGAAAAGGCCACAGACTCAAGAGATTATACTCTGGAACCAGATGCTCTAGAACCTGGCTGTAGTTCTTGGTTCTGTTATTGAATGGCTCTGTGGCTTTAGGGATATTACTTAACTTTTCTATGCCTCATTTTCCACATCTACAAAATGAGAATGATGATAATACTTCATTTATAGGGCACTTATAAGAAATGAATGAATATATGTAAAATTAATATTTTAAAATGAATTAACATATGCAAATTAATATATGTGTTAATGTAAGATTGAACAATAGTTGTTATAACCACCAAAAAAGTGTTAGCTATTATTCTTTTTCCTGTTACTAATGTAAAACACTATATAAAAACCACCCAAGCAACGTGGGATATAAAACCAAACCTCAAGAAAAGAAAAAACTTTATAAAGTCACTATCATGGTAGAGGAATTTAAATAATCACTCTCAGAATTTGACATAATTTTCCACAAAAGAGCAAGTCTAGAGAGGACTGGTTAATACGATCAACAAGGTAAAACACACACTCTGGTCTATACGAAAAGTAGAAAATATATTCTACATTTTATTTAGAACATCTGATTATTATGGAACCAAAAGAAGCTCTTATAAGATCTTCAAAAAAAGATTTTTATAATCCCCATGCTCTCTCCATGATCCAGGAAAACTAGAAATCAAAAAATAAAAATGCCAAAAAACAATGGAACAATGTCAATATTAAGATACCTACTTCCAAGCAACTTTCGGACACGACTCCTCTTCTCTGCAACAGTGAGGTGCATGGCAATCAAGTGGCTGAGTCCCACCTAGTTGTGTTTGCCCAAGAATGGCCACCAACTAGTGGTTCCAAACCATTAGTGGTAGCATCTCCTCAGGGAAGATTTAGAAATGTGTAATTGTATGTACAGTCATTACAAAGACTGAGGAGTACTACTGGCATTTAGGGTTTGGGGGTCAAGACTGCTAAAGTTCAACAAAGCTCAGAATACTCTTACACAGGGTAGAACTTCCATGATCAAAGTGCCAATAAAGCCCCCACTGACAAACACCGTTTTAAAAGTGACTACGAGGCAACAGTGACTGCAGATGCTTAAGATACGTGTATTTGAAATTAAATTAGTCTACGGCCATACCACCCTGAACGCGCCCGATCTCGTCTGACATTAAATTAGTATGACCATAGTAAAAAAGTCTTCTATAAAGCTAGCAGGCAATTCAAAGTTCAATTTTTTACAGCAAGAACCAAATTCAAGAACTTTCTTTGCTTTTGACAATAATATGAGAGCATATAAGACTCTGTTTAGAGATTGCTGCAGAAACTAATTTTTCTTTTATTACTAAGACTCAAAAAGAGTATTCATATTTATTCTCAGAATAGATAAATCGATAAATGAGTACATAGGGAACTGTAAATCAATTTAATTTGTTATTTAGATTATATTAGCTAAGTCAGATTCTGAGCAAAACACACTTGAGTCATTTACCAGAAGCATTAGTGCTTCTGGCAACTATGTTTTTCCACGTTCTCATGTAAAAAAATATTTCAACAATGTTCTTTCTTAGTACTTGTGATGGTACTAAGGTAAAAGCAATGTTCTTTTTTCTTTAATTTTTTTTAACGTTTATTTATTTTTGAGACAGAGAGAGACAGAGCGAGACAGAGCATGAACAGGGGAGGAGCAGAGAGAGAGGGAGACACAGAATCTGAAACAGGCTCCAGGCTCCGAGCTGTCAGCACAGAGCCTGACGTGGGGCTCGAACTCACGGACCGTGAGATCATAACCTGAGCCGAAGTCGGACGCCCAACCGACCAAGTCACCCAGGCGCCCCGGTAAAAGCAATGTTCTATAGTAGATGGGATGTGGGGAGGAAAATGAAGAGACATGGGTTCTAGTCTTCGCTACGTGATCTTCTCTATGTTTACCCATCAATTTAAAATTGGGATAATAGTATTTGCCTTACTTGTCTGAAGATGTTGGGATGCAGAACAACTACAAAGTCACCACAATGGCCTGCCACGCTACTCTGGAACTTTCCCTCTCCCTACCTCTCTCTTATTTCCAGCCTACATTTTCCCTCCCTCACGCTGCTGAGCCACATTGGTTTCTCTGGTGTTCCTTGACTGTTAACCTAAGGTCTCAACACCGATATTCCTCTGCCCACAATGCTCTGTCTCTGAGAGCTTCAGGCTCACCCCCCTCACTTCCCTCCTTGCATCAGGTCTCTGTTCTAATGCCACTTTTATCAGAGAGGTAGTCATACACCATCCTGTGAAACTTTCTCTTTTGCTTTATATCACTTTATCCTTTGACATAGCAGTGATCTGTGTAACATTTCGTATTCTAATTTGTTTGCTTACTGTCTGCCTCTTCTCTGCTACAAAGTAACCCCAAAGAATGCAAGAAATTTTCTTATCTTCTCTTCTGAATAATATTCTAATAACAAATTAAAGCTTTTCTGAATCCTTCTATATAAAAATTTAGCAGCGTGTTTAGTCAGAAAGCTTGTATCTCTACTTTTCACTAATTCATGTGAAGTTACATAAACCTTATTTTATTTTTTGTGTCATAATATATGCTTTCAGACACCATAATGATTTAGAATAATATGGCAAGTTACATTTTTAACATCTCTATTATATCATTTGCCTATCTTTATTATCCCAGTGCTCAAATATTCAAAGCATGCACTAATTTTGTATACTACTTCTCTGAAAGGTAGTATATGCACTCTCGTTTGAATTTTTTTTTTTCTTCCCTAAAAGCAACATGTTATATTTCAGGACTGTAATATGTCACAAACCAGATGGGCCGAAAGCATGTTATTTGCTCTGATAAAAGTTTTCAAATTGGTCCTGGGTTTTTGTTATTCATGCTTGTGTCTGTCTCCCCTACTGAAATGTAGCTTGATGGAAAGCCGAGTCCATTTCTCATCCATTATATATTTCCCTAATACTCTGTGCACAGCAGAAACTCCATGATTATTAATTTATTGTATATAGGCATTCATGCAAATGATGAGCAGCCCCTCCCTTTTTGAAACATAAGTAAAATAAGGAAGGTTACTTACATTTGGAGCCTGATGAAGATGACCCACTGACGGTAGATCTTGATCCCCCTTTCATGGAAAAGACTCCTTTACCCCTGCGAGTCGCTGTGACGGCCACTCTGGGACGCTTCAGTGGAATTACTGCACGTGGAGGTGGGGGCACACGCCCATGGTAATCAAATAACCTTCACAAAACACAAGCATGGCTGAAAGTTGGTTTATGCCTAAGTGTTCTATCAAACGTGTGAAATGATTAAGAAAATGGCCTTGTAAAAAGTGTCAGTAAATGTTTCTGTTATCGTTGTTCGCACACAGGTGTTTATTGGAAGTTTCGTTTTCACTGAAGAGATAGGACACTGATATAGTCTGTGCATTCTAGACATTAGAATCTGATCCTCCAATATGAACTCATCTTTAAAGTGTGACAGGTCAAGGAACTTTGCTCCAATGGTACCGTGCAATTTGTTGAAACTATGCTAAACTTTGTTCCTGAGTATTTCTTTGCTTCATTTAACAGATTTACCCTTCTTAGAATAGAAATCTTCCTCTTACACATCAACACTTATTAGCACAGTAGCTTGAAAAGAGGGAAAGATCATGCAGAATCAGGAACAAAGCAAAGGAAATTATTGTTCCATCATAACACAGCTCATCAGGAAAATCATTTTGAAGTAACTCTAGATTAAAGAGAACAGCTGTGAGAGACAAATCAACATGGTGCCATACCTGTCTCTAAGGACTTTTTATGTAAGAAAAGACTCCCCGGACTGTACAAACAAGGAGACTGAGTTTAAATAAAATGGCACCAGCAAGAGGACAAAATTTTGTTGCACATATTGTGGAAATATGTATTGGGATATCTTTTTATTATTCTGACCAGTTGCTAGACATGCAAATTGAGACTAGTGATATTTGTATAGTAAGCTGTTGAAAATTTCTCTAACCAAAAAAAAGTACCAACAAAAATCCTAGAAGCTTTTACCAAAAAGTGAAAAAATGATATTCACCACAATCAATGCATTTCCACTAAACAATGAAAGGAATAAAAGTATGAGAGTATTTACTCAATTTATATACATATGTAATGCATAGATTCAAAAACTTCATATTCTTCATACTGCATACTCAAAAAACAGCAAATTTTTACATACTTAGCACATCTGAGAAGTGTAAAAAGTCAGGGAAAAACATGAGGATGTATTAGTCATTCATTTACCAGTGAACAAGATGCGTTACTATTTATCCAATAGAATGGACTTAGAATGATCACTGATATTACTTTATTGTGATACCACTATATGGATTATATTCTCAAAACTGCTTTAAAACAGTCAGTAAGAATAATCTAATATGGAAGTCAGAAGTGAATTTCTATAATACGAAGGAAAAAATTTCTACAACAGGTTATTTTATAACATTACATCTTATTTACATATACAGACGAATCCCTTTTTAGAAAATAATATATGAAATATAATAAAAATTAAGGTAGGCGGGTGTCCGAATATTCACTCAGAAACATTGAAAACTCTGATACTATGGGGGCAAAAAAGTAGTATATAAACCACACTCGAAGCAGAACTTAGTCCTGTGAAGGTCTCCCGCATCAGACAGCTAAAGTGTTCAAAAACTATTTGGAAGCATGCTGGGGAGAAACTAAGAGATGTCTGGAAAGGAAAAGAAATGGAATGAGACAGAGTGCAAGAGAGGTGCCATCCTCTGTGAATAAGCAAAGTCCATTAGAACTGAAGAACCGCTAGCAAAGAATGGGTCATGGAGGTCAGCACATTATAGTTTACTTCAAAGGGAAGCGTCAGGGTGAAGCTGAAAAGGGTTATGCATATCATCCATACCACTGGGGGCTGGAAAATCAAAAGGGTCAACTAAGCCTGCCCCTCATTTCAATCACAAAACAAGGACCACATCACTTATTTATAAGTTGAATTCACAGAGCACCTGAAGCTAGTGAACCAAAATATGAAGGCACTTTTTAGGAGCTCTAACACCCAACACTGTCGAGGGGAAAAAATATGGCAATTGACTCATCTCTTCCAGGGTAGATGCTGCTGCTTCAGATGAGGGGCAGCCTGTTTTGGAAGGACCATCTCCCCTGGCCATGAAAGTGCAATTTAGCTGGTTCATTAATTAAGCTGATCTATAAATTGGGTTAAGAAAATTTCTAAAGCACAACTAAACTATGCAACAATGGAAGAACGCTATAATGAAAATGCAGGCCAAGTAAAGCCACCATAGTCACCACTACTCCAGTTACAACGTAGCTCAAGAATATTTTACAGGAAAGTGAAACAAATGATTATCACTATTTCTATTGCTTCCCCCGACCAAGGATTGCAAACCTTCCACTGTTGGCCAGGCCTAATCTCATGTGAGAAAACAGAGCTGCATTTGTTCATTGTATTTGTGACATACTTTTAGTATGTCACATACTCAGTATGTGTTTAGAAACATACTCAGTATGCGTGGTGCCCTTTGCCTTCAATTCCTATAAGAGCGTAACCCTTGATGAGTTGCTTCAAAGGGCAATAACTCCTTTCTCGTCAAGAAGTAGGGAAAGTTTTACCAATTCTTTCTGCCATTCTGATGGGAAGATGTGCAATATCAGAACTTAAATTTTGACAAGGGATATATAACAACAACAAATTTAACAACAACAACAAAAGCTAAAGAAGGGTACGGACACTTCACATGTCAGTATAATTTTGAATTTACAAAATTTAATGGAGCTGAGGAGTTTCTTAATTTTCATTGGCTACACTTGCTTTTTCAGAAATAAAAGGAAAGAAGACTGGATATTGTCCGAAGGCACAAAAACATAACAAGAGAAGGATGGGAAGTGGGGCAGATTTTCTAGGATTCAAGATGGGATGCAGGGGTTCTTCTAAATGCAGATGGAAGTAGGTGAAAGCTAACTCACTGGCTTTCTCATCAGAATTCTGTTTATAGCTAATCTAAGAAATTTTGCCTTTACAAGGTATTAGATTAGCAAATATTGTCGAGACCATGGAAATAGTCCACTTAGAATTACAGACTGACAGCAAAGATCGCAAATGCAAGAGAATTAAATAGAATCTAAATTTCAAAGGTCAGTTAAAAGCTTAAAACTTTTTCCTCTCACTTGTTTTGTTCCTTCAATTGTTAGAATTATTTACCCTCTCTTTTTCTTTAATCGTTCTTCAGTTTCCCTAATATGCATAGAATACTGTTTTCCCTCTAATATTTATTGGTCAAATAGATAATTATTTATAATGAAGCCAAACACATAATTTTTCCTTCTTCAATGTCTACCTTAAAATAAGAACCCTAAAAGACCTACTCTCGAGCAGTTAATAAAATAAATGTAACCAGATTTTAATAAAAACAACCCATTAATGAAATTTGAGGATTTAGTTTGCTTTATTTAATAAACATATCTACTTTTCATGTGGTCATTTCTTGTTTTGCATTTTGTTTGCTTTAATAGTATCTGAGATATGTAATTTTATTACCCAGTAAAAGATAAAAACTGGTGAAGAATCTTAATATTTATACACCCTATAAAAATAAACATAGCTTGTTTCTAAGAAGGATATAGATATTAGCTATTTAAAATTATCTGTGTGGGGTACCTGGGTGGCTCAGTGGGTTGAGCATCTGACTTTGGCTCAGGTCATGATCTCACAGTTCATGGGTTCGAGCCCCGCACCCAGCTCTGAGCTGACAGCTTGGAGCCTGCTTCAGATTCTCTGTCTCACTCTCTCTCTGCCCCTTTCCCACTCATGCTCTCTGCCTCTCAAAAATAAAGAAATGTAAATAAATAAATAAATAAATAAATAAACAAATAAATAAATAAATAATTAGTTGTGTTTTGGACAAAGGCAATTTAAAGGCATAGTGACATATAAAATGAATGTGATTTTGAATGTTTGTTTTAATTAAAACCTTGTTAGTATTAAGCTTTAATAGTAATAAAGCAGAATTTTTGAAAAAATACATGAAAAAAACATAACTCCCAACATCATACTCTAAAAGTACTATCATTTTCTAAATATTTTCCACAGGTATCCTTATTTTTCACATAGTTGAGAACCTAATCTATGCATGGTCATGTATTCTGGCTAATTCTCCTTGGTTTATATTAAAAACATTTCTCAAGCCTGGTATGTAGTCTTCCTAATGTTTATTTTAATTGCTGTGGTGCATTTTCTCAAGTAGACATACCATCTTCTAATAATTACCTGAGAAACTTTGACTTATGTTTATTTTTCACTAATGTGATTTTAAAATTTAAAAAAATGTAATATTTGCATAATATTTTGTCACTGAACACTAAATTTTAATTTTAGATAAGTTATTTAGATAGATAGTTTTCAAGAATTGGTAATTACCTGTTTTTTTTTTTTTCTAAATTTCCTTCATGAGAAGAGTTGTTTCATTTTAATTACTTGTGAATCAAAAGTTAATGTGGCTAATGCTAACAAAAATATGTGGTCTGGACTAAGGGCTCAAAAACTAGGCTGCCTAGAGTCAAAACCTGAGAACAAGTTCAGAGCCATGACCTCACTGGGGCTTTTTAGCATATGTGAAAATCAGTAACCAGAGCATCAGAGATCTTCCTCTGTGTCTTGATTCAACCTTAAACCCTCCTCTTCAGCCTGCTTAAGTTCTGATAGTTGTATAGTCTACAAAATCAGATTAAGGTGCCTCTTTATTTTTCAGAAGGGATATATTTGAAATCCACGTGAATGATTCTTATAGCTTATAGTTATATCTATTTTCTATACTGCTTGAACTACTCAAAATTCATAAAATCTGTCTATAATTTCCACCCGACTTCAAGTAAGCCTTTGGTTACAACTGAATCCACAGAGAATTTTCAAAGGCACGCTCCACTGGAGACCAGTAAATGAATAACTTCTGTTGTTTTTCTGTTATTGAAATTTTCTAAGATTGTCAGTGAAGTTGTCTCCCTGGGTCTGGGACATGATTTTAAAGGCAAGGTGGTTGATGGGGAACCTGGTGGCTCAGTCAGTTAAGCATCTGACTTCAGCTCAGGTCATGATCTCATAGTTGGTGAGTTTGAGCCCCGAATCCATAGGGCTCTACTCTGACAGCTCAGAGCCTGGGGCCAGTTTCAGATTCTGTATCTTCCTCTCTGTCCCTCCCCTGCTCATGCTCTGTCTCTCTCTCTTGAAAATAAATAAACATTAAAAAAAAAATTTTAAAGGCAAGGTGGTTGAAATCCTGAGTGGTCTTTTTTGCAATTTTTTTTTGCCTTATATTAATATAATCTTTATCTTTTGCACAACTCTGCTATCTGCTATATTTTGTATACAGCTTTGGGTAATGAAAAAGTTAATATATTCAAACAGCAGTTGTGAGGTTATAAGTGACTAAAATGATGCTCTTATTTAATGCTTATAATTCTGTAATGTGGCTATTGTTAGGTCATTTTGCCCATGAAGAAAAGTTGAAAAAAAAGTGATGAAGTGACTTGGCTAAGTTTAAACAGTCAGCACATGCACAACTAGGCCTGAAATTCATGCCTTCTTACTCCGAATCATACCCTTTGTCAAGTGTACCATGCTGTTACCTCCAAATATTTAAGTGGTATAATATTCTATTGGATGGTAATTTAAACTTGCATGATGAAACATACATTGCCTCTTGCTAATATGTTTTCCCAATATTTGAGAATATATACTGTGCTCTATAATCAATAACCTCAACAACTGCAACTTGAGGTGGAGTTTTTTCATTAACGACAACTGTAATAGCTTCTCTTCTGTTAAGATACACAAGGTCAAAATTGTGGCAGAGTTGAACAATGCCTATTTCACATCATTTAATATGTGTACATGTTTTTTATATGGTAAAGCACTTCAGGCATTTCTTTTCCTCTATTAACAGAAACTTACTCATCCTGGAGGTTATAAATGGCTCAGTATTGTTCCTGATACTACTGAAAAAGGATTGGATTAACACTGCTAATATCTCAGAAATGGAAAACATTCCTTGGGGGGAATTCAATATAATTTTAAATGTATGTATCTCTTTTCACTTAACTTGGAAGGGCATAAATATTTATCTTTAGTTTTAATACCATGTAATGTCCTTCATTTAGAGTCAGACTTGACCTTTTAGAAGAAAATGCCATCTAATGTTGTAAATTATTGAGCAATGCTTTGTGTAATATAAAAAAAGTTTAGGGGCGCCTGGGTGGCTCAGTCGGTTGAGTGTCTGACTTCAGCTCAGGTCATGATCTCACGGTCCGTAAGTTCGAGCCCTGTGTTGGGCTCTGTGCTGACAGCTCGGAGCCTGGAGCCTGCTTCGGATTCTGTGTCTCCCTCTCTCTGCCCCTACCTCACTCATGCTCTGTCTCTCTCTCTGTCAAAAATAAATAAACATTAAAAAAAATTTTTTTTTTAAGTTTAGAATAATCACTCAAGTCTATTATTTAGTGATAATCTTCATGATCCTCGTAGCCATGAACAGACACTCATTTAGTCTTTAGAAAAGTTACTGCTGGGCCAACGTATCAGAACAATGACAATACAATGGTGCTTTACATAAAGCGGTTTTCTAAGCTGAAACTATCTAAGGGTTGAAAATCCCCAGTCAAATTAAAATCCCCAAACCTGTCAGAAAACGGGTAACAGTAGGATGTGGATGTATGTCAGAGACTAAGCTATTATCTCTCAGCTTCAGACCCACCTTTAACCACAGTTGGAGTTGGGACTCTGCCAACTACATTTCCGTGGGGGCCAGCTGGCTCCTTGCTGGGCTTAGCCCACTCAGTTACTACTCAGATGACTTGAGTTTAAGTGACTTTGCAACACATGCAGGACAGTCCCTTCACCTTCCCTTAAGAAGGTCTAGGTTTCAAACCCCAAGTTCCCCCTCTGGGTTCAGATAAAGCAGCACCAGCTGAGCAGAGTTTCTGCTCTGTAACTCCCCTTTTCCACATTAAATTTTGATAATTCCCAACCTCATCCTCTGTTTTCCCAAACTTGGAGTTGGTAGCTGCTTCCTGTAGTGGCTAACTCCATTACACCACAGTGTTTTCTTTTTGCTTTTTCAGTTCCTTAATACCTAGTTAGAAAGTTTTTACATACAATTATCCCTGTTACATATAACTAAGTGATTTCTGTTTTCAGAACCAAAAACAAGGCCGCTTGGGGTTAAAGGAAATAGCTGAGGGTCCTCTCTCTGCAAGTAAGTGTGTTTAGCTCCAACCAGAATGCGCTGGGAGCAGGAAAAGGGAAAACCATAAAACAGAATAATCTGGAGTCATCACAATAGACTGTTTTGGACCAACTGACCCACCAGTTTATTTCTCACAGGGATGATGCTACATGAATATCAGTCAGAGAAATACATTCATCATTATTGTTAATGGTTACTGTTAACAATTATTAGTAGTTAACATTGATTGCACAGTAAAAATATACCAAGCATAATGCTGATCATTATACATATGTTGCTTCATTTAATCCTCAGAACAATCTTATGATGCAGAAATTAATTTCTTGCTCACATCGTGGATGAAACAACATATTTTGTAGTATTAAATAACTTGCCCAAGTTTGCACCACTAGTAAAAAGAGAAAAAAAAATTAACCACAAATTCAAGCAGAGTGTAATTTATGAGAGATTACTGTGGATAAAATTGTTAACACTTTGTAAGCTATTTATATTGTCCAGCCTCTCCATTCTGTTTTCCTTTCATGAGAATCTATTTTCACAGGGAACTCCTGACTCTATCCACTAGTGGCAAATGCTTATATCTTTCTTAGCCAAGTGTGAGAAATGGAAAATAAACTAATAAGAGCACAGATTGCTTAGACAGTTAGCAACACAACAATACTGATCTTTTGTGTACTTATAAGCCAAACAGGTTTTATATAAGACAAACAAATTATTTTGGGAATTGTTCAGGGTTAGCTTTTTTGTGTAGTGGAGAGCCATCTGAAAGCTTCAAGCTCTGTAACTATTTGGCTGATTAAGGCTCTTGCTCTGTGGCAGGTAAGGATAGATTTATCTATCATCTCTATCTCTATCTATCTATCTATCTATCTATCTATCTATTTATCTATCTATTTATCTATCATCTAGCTAATGATTTTTATTGAGTCATTTTAAGCAGAAATTCTTAAAAAAATTTTTTTTGACATTTATTCATTTTTGAGAGACACAGAGAGACAAAACATGAGTGGGGGAGGGGCAGAGAGAGGGAGACACAATCTGAAGCAGGCTCCAGGATTTGAGATATTAGCACAGAGCCCGATGTAGGGCTCGAACCCACGGACTGCGAGATCATGACCTGAACTGAAGTAGGATGCTTAACCGACTGAGCCACCCAGGTGCCCCTAAGCAGAAATTCTTTAAATGTAGAAGGATGCCACAAGATTGAAAACATTCGAGAGATTACAATTCTAAAAAAGTTCTATACTGACAGATTAAAACACAATGTACGTTAATTGAAAACTTTATTCATAGCAATTAGGAAATTGTTCTACATCCTGAAAAAAAGCTGTATTAGAAGATGTCTATAGCATTGTCAAAAACTAAAATTTTCAAATGGTATGCAGACTATTGAAATGTTATCTTTCCTTAATAGTGAATGGGGTTTTTTAATACTGCCAGAACTTCAGGTCATTTTTAGGACAAGTTATTATAAACTATTTAGTATTTAATATAAAATACTATATTTTATAGAAATTATAAAGATCCTTTGAGAAAATTATCATTTAAGATTCATATTTTGTCATAAAGGCATCACTAGTGAAATAACTTGCTTAACTAAGCAGTTGAACATAGTGGTTATGAAGGTATGATTGTGGATCCTATTTCCCTTTAGGTAAGGCTGTCTCCTTTTATTTAACTCTGAATTGTTCTCCTTCTGTTTTGCATATTCACACAGTCATTTATTGAATCTAAAGGAATAGTTTATGATTGTAGTTTTGTCATGAATTTACTCTATGATCTTGGGAAAACCAAAGTCTCTCTAAACAAAGGAGATGAATTAATACAAATTGGGTATCCACTATGCTTGAGCCTTAATGATAGTGCCCGAGGATACAATAATAAGAAAAACTGGGCATCTTTTCTGCCTTCATGGAGGAAGAGAGGCAGACATAAATCAAATACTGTCACCACAAAGAAACGCAACAGTAAAAACCAGAAGTGCTGTGAAGGAACAATACTGGGCACTGAGAGAGGCCCACAGAGGAACCTAATTTAGTCTGAGAGTGGTGTTCATGCTGAGATCTGAGGATGAAGTCAGGTTAACTAGATGGCAGAGGGAGGTATGAGGAGAAGGAGCAGCACAGAGGAAGGTGTTGGGGTGGGAGGGTCCATGGTGTTCTTGTGGAACTGAAAAAGGAGCCGTGTGGCTAGAGCAAAAAGAACAAGGCGCTCCCAAGGAATGGTGAAATTTCTTCCCTATTTAAAATGTCCATTACAAACTCTTATTCTAAATGCAAAACTATTTTGCATTTTTATACCTTGGCATTTTTTGTTATTTTGTTTGACTAGAAATTACAATTAACAGCATAAAAGATATTTACCTCGTTTGTGTGTGTGTGTGTGGTCTAACGACCTATGTACAGTCGGCCCTTGCTCTGTGTATCTCTGAATTTCCATGACCAATATTTAGTTAAATAACACCAGTCTCCACATAGCACAAATCAAATTTCAGTTACCACAATATGCTAACTGTGAGTAATTTCATACAGTCTGAACTTTGCTGCTAGTTTTTCAATCCACAAATCGCTGTAAATAACAGATGTGCATCACGATCAGTGATCAGTTACATCACTTCATTCAAAGTCCGTCTGGTTGTGGTGCATCTGTTATTCAGTTCACACACAGACAGTAACCGTGTAGTTGTATCGTCTCCTTGTTGCCCGTGACAAACCCATGTGGCACTTGACAAAAACGGACACTCCAAAGAGGAAATTGGTCAACAAAGATGAAAGTGCAGCCAAGAACAGAGGAAGGATAGCACTGGAAATGAAATAAAATTAGGTGTAATGGAGAAGTCGAGGAGGAATAGCTGAGTGAGGATTGCTGACGCTCTTCTATTGGAGAGACTCTAGATATCGAGCCTGGGGACCTTATTAAAGCAAACATATTGACATAAATGAGGAAAATTGTTGTCAAGTGGTAAAAAGGGATGAGGATGCCCCAGAAGAAGTGACACTCGCAAAAGAACTACACACTGAAGAACTCTCAGAGATGCTTCACAATACTGATATACTGCTGACGTTGGTCCAGCCTGAGAAAAGAATATGACAACTCACCAAGGCACAAGAGGTATGCTAGTTCCGTGCTGTAAGTTGTACGAGAAAGCAAGCACGGTTCAAACTACTTTTGACAGGTCTTTTTTACAAAGAAGTAAAACACGTTAATTCTCATTTTTTACTGTTTTAAATTATAGTGCACTTAAAGCTATTTTACTGTGTTTCCCTATTATTTATAACCAACAGTAGGAGAGTCTGTAATGTTTTTACATTTTTAGACCTCATGGAAAATTCTGTTTTTTCCACTGATTATTAACATCACTTGGTATGGTTTCCTTTATGGTCCAACACTACCATGCAGAGCAAGAACTGTCTGGTATTTAATTGAATCTAACCAATACAGCATTGCAATGTGTCAGATGAAAGCAGATGTATTTTGGAAGGTTGGAGTCATTTTCTGAGTTTACCAAACTCTCAGTCTTGAAGAATTCTAAGTCAACAAAAGAACCGGAAAACAGTATTGGTTAATTAAATTTTTTGGAATATTATTCAAATATTCAATAACTGAATTTTAGGCTTAAGAACCTCTGAAGTCCTAAAAGTCCAAAATGCACTAGGCTTCAGTAAGCACAATGAAAATAGGAAAATCTGCCTATATTATACTTTTTGGGACTTCAAAGAATTTTCTTTATTTCAAATATCAGTCAAGAATATCTAGGAATGAAATGCGCAAAACTGTTAAAAGATCATTTAAACCAAGAGGAAACAAGAATGAAAAATTTACATACCGATTGTAGAAATCTTCTCTGTAGTAATCATAGTCAAAGACATAACCACTAAGGAGGGAAACAAAAAATTAGTTGACACTTGCTCAACCACACTCATTCTGGCATAAAGTTATGAGGTTATTACTAGAAATTTGTTACTTTTTAAATACTTAGTTCTCAATGTAATTATGTTTCCAAAGGGTTTTACAAGACAATGTCCAATTGGATACAGTGCCATGTCAAATTATTGTATGTCTGGCAATACAAAGACTAACAATGGTATGCATGGTTTGGGATGGAAGATGAGAGCACGTAGCAAAACAAAATTTGTTAATATTTGTAATTAAATATGAATGAAGGCCTTTTTCCAGACCAGATACAACATAGTTATCATTTTCTTCCTAAGGTATGTACAAAAGAGGCTAAACAATGAAAGGCTTAATGACTCACTGACTATAAGAATGCTAAGTAGAAATGTCGTTTTTTAGAAATTTAGCATTTTTCATCCTATTTTTATTTAAAAAATTTTTAATTTCTTATTTTTTTTGAGAGAGGACAAGTATGCATAGGGGAAGGGCTGAGGGAGAGGGGGAGAGAGAATTGTAAGCAGGCTCCATTCCCAGCCCTGAGCCTGATGGGGGCTCCACGGGACCTCCACAATGACAACGATGTGGGTTCCATGCAGGGTTCAAGGTGAGGCTAGACTTGGGGCTCAATCTCATGACCATGAGATAATGGCCTGAGCTGAAACCAAGAGTAGAACGCTAAACTGACAAGCCACCCATGTGCCCTTTTATTTTCACTCTAAAAACCTATGATTCAATCTACAGAGAAAAAAATCCACCTTGGCTGAATCTTGCCAACAATACCTTAATATTTTAGAATACTTAAGTAGCAATAAGTATATTTCAGTGAAAAGATTAAGTTTCTTAAAGGAATACATCATAAAACTGCTCTAATCTACTTATATAAGTGTTGGAATTTACAAAGCCCTTTATATGCATTATTTTCTTTAATTTTAGTACTCAGAACAACTCGGTTGGATACTGTAACTAGAAGAAGCTAAGGTGCAAGGGACCTAAGTGACTTGCTCAAATTCTTTTTGCTAGTGAGTGATGGAGCTGAGACTGGAGAAGGCTCCTGAATCCATGTCTGAAGCATTTTTCCATCTCACTGTACAACCCTCCCCCACCTGCAAGAAATTTAAACTCATGATGAATGAAGTATCTATACTATAAGGGAATGATAATTTTTAACATTTATTTATTAAATTTTTATTGGCATGAAACATACATAACAAAATTTACCATTCTGACCATTTTAAGTATACGATTCAGTGACATTAAGTACATTCACAATGTTGTTTAAAGATCACACAATCCATTTCCAGGAATTTTTCATTATCCCCAAAAGAAATTCTGTACCCATTGAGCATCCTGTCGCTCCCCATCGCCCAGTCCCCTCAACCTCTGGTAACCTCATCCTACTTTCTGTCTCTGAATTTGCCTCTTTTAAGTACCTCATATAAGTGGAATCATACAATATCTGTCCTTCTTAGCCTGTTTTTTTCAGTTAGCATATTATTTTCAAGGTTTATCCCTATTGTACCACACATGAGAATTTCAATCATTTTTTTTTAAGTTTATTTATTTATGTTGAGAGAGACAGACAGACAGCACAAGCAGGAGTGGGGCAAAGAGAGAGGGAGATAGAGGATCTGAAGTGGGGTCGGTGCTGAGAGCAGAGAGTCCGATGCAAGACTCGAACTCATGAACCGCGAGATCATGACCTGAGCCAAAGTCAGACACTTGACTGAGCTGCCCAGGCACAAGAATTTCATTCCTTTTTATCACTGAATAATATAATACTGTGTGTACACACACACACATCACTTTTTGTTTACTCATCTGTTGATAGACATTTGAGGGGTTTCCACCTCTTGGCTGTTGTGAATAGGGTAGTATGAACACTTTGTGCAAGCATTTGTTAGAGTCCCTACTTTCATCCCTTTGGGATATATATAACTAGACTGGAATTGTTGGATCATAAAGTAATTTTATGTTTAACTTTCTGAGGAGCTACCATGAGACAGGCAAGTAATTTTATATTCCCCAGTTGATCCATTTAACAATCCTTTATTTTGTAACTATTTTTTTTTAATCAGGAAAATTGAAAGAACGTATTAAGAAGCACTTGTTATTCCTGGTTTTAGAGATAAAGGTGTTTATATCTTTTTACACTCATTGCATAGCGGGGAAAAGCTGGATATAGCATACCAGGCCTATTAGAGTTAGTTCTGCCTCTAACACTGTCTAATGGAACATGGTGAGTTTGAACTCAAGTTCTGAAACGCAAAGTGCAGATGTACTCTCAGTGAGTGTCTGGATGGAGGGCGATGGTCAGGCCAATGCTGCTGCATTGTTATGCAAAACAAGGAGGTCGTGGAGACTATTGTCTAAAGAGAAAAATAGCCACTTTCGTCTGACAGTCACAGATTGTTAAGGTAGTAGTGCTTTATGCTTCAGTTTGTTTTGCTGATTTTGCTGGTGTAGACACAACTATGATGTTAAGAGATTTTAAAGACCACCTATTGGCTACCACCAATCCCTACCGTGTAAAGTTCACCTCAAAACCTTTCTGATACAGCAGTGCATATGCCTCTTTCACTGCAATTTACTCGCTTCTGTGGAAACAAGGCATATGATGACGCTGGATCCAAACACGTGTCTGGAAGTCTCAAAGTTTAAAGTTATGCTACTTCGACTCACATTTGTCATGAGTAACCATCATATTTTCTTATGTTTATTTTTAAGAATATCTTGGTAGATCTGTAGTACTTACTCATCTTGTAACTGGAAGTTTGTATTCTTTGATTAATATCTTTCCATATCCTCTACCCACCCCCAACCCCCCAGTCTCTGGTAACCACCATTCTACTCTGTTTCTATGAGTTAGGCTTTTTCAGATTCCACATGTAAGTAGTATTACACACTATCCTTCTATGCCTGATTTATGTCACTTTGCATAATGCCCTCAAGGCCCATCCACGTTGTCTTCAAATGGCAGGATTTCCTTCTTTCTTATTGTTGAACACACACACACACACACACACACACACACACTACACCTTCTTTATTCATTTTTCTGTTGACGGACACATAAGAACTAACTAGTAATTGGGTGCCTGGGTGGCTCAGTCGTTAAGTATCTGACTTCAGTTCACGTTATGATTTCATGGTTCGTAAGTTCAAGTCCCACATCAGGTGAGCTCAATCCCCGCCTCAGATGAGCTTAAGCCCCACTTTGGGTAAAAAAAAAAATCCGTGAGCCCTGCTTCGGGCGAGCCCTTCTTCTCAGTCTCTCTCCCTCTCTCTCTCTCTCTCTCTCTCTCTCTGCCCCTCAGTCACTTGCGCCCTATCTCTCTCTCTCTCTCTCAAAAAAAAAAAAGGAGCTAGTAATTGTGTGATGTGATGGAGAAGTTGGCTAATGCTTGGTGGTAATCATTTTGCAATATATTAAGTGTATCCAATCAACACATTGTGTATACCTTAAACTTGCACAACATTATATGTCAATTATATTTCAATAAAGCTGGGAAAAAAGGAATATGCTGGTAGAATACAAATGTATGCATAAAAGCATTTGTGTTTATATAACACAAATGTGTTTATATATTGTGTTTATATAACACAAATGAGGTTCCCAACAGCCAAAGCACAGAAAAAAAGATTATCATTTTAAGAGACTTATCTAGATTTTGTTTAGAAACACAGCATCTGGAGAAGAAAACATATTACTTATTGAAGCCTTATTCTTTGTATTTTAACATACATAATGTTATTTAATCTTAACAACAATCTATAAGATGTAGAGTATTATTCCAGTTTTACAGGACGCTGAGGTCTAGAGAATATATATATATATATATATATATATATTTTTTTTTTTAAATATGAAATTTATTGTCAAATTGGTTTACATACAACACCCAGTGCTCATCCCAACAGGTGCCCTCCTCAGTACCCCTCACCCACCCTCCCCTCCCACCCATCCCCCATCAACCCTCAGTTTGTTCTCCGTTTTTAAGAGTCTCTTATGGTTTGGCTCCCTCCCTCTCTAACCTTGTTTGTTTCCTTCCCTACCCCATGGTCTTCTGTTAAGTTTCTCAGGATCCACATAGGAATGAAAACATATGGCATCTGTCTTTCTCTGTATGACTTATTTCACTTAGCATCACACTCTCCAGTTCCATCCACGTTGCTACAAAAGGCCATATTTCATAGAGAATATTAAATACCCTAGATAACACAAGTCAAGTATTCTAGTAAAGCATATTCATTCATGTGCTCATTTATCAAAATTTGATTAAGGACATGTGTGTCAGGAACTGTACTTGGCACTTAGGTTTAGAAGCAAACGGGTCACCTGCGTGGCTCAGTCAGTTAAGCGTCCGACTTCAGCTCAGGTCATGATGTCATGGTTCATGAGTTCAAGCCCTGCATCGGGCTCTGTGCTGACAGCTCAGATTTTAGAGCCTGTTTTAGATTCTGTGTCTCCCTCTCTCTCTGCTTCTCTCCCTCTCTCTCAAAAATAAAAAATAAACATTTAAAAAAAGAGAAGCAAGGTAGGAGCCTAACTTTGGTAAGCGCCAATTAGCAATCACAGATGACTTTATGATATTGATCCATCTCCCTTCTATTGCCACTAGCTCACCCTGCATCTCACAAACTCCCCTGCATCGTGTTTCAGCAGAACTGAGTTCAACCTCTGTCCTCTAGAGAGCCCTGAATACAGTCTTTCTGTGCCTGTCTAATTTGTGTGTTGCATTTTTTTTCTTTGATAGTGGTGGAGACAGATAAAGAAAACCATTTTACATTGGAAATACTCGGAAGTAAATGAATGGGATAGAGAAAGACAGAAGGGGAGAACTATTTAAAGAGATGAATCAAGCCTGGCCTCTCTGAGGGGGTGACATACAACTGGAGGCTTGAAGGATGAGAAAGGTCCTATGAAGAGCCAGAAGAGAAAAGGGACAGAGGGAACAGAAGGCACAAAAGGTACAGGTCAGGAAAAACCCTGATGGACTCAATGAAGCCAGAGGGTCAGTCCAGGGCTACTGTTATTACTCAGACAAGAACAGACAGTGTCCTCAGCAACACTGCAGCAGAAAACAGGGAGAGGGGTCAACAGGTTCAGGACACGTTTTGGAGGCAGACTCAAGTGGATTTCTCACTGAGTCAGTGTCAGAAACTGGGCAGACTCTGTTATCCTTTCTCAACCTGGGAAAGATTGGGAGGAAGAGGTTCTAGAGGAAAATCTTGAATTCAGTTTTGGACAAGATAGCATTTGGATGCTTCTGATTCAATCAAGAAACACGTTCATGGGTGATTGATGAGTCTTACTGAGGTGAACCCCAAAGAGAGGGCTTGCTGGGAAAGTGAGTCCAGGAGTTTTGAGCATGCTGATGGCAATAAGGCCATTAAAAAGGTGAGATCTTCAGGAGTGAGCATAGAGAGAGAGGAAATGGAGGTCGGTCTTGGGGATCGTAGAATTGTAGAGGTCAGGGAAGAGGAGTAAAAGCAAAATAGTTTGGTCAGATGTTGACAGGAGACAGAGTTTGAAACTATGAAAGCTCTGAGTCTGGGCCCCGGCTTGCCACTGACTTTGTATGACATTTGTGCTAGTTTGCTAGGGTGGCCATAACAAAACACCACACACTAGGAGGCTTAAAGAACAAAAATTTATTTTCTCACAATTCTGGGGGTTAGGAATTCAAGGTCAAGGTGTAAACAGGTTTGATTTCTTCTGAGGCCCCTTTAAAAAAATTTTTTTTACGTTTGTTTATTTTTGAAAGAGAGAGACAGAGAGACAGAGCATGAGTGGGGGGTGGGGGAGAGCAAGGAGAGACAGACTCCGAAGCAGGCTCTAGGCTCTGAGCTATCAGCACAGAGCCCGACATGGGGCTCAAACTCACGGACCAGGAGATCATGACCTGAGCTGAAGTTGGACACTTAACTGACTGAGACACCCAGGCACCCCAAGACCACTTTTTTTTTAAAGTTTATGTATTTTGAGAGAGAGAGAGAGAGAGTGAGTGTGAACTGGGGAGGGTCAGAGAGAAAAGGAGAGAGATGGGGGTAGGAGGGGCAGAAAGAAAGGGAGGAGAGAATGCTAAGAATGCTCCCCACACTGCCAGTGCAGGGCCCAATTCATGAATCTTGACATCATGACCTGAGCTGAGATCAAGAATTGGAAGCTTAATCTGAGCCACCGAAGCTCCTCATGAGGCCACTTTCTTTACTTGGCAGATGGCTACCTTCTTGTCTCTGCATGTGGTCGTCCCTCTGTCTGTGTTGTCTGAGTCCTAATTTCTTCTTCTTATAAGAATACCTGTCATATTGGATTAAGGTCCACCAATATGACCTCCTTTTAACTTTATCACTTCTTTAAAGACTACCTCCCAATATAGTCACATTTTGAGGGACTATGGATTAGGGTTTCAACAGGTGAATTTTGGGGGAATGAATTAGCTCATAGCAACATTGAACAATCTATTTAATCTTTGCAAACTGCAACTGCAAGATGGAGTAGCACAGTTTCTAGTGACAATTTTTAATCATTTTTCATAGAGCTGATATTTAAACCCAGGTTTATCTGTATCGGAAGTTGGTGATTTTTCTTATTGTGTCATGTTGCATTAGATATTTGTTAACTTAATAAACTTAATAATGGTAATGCTTTAGCATATATAACTATTTATCTTCAGATGTTCAAGAGAGCACTTTAAAGATTTATGAACATGATGATGAGAACACTTAAAGATATACAAATTCATCTTAATTTTTATATATGTCTCCTCTCTCTTTTTAAACTCCCCAAGTGCCAACTATGACATATGGACCAATTAATAGATATGCTATTAATGGGGATGACAATGATGATTCCACTCATGTGTCTCATACCATTAGGAAATACTTCAATAATTTAACAGCCTTCTGGAAGTTTAAAAATGCATGGGAAAAAAGAAATCATTTTTATTTTTCTTAGCTGCTGCTTAAATTATCTTGTCCAATCTGCTTATTTTTTGTTCATTCCTGACTGCTAAGACATATTTGCAAGAACAAGTGGTAGCTGAGCATCCTGACTGTTTGATTTCCAAGTCCCACCGTCTGCCATCAGGAACTCAATTTTACCTGTCAAAGTTCAAAATGAAATGAAATGCACAAACAGACCCGTCTTGGTAATCATGACAAGCCTGTTTTTGTCTTAATGGTTTGGGCTTTTAGCAGAAATGTCATGGCTGTAGTCGGTTCAGGTCATAGGCTGCAAAATGAAGCTGGCTTTCCAAGGAAGAAAAAGAGATGCAAAGAGGTGAAAAGAGATAACCACAGGGCAAGTCTGATTTGTGACAATTATGCTTCCCCAGTTTTCCTGCCACTAGCTCCTTATATTTTCTTTTCCCTTCCCCAGCTTTGTCTCTCTTAAAAATCCCTTCCTTTTCTTTCTGTGTGAAACTCTATTTGAAATTAGTTGTCAAAAAATGGCATTTCCAGAAGTCATGTTTAGGTTTTTAAGGTGTTTTATGTATTCTAGGATTTTATTGCCGGGAAAGACTTGTCTTTCAAGTTAAAAAAAGATAGTCTTTCCTTTCCTCATAAATGGTTACGTTCATGAGATAATTTTCTTTTCTCTTCCTTTTCCCTTTTTTTTCTGTTTTTTGTTTGTTTGTTTTTGTTTTTAAAGGTAGAAATTTTGCAACTTGCATTGTAGTAGCTTTGTATGACAATCTGGTTCTTAGTCCACTGAAAACAAAATGGTCACAAATTACATGTTTTAGGCAGTTTCTAAGAAGGAACTAAGTCCAGGAAGTGTCAAGGCTTCTGTTGTTTAAAGGCGTGGTCACTGGCAAGGGGTAGGTACTTGACTTTTAAAAAAGTGAAACAACAGTTTTGAATGTTTCACACAAATAAATAGTGCATTTTTTAAAATTTTTAAATCTGGTACACTTCTATGACTTTTATCCTACTTTTCAATGTGTACCTTTGTTCTACCTGCTCAGATTCCCTCAAAACTTAATGAGAAACTGGAATTAGTAATTGTTTAGAGTTGCACACTCACAATCTTTATTTTATTACTGAAGATTAAATGACACCAAATAGCTTCCCTGAAATTTAATTTAAACTTTTTCATTTATAGAAGAAGAAATCACAACTCATTAGGATTTGCAATATATGAGATCAATTTTATCTAATCCCTTTAAATTCATAAAACCAGCTTCCTCTGACTAGACTAATACACAAAAGTATTTCTTTTTATTTTCCATTGCAAAACTTCATTAAAATATAATCTGAAGAAAATGAATAAACTTCCTAGCACAAGGAGGGAGCTTTTTAATGGTTTCATTACAGACATCCTGCCAATAGTAACTACTACTGGAACCTTCTCAATTGCTATATCTGGCTTCCCAAATTAAATGGAATAATCAATTGCTGAGTATTTTAAGTCAGGCACGATATTGGGAGTTGTGAATAAGAATATCTGCAGAACATGGCTTCTAACTTCAAGGAATGTCAATCTAAGTGTAAGGGATTAGACAAATATACATATGAATATAATTTAAGCAGAATTTGAAAAAAATGCCAAAATAGAGATTAAAACTTCTATGAAGCTTATAGACAGAAGAAATAGGATGTGGTTGGTGGGACACAGATATCAAGCAAGGCTTTAGAAAAAGATGGCATTTGAATTGGTCTTTGTAAAGGTTAGGAATTTGACAAGTGAATGTTCAAAAGGAGGCCATTCCAGAAGGTCAAGAATTGGTGGTAGGAAAACATGGAATAAGTTTGTAAAACAGTGTGTTTTTTTATTACTCTATGTCATCAGCACAACTTTTCTTCAGAGTACCTGTGGAAGTCATCAATGCAGAGGTCATGATGTAGGCTAACTGACTGAATTTCCGGAGCATACTTCTCCATGGTTAAGATTGTTGGTATAAGTATCCTCAGAGGTACCTATAGGATCCTATTTCTAACTTGTCATCAAATCTGGTGTAGGTTTCCAAATGCCAGAGAATATACAGTTGAACAGATTTATAAACTTTGTCAAGATAATATGTATGTGGCCAAAAATCTGTCTATATTCTTTTAGGGAATACACAAAAATTTAATTTTACTTTGGAGTGTGTGTGTGTGTGTGTGTGTGTGTGTAATGGACAGACACACACACATACGTTAAAAATTCAAAAACAGTGAAAGAAGCTACTTAGTCTAAGTTTCAATGACAAAATACTTGATTTACTACCAAGGACTCTGGAATTGAGGGAGGAGGTGAGTGGGAACCTAAAGAATTGTGACACATTCATTGAGTTCCTTAATTGGGGATCAGACCTAGGAGCTTAGCAAGATGCAGTAACTAAGAAATTGAAAAGATTAAAACAATCCAGCCAGCTCAGGTATGAGTTCTGGTCTTTTAGACAATGGAGTCAAGTTCCTGTTTCACACACTTAATGGATAATTACTTTGATTAAAGCAGGTGAAGAGAGTGCATTCTGGGAACAAGAGAGAAAAAGGAGGGGAAAAAGAATTATTTTTCTGTGTTTTGGCTGAGTTAACACAGGGATTGGGATTTTGGAAGTATCTTCCTGAATGGGGTGTGCTTGCTGCTTTTTCTCTATGCCTGGTTCTGCTTACACATGAAATTCCAAAATTGTGTTTAGTTTTTGCTTTTGTATTCTGGTCTAGAATAAATGAAAAGAAAATTATTCTTTTTAATTAATAATTACTTGATAAAGCTATAATGAAATGAAAATTTACTTTTTTGCAAACAGCATGACATACCTGGTAAGAGAGCTATAACCGTGAAGGCAAGAGAATGAAGAATCTAGCTATTGACAAGGTCTGGCCTACAGATAAATAGTCTTGCCTGGACCACTGAAATGATCTCCAAACTGGTATTTCTGGTCCCAAGGATATCTACATCTCTGCCCATGATATACACTGCTAGTGACTTGAAAGCAACCTTTTTACAAAATATCAAAAATAAAGCAACAACAAAAGCTCTTCAATTATTCCCCGTGGCCTACAAGGTAATGTTCATACTCTTTAGTATTCAGTGTTCTCTGAAACACGGATCCTTCTTCAATATTCTCCAATAATTCATTCAACTACTCTTTCGACCATTTAGCATTTCTCAACACGTACTCTTGTGGCAGAGAAACATTCCTTGTGGCCATAGGGAGACATTCTTGTGTCACTACACAGTCTTCTGTATTATCCCAACTGGTTGCTCAACAGTTTCCAATTACAGGCTTTTGCTCAAACTCTCCATCTGTCAACATGTTATATCTTCTTTCAGCTGAATATTATCCATTCTTAAAGGCCAAACTCAACCCCACATCTTCCCCAAGTATAAAGTCTGTGGGGTTACACTGAATTCCATGTATTGTGCTATTCCTTGATTATAGTCTTTTTGAATTGACACTTAATTCTTGCTTGTCAGCTCTCTGCTTTTCCTGTCACTTAGCTAATCTATATAGATTTATTTCTGTTAGCCTTTCCCTTCACAAACCAATCTCTTTATTCCATTCATCATTCTTGTCTTCCTTCTTTGAACTTAATCTAATTTGTCTTAATTTCTTGACATGGAAGTTTCCAGAGTAAAATATTCCTGGTGGATTCATGTCAAAATCCTGTAGAGTATTATCTATCTCTTTGTTTTAACTGAATTCAGCCACAAATGTTCAGATTTCATTCTTACAGCTCCTTATGCATACTTCTATCTGACCATATCATATAAGAAGTGACCATCTATGAGTTTATTGCACTAGATTGTGAGCTCTGAAAAGGCAGAGTGTTTGCACTCATCCATTTGAAATATTTTGAATTGAATGTTATGTGTCTGTGACAATTTCTGCTATAATATGTATTGTTATTACTTTTGGTAGGAAAAAATGTCTATATTAAAATTTTCAAACACCTGAATATTAATATTAGTATGTTTAGACCATTACAATTGCTGTGTTGGGGCACCTGGGTGGCTCCGTCAGCTGAGCATCCGACTTCGGCTCAGGTCATGATCTCACAGTTTGTGAGTTCGAGCCCCACGTTGGGCCCTGTGCTGACAGTGCCCGGCCTGCTTCAGATACTCTGTCTCCCTCTCTCTGCCTCTCCCCCACTCGTGTGCATGCTTTCTCTCTCTCACTCTCTCAAAAATAAATAAACATTAAAAAATAAAACAATTGCTGTGTTGGATTAGACTTTTCTACCAACAATTTTTTTTTTATGTTTAATTACTTTTTGAGAGAGAGAACAAGCTGGGGAGGGGCAGACAGAGAGGGAGAGAGAGACAGAATCCCAATCGGGCTCAGCAATCTCAGCACAGAGCCCAATGGGGCTTGAACCCACGAATGGAGAGATCACGACATGAGCTAAAATCGAGAGTTGGTCGCTTAACCAACTGAACCACCCAGGCATCCTGAGACTTTTCTGCCAATAAATTGATATCTATTCTAGATCCACCTTTTTTTTTTTTTTTTTTTTTTTTTTGCTCTTGCTTTGTGATAATGGAGCTAGATTCTATAAACATCGCCCATTTGTCCGTTGGCACTATGTTAGGGTTTGTCAGAGGGCACTGGAGTAAAACCACAAGGCAAAGAAGAGGAAGCAGCTTCTTTTCCAGGTTTCCATAGGCTTTTCTCCTTGCTCATCTGGCACTGCTGTCGGCAGCATGTGGGAGAGCCAGTGATGCTCACTGGCACCCCAGCAGGAGGGTGCCTACCCATTATCCCAGGCCACCAACACCCCAACTGATTTCTCTGTCATACAGTAGGCTGCAGTCACACCATCTCTTATGGGGGGTGAATCTCAGCCTCAGAGAGAGAGGCTCTTCAAATTTCTTCCTTCTTTGGATACTCTCCCTCAGATTGTAATATAATCTGTACAAGAAGACTAGTGGGCATTAACTAAAGAGTAGTGTATTTAAAAAACTAGATAATAATTCCACTGGACTCTTACTTTTTAGACATCTCTGGGAATAGTTTAGCATATTTCAATAAAGTTTCATAAGGATATTAACCAACTGGAATGCATACAAATGAAAGAAATTAGGATGGCAATAAGTCTCAAAAAATGACTCTGTATGAAAAGGGTTGAATTAAATAAGGATGTTTGGTCTAGAGAAGAAAACCTTTGGGAAAGAAGGCAGCTAACTATTTAATTATTTGAAAGGTTGTCTAGTGACAGAGGCGTTGAATTTATTCATTGTGGGTCCAGAAGGCAAAATAAGTCTTAAAGGGTAGTAATTATAGGGAACAATGTTACTGCTAAATATAACAAAGAAATAGAATAATGAGTTCCGAATATCTTGAGTGTCTAGTAGTTTTGGCAAGAAAAGAGAATCAAAAAAAGAAAAATACCATGACAAAACACTGTATGATCTAGTATAACAGTGTAACAGATACATGTGCTTCAAGAAGAGCCTGAAAATCATTTGTTAGGGATTTTGTAGACAAGAGAATCAATGCATTACATAGTTCTGGGATATCTTCCAAGTTGAAATTTCATGATTTTATTAAATCAAATTACTTTGTTAAAATGTAACATTTAACTATTCACCTACAAGTCTTTGGAAACACGGTGACAGAAACAAGATTTTCTGCTTAGCACCAGTTCCAGTCTCTTTGACTTTTCTCAGTCAAACTTATGCAGAATTAAAGAAATCAAAATTGAACTTTCATATTATCTAGAAATAAATAAAAAGAACGTTTCTTCCAAAACCTATGGGACACACTAAAAACTAGACTCAGAAAAATATATACCTTAAACGTGTTCATTATTACAGACTAAACATGAAAAAGAAGAGAATTCAGTCTTAATCTTACTGGAGAAACAGCAACACGATAAGCCAAAGTAAACTAGGGAGAGGAAACTAATATCGGACTCAAGTCTGAAAATCTATCAGCATAATCTGGCACAAAAACAAATGAAAGGAGGAAAATATGATTTTCATCAGTAGATGCTAAAGAGGTATTTGATAAAGTTCAGAGGCATTCCTTACAATATACTCTAAGTAAAACAGTCCAAAAGAAAACTACATACATATGTGCCCCAAACAAGAAGGAATACTGAATGATTCTTCCATTCCTTATTGACTTGGTTTATACTCCGTCAATAACTACCCTCATGGGTACCATCATGTATAAACATAGCTTATTGTTGCAGTCTGTATTCTACTTTCACTGAATTGCCAGTTTTTATCCCTAAATTACACATTTGTAGAAGGGAGCATCTCCTTCATAATTACTATTCTTCAAGTTTTTTTTTTTTTATATATACTATTCTCAGCTCTAGATAAACTTTAGAAACATTGTCAGTTCTTCCCCACCTCTGTCATTTTTTTCCTAGTCTTTCTTGGCAAATCATTTTGTCCCTTCATGAAGTTTTCAGTTAAAGAACATGACTAAATGGCGGTTAAACATATATTTATAAATTAAGTTGATCCTTCTGATGCTGGTGTCCAGAATCAAAGCAAAGTTAGTAGCTATCTTTATAAAATTCTGTCTGGGTTTGGTACATGGTAAGACATATTATCTCTTGATGTCTTTCTGTTACCTTCACAAATAAAAGATGACATAGCTGAAGACAGAATTCTTGTTACAATCTTTTCCCTCAAAAATATCTGTTATTGACTTCCTAGTATAACATCACAGAGAAAACCGAGTCCAACTTTAGTTTTTCTCTTAAAGTTAGCTTTTTTTTTTTTTTTTTTTGGCATGGATACCAATAGCTTTGCTTACATTTCAAATTGTAAAAACCTCATTTATAAAATCAATAATTATATTTTATCTTTCATTGCTTACTCTTTCGTGCTCTGTAATATTATTTTCTGTGACAATATCTATTATTTCCAGATTAAACTCTATGAACTTACATCCATTTCTTTTTCCTTGTTCTCATTTTGCCACTTTCCTCTATTTTACTCAGGAAATGTTTATCATCTTTTTCCCTAATATCATTTATTGGCTCCCCCCCCCCCCAAGTGGGGTATCAAATGTGCCATTTACTTCTTCCTATGAGGCATTGTAACAAATCTGGAGTTCAGTTAAAGATCAGCTGATATTTTCTAGATTAGTCTCTTCTTACCATCTATGAATATTCTTTAGAGGCACTTTTGTTCTGAGCCTTACTGAGCTAAATTAACAGGCATTTTCTTTAATATTCTTCAGTTCTTAAATCTTTTGTTTTTACTTTTAAACTGAGATAAAATTGGTGTATAACATTGTATGAGTTTTAGGTGTACAGCATAATGATTTGATATATTGCAAAATGATGACCAAAATAAGTTTAGTTCACATCCATCACCACACATAATTACAAAATTGTTTTCCTTTGTGTTGAGAACTTTTAAGATCTTCTCTCTTAGCAACTTTCAAATATACAACACAGTAAAATTAACTATAATCACTTATGTTGCCAGGACTTACTTCTCTTATACCCGGAAGTGTGTGTATTTCAACCACATATTCATTTTGAACAGAATTAAATCTTACTCAGAGGCATGAGGTCCCTTTGAGACCTCACAATATTGCTGGGCTTACTTGTAGTGAGGAATTTTTTCATAAGCTGCCCAGCTTTTTTTTCTCATTAGTTCTTTTCTAAGTCAATATTCAGTGTTTACATTGTTATGACTACGTAAATATTATTTACCGTTGAGCAAATGTGATTACATTTCCTTCTTGTACAAATTGTTTACTTGGCCTTTGTGATGGCCTCATTTTTTATCCTTCCTGGAGTTCTCCATTGTCCTGCCGTAACCCGGACGGGTCCCCTCTGGGTCTGCTACAAAGCTACAATCTTGGTACTTTTCTTCACCAGCCACTGGGACCTTTTTCTTTTTTGTGTTAGATGTTCTTTTGGTTTTTGTTTGTTTGTTTTTTGTTTCTGTTTTTTGGTTCATCAATGATTCTGGTGGAATGAGCATGAGTAAATTTCTTAGAAAGGATCTGCTAATCCTTTGATTTCTGAAAATACAGTTGATTCTCATTATTCACGGATTCTGTATTTGTGAATCTGCAACGATTACTTATAGCCCTCAGATCAATACTTGTGTGCTTTTGTGGTCATTAACAGACATACCCAGAGTGGCAAAAAGTCTGAGTTCCGAGGCAGCACACACAGTTTCTTTGTTCAGATCTGACACTGCAGATAAGTATACTTTTGTGGTCTACTTATGCCACACTTTTTGCACTTTTGTGCTTTTCATTGGTGATTTTCCTGAGTGCAATGGCTCCTAAACAGTATGCCAAAGTGCTGCTTAGTGTTCCTAACCACAAAAGGCTGTGATGTGCCCTGGGAGAAAAGATGTGTGCCAAACAAGCTTGCTTTAGGCAAGAATTACAGTGCGGTTGGCCATGAGTTCAATGTTAATGAATCAATGATATGTAGGACATAAGCTATCTTTAATCAGGAACACACACAAAGCAAGGTTGTGTATGAATTGGTTAACAAAAATGTTGTGACCAGAGGCTCACGGGAACCTAATCCCCTATTTCCCTTAGGAGTAATGGTTCAGTACTTGCTGATGCAGTGGGTGGAGTGACTTTATAGAACCAAACTACCACAAAAATACAAGAGTCAAGTGGATCTTTTCCTTATCTTTCTTTATGATTGACTGACAAAGTGTTTGGGAGGAGTGACAGTCTGGATCTTCGGGTTGGATATCACTTGCAGAATTTGAGGGCATTACTTTGTTGTCTGTCATTTCCTAATGTTGAGAAATTTGATGTCATTTTGATTGTGGGTCTTTGTATGTGACTTTTATTCCTCTACTTGAAGGTTTAAGGTCTTCTCATCTACAGTAATTAAACTGCCTTAGTCTGGATCATCTGTCATTCTCTGTGTTGAAAATATTTCCTTTGAAAACTCCTGTGTTTCAGTTTTAGGACATTTTCTTGCATTAATTATTTGATAATGTCCTATTTTCTTATTGTGAAACAATTACTACTAGATATTGCTCTCTGAGAGTAAGCCTCTAATCATCTTTAAATCTTTACCATTTTCCAGCGCTTTGCCTTTGTGATCTTTTAAGTTTATATTCCAAACTTTCATTGAACTTTTCATTTCTGCTATGTTTTTAATTTCTAGGAATTTTTTTTGTTTTGTTTTGTTTTGAGATTTTTTTTGGTTTGTTTACTTTAGTTTAGTTTATACTCCTTATACTCCCTGTATTTTATACTCCTTATATTTCCTTTACTTTTGTGGAATTCTGATTTTCTCTGGGGTTTTCTTCCTGTCACGTTAGAGTATTTTCTCAAATATCCGGTGATCTTCAGATCACAATTCAGAGCATGGCACCAAAAACCTGGCTGGATGTTGGATGTGTGTGTGTGTGTGTGTGTGTGTGTGTGTGCATACATATGCAGGACTTGCTGACTGGAGGGTCTCACTGCGGTGTGATGGGGCAGGATCCTAGGGTTTACTGGGATTGTAAAATGTCAGTGTTACCAGATCTTCTGAGATGGCCAGTTTTCTCAGAAAAGATAAACTGCTAAGTCTTAATTAAAGAGAAATCTCATCCAGGTCTAATGTTGAAAAATAATGGCACTTTAAGGTTGCCCTAATTTTTCCATAGGCCATTAAGATGGTGGCAGGATTCCCCACCCCACCCCCTGCTCCCAACTGTGAAGCTAGAGCATGGGTTGGAGTGTTAGGAATTAATGTGATTTCTGGCACTCAGCAAACATTTCACATATATTAATTTTCTTCCTCATGGTAGAATATCTTGCAAAGCAAAGGGAGTCACCGAAGACCAGACAGGAGAACATAAACTCCTCTTTGAATGCATACATTTTTTAAATGAAGAAAATGAAAGAGAAGCAGATGGGAGGAGAAGAGGGGAGGAAGAGAAGGGTGAGGAGGTGAGAGAAGGATAATGGGAGGAGAGAGAGGAAAAAAGAGGGAAAGGAAGAGGAGGAGAGCGAGGAGGAAAGAAAAGAATAGCGAGAAGGAAGGAAGGGAAAGGAGGCAGGAGAGGGGGAAAAGGGGTGAGGGGAGCTGAAGAAAGGTTGAGCACAGGGTTTCTCAGTCTCCCGTGATGTGGTTACTGGTTAATTTGCCAGTTATGTCATTCAGTGTCTCTTCTAAGATACCCTTGGTGCAGCCAAATGGCACTCCTAGTTATCTCCAGGATAGAAACTAAGCCTGTCTGTGTCCCATCACGACTTTTTGTTTATAACCTGTCTTTCAAGAATTATCAAGTAATCCCTGACACCACAAAGATATGCTTATTTTTATTTTTTTCTCCTATAGCAGATTAGAGTTTCCAAGAAATGCCTTGTATTATAGATACAAGCTTCTTTGTGTTTATACACTTCATGAGATGACAAGGTCCTTAAAGGCAAAGACAGTCTTGTCCAAAACTTCTCAATTACTGTAGTGAAGGACCAGCTTTTTATTTTAAAAATTTCCCATCCATCACAGACTGATAATTTTATAAAACACAAAATCATACACTTAGATGTCAAAGCAGGATAAAAATGCTATAAAATGTTCTAAATGCTTTCTCTTCCTTTTTGTATTTTACTAGTCACACTGGTTAAAATCAGTTCATGGATTGGCACTGTTTTACTGAATCCACTATCTTGCTTTGATCCTGGAAATATGATTTGAGAAGAATTTTGTACAGAATAAATTAAATCACATCCAAATGTAATTAAATTGATATTCAGAAATAAAGATAAAGATCCTGGATTTGATTAGAATGAAATGGCATCATAATATCCACTTCCCGTTTTTAACTCTTGGTTTGTACTTTGAAGGTTTAAATGTTAAGCAGTTAGCAATGTTCTCAAAAACAATGCAAATTGCAGAAGTTTTTCAATCTACTCGACATTTAAGTCTAAATAATTTGGGGCCACCCTTCGTCTGTCATTGTCAAAAGTAAAGTTTCACCTTACTAAATTTTCCAGCAATGATAAGTTGGTGTTGCGATCTTTGTAGTATGGAAGAAAGCTCAATATTCAATCATACTAATAGGAAACTATTTCTGTCTAGTAGTCTGGTTTTAAAACAGAGTCTGACATTGTTATTACATAATATTTCACACATATACTCACAGTGGTCTTCACATAATGAATTTGCACTTAATGAAATTAGACAGCTATTCATTGAACAAAGGGCAGCAATGCTATCAAATTATTTCTTGTGAACTTCAAACTAACAATTGGTAACTGAAGCAAATAGGAATGAATGTTTGGATTTATTGGGAAGCCCCCTAATTTCTGACTCGGTGGTCTGACATGGGAATCTGGAGTGCTCAGCATGCCAGGGGTCTACTGAGATTCATTTTGGTCATCAAAGGCCCATGATTAAGGAACACATTTTTAAAATCACTTCTTTAGGGAGCCTCACTTTTTAAAAGGCTTTCAAGATTTTTAGTATCCGATAGGGCTGTAATATACACTTCACTGAAATACCACTAGCACGATAAGATAATTTAACCGAAATCTGGGAGAAATATCTCATCAAGTGTTTCATCTTTTTTATGCTTTTCATTGAAGCTAAGAGGAAGCGATAGTCCAGGTTGTCTACTGTTGAATTAAACCAGAGGCACTGTTATGTTATTTTGAAGTTGAATGTGGCCTGCAGGTTCTAATGGTTAAGTTCTGAATGTGGTCTAATGAAAATTTCACCAGAGAAATAATGTTTCTAAAGACATGAAACATTGGGGGTTGATTTTTCATTTTAATATCTACCTTAGTTGGCATCCCAAAATGAAGTTGTTTAATACATTTTTTTTTTTGCCCTGATTAGCTTCTAAAGTGTAAGCGATGCCTGGCTCTTGCTAATATTTGGCAGCTATCGATTTTACTGTGATAACTGATTTGTTCTGCAGAGTTAAGTAGGGAATCTTTTGAATCAGAAGTATTCTGCACTTTGAAAATGTCATTAAAAGTGTTGAAAAGGTCACATTTTGAGATTGATGAAATACAGATCAGTCATTCTTGGCTGGATGAACAGAATTTAATTGGGAAGCGAGGCTTTAAAACTTTTGCCAGCAGTTTCAGAATGCAAATCTGAGATTCACACTGCCTCTGGAAGGAATAAATAACTCTTTATGTACATGATTATTTTCCTGAATAATTAAAGCTATTGTGTGGATGTTCACGATGATTCAAATGAACGTGAAACCCAGAAGAGAGAATGAAGCATCAGTGTGCATGAAATTGACCGCTCTTTAAGCAAAAGCCCCAGCCTGGACTCCATTTTAAAATGGCTACCAATGTGCTTTGTGTCTTTATGGAGATTACATCACATCTCTGTGTCTTAGTTTTCCAGTATTAAAATAATTACAACATCTATTTTCTTTATATGAGAATCAGTATAGATGTATTGAAAAATAGGAAATAAAGGCTAATCAATAATTTGGACCCTTGAGGAAGGGGTCCAGGAAATTATTTAGGTAAGCAAGTATAATTCCACTGGAAAGCCCATTTCAGGTACCTTTATGCAGTTAAAAATAAGAAAAATTAATTAGCTTTCTTTCCTTGGATGTGGGTCGACTTTAATTTAATGAAATCAACACTTCACTTATTTTGAATATTTATTTCTTCTGAGTATTTTCAGGACAGATTTAAAAAGTAAATGAAACTAAGATCTTATTTCCAATTGAATCAATAGCACTATCTTCATGTAGTGTTTCTAAATATGAAACCTAAGTAATCCAAGCCATAATTTATATTTTATTCATATCTATATCCAATAAATTTATCTTTCATTGGTCAAACTATCTGCTTACCCTTTCCAATGTAGCCTGACACTTTAAAAACTCATGTTCTTCAAAGACAGTGCTGGTAGTAATAAGGAAATGGTAGTAATTGTGTAAGTTAATATACTTGTCAAAGCTCTGATTGTTTTAAATTTGATTCCATGATATCATTTAAGACTACTTCTTCTCATGAGTAAGATTTTATGTATGACAAGTTCAGTTATTTATTTTCTTATGTATGGGTATTTGATGTCTACAAATTCGTTTGGCTACTTTAAAATTGTATGAAATGAAGTGATCATAAATCCTTTGTAGACTTTAAAGGACTTCTCATTAGACTTGCCTTTTTAATGTAATTATAGGGTGAGGATTGCTATGACAAAGAGCTTAGAGGATACAGTAAGATTATTTAGCCAATATTACTTACGTTACAATTTTAACAGCATTTTTATCTTAAATGGACATCTAGCCTTTATGATATCAGATTCGTTATTGGGTTGAGTGGATTTAATGATTGAACAGGTGTTTCTCCTGTCTGTCTGTCTGTCTGTCTGTCTCTCACACACACACCAAATGACAGATTGACTTTTAAATACCTTAATTTATTATGATCAAATATCTCATCCAAATTCTGGGGTGGGGTGAGGTTACCTGAGATATATAATGATACCAATTCTCAAAGTAAAACTGATATGAACTGTGACATTTGGCTTAATGTGACACTTTATTATATGGATGAATTAGACACTAGTGGAAGTGCTGATAACACTCTTTTGAAATATCATCAGCTATAAAGTCCTGCACCACTGCTTTCTTTATAAGCAGAACTTAAATAAATCTATTTAATGATCCTATGTATTTTCTTCCCTCTAAGTAACACTATACTCCTGCCCTATATAATCTGCAATTACTTTCTTTTCCCTGAGGAGAACATTTCACTGAAGAAATAAAAGTCGTTTCAGTCACCATGAGTCTCTCTGCTTCCTAAGACATTTTCAAATGGTAAGGACTGAGGAAGACTCTTTTTGATGACTCTACTCTATTTTATCATTGGAGAGTAATGAATTCTTGCTCCTTAAAAATGTGTCCTGGAGCCCATGCATTCAAGACACCACTGTCAGGATATATACATACATGACCGATGACCCAATTTATTGGTGATACTGTACCTGTCATCACAGTGCAGTTTAAATGATTTTGACAAGTACAGAAGAGTGGCATTGACAGGTGCAGAAATAAATAATGGGTTTAAGCTTTCAAATGTTTTTACAGCATTTCCCTGAGTGGCAGGTTGATAAATTAAAATTACAGTTGTAGCATCAGACCTGAGAGCACAAGGCTTTAGATTACAAAAATAGCGCCGTGGAAACTTTGTGTACTCTCCAGAGAAGCAGCCTGGAGGGCCTAGGGAAAAAATGAAACAAGAGCGCTTGCTAAAGGAATCATTAATTTTGTGGTAGCACTGTCTGAGTCTAAACAAATAAAAAAAACAAGATTTTTAGAAGAGGAAAATTGGCTTCATCCCCTTATCCCTTTTTCCCTGGAGACTCACAGAAAATTGAAACCACACTATCAAAAGATAGGCATTGAGTCGCCATTCGTGGTTTCAGGATGTCAGATGGGTGTATTTTGAGCTTCGGGACAGATTCTTGTTAACCTTCCCTTAGTTTTGACGCTCCACCTGGACTTTAGCCTATCATACTGTCACCATGATCCCACAAAGTTCAGCTGAGAAACCCCTAAGACATCACTCCATCACTCACTGACTCTAATACTCTCAAAAATGTTATTTTCATCAGGCATTTCTGTTCCATCATTTTTTTGTTGTACACATCTTATTCAACGAAAATTGTATATATTTAAGGTATACAACATGACATCTTGATATACATACACACTGTGAAATGATTACCATAATGAAGCTGATGAACATATCCATAACATCACATAGTTATTTCTTTGTGTGATGAGAACACTTCAGACCTACCTTTTTTTTTATAGTGAATTTCAAGTATACAATATAACGTTATTAACTAAAGTCATTGTGTTCTAATTCTTATTCATTCTATATACCTGAAAACTCTGCCTCCCTAATTGTCCTATCCCCTGGCAACCATCATTCTACTCCCTGTTTCTGAGTTCAGTTACTTTAGTTTCCACCTATAAGTGAGATCATGCAGTATTTGTCTTTCTATGTCTGGCATCTGTAATGTCCTTCAGGTTATTCCACACTGTTGCAAATGGCAGAATTTCCTTCTTTTTAAAGGCTGGATAACATTCTATTATACAGAATTATGTAATATTTCATAAATACAATATTTTCTCTATCCATTTATCTGTTAATGGACACTTGGATGTTTCTATGTCTTGGCTATTGTAAATAATGCTACTATGAATATGGGGGATGCAGATATCTTTTCAAGTTAGTGTTTTCACTTCCTTTGGATAAATAGAAATGGAGCTGCTGAATCATAGGGTAGTCTTATTTTTATTTTTGGAGGAACCTCTACACTGTTCTCTGTAGTGGCTGCACCAGTTTACTTTCCCCCAACAGTGCACAAGGATTCCCTTTTCTCCAGGTTTTCACCAGCACTGGTAATCTTTTGTCTTTTTGATAAGAGTCCTCCTAACAGGCGCGAGGCGATTTCATTCTGCTCAAGTCATGATTGAGTCTTTTCAAGTCACGCCTGAACCACTACAACAGCTTTCTAGATGGCTCTACTATGAACTTTGGGAAACATCACTCTTTGGTTAAAAACAAAACAGACAAGCAAACATCCAATGATTCCGTTGACTCCACAGAATGAAAGGATACTCATCCTCTTCCCTCTCTCAATATTCTAGGCAATTTTTAACCTGACCTTGAGGATTAACTCAGGTCCTGCTTTTTGGCTAGAAAAATTTCCTGATAATCTGGCCATTTCTTCCAACTTCTCAGTTTTTATTTTTATTAAAATTTTTTAAGGTTTATTTTATTTTTGTGAGAGAGAGAGAGACAGAGCACAAGTGGGGGAGGGTCAGAGAGAGAGGCAGGCACAGAATCTGAAGCAGGCTCCAGGCTCTGAGCTGTCAGCACAGAGCCCAACATGAGGCTCGAACTCACAAACCAGGAGATCATGACCCGAGCCGAAGTTGGCGCTTAACCAACTGAGCCACGCAGGTGCCCCCAACTTCTCAGTTCTTAAGATTAACTCTTAATTCCTAAATGATTGGTGAACACCAATTACTTTACAGCAGTCATATAATTTTGTTTTGTGTTTTCATGCTTTACTGAAACCATACCTAAACTGGTGTTGCTTTCCTTTTTTCATGTTCCTCTCATTAAAGTTTTTAGTATTGTGAATGACATTTTCTATAAATCTAAGTACCCTCTGGAACTGTCTCCCTGTCTTCATGCTATTTTACTTTTTCTTGTCTATCTTCCTCAAAGATCTTCTGAGTATGGCAGTCCTTCATTTCTGTGCCGATTTCAGTCTCTTGTGAATTTCTATTCCCAGAATTCAACTGCATTACTAGGAAGTGAATATTCAGGCTTTGGGGATTCAATTAGTTAACATTTCTATCATTCAGTGGAACTTAACTCCTTTAGGAAAAAAAAAACTATTAATATAATTTTTTGTTGCACAGGATAGTGAAATAGTAATAGGTTATTTATTTTGCTGTTTACTAGGTGTCAGACACTGCTAAGCACTTTGCAATATTATTTCATTCAAGACAGTCCTAAGAGTTAGTGGAGAAGAGCTAAACAGATTGCCCAAGGTACCTAGCTAGGAAGTAACAGAATGGAATTCAAACCAAGGAAATCAAATTACAGAATTTAAGCTCTTAAAATAGGTCGCAAACAGTACATCAATGTATAGCATCTATTAGTAAATGTAAGGTGTCATACAAAACCCGGAAAAAAGTAAAATAGTGTAAATATTGGACCTAATAAGGGTGTCAAGATTTAATAATGTCTTCATAACAACAGCAGGAGTATACTGAAGATCCAAATTCAGTTCCAAGACCGGAAATAAAAGGGGGAATATCCCCCAAGAAAAACTATTAAAAAATATAGATGCTAGCAATTATGTGAGGATCAATTTTTGCTGTCTTGGCACTGTTCGCTTCCCCTTGTTTGGATTTAGTAGAATGGGAACACTCCACCTCAGGGCACACAGGAGACCGAGGATTGACTGGATCATGATTTGTTCACTCATTGAATAGAGAAAAATATGAGAATTTTATTATTTTTACCTTTGATGTGTTTTGAATGTGTCTCAGAGAAGCTTGAGAAGTAAAAATTCTGAGCTTTATCAATATCATTTTTTAAAATTATTCTGAGTTATTTAAATTATGCTAATAGAGTGAAAAGATTCTGAACTTTTAAAAGATTTTTTTACATATTTATTTATTTTAGAGAGAGAGAGAGAGAGACAGAGTGTGAGCAGGCAAGGAGCAGAGAGAGAGGGAGACACAGAATCTGAAGCAAGCTCGAGGCTCTGATCTGTCAGCACAGAGCCCAACAGGGGGCTCGAACCCACGAACTGAGAGATCATGACCTGAGCTGAAGTCGGACACTTAACCTACTGAGCCACCCAGGTGCCCCTGAAATTTTTTTTTTCACCCACGCAAAACATAATTCTCCTCAATAATAAAACCACTCATGCAAAAATTCATCAGCTGAAATATTGGTATGAACAAAAATTTCAATTCCAAAATACAACTGATTCATATTAAAAGTCTTCTTTTAAAAGGTCAACTTCATGCTGAAGAGGCAAGAAGAAATAATTCACATGGAAAATTTCATTTAATGCCTTGAGTATATTTTTAAAGTGGCTCAGTGTCTGCAAAGTGTCAACAGTCACTTGTGCTTGAAGAGAACTCATGCATTGTCTTGACACGCCCTTTTACACTGTGAATCTTAAACGTCAAATGAACAAAAGCTTCCTTTCCCTTCATCTGTATTTTTCATTAAAAAGCTGTAAAATCCTTTTTCAAGGCAACTGGTTTTACACTAAGATTTATATCTTAGAATCTTAATTGGGATGATCACTCAGTTCTTGTTCACTTTCCTAAATGCACACTTGATGCCTGTTTTCTCCCAGCTTATTTCCAAATTCAGAATCTATGTGATGCCACATAAAAGGAAACATTTGCCAGAAGAGTTTTCTTAATTGCTCTAAAATGTAACATTTTGAAGATGAGTAGAATATCAGATGCTTAGTACTCACTTGTTCAGCACTGCAAGCCTAAGCTCCACACTAAAAAACAAGTTTGCTTACCTGATTTTTTTTTACTATTGGGTGAGTGAGATGGGAGGTTTAATTTTTAAATCTATTATTTAAATTCATTTTGCTTAAAAAATAAATATATTTTATATTATATATTTATAATAAATTTATGTATGTAACATATATTACATACACAATATTTATAATGTAAAATATGAAACATTTTAATCATTTAATAAAATTATTTATTAAATATTTAAATGATATTATTTAATAATTTAAAGTTTAATATATTTCCATAGGTCTGGGACAACATCAAAATGAGTTTTTATGCATCTGAGCATAGGTAGTATGTTCTTTGTGTACCATGGAAGCTTCCATGGCATACCATCTGGTCTTTTTACACGTATCCTGGTCTGTGATGGGTGAACTCCAAGGCAGTTCTAGATCAATGTGCCCACCTCCACCATATGCATGGTGGACGGTCTTTCTGATGTCTCTTCTGCCTTCAAAGTCCCCAGACCCAGGCCAGAGACTCTTCAGTTCATAGTGGACATGTTCCACTTTGCTAATGACCTCAGAGACACAATCTATATCACCTGCCATCTGAAGGTCACTCTGGCTAAGTCCTGGACCAGCTAAACAAAGCCTATTCCTTCATGGAGTCCTCCAACAGGTGGTCCCGAGTCGAAGGCCCTGCTGATATCTGTCGTTGTGGTAACACAGGTAGCTGTGGCCTTCTGGGCTGCACGAGGAGGCTGTCCCACCTAGAGAGACGGCAGCACAAGGCCGCTTCCCAAAATCACAATTGCAGTCACGTGACTAAAGAAGCAGATATTTCGGCGGGGCCTCTGAACTTCCTGGGAAAGGCTGGTGATCATGGTATGGAGGGGTCAGTCTCTCCTCACACCTCTGTGATGTTGGGCATAGGGTTGGCCAGGGTGGTATCCCTGACTCTGGCTACCATTGTCCTGGGTTTGCCGGGAGGTATCACACTGCTTCCTTCCCTGTGATAAGCCCTGTGTCTACTTCCCAATAAAAGAAGAAAGTGAAGGAAAAAAAACCCAACTTTCCCAAACTGGGAAAGACTATGGGAAGTTATATTTCAAAGATTTTCTGAAAAAATTCCAGAGACTCTACATGTCTATAAGAGCAATCTGTGCATTCATGTAAGAGAAGGGGTGGGAGAATGAAACCATGATGTAGACAATGGTTTCCAGGCCTGCCTCGTCGGCCTTGGATCACACTGCATTTATTGGCTTCCCCTGGGTAAACAGAATCAGACTCTGGGATGAGCCTTCCTACCTGACTCTAAGCCAAAGTTTATTATTTTTTCCTGACATTATTTTATTAATAATTTACTGATGCATATGGGAGCGCCTGGGTGGCTCCGTCGGTTAAGCGTCCGACTTCGGCTCAGGTCATCACCTCGCGGTTTGTGAGTTCGAGCCCCGTGTCGGGCTCTGTGCGGACAGCTCGGAGCCTGGAGCCTGCTTCAGATTCTGTGTCTCCCTCTCTCTCTGCCCCTCCCCTGCTCGCACTCTGTCTCTGTCTCAAAAATAAATAAAACATTAAAAAAAATAATTTACTGATGCATATGAAAGAAAGCCCCTCTCATATCAATGTATAGTTGAAGGTCTGAGATCTGAGATTTCACTTAACTTCTATTCACAATTCCCTATTCTTTTTCCATAAGCAAATAATTCCTGCGTTATAACTTTCTTTGACAATTTTTTTCCATTGGTATATTCAGATTGAATTTATGTTGTGACATTTAAAAGTTTTATTTCATAAATACTGCAGCACATTTATGAAAGAGTTTTTTCCCTAGTTTATATTAAGAACAGATGCACATTAAAAATTTATCAATATTTGGTTCCATTTAAAAAATTTAAATAAAAATTACTAGTTTTCATCATTTAAATACAAAACAGTATCTGTGTTTATCTTGTTTGATAGTTTACTCCATTCACAGTTTTGTTTTGTTTTTTCCCCTCTCCATTATAAAAATGTTTTTTTGTTTCCACATGTAACCCAAAGCATGACCTGTTAAAGTGGAGTTTTATTCTCTGAACTATTTCTGAGCTCTCTGATGGATTCTTTGGAGCATTATATATGAGTATACCTTCCACATGTGTAATAAAACCGAATTTTTATGAGAAATTATGTGCCAAGAACAGTGTTAAATACTTGATCTAAATTACCTTACTTAATCACCATATCACAAATAAGGACCCAAAGCTTGGGAGTTTAAGTAATTGCCTAAACTAATACACATTGCTTGTAAGTGTCAGAGCCTATGAAAGCAAAAGCAACTTCTAGAAGACATATTAACAAGTGCTTTAAGACACTGGCAGACAATGGACAAGTATGCAATATTTAGCACTGATCTATTCATTAATATGATTTTTTTATTAAACAGAATTAAAATTAATGTGAGGTGTGCAGGGTCCTAGAAAAACTCACTGGTATAGACTTAAAGGTCAACTCATACCAAAGACCATATACTATGTATTATTCCTTTTGGTATGTGACTATGTTACAAGTCACAAATTTGAGTAATGGTTCTCGTATTAGACTACCTGTTGCCTAGTAGTCTCATAGTGTCCATTATGTTCACTATCATCTTATGCTCTTACCAACAAGGTCAGAAGACAGATCCATACAAACTTTGGACAATTTTATTTAAAATAATTTTCCTGGAGAAAAATGGAGAAGTTTAGCTATGTATTGAAATATCCAGTCAGCAGAACCATTTGGGTTGCATGTTCCGTTCCACTTTAAAGACCCATCTAAGGAACAGCAGCATCATTCTTCTTAACTGCCATGCCAATTTTCCCATTATGGGTATTTGCTGAGTTATATGTCATTCTTTTCTGGAAACTTTTTTTTCTAGGCTCTAATACAGAGTTTTAAACTCCTGATAAGTGTAATACAAAGATTACTTAGTCTGCCCTTGTAAAACAGAGGTATGAAGTAAAAAAACGAATTCCATCTCAAGGTAGGAGAACAGGAAATGCTGAAGAGAAACTGCATTAAGCGAGGCATGAAGAGAAGCTATTTCAGCCCTCTTGACTTGAGGGCAGGACACATATGCATTCAAAATAAAAGATTTCTTCAGGCTTAAAGATTTTTAACAATAGGAGCTGATGATCAATGAAGGAAAGAGGCATGCTCTAATGATTTTTTTTTTGGACCAGATCAACTTGACCTTTCATTTTTTCATGAAATCCTCCAATAAATGCATCTACTCCATTTTTCTCTCAGCATCTCTAACAATTATTTTGATTCTCATGATTCAAATGGGTTTCTCAAAAGCTCTTATGAGGAGGAGAAGGAGAAAAGGAACCATGTTGCTCAAGGAGTGACAGACATATTCAAGGACGGCAAACAAAGAAAATTAATATGATCATTTAAAAAATACACTCCCATCCCATGTTTCTGCTCATTAAGCTTGAGTATAGTGGCTGTTTATATGTGATTTTTTTCTCATCAACTATGGCATGTTTCCCTTTAAACTATCACATATTCTTGCACTTTTTGATACTTTACAACATCAACCACAATGCCGAGCATGCCAAAGTCCCCTAATGAGATATTTTAATATATTAATCAAAAGATCATTTGGTAGATCAATAAAAACAATTGGCTGATTCTTAACTAGCAAATTGCCTGGAAATAGTACATGTATATTCTTGTCAACAATACATTATTATTAGAACATGTACTCCAACTCAGAACACTACCAGAGAAGGCAAGTGTTGGTCTTACTCAATCTGCCTCATGGTTCCTTGGCTTTGCCTTCAGAGAAGCACCTGATTTCTCCAATGGAGAAATAAAAGTGAAATGGGAGAAAAGGAGAGAAGACAGTACAGACTTTGAACACAGATTTAGGAAAAAAAGGGAGAAGAAACAGTAGGGGTAGATAAGAGAAAACAGTGCAAAAATGAGAAGACGGACTAGGAACAGTGAAACTGTGGCTCAGGGGAATTTGTGAAACCAATCTGAGTGTATCTTTGCATGATGAGAATATAGAAAATTACCGTATACCTTTTTTGGCTTTTTTTAGAGGATACAGAATTTCATATGCATTCATTTGCTGAATTTCTGAGGTCATAAAACAGCCTACTGAGCATTTTAGTTAAATCTTTATAAAATGTAGATAGCAGTGTTGCTGAGGATATGACCCAATGATGTGGAATGACTCTGAATATGGAATTATGTGACTGAAAACACTATCCCAGAAGCCCTTGTTAAAAATCAATTAAAGAACTAAGATTTAAAATATTTAGACATGTACTCACCCAACAGACAGGAAAGGCTCCTTTGACTCAAGTCTGTGAAAAAATATAAAAAATTTACTTTAACATAGTAATTTGCTGTACACTTAAAAACTGTTTTCATATGAATCTGACAAAATTATTATACTTGTTTAGATGAAAATGTACACTTTAGCACTAATAAAAAGCTACAAATAATATATCAAGATCTAATCTTGACTAATTCAAATTCGGGCTGTCTTAATGCAGAGGCTAAATAAAATGAAAAACTGGAATGGGAATGTAGCATTAAATGATACATTAAAGTAATAATACTGTTAGTCTAATTCTGATTTGCACTCTCTATATCTACTTATTTCTTTTTTTAATAGGAATTTGTAGAAGTTTTGATATATCTATTTGTGGCTGTTGTAGTAGTAAAGACATTTATAATGTATTTGGTTACATACTGGCTGAGTAATTTGTTTTTAGTAAATACTCTGTAGCAAAGAAAGAAGCAGAGTGACATTCATGGTCATTTATGGGCAGGAGCAAGACTGGGGGGTGGGCTGAGGGGAAGTCAGATCAACAGATTAGAGTATTACTGCCTCCTCTGTGTCTCCTAAGAATCAGGTATTTTTGTACCTCCTAACATATTAAAAAAGAATTCTAATTCTGAAGCCTCCGATTAGCTGTGGCATCTTGAGCAAGCCACTTGAAAAGCTTTCTGGGGCTTACTTTTCTCACTATAAAATAGGCTAGTATTGTTTCCAGTTAATTTTCATATTTCACAAATTAATTGTATATTCTTTGCAAAAAGCAAATCAATCAGGAGAGTATACACTTCTAAATGTTCCCTGGTTGATAACTAAGGAGACCAGTGGTGGTTGTATATTGGCCACTTCGTTTTCATACAAGTTTCTTAACATAAGATTATCTGTTAAATAAAGACATTTTTATCTGAATTCTGGTGTTTAAGATCTTTAAAGAGCCTTCGTGTTTTAAAATATTTTATTTACATGTAAATAGCTGTGGGAAAATGGTAGGAAATTTAATCCTGTAACCAACACCACACAAGCTGACTACATATTGAAGTGGACAATTGAAAGGGCTTGTCATAGAATTAGGCCAAAATACTGTACTTTTATATGAACCTACACAATGAAGGCAATAATCACTTTTTGTCTCTATTTTGTTTTATGCTTATAAAAATAGTTTATTATAAATATGCCTTGTCCCACTTAATGGGCAGAGCTGACACAGCTCCCTGCCACTTGTCATGCTGCTTTAAGTGAACAATCATAGCCCGAAGGGCCTCTTTTAGGGAACAGGCACCCTAGCAATCCCTCTGGGCAGTGGCAGGTAGGGAAGCAGAGAAAACCAATAGATTGTTCTCAGAGTTTGGATGCATACATTTATGCAGCCTTTTCATTTTCTGAATTCTGATTTTATTCACACCTCCCTGGAAATTATTTGCCATGTTGTGTGTTTGTTGTTCCCATATATTTAAGATATGATTAAGCAAACAGAACTAAGGGGAAAAAGTTGAAGATAAATAATGAAATATATTTGGATATGCTTGTTTTATAAGACATGACCAGTGCTAAGTGATCAAAAGAAATTACCTGGAAGAAATGAGGGGGATTCTATGCAGTGTGATGCAGGGGACCATTTATTTACTTGTATCATCAACATCATGACAGTAATGATTTTCCATTACACTCTAATCAGCAATACTTAGTAAGTAGATAACATGTGGGTATTAAATGGGATCCCTTTAGCCAATAATTTCAGACTCACACCTGTCAGATCTTAGTGTATGTGTGTAATTTGCTTGTTTGAGGTGCTAGCCCACAGGCTCCTAGTTCCCCGTTCCTGCTCCCTCAGTGTCCCCTTGCTTCTCACGGCTCCCTGTTTCTAAGCGGCATTGAGGAATCCAGTAAAAGAAACACTTAAAATATCTGATTCCTCTCGTTTTCATCCTCCACATCTCAATGAGCAATGCACTGGCAATTTTTCCTTTATGTGACTTTCACATCCCTCTCTTCACTCTATTCCCAGGCTGGTTCTCATTATTTACCCCAGCCTAGCTGGTCTCTCCAAATGTAAATTCTTTGTTCACAGCTGCTGCGACTTCACACTGTTTCACACTAAAACCTCCTTCAGTGTCCCCACTCATATCATGCAGGCCTGGTGCTGTTTTCATTGAAGTTATCACAAACAACATGAAGAAAAGAAAGACCCACCATTTTGCCTTTCCCTGTGCAATTACCGAAACACTGAGTCAGAATGTGTTTGAAGTAGTATTTACTTATTGATTTTCTTTTTCTTTTTCTAAAGGCTTCAGACAAACGGTGGATTGGAGCATTGTAAGGACATATGTTGCCCCACCGGCACCCGTGGTTGATATGGTTAGTCTCACTGGCCGGTGAATTGTCTCCTTCTTTTACTTCAACTATTTCCTCCCAAATGTTCAATGGAAGAATTCAGGGGAAAATTCAAAATTTTCAAAGTGATACTGGATTGAGAGTTCTGACTGATGTTCTATAAACCAGGGATTGGTGAACTCTGTTCTACAGGCCAAATCCTGCTTACCACAAACCTGCAGCTTACCCGACGCGGGGCTCAAACTCACGGACCGCGAGATCATGACCTGAGCTGAAGTCAGCTGCTTAACCGGCTGAGCCACCCAGGCGCCCCACAAATTAGGAAAGACTTTTCCTGTTTTTGTAGAACCCACAAATTAGGAATGACTTTTATGCCGTTGACACACAATGTTACATTAGTTCTAGGTGTACAACATAGTGATTCAGCATCTCTACCAGTTGGGCCATGCTCACAAGTGTGCATTTTTCTTTTCTTTTTCTTTTTTTCTTTTTAACTTTTAAGTGTTTATTTATTTTTGAGAGACAGAGACAGACAGGGTGTCAGTGGGGGAGGGAGAGTGAGACGGAGACACAAAATCTGAAGCAGGCTCCAGGCTCTGAGCTGTCAGCACAGCAGGCCTCAAACCCTCGAACTGTGAGATCATGACCTGAGCCGAAGTCAGATGTTCAACCAACTGAGCCACCCAGGTGCCCACAAGTATGCATTTTTAGATGGCTGAAAAATATCAAAAAAGAATAGTACTTTTTGACACATGAAAATTATATGAACTTTCAAATTCCAGAGTCCATAAATAAAGTCAACTGAGACACAGTCACGCTTATTCATTTACATATTGTTTAAGGCTGCTTTTGTGCTATAGTAGCAAGTTGAGTAGTTGTAACAGAGACTGTACGTCCACAATTTGAAAATATTTACTCTATGGCCTTTATAGAAAAGGTATGTCAACCTGGGTGGCTCAGTCAGTAAGCGTCCGACTTCGGTTCAGGTCATGATCTCCCGGTCCGTGAGATTGAGCCCTTCGTCGGGCTGTGTGCTGACAGCTCAGAGCCCGGAGCCTGCTTCAGATTCTGTGTCCCCTCTCTCTCTGCCCCTCCCCCACTCACACTCTGAGAGAGAGAGAGCTCTCAAAAAAAAATAAAAACATTAAAAAAAAAGTTTTGCCAACCTATTAACTATATTGCTGAAAGAAACTGGAAACAACCTGTCAAAATAGGCACTCTTTATTTTAATATATATCAAAATATTCTCCCAGAATTACAAGTTCAGTATAATTTGAATTACCTTTCTACATCACCAAATCTCTGCACCTACTGCTGACAGATCAACTCTGCTACAATGCTATTTTCACGTCACCATATTTCTTGACAATTTTGATAACCATAGGAAGATGCCCAAACTTTTTAGTGTGTCATTCGAAAGCTTGTGAGAAACATGCCTCACGCTAACTTTCCATGTCGCTCTTTATCACTTCTCTTACCAACCACTTTATTCCAGGATATTTGTCTATTTGTGACTTAAACAAATCTCCTTGATGTCTTTAAGCATTCTTTTTCTGTACCAGAATACTAGTTTTTAATTCCTTTCCTTATGATCTATTTGTCTTATGAGTTTATCTAACTCCTTCATAAAGCTAATCCTGACACCTTCATCTTACAGGGACAGTCCTGTCACTAAGCTTCTATTACTTATTATCTCAATTACTATGACATATTCTCCGGACAATAGTCTTGGGTTAAAAGTCTAGCTTCTAGTTTCAAGATTGTAAGAATGTTAAACTTGCAAGTCTGCTTAGAGAAGAAGCTCATCAAAGTTCTGTGTTAAACCTTCCAATGGTCCAAGGGAGGTTCTGGCTGATGCTCCACCAGCTGAGCAGAAAGGAAAGATTATTGTCCATTAGTCATTCCAAGCCACTGAAAATGAACCCTAGGTACCTGGAGCCCCAAGCATTTTCAGTGGTGATACAGAGCAGGAAGTCTGTGGGGAGCCACCATCAGGCAATCCTATGCCATGTCTCATCCTCAAAATGATGGCACACTGTAGAGGGAGGTGATAACTGGCCCACACTGAACAATGCTCTGCTTTCTAACCAACTGCTTAGTCATGGTTTCATTACATAAAGTCAACTTCCCCAGCCTTGAGTTAATTCAGAGATGTATTTTTCATTCAATGTATCTTCTCATTAATTATATAGCCAACATCAGAAGCAACTTACAACATATCTTGTGAAGAGTATGAGATTATGTACTTAGAGCAACTAACACAGTTCCTGGCACAGAGTAGACTGTGATGGTCATGACCATGCCAAAGATAGGTTGTTAATTCTATGCGCTGAAACTGCCTGAAAATGTGAAAAGCTCACACTTGTGATTTTAGTCTTGAAAAGTGAAAAAAAAATGCAAAAGAAGGAAACTACCAGGAGAAATATCCCTTTGGAGAAAATTGTTTATCAGTGTAATCCTTAGAAACTTTTGATTACATTGTGATATGCCCAGAGAGAACTTTTCTGAGTTTTTTAAACAAGGTAATTGCTTTGTGAAGAAAAGGACTGGTTTTGTCTTTCCTAAGATTTACTTTTAACATGAGCTGGGTAGTGAATTTAATAATACTTCATTCAGGACTGGCTAGAATTAGGAGTATAATAAGATAAACAAACTATAGCCTTTGGAAAAATAGGCACAGTAAAGAAATAAAAATAGAATGCAAAGTGAAGATCAATATTTGGGGTTAACGGATTTATAACACTTTGTATTTAATAACAAAAAAATCTAAGCTGTATTTATTAAAGACCAGGTGTTATTAAAAATGCTTTATAAACACTGATTTATTTAAGCATCATGATATCCTCTGAGATAGATCTCATTTTACAGATGAGGAAACTGATACCCAAAGATGTTAAATGTTTTGCCTAAGGTCACACAGCTAACAGTGGCTAAGCTAGGATTTTAATTTAGGCATTCTGGTTCTAAACTTCATGTGCTCATGTCTCGCATTGTGCATTGTCTTTCATCAATTTATTTCCTTTGTTTTATTTTGCTTATATGTGCCTAACGGCATTATCACATTTCCTTTCTTTATAGTTTCTATACTCCACCGAGAAATCTTATCTGGTCTCACATGTTGTTGATATGCTGGATATTTCCAAACTTAAAAAAAAATTTTTTTAATGTTTATCTATTTTTGAGACAGAGAGAGACAGAGCATGAACAGGGGAGGGGCAGAGAGAGAGGGAGATAGAGAATCCGAAGCAGGCTCCAGGTTCCAAGCTGTCAGCATAGAGCCAGATGCAGGGCTTGAACTCATGGACCGTGAGATCATGACCTGAGCCAAAGTCGGATGCTTAACCGACTGAGCCACCCAGGCACCCCTGATATTTCCAAACTTTTGTCTTTAGTATTACTCTATTTATCCCTCTGTATCTGTCCACCATATATCTCCAATTGTAGATGCCTTCAACTTAACATGTTCCAAACAAAATTCATTGTCTGCCTCCCTCATTCTGTTCTTCTTCATCCTTAACTCAATGGCATAATCAGCCAATCAGATGACCAAACTAGAAAGATCATAATCTCTCTCTTCAACTCCCTTCCAATGGCACGCACTTTCAGTTGACCCTCTAGTTCTGCTGTTTCTACTGCCCAAAGTCCTCTTAGTTCTTTACTTACTTCTTAATTCTTATTATTACAGTTTAAATGATCATCAACCTTTATGTGAGCTATTAGAAAAACCTCCTCATTCACCTTCCTTCTTCAGTATTCTTTGGAATAGCTATATCTACTAGCAAAATCATCTTTCTAAAATAACTATCATGCAATATGATCATGTAATTCCCCTCATTACACATTTGTGAGTGCTTCCAGGAAATGTTTTCTCATAAAGCACCATTGGTTGGTTAGGAGTGCTTTATACTTGTTCTGATAGCACCCTGTAACACCTAATCATGATGTATTCAACATTCCTAGTATATTTGACAAGTCCCCTATTAAGACTGTATACTCCTTGAAAGTAGGAACTCACTGTATTTCAAGTACCTAGAGTCATTCCTACTTCATAGGAGGCTTGCAGGAATGATTTTTTCAAATGAACTTTCCCTGCCTCACTCCCGTACCCCTACTTCCAGGATTCACCTACACAGTAAAGTCCAAATCCTTTAATGTAAGTAAAAGTTTATTCAAAATCTTGTTCTAGTACCTTTCCAGCTTTGTCTTCTGCCACTTCAGCCTACAAATTCTATGCTCCAGCCAAGCTGAGCCAAATGCTCACCGTCAGGGTGGCATCTTGCTTTCTCACTCTCTGTGCTTGGGGAGATACTGTGTTTTTGCAGAAATAACTTCAACTACCTTGTTTTTGTAAAACTGGTGGGTTTTTTATGAGTCCAAAGTGACTCATAAGTATGGTCCCCTATGATATTTATATGGTTTTGCAGTAAAAATTGCCAAGAAGCAACACTATTTACCACCATCTGATCTATTCTATTTAGCAATGGCAACCCAAGCCTGACCTACATTTAAGATGGATGTTCCAAAGAGCTTAAGGACACAGTTCCTAGAATCAGTCAGCCTGATTCTAGTTCTGACATTAACATCTGGCTGTGTGGCCTTGAAAAAGTAAGGCGCTTTTCTTTATGCCTCAATGATCTCATCTGCAAAATGAGGTAATAATAAACTGAACTCTTAGGGCTGTTGTGAGAATTAGATAAGTAAGTAATGAAATAGATAACTAAATTAATTAGATAAATAAATAAATAAATAAATGGATAGGTAAATACTTAATAGATTTCTGCCATCATTGTTATTATTATTTTTTATCGCCAAGTGCTCAGATTGTTCCTGGATTCATAGCCAGTTAACAGATATAGGGAGTCCAGGCTGGGGAACAGGTTGGTGCAGCAGTTGTATAACAGCGGATCACGCGGGGCTATGTTGGTAAAGGTATGTAACAGATGGACATGTATGTCTGGAATGCAGGCAAGACTTCTGTGCTGGAAATACAGATTTGGGAGTCGTGTCATCAAAACAGAGTTAGCATAGGACATCGAGGGAGAGAATGGAGGCCCTCAGATAGAATGTGTACAATGGGAAGAAAAGGATCGAGGAGAGATACCTAGGCTCACTAACAGGCCTCTAGGTGTATAGATGCCAAGTTCAGAAAGGGACACCATGGTGGTCCGTGTCATTGTGAGTTAATGCTTAGCTAACAGATTGCTTATTATTTATGGAATGATTTGACATGCCATTTTATGAACAGCTTAATAGCATTTTTTGAATTATAGGAATCTTACTTTGATATTTAAAGTTTACATTTCATCATCAACCATTTGTAATCTAAACACATCTTCATGACATTTTCATCATTCCAAGGCCTTATGATTTAAACAGGCTTTTTTTTTTCAAGGTAAATGATTAAATTTGAGCAAAAGATGACGATTTTGATCAAAGATAAGCACTTGTAAACTGATTCATAGACGTCTTCCTTTACTGAACATTTTACATACTAAAATATAACACGATTCTATCAGTATTCTTAAAAATTCATCTACTGCCAGAAAATTAAAAAGCAAACAAGAGTCTTCTTTATGTAATAGGAGCAGGATACTCATAGGTGACTGTAGGTGAATTCTCTGACAGCCAGTAAAAATCAGAATCTGTGTGTAGTACTTACCTTGCCTCTTCTCCTCTCCTCACTTAAAGAGAAAAAACAGAAGCAAAAGCAGCCCAGGTTTTTGTGATGGCCCACCAGGGCTTAGGTGCCTAGAAGCTCTTGCCTGGGGAGCAATAAGCTTGTCAGGAAGGACACACTATATTGGTGCGTGGCATGAGAAGAAGCACTGGTCTGTACAGGCACCAACCTCCTCACCTCCCCCTGCCTGAGGAAGTCTGAGTACGACTCAACCTTGAGTGTCTTTGGTGGAACAGGAGTTCAAGACATTTTTGTCTCCGGACCATGAGCAGGCACTCACAGTGCATTCTCGGGCCAACCATAGCCTGTTCCCAGGTGTGGCTCTTAACCGGGGCGTAGTGTTGTAACAGATGCACAAGGATTATCCCAAGTATAGCCTTTTATGGTGTCCTGTCAACTGCACTGAGAAATCTGAGGCAAAGCAGGGCTCTGGGTGAGGCTGTGAGGGGATGGTCTGAGATGGCTAAGAGTGGGAGCAATCATTTCCTTAAAAGCTTCTATGCTCTAAAGCTGAGAGGTCAAATACGTTTTAATTTTTGTGTCAATTCTGACTAATTGATGGTGGCTGCTGGGAACAAGGTGTTGATAAGGATTCTAAAACCTATTCAGGCCTCTGGGTGTAAGAGGGTTGTAATTAACCTATGTCTGCCACAGAAACATAAAAGGAAAGGAGAAGAATGGTGTGCGAATATGTATTTACCAACTCTGTGCGAATAGAAGGTACAGAAATTTGCTCAAACTTATAAAAAGGAATAAAGAGGTATAAAGCCTGCAGTGGAACCCAGGTTTCTGGACGTAGAGTCCATATGGCAATGTGTACAAATAATAGTGTATACTTAATGCCTCATAACGATAATAGCTGATATTTTTAATTTGACATGCTATTCACCCCTGCAGTGAGATCTGTCTACAATGGATTCCATTTCTCTGGAGTAAAAAACAGCTTTCCCCTCAATTTCCTGTGATACCTTTTTACAAGGGCTTTCATGCTCAATTGAAATTTCTGCTTAGAGCTATCATCAGACCTCTTGGTAAGTTCATTTGCAGTTCCCACCATCTGTGCTCCTAACTCCAGGGACAGGTTAATGGATGGCTGTGGTATCAACCAAGAATCTCAGGGGCAGTTTTGGCACGCACGGTCCTGACTTTTGCCATTTTGTAAATTGAGGCTGCAAGGCTCATGTCCCCGCACAGGCTGCAGTGCAACTTCACAACGCTGCTGGGAGGATTGAGCTGCAGCGAGGGGAACGGACATGAGGTATAGAGAAGATCCTCAAGGCAAGAAAGATTAACTATTGGCAGATTCTCCTGGGAGGCTTGGAGAGCTTACTCCAATAGCCCAGGGGTAGGGCTAGAGGTAGGAGTAGTAAGATATTTGGCCAAGGCAGAGAGTATAGAGTCTCACCCTTGTTTTACTCTGATTCCAGAATTAACCTCACCACACCTCACACTGGAAAGGAGCGCATACGTGCATGGAGCTTTCTATTCAAATAAGAAAAAAATATTTTCTGAAAAGAGATATTTTCAGGGGCGCCTGGGAGGCTCAGTCAGTTAAGCGTCTGTCTTCAGGTCAGGTCACGATCTCAGGGTTCCTGAGTTTGAGCCCTACATTGGGCTCTCTGCTGTCAGCACAGAGCCTCTTTTGATACTCTGTCCCTCTCTTTTGCTGCCCCTCCCCTGTTGGTTCTCTCTCTCTCTCTCTCTCTCTCTCAAAAATAAGTAAGCTTAAAAAAAAAGAGAGAGATACTTGCAAATTCAGTTATTTTCATGTTGGATGATTTGCTTATCTCAGTTCCAAACCTAGGTAGTGAAAGGAAATAGATTTAAGGAAAACCAGCCATTGGCTGCTCATCTGTCTCTTTCAATGGTTTTATTTAGTTACTTGCTAATAACTATTAAACTGTGTGTCTGCCAAGAGCACGGACGGGGAAAGCAGGTAATCAGTCACAGAGTTATCCAGTTTCAAATCTCCATCCTCAGTCCTGCTTTTTTTGCAGCCTTATGATGTCATTTATCTTTCTACTCCATTTTAAATGAAGAGATCAGAGGCAATACAATGCTGTACAGTCTTTTGATTGCCTGTCAGAGTAAGTTGTACAGAGTGCGATTGCTGCTAAAAGACATAAAACACACCTTTGCAGGCCAGCCCCCCGCTGGTTGAGATGAGCAGTTGGCTTTTGTCTCACGTGCCTCCCTCAAGCCCTCCCTCCAGTCCCCATGCTTCCTCTGTGTCCCCCACTCTCACACCCATTCAGCTCCGAGATGCAGCCTCAGCGTCTCCTCTGCCTTCTCTTAGTAAAATGCTTGAAACCAATTCAACCCAAGCTGTAGCTGACGTCTGATACGGGCATGGGAAACAACAGTTCATCTCTGCATGTTCTGCTTAACTGTGTTGCTGCCCTCTTCCCAGTGACGAACTTGTCTTGCAGATTAATCTTCCTTCTCGGTACCCTCAACCTCTCTCAGACCCAGAGGTCCCTCCCTCGGATCTTTGAAAACATGAACTCCTGGCACCAAATTTCAGAATTTAATGGCCCAAATGCCACATGCTGACAAAATTGGGTGATGCCAATCATGTGCCTAGAGTACTTAATATTACCTCTTCCTGAATTGTGTAGAAAGCTCCACCTGACTGGCAGGGGTGCATCTTGGCATCATGTTAGTGTCCCTCTAACCCTGCAGCTAGAGCTCTTGTACAAAAGCTTGGGTTTATAATTCCAGGTCCCATCTGTTTCTGGGCTGCTCCCTGAGTCAACTATGCAGGACTGAGCCGAGACCCTAGACCTGGTCGATGTATCCTTTTTGGCTTCCAGCAGTCTCCACAGTGCTGAGTCTAGTTGTAAATCGTTAGTTACCATGAACACCGAAGAACATTTCACCCAACTGATTCCTTCTCCCTGAGGACTTCGTCGCCGAGTTTCATACCACTTGGTCAACCTCACCAGTTGTTTCTTTTGAGTCACCTTTGCTAGATCCTGACTTCAAATATCAGTGTGTTCTTGAGCTCAGTCCCTGGAATTATTCTCTTTTCTATCATTAATTACCCCTTTGGTGTTTGTTCTCATCCAGTCTCATGGTTCTGAATGCCAGCTACACAGTGATGAACCACAAATGTGCACATCCAGCTTAGACCTCTGCTTGAACTCCAGATTATGTATTCAACTGCTCACTTGACATTTTCACTTAGATATCTGATAGGTATCACCACCACTGTAACAAAGAACTAAACTCCTAATCTCTACTGCCTACCTTGGCCGACTTCGATCTCTGCCTTGAGTATTGCTCATCTCACTTAATTGTAATTTCATATGTTCAGATGCTCAGTCCAAAAACCATGGGGGTTTCCATGGTAGATAGTCTGTTCATTATCAATTTTTCCTTCCACCCATTAAGATGTGGAGTCTATGTCCCCTCATCTTATATGTGAACTGGCCTTATACCTTGCTCTTCTAAATATAACATGGCAGATGTAACACTGCGGAATTTCCAACCTAGGTTTTAAGAGGACAGGCAGCTTCTTCCTCCTTCTTGAACTCAGTCACTATGTAAAACTGATTACCCTGAGACCATGGTGCCATAATAAAGCCTAAGCTCACCACATGGAGAGACCATGTGGAGAAAGATGCTCAGTCACCACAGCTGTTCTAGCCAGCCCCAGCTGAAGCACCAGATGTGTAAGCACAGAAGCCATTTGGACATCACATAGAGCAGAACCGCTCGACCGAACCCATGCCAGATTGCCGAATATGACAAACAGTAAGTTTTTTAAGCCAGTAAATTTTCCCCAGCAGTAGATAATAATATCCTTGCCTTCGTTCCTTCCTTCTCTCACAATCCACATCCAATCTATAAGTTTGCTGGCTCCACTTTCAAAATATATCCACGATATAACTGTGTTTTCATCTCAGCGGTTACCACTTTGAATCATTATAATCTTTTGCGTGTTTCCCCACGTTCCTCCCTTGTTCTTTCATAACCTATTGTCAACAAAGAGCTAAAGACTTTTCAGAAATTTAAGGCTGCCATGGTAATCCTTTGTTTAAAATCTCCCAAAGGCTCTCCATTTCACTCAGAGTGAAAGCCAAAGTACTTGAGTGGTCTGCGAGGCTTTACAGGATTTGGCACCCTCACTTCATCTCTGCCTTCTCCTCTCACCTACTCCCGGCCCTCAGCTTTGCTCAATTCTACTCCAGAAACATTGGCTCTTTTGCTTTTTATTAATAGTTGGGTGTGCTTTTGCTTTAAGGACTTAGTGCTGATCATCCCTCTGCCCAGAATGCTTTCCCCTCAGGGGAAACCTTACCTGCTCCTCACCTTCTTCAAGTCTTTGCTGAAATATCACCTTCTCAGCTGGTCTTCACTCACCACCCTGTTCAAAGTCAGATCACTTCTCACCTTCCCACTCCTATCCCTCTTGCCTTCTTTTACTTTTTCCATAACACCTCCTGCTTTCTAACATAGAGCTTAACTTAATTATTGATTTTTCTTTATTATCATTTACCTCACACTTGAAGGTAAGGCCAAGGAGTTTGGTCCATTTTGTTAACTAATGTATACTCAGTGCCCTGGACATTGTTCAGTTGGTGCTTAATAATCGATAAACAACTGGATTAGTGATTCTATGTTTCCTTCTCCTCCACTAAATCTCACTGAGAATCTCCAATATAGGCTGAATTTGGTAAATCCATGAATCGGGTCTGTTTTCTTAAAAAAAAATTTTTTTAATGTTTATTTGTTTTTGAGAGAGCTAGAGAGAGACAGAGCACGAGTGGGGGAGGGGCAGAGAGAGAGGGAGACACAGAATCTGAAGCAGGCTCCAGGCTCTGAGCTCTCAACACAGAGCCCAACACAGGGCTCTAACTCACGAACCATGAGATCATGACCTGAGCTGAAGTCGGACCCACTGACCACTGAGCCACCCAGGCGCCCCTCAGTCAGGTCTGTTAATAGAGGCTTAGAGATAAGTTGTCCTTCCAGGCTGGAGATGGTGTGGTTCATTCAAATTGCTGATATCAGAAATTCTTCTCCAAGTCTCTATCATTTCTCAAAAGACTCTCAGGACTGACCCCATGTGAAGTCCTTCATTTCTCTTTACCAATTTGTGTTGGTAGACAATGTCTAAGTACTGTCTAATTACGAATTGTCTAATTACTGCCTGCCTGCATAAAGCTGTTCTTTCTTGCTTTTTGTTTATTCAGCATTACATTTTTAAAAATAATTATTTAATTTTTCAGTTAAGTGGATGCCTAATATTACTTACTTCTTTCATAATCTCTTTAAGTTTTTTCATGCCATGTGTTTCCACTTTTTTTGACCTAATTTAGCCCATCTTTTCAAATACTGGTTATGTAATTTTTCTTTCTAAACACTTTAAACATGAGATTCATTATCTTGAGTTTAGGTAGTAAAGAGTAAAAAAAATAAAAGGAGAAAAAGACAATCTTCAGCAAATCAAGAAATCAGCGGTTACAATTTGACTTCAATTCTTCTCGAATTCTCATAATATCATGTTAATGTCTCTACCCTGATGCTGTGAATAGTTTTGTTAAGAGTTGCTAAGCAGTCTGACTCCAAATGCTATTTTAGACCTGATTATCTGTTATCTGTGGGTCATCCTCTACCTCTTTTTCCCCTTCTTGATACATACACTCTGATACATTTACCATACTCAGACTCATTACCATTGGTTCTCCTGTACTCATTGATTCTCTCTGTTAAGAGTTTGGAACACAGAACTGTCCCCTCTTTTATTGTCATGTCCCATGCTCTCTATACGAAAGGACAAAACCTGGGCTTTATTCCAAACGATTCTGTTACTATTTGTAGCTCACATACACGATGCCCATTCAAAGCATTGACAGCAGCAAAGCGACTGAATTATAGCTTTAAATACGGAGGGACAGTTATTGTCTGGCAAGCGCCATTGTCTTACTACTGGCTCACTAATCTGTAGTCAGAAGAAATGCCATCACTACGCATTCCTGATTACTTATTTTATTGCATTACTTAAGGGCTCATAAATTTTGACTCTTCATTTTTGAAGATTCGATGACTTCAGCAGCTCTCCTTACACGCCCCCCGCGGTACACTGAGCTCCTAATCCCATCATGGCACTGACAGGCCACTTCCTGCAGTCAGCCCTGGCAGTTAACTGCTTCACCCCACTAGGCTGTGGGCCTGCGCTGAATGCTAATGAAGTTGCCTTTTTTAGAATACTAACTTTTCTAATAACCGCGGTAACTAAAGAAGTGTAGTTCCAAGGATGAAGGGTTATACCTATTGAATTGGTTTTTGTACAACAGCAAGCACAAAAAATCCTCATTGTTGCCTGTTGTGTGTGTTTGTGTGATGTTTACCATATACACTTGGAAAATCTGGCTTTTAAGTCTCTCTCTCTCTCTCTCTCTTTTTCTTTTGGTTATAAAATTCTCATTAAAGAAAATTTGCATTAGGTATTAAAGTTACAAGAAAAAAATCACTCATATCCTTCCTGTTCAAAGAAGTGCAGCTAATATTTGATCTTCATTTTTTTCTCTGCATGTTTGTTTCATTTATTAAATAGTTTTGGTTTTCTGCTTATATATGATGCTTTCATAATTATATGCTGTTTATATAATTTTGCTTTGCTGGTTTTTCTACTCAAATCTTAAATTTTTCCCGTGTCAGTATGAACAATTCATGAACATTCCATCTAATGGATGTGCCATACCCATTATTGTACAACATTTTGGCTGGATCAGTTTACTCAATATTTTAAATAAAACTGCAAAGAACATCTTAAGAATAATTTCACATATTTTTAGTTATTTAAATATTTAGAATTATTTTCTTAGATATACCTCTGGAAATGGAATTGCCTAGTCAAAAGATATGAATACTTTAAGATACTGGATGGGGTTTGAAGGAAAAACATGAATAAACTTGATAATAAAGCCTTTTGTTTCTGGATTCAAAAATAAACAGCAGAATACCAGAGTGCTAGAAATGGGAATCAACGAAGAAACGGTTTAACTCGATTCCTTCATGTTATAAAAAAGTTAGACTTAAAAGAGGTTGTATTGCTTATAATCACCTTGCTGGCATGGGCAGGTAGTAGCAGATACATGATGTGGTTGCAGGTTTCCTAAATTCCAACACAGTGCTCCTTCTAATGACCATGGATATCTTTTCAGAACTGAGTGATTCTGACATAGAAGCAGAAGATATTTCAAACAAATATTAAAGTGTAAACCATGAAACACTGCAGTTTCATTTGCAATGTAATATGTTTAACTCAGAGCAACCCCCTTGTCCTTTTATTCCACCATACACTAAACATAAATGAAGAGTGTTATCACTGTCTGGGTTTGGAAGAAAATCCCCTTGTACCCTAAGTATTCTGATATTTAACAATACCAATAAAGTTGAATTCTTAATTGTGCTATAATTCCATGAGAAAGAAATTTTGAAAGTTTAATAGAGTTAGTTTCCAAAAGAACACATTTTTGTGAGAAGCGTTCATCACACGTGGCTAACTCATGATCTAGTGAGACTATGCTGTCGTTTTTGCCCTCATCTTTCGAGGCATCGAAAAAAAGGGACATTTCAGGATTTGCTTTTTAGCACTTATAACTCAACTTGGGAGAATTATTCTTGCATTTAGTTTATGTAATTTTTATAAGAAAATTTGTGGACTGTTTTCTAATTAATATATTTAAAGCCAAACAAAGTTAATAAACTTATAAACTTCATTTTTTTTTTACAGTGCAAAACTTGTTCATAATTAAAACTTTAAAATATCTTTCTAGGGCCGCTTGGGTGGCTCAGTCGGTTAAGTATCTAACTCTTGATTTTGGCTCAGGTCAATCCTAGGATCATGGGATTAAGCCCCCTGTTGGGCTCCATGCTGAGTGTGGAGCTTGCTTAGGATTCTCTCTCTCTCTCTCTCTCTCTCTCTCTGCCCCTTTCCTCCACTCACACATGCTCTTTCTCTCTCAAATAAAAATAAAAAAATCTTTTTATAACAACATTTTCTATTAGTTTATAATTTGTGATAAGTATTCTCAAACTTTAATTGACCAGGAGAAAATACATTTTTATAAAGATAAAAAAATTACGTTTATAAAATACTTATACGTGATTTTAAAATCATTTACCTTATAAAAGTGAGAAAAGATGACAGAAGCCAACAAGCTGTTTGGCTTCTCATTACTTCAGTCCTATCCATCTAGATTGTGAATATTCATTTCATCTTTTCTCGTCTCCCCATTTTGTATGTACTCAGACTTTCTTCTACATTGTGACACTTCTCTTCTCACTATGTTTTTTCTTATTTACAAGATAAACGGTCCGTATGGTCACAAAGCATCCTTGCATGTGTGATGGGAATGCTATGGTAGAAGCCCTTGCACAGAGGAGCAGTAAGTGAGGTGGTACAGAGCACTAACTTCTCAGGAATGGACATAATATAAAGAAATTCCCATCAATCTTGACACAAGCAAGTCCATAAATATCACTCTCAATTGTACTTTAAGAAAAATGGGACAGGGGCACTTCACTGGCTTAGTTGATTGACTCTTGTTTTTGGCTCAGGTCATGATCTCACTGTTCATGGGTTAGAGCCCAGCATCAGGCTTTGTGCTGACAGTGCAGAGCTTGCTTGGGATTCTCTGTCTGTCTGCCTCTCTCTCTCTCTCTCTGCTTCTCCCCCTCTGTCTCTCTTAAAACAAATAATAAACTTAAAAAAAAAAGAAAAATGGGACAAAACCCTAGAAATTTAAAACTCCCTCTTTAAAATTAGGGAAAATATTTCCCTTCCCTTCTTTTTCTTTGGGCATTTAATTTAGAAAATTTGTCACTGCTTTGGGGAGAGGGGAAAGTGGGTGATGGGCATTGAGGAAGGCACTTGTTGGGATGAGCACTGGGTGTTGTATGTAAGCCAACTTGACAATAAATTATATTAAAAAAAAGAGTGGAAAAAAAAAGAAAATTTGTCATTGCAAAGGGGTTCTTCCTTCTTTGAAATGTATGTAAATTCCTTTGAAAACTAGATAGGTCTGTATGACCCAAGCATATCTTTTTTTGAGGACATGGGAGCCATCTCTTTGAAAGGTAAGCATCAAAAAGTATAGAACCTCTATCTTCCAGTTTGTGGGAGGGTAGGAATCTAACTCTGGTGTTCGTGGTTGCAAAACTACCTGTCATAAAGATATGAGAAGTTTAATTTTTGTCTGGATAAAGCCAACTGCCAATTAGTTAACACAGATGGTCACCCCAATTACAGATGACTTTATGATGAACTACGCATGACAAATGATGCTTTCAAGTCCTCTTACTTGAGGATTAGCTATTATCTATCTTGAGAACATGCATAGAATGGGTTATGTCTGCTTTGCTATATTAAAGGGTGAGATTTCTTTCTGTTTTTGTGAACTCTTAGCAGATTATCTGTGATGTGCATCACATTCTGGGTGTTCATTTAATAAGAAAAGTGTTTTCCTTCTTTACAACTATGTGGAAAAGATTTCTGGGTTGGGAAAAGATTTTTTTTTTAAACTACATTAACAACAGTGTAAAAGGAGGGTACCATTCCCACACTAAAGGTGTTTTACTTTTTGATTTATTTAAAAGTAGGACTTTAGACACATTTCAATTTCTTTTATGATCCTTCCATGTAGCCTTGGGGAAAAGGAAATATATCCTGGAATTTTGAACTTAATATGTAGATTGAGAAGGCAGATGAGACATGAGCCCTTGGTGGGCAAACAAAGCAAATAAATAACCCTTTGAAATGAAAAACAACCAATTTCAATTATCTTAGGTTGGAAGCTCAGGGACCCAAATTCTCTACCAAGGGCCATCCTCAAATAAAAGGTCACTAGATCTAAAGATAATGACCAAAAAATAAAATGATGAAAACATATGAAATCAGCACTGACAGTGAAGACATTCCATCTTGTGAACAAGAAAAACACTGTCTTTTGGAAGATAAAATCCAGAGAGCACCTTCCTCCCAGGCAGAGAGCACTTCTGCAGTGACCCAACAATGAGAGGTGACCACCATCCTCCTACGCTTTGTGGGGACCAGTGGTGCTTCTGCTGGTGCTCTAACTTTAATACCCCATTATGCAAAGCAAGAAGAGCACAAACATAGTAAGACACAAAGAGCATATAGCATAAAAGGCCATAACTCTTGTGTCCTGGTAAGGAGGCTTGGGTTCAACAGAAAATCCTGTCTTCACAAATGAAAGAAAGCAACTATTTCAGGACCCGTTGTAGCTTCTAAAGTACAGTAAATTGCAGCTAGAAGAAAAGAGTTGCATTTCTTCATTTGTACCTGCTAGCTGTGAGGAAGAGGTGAAATGTCAGCCCCTTCTATCCCATGCTAGGTTTCCCATTCCTTTTCCATTTCTCCCCATCCTAGAGGAGTGTTAAGTAACAGATCGAGGCACCTGAGTGAAAAGTTGGAAACAACAAAGCATTGTCTTTTTCTTCTGGTCCTTGGGGCTGCGTAAGTAAACTAAGTAGTCAGCCCCTCTTGCTTTCTGTCTCCTCCTCACATGCAGCTAATACGGGTGATGTGAATCCAGGCTGCTCTGTAAATCTAGCCATCTTGGAACATCACTGTTTTTGACTTTCATGCAATTTGTCGAAGGATGGTAAACTGCCTTGGGAGAAGCAGAAAAAAAGTCTGTGTTGTTATTGACAGACTTCATGAGGAAAGTACCATTAATTGAAAAATATTTCATGTGCATGAGTGTGTATGTGTGTGTTTATTGTATAACTAGTTCTGAGGGTAGTATCTACCAAGCTGTTTAGATACTTTCATATGTGATAAGTTTTTCTGAGAAGGGAGAGTTATGGAAAAAGTTTCTTATCACAAATTGGAGTACTTGCTTTTAATAGATGGTTACATAAATTATCATGCATCCCTTTTCTCTTTGACTGCCAGGAATCCCATAACTAAGTTCGATGCTCACTTGTAATACCTTATTATTGCATAAGTTTTCTAAGTATAATTTGCTTGATCCTATCTGCCACACCCCACCCAATTCCCACCTAAGTCTTGATTCTTATTATTAACCTCTTTTTAAAATTGGTTGCATGATTTTGCTTCCTTTGATTTTATCATAAGTTATCTGAAATCAAACAAATAGAATCATAGTCTTTCAAAAAGCCTTAGTTATGGATTCTCTAAGGAATTATACCATCTAGTCTCCCTTTACAGTTACTGTGTTCTTCCCATGGGCAAGAAGGTATTTATTCATGGATATTTATGCATTAAAAAATAACAAAAACACTGCAAACAGGCCATTCCTTCACCTAGCAGAAAACAGCCTGTAGCAGAACTATTTTAATGGGCATTATGCCCGTATTTCTATAACTGTTTTAAATTAAAAGGTTTATAACTTACATTTGTTTAATATTGAAATATGAGGGACATACTATAAATTAGCATAATCTTTTTCTCCCCCCAAAAGTATCTTTTTAGGCGGTTATAGAAACTGTTAACCTATTTAGCTGACTGTATGGATTTTAGCAACATCATCATAGCTCAAGGCTCCTTTAAAATAACTTCTTAAAATAATTGATCATAGACCTTTCTCTTTGAATAATCATAATAATGAGAATCACTAAAATTTGTAGAGCATCTATAACACTTCCAGTCCTTAAATATGTCATCGTTCAGGAAACTCTTATTCCTCCTTCAAGCAGATAAAGAAGCAAATGAAGAAGAGACGGAGTTCATGTCACTGAAATTGCTGAGCCAGTTTTAGGAGGCAGTCCTGTCTGACACCATTTCCACCAAACATACTCACGTAAAACATCTGCACAGTTTTAAGCCACCCACAAAGTGAGTACTGGGGACCTTTTCTGGTTCAACAGCATTTCATGTTCGCTTGAGAAGTGTGAATTGAAGAGAACTCACCTTCAATTACCCAGATATATATATATACTCAGCTTTGAGTTTTAGAAGTGGACTTTTTCTCTTGTGCATATCTGCGACCACACTTTTCCTTGCCAGTAATTTGATTGCCCAAGACTGAATCAGGAGCTAAAAGAGACTGCGATTGCTACATAGACCCAGAGACAACTTAATTTCAAGTTGAAGCTTGTAGGCATGTCAGTGCTGGGGCTTGTGTCCATTTTAAAAGGGCAAAGGCATCAGCACAGGGGGTGAGAGGAACAGTTCCCTGTCCTCCTCACATTCCATTTAAAAACCACAGAGTCCATTCCTAGATGGCTTTCCGCGTGGGCCCACCGGAGTAGGTAGGTGAAATGGAAGCCTTTACCAGTGCAAAGGGAGGCGCTGATACTGAAAGTATTAAGCTTCTGAAAATGTATGTGTATTATCCTTGATATTATAAAAGGAGACAGAAAATAAATAAAATAACCAATAGCTAACTGGTAAACATTCCTCAGCAAACAGAGCAAGTCAGTGAAGTGGAGATATCCAGGATGCTTTTCCTCCATATTGATTTTTTGCTATTTTGCATTAGGTGAAATTAGCCTCTATTGCTTTCATTTCATATGATTTCATTTCAAGGTCCTAGGGAACATTTTGGGTCACCTGAAGGTCCCTCTTCTCTATGTTGTGCCAGAGTGGCCATGAGGATGGTAACAGAACTCACGTAGGTCAAGTGGTAAACAAATCACCAGAGAGATTTTGCTGCAGAGTCACCTTACTTGGCCCAGACGCTGAAAGTGTTTTGGTCATTGAAAGTCCTATAATATAACCTGCATTCATGTTATCGCCATTAATTGTGGTGATCTTAAAATGGTAATACTATAGGTCATCCTAAGACAATCGTAAGGGAGCCTTAAAGTTACTTGCAGTGGCAATCTGGATGTCCATGGTTGTCTCTGTGAGGTGGGAAGGTTGCTAAGAAAGGCATCTGTATAATAACCACAAAGCCATATTTGGGAATGATACCTAGTAATATCCATGCAATGAATAGGATGACACTGTGTTTATGTGTCTCACTGCCTTGTGCTCCCTGTGACTGGGAGGGCTGCCTCTAGGTGAATGAAAACCTGTTCTTGGTCAGCTATGATAAGTAGTATCTTTGTTCTCTGGTTGTCAGTTTTACTCACATCAGAGAGGAAAGGTCTGTCTCCTTTACAAGCAGAAACAAAACCATCATACAATTATTCTCATTTAGCTATTATTTAGCATTAATTGGGACTTGGCATGCTGGGAAACTCACTTCCTGGGGGAGGATTTTATTGTAGAGCACCATAGATACTGTGTAATGTACATAGCACATTCGAAGCAGCAATTTATTAAAAGTCACAATATTTTCCCTAGAGAATGGATTTGCTATTCACCATTAGGACTAGGTCCAATATTTATGGAATGTTCACACATGATTAATTACGTTTCATTTACAAATAGCCTCTAATGGGAGACATTTTTATTACAAGTGCTATTTTAATGAATTGTCTATCTTTATGAATTCCTGTAGAAGACTGAAATAATTTCTTTTCCTTCCTTTCCCCAACCTTACCCCTGAGCCTGCTGGGGCTTCTCATGTCTTTCTTATGTCTTCTATCAGACTCATGTGATCATCCCCTCACTTGTCTAAGCTGGAAATCTTAGCCATATTTGTGACTCACTCATCCTTCCATCCCATTGCCAATTGCTCACCATATTCAAATGGCTCCTTGTTTTCTGTAGAATAAAAGCTGAATCTCCTTAATCTGATAAGCAGGCGTATTAAGATCCTGACAGCTTGAGCCCCATAGCATTCCAGTTATCCGTTCTTTGCCTTCACCAAGTAGACTATACTAGTTCTCACCATGAGATGCTCTTCTTTAATTAAGTGTCTATTCCCTGGTCACATTTTCTTTTGCCAGCATGCTCTCTTTTTCTTTGCCTATGAGTGAATGCCTGATTGCTCAGAAGTCAGATCAAACGTCACTCAGACTTCCTCCTCCCCTCCCCTTAGGCAGGATAAGTTACTCTCTCATTTGTTTTCTTATAGAACTGTATGTATACTTCATTTATGTTCCTTATTTGTGTGTACATTTAACTCATGAATACCACAGTAAATATTTTAAGGCTTTAGTATGTTTTTAAAATTTTTTGTGGCTTCCACATATACTGTGTTAATTCAGCACATGATAAATGCTTGGTGAAGGCTGTCTGGCTAAACTGAAAATCCTGTTAAAAGAAGTAACAAGGTTAAGGGCTTCTGGGTGGTTCAGTCGGTTAAGCGTCCAACTACAGCTCAGGTCATGATCTCATAGTTCTTGAGTTCGAGTCCCACATTGGGCTCTGTGCTGACAGCTCAGAGCCTGGAGCTTGCTTCGGATTCTGTGTCTCCTTCTCTCTCTGCCCCTCCCCAACTTGTGCTCTGTCTCTCTATGTCTCTCAATAAATAAATAAATGTAAAAAAATATAAAAAAGAAATAACAAGGTTATCCCTCAGTGTGTATTCCATGTAAATACTACTTTGCGGTTCATGACAGAGATGAAATGGATGCAGGTGAAGGAGAAAGTCTGATAGCAAATCATATACATCCCCAACAGGGTAAAGAGATCTGGAGACATAACAGTTTAGGGCATGACGGTAAATCAGAGGTTACCGAGAACCCGAAAAATAATTTATTTTTATTTAATTTTGCTTTCTCCTTGCCTTGTGGCCTTGGCATTTGCTATGTCATTTGCCTTGACAAGCAGTGACCACAGTGCCTAAACTATAGTAGACGCACAATAAATATGTCTTGTATGAATGAATGAACAAATAAACAAAGAAATGAAATTATTCCAGCTTTCTCATTTCATGGATAAGAGACCCAAAGTTACAAAGAACAGGAAAGCAGAAACAACCTCTTTTCAAGCTGCCACCATATGCCTTGCACTAAGATTAGGTGCTTTTGCCTCAACTATTCATTTTATCCTGTCAAGAAAATTCTACAAGTATTATGTGAGATAAAGAACCTGAAGCTCAAAATTTGTGCCCCATGATCACAGAGATTGGTTGTAACTCTGGTTTTTATACTGTGTAGTGTAGTCTTTCCTTTGCTACCTGCTGTCATGGTAATCATGGACAGTGTAAGTATTAGTTTTGCTGGGTAGGAATCTCTGCTTTTTATAATCTCTATGCTTAGATAGGGGCAGGTGACTAAATATGCGGAGCAGTGATCTGGCGGCAAGATCACTAGAATTGAAGGCTGAAAACCAGTGTTCAGTTCCTAATCTTGTTATCTTAGTTTGGGCGAGTCCTTTATTGTTTTGGAAACTTAGTTTTTTCATTTATAATACAAGGCTCATAATACAAACCTTGTGGACTTTTGTGGTGAACAGATAAATAGTGACTCTGAAAATACAGTGTGTCTACATAAAAAGGAGTTATTACTATTATTAAGCTTATGTAAGAATGAGAAAGTGTGTATAAAAGGGTGTTCTTAGACGTGCATCCCACTCTCTTTTGTTCCCTTTGTTACCTCTTTGTAATTTCAGTACAACCCAGCCTTCATTTGAGTAAACAGATGAAAACAGGATAAATAAGCATTTCTCCACCGATGTAATTTGTATACAATATATCAGATTAAATGAACTTCTGCTTTTGATTCTTTTCAATTCACAATTCAACGTAATTTAGTAATAGAGAAATAATAGTTAAAAAGACATCTGTTTCTTGTCACAAGCTTCTATTCTCATAAGAAAATCAAAACAGTCCAAGAACAGGGAAAATCAGAAAATCAACATCACTGCACAGTGGTAACTCTTTGATGAGAAAAAATTTAAAAAGCCACCGACAGTTTGTTTTGTTAATTATTAAAAATACGGCTTTTGAAATGTTCTACATTAGAGGCAGTTCTATACATACATTTAAAAATGAAGCTGATCACAAAAGAACTTGCATTTTTTAAGTTTTTTGTAAAGGTATCCTCTACCTTAAACAAGGTACAGAAAGTATCACTTCACTTTGGCTGGTGACTTCATTTTGGACCTTTAATACCAATATTGTCTTATGATCATTTATCAAATTTGTTAAGGCCTGTCCCTTTCCATTTTTATACAAATTTTTAAATTAAAATGAAGTAAATTCACATAGCTAAAATAATATGAGCAATTAAGACATATTTTCAATATCTGTTTTATGATTTTTAACGGTCATGCATTAGAGAGCCCTGGGGCATTAGCATGGATAAGACCTTGGCACTCATTTAATTCTGATCTTTTTTATTTCACAGCTTGGGAAATGAGGCTGTGAGTGGCTGAAAGAAGGAGATACGCTAGTTCTCAGAGAACCAAGATGAAAAAAACCAGCTCCAAGCTATCTTTTGAGTACTCTTCTTACTGTACTATGTTAGAATATAATCAATTTTGACAAGTAGAACTCAGTTCTCCTTTATCCAAATAATATCAGGTTAAAAAAGGGGGCCTTGCTCAACACTTACATTAGTTCTTTGGATGTGGATACTGATGGAATGAAGACACATATCTGGGAGACGACCAAATAAATTGGATGACAGGAGATCTCAATAGCTTGGAACAATTGGCCAAGTCTAACAAAAGGGGATTTAACAGAAATGCAAAATTGGCACTTAACAGTACAAAAACCAGTGGCAAAAGTTCATGAAGTGGGACATATGGCTTAGCAACAGAACATTTTTTTTTTTCGAAAGTCGCTATTAAAAAAATTTTTTTTAATGTTTTTATTTATGTATGTATTTACTTAAAATTTTTTAATGTTTATTTATTTTTGAGAGAGAGACACAAACACAGAGGGTGAGTGGGGGAGAGCAGAGAGAGAGGGAGACATAGAATCTGAAGCAGGTTTCAGGCTCTGAGTTGTCAGCACTGAGTCTGACGCTGGGCTCAAACCCATAAACTGCGAGATTATGATCTGAGTTGAAGTCAGACACATAACCGACTGAGCCACGTAGATTCCCGTTTTTACTTATTTTTGAGAGAAAGAGAGACAGAGAGTGAGCTGGGGAGGGGTAGAGAGAGAGGGAGACACAGGCCTCAGGCTCTGAGCTGTCAGCACAGAGCCTGACGCAGGGCTCAAACTTGTGAACCCTGAGATCATGACCCAGGCCAAAGTCAGGAGTTCAACCAACTGAGCCACCCAGGCACCCCCAAAAGTGGCTATTTTTAAAGAACTAAAAGTTCTGTGAGCTTACTCTTGTCCTCTTATCCAAATGAACTGAATTTTACTTAACATGATAGACGTTTATACAGAACAAAAGAGAGGCTAAATACAGTTTAATTTTATCTATCGAGCATTGAGATTATAAATGTGGACACTGATAAACTGGGGCAACAAGAGGGGAAAGACTGGAATGTTAAATTGACTCAGATCCAAGTATATTAGGAAAGGTTAAAGGTATTAAGTAGGTCTCTTTGGAGAAGGGAAGGACTACATTAGTTGTTTTAGAGAAATAGGGGTGAAATGAGCATATACTTTGTGACAAAAGAGGCTAAATGATCAGGCGGAAAGAACTCAAGGTATGGCATCAGACAGCATGAGTCTGAATATTGGTGCCATCATTCTTACAAGTTGTGGGACTTAGGGAAAGTCCCCAAGAAAATGTGTATCAGGGTCTTGATCCGTAAGATAAGAGCAGCAGTATCTACAATGCAGGATGGTTACGAAAATTAAATTAAATCAAACTCCATGAAAAATACCTACAGTACATGGCATGCAGTAGTCACAAGGTATTGTCCTTTCCAGCACGTTGGCAGGTAAAGTCATGAAAGATTTTTATTAGATTTTATTTGAGGAATATCTTGTAGAGGGGTTGTTTTAGTGGAGATGGGAAGGTTAGGTGTACAGATTCCTGCCAATCCTGGGTGTCATATCTATATGTTGATTGTCAGCATTTTATTGTACTTTATGCCAGGAAGGATTGTTCTTTAAAACATTTGATTCCTTATAAGGTTATGTTGCTTTTTAAAGTTGCAAGAAGTTTCCACTACTATATATCATAAAATTGCTTACTTACCTATAAAGTGCAGAAAGGGGCCTCTTGTTTCCAGGTTTTGGTCTGTATGGTTTGGGTTCTCCTGCCATGTTGATATCTAAAAGCAAAAAATAATATAGCACTGATTAGGAAAAATTAATCCACTTGAGAAAAATAAATGATGAGATTTTTTTTCCTTTCGCCATTTGCCTATACAAATGTTATATGCTATTCATTTATTCAACAAATATTTGCTGAGCATCTACTTTAGGCCAGGCACTGTTTGAGATATGTCATGTACCAAACAGGTTAGATTTATGCCTTTGTAAAACTAACCTTCTACTGGGAGGAGAAATAGATGGCAAACAACAACAACAGCAATGAAAACAAACAGAAAAATTCGTAACATATTAGAAAGCAATAAGTACTATGGAAAAAGACAATGTTGAATGAGGTAGAGAAATCAGGAATGCTTAGTAAAATGAATAAAGAATGAGATATCCTTCTTTTTTTGAATGTTTATCTATTTTGAGAGAGAGAGAGAGAGAGAGAGAGAGAGAGGAGAGAGAGAATCCCAAGCAGGTTTCATGCTGTCAGCATGGACCCCGACGTGGGGCTCAACCCCATGAACTGAGAGATCACAGCCTGAGCTGAAATCAAGCGTTGGACGCTTAATGCACTGAGCCACCCAGGTGCCCCCCAGATATCCTTCTCAACTGGGTTTTTGCCAGAAATGTCTCAGTTTGCATACACATTTGAATGGATCAGAGCTTTGTTCTTAAGAGGAATTAATTTAAATGATAATATCTTTCATCTATGTAGAAAAGGCGTGTAGAAGAGTGGAACTCTAGAGGATACCAGGCTTACTGAAGGAACAATACAACACACACACTCATAAACTAGAATGTGCAGTTATAGAGTTCCTGGGTAGTCAGAAGAAGAGAGTACAACTTTTGCCTTTGTGAACTAAAATCATGATAAAATCTCTGGGATAAGGCAATAAGATGCTTAAGTACCTGACAGAAGAGTATTTGCATACAACTGCCCAACCTCTGTCTTAAAGAAATGTGTGAAACAGTTAAGGGATTGGAAAGTTGGGTGACAAAGGTTTGGAAAATCACATAAAAACCAAGATTTAATAAAGTTAAAATTTCTAAATCATGATAAGAAGGAAAATCTATATCAAATATATCAAAATAATGTTTGGTTTTTTTGACATTATTTTGATAGAAAAAAAGGAGAATACTTCTCTTTCTTGTACAGTGGACTAAATACACTGGATTAGGGAGGAATGAGTGACCCGGCGGTGAAAACAACCAAAATTTCTAGATAAAATACAGCTGACCCTTCAACAACACTGGTGTGAACTGCACAGGTCCATTTATATGCAGATTTTTTTCAATAAATACAGTACAGTACTGTAAATGTATTTTCTCTTCCTTATGATTTTCTTAACATTCTCTTTTCTCTAGCTTACTTCTATTGTAAGAATACAGTAACAAGAATACATGAAACATACAATATATGTATTTATTGTTTATGTTATTGGTAAGGTTTCCAGTCAACAGTAGACTATTAGTAGTTGAGTTCTAGGGGGAGTCAAACATTATGTGTAAATTTTTGACTGCACAGGGGCTCAGTACCCCTACTCCCATGTTGTTCAAGAGTCAACTGTATAATATATCTCTTTTTTAAAAAATACAACATTGAGGGGCGCCTGGTTGGCTCAGTCGGTTAAGCATCTGACTTCGGCTCAGGTCATGATTTCACCATTCGTGAGTTTGAACACCACCTCAGGCTCTGTGCTGACAGCTCGGAGACTGGAGCCTGCTTCAGATTCTGTGTCTCCCTTTCTCTCTGCCCCTCCCCTGCTCATCCTTTGTCTCTGTCTCTCAAAAACGAATAAATGTTAAAAAAAAAAAACTTTTTTAAAAAGTACAACACTGAGCTAGTAAAAAAGTAAGGAGTTCATAGAAGCCTATGTCTGAGTCAAAGCAGGAAAGGAACTCAGATGGAATTGGAAGACTGGCTCTGGCTTAGTCCTTGAAGACACTTACTGAAACCAGAACTTGAGCTTTAGCTTTTATGTCCTTGTGAATTAGAGGGGACAGGGGACAGTGCCCACATTAAAGGGTATGAACCATATAATTACTGAATTCAATACCCATATGGGTTAAAATCTTTAACTAAGAAAAAAAGGAAACTTCATCCTTCTTCCTAATAAGGAATATCTACAAAAAATTCTCTAGTAAATGTCATAGTTAATAGTGAAATATTGGCTACATGTTCTTTAACATCAAGGTATTTGAGTACTTAATTAGCTAATTTTTATATTATGTCTACACCCAACATGGGGCTCAAACTTATGACCCTGAGATCTAGAGTCGCATGCTCTTCCAACTGGGTCAGCCAGGTGCCCCTCATGTCAAGAAATTTAGAAGGGTATTCACTAGTACCAATTCCGGATTTCATAGTGCATGAAGTAAGACAGGAAAACAGTACCAGAAATGGGAAGGAAGAAATTAAACTGTCATAACTGTTGATAATAACTGGGTCCACATAAAAACTCCAAAATATCCATGGACTATTACAATTAATAAGAGAGTTTAATAAACTTCTTGGGTTCAATGCCAATATACACAATTCAAATTCATATCTCTACACAGAAATGCATGTTTTAAAAATATAATTCTAAAAGATATCATTTGCATAGTATAAAAGTAAAGTACCTAGGGATAAATGCATTATAAAATTTTAAAGTTGTTTATAAGGAAAATTATATACCTATATTGGAAGATTTTATGGTTACCTCACATAAATAGAGAAATTAGAAAACTTGATATTTAACAAACATTTCAATTCTCCTGAAGTTGATTTATTGATTCCATATAATGTCAATAATATCACCAAACATTCTTTTTATATCTGTGTGGAGTTGGTAAGTTAATTCTGAGATTTACATGACAGAGTAAAAGGTCAAAATAACCACTTGGAAAAAAACCCAAAGGTGGCAAACTTGCCTTATGCAGACTTATTTTAAGCTACAGTAATTAAGACTATAGTATTTGTACAAAGATAGAAAATGAAACATTGCAACAGAGTAGAAAACTCCCAAACTGAAACACGCATATATGAATGTCTGAATTATGACAGAAATAACATAGCTGATCCGGGATTAAAGATAGGCTTCTGAGGCTGTAACAACTGATTACATTACTGCGAGGATAAATATGAACTTGAACCTCTACCTTACACTGTACGGAAAAATAATTAATTACTATCAGATTAAAACCCTAAATGTGACAGGCAAAAATATATAACTTTTTTTATTAAATTTTTTTTTAAGTTTTATTTTTCGTATTTGAGAGAGAGAGAGCGAGAGAGCGCATCAGCAGGGGAGGAGCAGAGAGATGGAGACAGAATCTGAAGCAGGTTCCAGGCTCTGAGCTGGTAGCACAGAGCCCAATGTGGGGCTCGAATTCATGAGCAGTGAGATCATGACCTGAGCTGAAGTTGGAAGCCTAACCGACTGAGCCACCCAGGCGCCTTCCCCCCTCCAAAATATATAACTTTTAAGAAGAAATACAGTAAAATATCCTTATGAGATCAGAGTATGAAAGGATAATCCTAAACCAGACATAAAAAGCACTAGCCTTAAAATACAAGATTGATAAACTCTACTACATTACAGTAAAATAAAAAGAATTTCTGCTCAGCAAAAGGCACAAAAAGACAATGCAAAGAAAGGCCACAAACTAGATGAAGAAATCCTTGACAAAGTATTTGTTTCTGGAATATATAAAGACTCATTTATATGAGTCAAACCACCAAATAGAAAATTCGGCAAAGCTCTGGATGAATGAGCATTTCCGTTGTACTCAACTTTTAAATACAAGATTTAATTGTGTCTTCAGGCCAACATGGCTTATTTGGACGCCAAGGCTCAGGTACTCATGACTCAAGAGCTGTTGGCCTTGAAGGGACCATGTAAATAAGGCAAATGACACCGTCACTGTAAAATCTGTGGTCAATGATGGAGAGACATCCTGAGGTTTTCTTCTCTAATTGTCACACATTGTGTGAGTTTCCCATAGGTAGGACTAGAAGAAAAATGACCGAGATTCAATTTTCTGCCATTCTTATAAAGATAGGGGCTTTGGAGTAAAATACCGAGGTACAGAAAATAAAGTGTTATTTCTTAAATTCCCAAATTTAGAAAGAGTCATACCAAATACTAATATTTAGAAATCCCATATTGTCTTCAAGAAGGGATATGGGTTTAATCATTCTCAACAAATTTTTTTTGAGATCATCCAAAATATCCTAGTTAAATTCCTACTTGTTTTACAGAAGTATCTATAAAGTTACCTCTATATCAAGAAGGTGGATTCTATTATCTGAGTATTAGAATTATATTCTTGTAGAGAGAGTCAGTAAAATTAGGTAAGCACCATTAAAAGGAGGTCTCTTGAAGTGTTTATGTTTGGGTACAATATACATTATACTGTGTGGAAGAACTCCCCCAAACCGTTTCCAGGCATAGGGATGAAGCAGAAGGGAGTGAAAGCCTTACCCACGGTTAGGAGATGACTGGAGACAGGAGACCTCCACAAGGAGGGAGATGGGTATCTGCATTTTGTCCTATGACATTATAAGCCTACGTAAGGACCAACTAAGAACAGACCCCATATTTATTTTGAAGTTTCAATATTTCAAGTTAGCATGAAAAAAATAGGTGGAAAAAATAAAAACTTACTCTAAACTTATTCTTCTAGAATTAACCTCGGAATCAAACAAACTGAAAAATATCCTGTTGGGCTAATAACTATATCTTTTCACAGTAAACTGCTTAAAAACATATTAAATGTTCTAAAAAATTTAATCAGTTTTCCTTGCTTCTTTATATTGAAGCTAAATAAGTGATGTCAAAATACCATGACAGAAACAACTATAAAGTTAGAGAACTGGAAAAAGTCAATGAGATGAACCTATTCTGGTTTGAGGTAAATGAGATGAGGCAAATGGAGACAGGTACCGTTCCAAAGTGTCATTCTCAGAAATGATATTCAAAACATGTAAATGCATTTCTTTGACCGATTTTTGTTAGTGTGCGACAAAAGATGATGGTAACAGCATTCTATTAGGTCATGCTTTATGACTCTTGGAAAGATACCTCTACTTCAACACCCAAACACTGCGATCCCCATTTTATGTTATTACATTGCTCCAATGGCACAGACTACTGACTGCCTCCCTTTGACTTTGGACTTTTATCCTGCACGGTGTTATTTATCCAACAGGTGTTCAGTGGGTCTGTCTACTGGTTGATTAAATTCATACAGACCAGAAGGTATATCCTTGCACAGGTTGTAGTGTGTCTAGCCAAACACACTGTCAGCACATTTCCTAAAGTGACATTTATTTGAACTATGTTTTGGAAGATGTTAACAGGTATATTGCCAAACAAATAAATCATGGTAACATAAGTTTTGTAAAAATGCTATAATTTATCTCTCTCTTGGATATTTGTAATGCATATGAAAGGATAAGATTCTGGAAAAAAAAGAAACATTCAGTTATGTTTAACTCAAGTGTGTGTGTGTGTGTGTGTGTGTGCGTGCATGTGTGTATGAACACAGAGTATATTTTGGATGACACACGTGTAAACATTCAGCAAAACGGTGTCCTCCCAGAACACAGGTTTATGAAATACACTGAAATATTTAGAAAACATTTTACATTTATTTTTTTGCCACGTTTCAATTTGGAATATCCTCAGGTGAAAATTTATTTTAATCTTTTCAACTGCGTATATTTACACTACTACAATAAATAGGCCCTTGCTACTTACCTCTACCACTAGTGATCCCTGTTGGCATCTTCCATTTCTAGAGGAATTTAACATTGACATTAAAGTGATGCCTAACATATTCCTGGGGCACCTGGGTGAGTGTCTGACTTTGGCTCAGTTCATGATCTCACAGTTCATGAGTTTGCGCCCCATGTCGGGCTCTGTGCTGACAGCTCAGAGCCTAGAGCCTGCTTTTGATTCTGTGTCTCCCTCTCTCTCTGGTCCTACCCCACTCATGCTCTGTCTCTCTCTCAAAAAAAAAACCCATTAAAAAATGAAAGTGATGTATAACTCATAGTATAATAAAGGTATATACATCATCAATAACATTTTTTAGATGGAAAAAAATAAAAGAAATATTTTTTCTAAAAGAATTACCTATAAGTAATATAATCTTGAGATTTTTTGTTTTGTTTCCTTTCCCAGTTTAAATAAAAGTTTAAATAATTCAGCCATGGCATATAGACTGCTCGGAAAACTCATTCAGAGCCTTTTATTGTTCACATTTAAAAGATTTAGGGATTCATTACTATTCCATTGAATAAAAATTCAGGAGATAAAGAAAATAGTCTGTTATGTTTGACAAGTGAATGCATGAAACCATACATTACCCTAGTATAAGCACCCTATCATTTACGAGTGTTTTTGCATTTATTAGTTTAGATCCTCAAAAAAATCCTGTGAAATAAGCAGAGCAGGAGTCGTTATTCCCACATCATGTACATAGATGTTTGAGGTACCGAGAAATTAAATGGCATTCGTAATAATATCGTTAGCTCAGTTCACTACAACTGTCTCTCTTATTGAGCATGGCCCATGTGCCAGGCACCGACTGATACCTTGCCCCTGTCCCGAGAGAGATGACTGTCTGAGAGTCAGCGGCAGCCTTGAGCCAGAGCTGCACCAGACCCACAGTCTAGCACTTTCCCACTATCACATTGCTCTTAACCGGATTTTGGATGTCACATTTTCTATGCCACTTAATGCTGGTTTGGCTGTGGAAAGTAGCATATAAAGTAATATTCTCAGGAATTTTGGCATCATGGTACAGGATGTATGATGAAAAGAATGCTGTAGGGAGCAATGGGGGAACCATGATCCACCCAATTGATTGCTTGAGATTTCTTGGCCAGGTAGGTTCACAACCCTGTGGTTTGATGGACTGCCTGGAAGTGTTTTTACTCTAAGGAAAAAAAAATGCGCCAGACTTGCAAATGCAAGTACAGCCTACCTTGTGCTCTAAAACATGGACATTTGAAGCATTTTAAGCTGAAAGCTGAAAGTGGAGCCAATAGGGTCAAAAGTACCTGGGTTTCTAATCTTGTTTTTTTTTTTTTTTTCCCCTTCACGGAATCAAAGCTAGTTTTAACACTTGAGAAATGTCCTTAATAGTATGTTAAAATATACACTGTTGTGGGAATGAAACTGTAGTCTAATTTTACTGGGTAGTCACTGAATTGTGACCATTTTAATGAGCCTTTGGACCTGGTTTCATAAATTAGTTCTGACGCAGCACTATGGCATGCTGGCCTCTGGTTATTAGAATACTAATGCGCAGATTGCTGGTTGGCCAGATTCCCATTTGTTACCAGAAAATATTCTATGCTCCCAGGCTCTGCCTGCAAGGACAAATACAAGTGGAAACTTGGACTTATTACTAATTGCTTGGTAAGTCTGATCACCATATGTGACTTAGGCAGATTCAAACTGTGTTTTCCTCAATGAAAACTGAAGTGAAAGAAGTGGGCATGTAGAGTTGATGCCTTTTTTTACTTACTGTCTATTGTGTTCAATGGTTATATTAAGAAGAAAATGAAAATGCCACAAATCATTCATTTTCATTGATCAAATAGTCATCAAACCTGCAGGATGCGCCAAATATGGGGTACATGTGTATGAACGCTGTGTTCTCTAGGATATCACAGAGAGAGAGACAAGCCAGCAGCTAACTACAGCAAATACGATAAACACCACAATAAAGAAGAATACTGTGTGCTTTGGGAACACGGTGCCCCACCTTCTATGGCTGAGAGTGCTCTTAAGGATCCATTCTTGGTGCATAAGGTGGTTTCCTTCAAAGACACCGGTTATAATGTTAGCTGTTTCGCTGACCCACATCAATCAGCAAACTCTTATGAAAGCCTCAGTTCTATCCATTAAGCTGTAGAGACCTGTTTCTGTTCTTTTGTTTGTTTTATTTTGCTTTTCTCATCCAAACTGCCACTGGCTACTCGTTAAAATACTTTTGATTTTCCTGAAGTGTAAGTGGCCATGAAATCTGAGGAAACTTTGTGGCATTGGTGCATATTTAATCAATGTCTAGTTTAATGTTATTTAGCAGAGAATACAAGCACATTTTCACATAGGTATGAAGCAATTTTTTTAATCAAATTTGAATTTACTTAATTCTTAAAACTTTTAACTTGCATCGTTTTGTCTCTATCACTTTATCTCTTATATTACCTTGAGTAAATTTTTTGAGGAAAGTTTTTCTATATTCTATGAATATCTCTAAAAATCTCTCCAAAGGTAAAAATGAAGGACTATATATGTTTTATTAAGAGACAAAGTCTCCAGAAACCAAATGAATCAAATCTAAAATGTGGACAATGTTCACCAGCAGCACCATGAATTTGTTTAGGACCTTGCGTAACAATTTTACAAACACACCTAATGACCTATTGGTATTAATAGTAGAGACAACTGTTGTGATAATAAGAACTACAAATACCTGGTAAAAAATAATCTTAGCCACATGTTCATTATCAGTTCATGGACTTAGCAGTATTAATTTCTTTGTATCCCAAGAGTTTATTTAGTTTCATACTTGAGGATAGAATGTTCCTTAAGGAAAGTAAAATTCAACCACAGGATCTGGATTAACAGTTTCCTTGAGAACACTCAGGTTTCCATCAGTGAAGTACAGCATATCTGAAGATTTGGGTATTGCTTCTCTCTGCTCCCTTCCTTTTGTAATCTTTCTCTTTTCATATATGTATAGATAAATTATTTTCTCAGGTCCTTTTTTGTGTTGACCTTGAATTCAGTGTCTAAAACACCAAAGCTACTGTGTTTAGAGTATTTTGTGATTCATAAATATAATGAAACACCAAAGCAAATGTTAGGTAGCTAAATGCATTTTATGTCGAGATTAGTATACAACTCTGATACTCCAAGTGTGGTTGGCAAACAGACAGCATCTGTATCCTGTAGGAACCTGTTTGAATTGCAGACTCCAGGATCTACCTCAGACCTAATGAACCAGACTGCATTTTAACAAGACAGCCAGGTAACTGCTGTGCACATTCAAGTTTGAGAAGCAATGGAATATAACATATTTAGCTTAAATCCCTTCCTTTAATTATTGAGGGCTTTACTTTTTTTAAAACTGTTTTGAAAAGAAGGTATTAAGAATTTGGAGCAGACAGCACCACTCATCATCAGGAAATGCAAATCAAAATGAGATATTACCTCACATCTGTCAGAATGGCTAAAATCAAAAATACAATAAACAACAAGTGTTGGTGAGGGTGGGGAAAAAAGGAACCCCTGTACACTGTCGGTGGGAATGCAAACTGGTACAGTCACTGTGGAAGAAAGTATGGGGGTTTCTCAAAAAATTAATAATAAAACTACCTTATGATCCAGTAATTCTACTGCTGGATATTTAGCTAAAGAACACAAAAACACTAATTCGAAAGGATATATGCACCCCCGTGTTTACTGCAGCATTATTTACAATAACTAAATTGGGGAAGCAGCCCAAGTGCTCACTGGCAGATGAGTGGATAAAGAAGAGGTGGTGTATAGATGCAATGGAGTATCACTCAGCTATAAAAAAGAATGAAATCTTGCCATTTGCAATAACATGGATGGATCTAGAGAGTATAACGCTAAGTGAAACAAGCCAGCTAGAGAAAAACAAATACCATATGATTTCATTCATATACGGAATTTAAGAAACAAAACAAACAAATGAAGAATAAAAGAGACAAATCAAAAAACAGATTCTTAACTATAGAGAAGAATCTGATGGTCGCCAGAGGGGAGATGGGTGGGGAATTGGTTGAAATAGGTGAAGGGGATTAAGGGTACACTTATCCTGATGGAATCGCTATATTGTACACCTGAAATTAATATAACATTGTAGGTTAACTACGCTGAAATTAAATTTAAAAAATTGTGAGTGGAAAAAATTAAGTATTGGGGTGTCTGGGTGGCTCAGTTGGTTAAGTGTCCGACTTCAGCTCAGGTCATGGTCTCACGATTCGTGAGTTCAAGCCCCGCGTTGGACTCTGTGCTGGCAGCTGAGAGCCTGGAGCCTGCTTCAGATTCTGTGTCTCCTTCTCTTTCTGCCCCACCCCCGCTTGTGCTCTGTCTCTCTCTGACTCTCAAAAGTGAATAAACGTTAAAAAAAAAAAACTTTAAAAAAAGAAAGAAAAAAAATTAAGCATTTAGGGAAGAAGCTTGAAAAATGCTTTTCTAAAGGCTTAGAATGGACGAATGGTATCTCAGTGTCATTTCTGATGATGATAATAGTTCCCAGCATTTGTATATCATTTAACATTTGATCACATTTTCACATACCTTAAAATTTTTTCACAATAAACTTGTGATGTGGGTCTTATTGCGGATTCCCATTTATACAAATTGAAGTTGAGAAAGTGTAAGTTCTTTGCATAAGACAGCATAGCTAATAGATAGTGGTGCCAAGATTCTGACTTCAGGTTCCCACTCAAAATATGCATCATGTTTTATAGATGAAGTTTGACTTTTCAATTAAAAACAAGGCTATCACTTTTGGCAATCCTTATAAAATTCAATGGCAAATTACTAAAATATTTCATAATTTCATTTATTAAAGAGATAAATTTTTCACAAAGTCTTCAGGAGCACATATAAAGTAGAAAACAATTAAGTTAAATCTTATTGCTAACATCCCATGAGAAAGTCAAACTTCAGAACTCCTTCCCTGAAAACTGAAGCCTGGAAGAGCCAGAAATCAAAGAAATACAAAGGACCTAACCTCCTTTACCAAAAGCAGGAGAGAGATTACCTGATATTTAGTAACAAAGCCAAACTAAAATAAAGACAAGAATGTGCAAGACTTAATCAGATCAAAATTCTTTTAGATATCGCAATGCAAAAATAGAGGATTTTTAAAAAATGTTTTATTTTTGAGACACAGTGCAAGCAGGAGAGGGGCAGAAGAAGAGGGAGACAAAGCATCCCATCAGTGCAGAGCCCAACCTCACAAACCATGAGATAATAACCTGCTTTGAAATCAACAGTTGGTTGCTTGCTTAACCGACTGAGCCACCCAGGCGCCCTCTGCCTCTATCATATCCTTTCCAGCCACATTGCCTCTCTTGCCCTTCACACCTCATATCCTACTACATTCCCTTACATTCTTCCCCTCCCACCATCCTGGTCTCCTGTTTCTCAGGCATTTCAGTTCTGTGCCTCTGCCTTTTGTGGCCTCCTTTCTCCCTAGATAATTCCATGGCTAATTCCCCTAATCCCATCAAATCTTTGCTCAAATGTCACCTTCTCACCTATTTAATGTGCAGCATTTCATTTCCTTAACACTTCTCACATTCACAATTCCTGTTACTTTGCTTGAATTTTTGTTTTCCAAAGGATTTATCACTTACTAATTTGTGATAAATCTATTTATGTATTATGCCGTTGTTTATTGCTAGATGATGCCCTTCTCCCCATGCTAAAATGTTGACTCCATGAAGCCAGGATCTTTGTTTTGTTCACAAATATATTCAAAGCACCTAGAATATTTGGCTAATAGATTGACCTAATAAGCGACTGCTGACTTAATGAATTAGTGAATGTTTTATCTGAACTTTCATGACGCAACATGGCTGTCAAAAGTAGAAATTGGAATCAAAAATAAGGTTATAGTTATGGTGACCATACAGGTTAGTATCTAAATGAGTCACTTTTGGGTGTCAATAGGGCATTAAAATTATTAAAATTATATTATTTTGAAAATTTACTTATTGATCAACAAACTGATTTATTATATCACTGGTTCTATAATGAGAGGTAATCAAAAATATTTTTTTAAATCCTTGATCTTCTATTACTTAAAAAATGTTTTTAACATAATTTATTGTCAAGTTAGCTAACGAATAGTTTATACAGTGTGATCTTGGTTTCGGGGGTAGATTCCCATGATTCATCACTTACATACAACACCCAGTGCTTGATTTTTTTAAATAAAGCAAAATTAAAACAAATTTAGGTTCACTATCTGAATATTAAACATAATATAAACTGAATAATTTTTCATGGTGCTTTGATCAGTTTATACTGTGTCATATTTTTCTGTAAAATGTATTTTCAATCATCTTATTTTAAATTTTTCATAAAATTTCACAAGTCTTCTTCAAAGGTGCATTTTATCATTAAGTTTATTCAAATTATTCCACTTTGTAAATATAATAATTTTAATTGAGAAAATGCTTCTATAGGTGGTCAGGAAGATAAGTGGAAAATATTCTTAATTCTATTTTTATGCTGATATGAGTAACTTTATGAGCCCAAATATTTTTATAGGTACTGTCTTTTTTTACTTCCATTTACAGATGACTTTTCTTGACACATTTTTATAAGATAAAAATTGTCAGAAATGTCTTAATATTCTTTTGAATGTCTCAGCAAAGGTAGATGCCATACAACCATGGGTATTCTCAATGTCATTTCATTTTTGTATAAAATAAAACTACCTAATTATAAATAGGACTTCATAAAAGGTAAAAAGACTTTTCCCTCAAGTTGCGATGTTTCAAAGAATTTTAACAGAAAAATTAAAATTAAATCTTGTATATCTCTAGAGCTGTCACTGTAATTTATTTACACCATTCATTGTTTCTGTAAGAATTAATTTGTCCCTTCATTTATGAGATTTGCTTTTAATAATCAAAATTCTTTATTAACTTCCAAATTTGAATCTTGCTGAACATTTTGATTAGAGATTTCCAACTAATTTTGAAAAAAATGTAAGAAAATTTAGAGTATTTACAAAGTAGTTCCTCAAAGGCTCAAACATCTGAAATTCAATCAATGAGAGGTAGCAGATAGAGATTTTGTAATAATATGCCAATATTCTTAGTTCAAAATAAGATTTATCACCAACATTTTTGTAGTTCTGACTGTATAAACATAAAAATATTTATAAAATGTGATACTTACAGGTCAGTCTGTATAAACCAGTAGAATATCATAGCTTGTTTGACGCAATTATGAATTATTTATATACAATAACCAATTCCAAGTACATTTCTGCTCCACAGCTTTCATAATTTACTAAGAACGTTATTTTTCCTACCATGTTGTGTTCTACTCAAATTTGTTTCATATTATTACTGAAAAAATCACATAATTTTATTTTCAATGTTGAATTTTTAAATTTACATTTACAATACCATTCACAAATAATGTCATCAATTTATAGGTTTCATTTAACAGTCAACAATAAGGGTTTTAATTCTAAAATAAACATTTAAAGACACCAGTAAATTAGCTTATGGCCTATTAAAATTTATGAAAAAGTAATTAATCATTGTTATTAAAAGGCTTTTGGAATAATTATTATGGCTAGAAATTGCCCATAAGTTGGGAAGCCAGTACAATGTGACTTTCAAAAAGAATTTTGAAAGAAGTTTCAAAATTTTTGAAAGTAGTTTCTTTCTGAAATTTTTATTTATTTTTTATTGAGATATAATTAACATATAGCATTATATTAGTTACAGATGTACACCATGTTGATTTAATATATGCATATATTATAAAATGATCATGACAATAGGTCTAGTTAACATCTGTCACCACACATTTTTATAATTATTTTCTTGAGATGAGAATTTCTAAGATTTATTCTCTTAGCAACTTTTAAATATAAAATACAGTACTATTATTTCTAATTGTCAAGCTGTACATTTACATCTTCATGACTTATTTATTTTATAATTAGAAGTTTGTACTTTTGACCACTTTGGTTCAATTCACTCACCCTGTATGCCATCCTGTTTCTGGCAACCAACCATCAATCTGTTTTCTGTACCTATGAGCTTGGTTGTTGAGTTGTGTTTTTTGTTTGGTTGTTTGTTTGTGTTTTTAGATCCTACATATATGTGGTATCATATAGTATTTGTCATTTCCTGTCTGACTTATTTCACTAAGTATAATGGCCTCAAGTTCCATCCATGTTATTAACAAATAGCAGGATTTCCTTCCTTTTTGTTTTTAATTTTATTTTAGAGACAGAGAGAGAGACAACATGAGTGGGGGAGTGGGGCAGAAGGAGAGAGAGAGAAAGAAAGAGACAGAGAGAGAGAGAGAGAGAGAGAGAGAGAGAGAGAGAGAATCTTTAAGTAGGCTCCACACTCAGGGCAGAGCCCTAAGCAACACTCTAGTCCCTGAACCATGAGATCATGACCTAAGCCAAAGTCAAGAGTCAGATACCTGACAAAGCCACCCAGGTGCCCCTTGATTTTTATCTCAAAAGAAATTCTTGATGTCTGAGTTAGACACCTGGCTCAGGGGCTCAGAGGTACAAATCACTTGTGGAGGGTCTAGAATATAATTTTAGAGACCTATTGCTTATTGGTGATTTATGAGCATTAAAAGAAAATATTAATATCACAGATATGTAGTGGCATTTAGTTAAAATATACTAGATTTTTCCTGAAGTACAAATTTCTGAACTATAAGCTAATCTGCACAATATCTATGCAATATCAAAACTGCTTTATCCGTTTTACAGAGAGTAAAACTTTAGGCAAGAGATATGAATAACTTGCATAAGGCCATGCGGCTAGTATTCTGGCAGAACTCACGTTCAAACTAGATTCTTTGTGACTCCAGAGGTACCTTCCTCAAACTACTCCAACTACCCAATTACCTTTTCCTGCTTCAAGGGTAGAAAATTTATCCTATTGCTCTTGGCAACCAGAAATGCCTAAGAAAAAGAAAGATAGAGATGTTTATCTCCATTGCATATTGAATGACTACTGCAGGCAGTTTGCCACTTGGGTTAGTGCTTATTAGCTTTTGATGAATATTCTGAAGAGATAGGATCTTGAATGTGTTGTATTTGGGGAAAAGGCAGATCCTAGGAGCATTATTTAATAGTGATTGATTACTAAGGTAGTTTAGAAAATATGTCTACACATTTCCTTCATACATGTAGGAAGCAGAATAATAGTCCCCCAAAGACACACAGAGCCTAATTCCCAGAACCTGTGCATATATTACGTTACATGACAAGATAAAATAAAGTGATTTTAAAATAGGGAGATTATCCAAGGTTATCCAGGTGGGCCCAGTGTAATCACAGTGGTCTTTAAATTCAGAAGTGGTAGGAAGAAGAGAAGGTCAGAGTGACACAATGTGAGAAGGACTCAGTTCACCAGTGTTGACTTCAGAGTTGGAAGAAGGGAGCCATAGGAAAAGGCACGTGGGGAAGCCTTTAAAAGCTAGGCAGGACAAGGGAACAGATTCTCCCCAAGTGTCCTCAGAAAGGAACACTGCCCAACTGACTCCTTTACTTTTACCGAGAGAGACCTATGTTGGACTTCTGAACTACAGAACTCTAAGATACTAAATTTGTATTGTTTTAATCCACTAAGTTTATGGTAATTTGTTACAACAGCAATAGAAAACTAACACAACACCCTCTCCTTCAAGAAGTAGAATGCGATACACCTCTGCTTGAGTGTGGGCTGGACTTGCTTCTAATCAATAGAATGTGTGACTCCCTTCTAAAGAACAGAACGTGGCAGAAAATGGTGTATCATTTTCTAGCTTAGGTTACAAAAAGACTATCTTCCACTTCGGGTACACCCTCCCTTTCTCTGGGACTTCTTCCTCATTCCGAAGGACCTGGGTGCCATGTCATCAGGCACCCTGTGGAGAGGCCACATAGTAGAAGAGCCAAGCCCTGCCAACAATCACATTGGTGAACTTGGAAGAGTATCCTTACCCAGTCAAACCTTTAGGCAGTTGTAGCCCTAACTGCAACTTGATAAGAGCCTTGTGTGAGACTCTAACCCAGAATCACCCAGGGAAGCTATGCTAAGATTTCCTGACCCACAGAAAGGGCACAATAATAAATGTTTGTTATTTTAGGCTATGAAGCTTTGGGAACTTGTTATCGGGTCATAGATAACTAATATAATTACTCTAAAGTTTGTATTTACCTATCAAAAGTGAAGAAATAAATAGAAAAGAAAAAAATGCTAATTAGATGAGTATCGCTCTTTCGATAAAGAAACTCTCATGTGAATGCACATATTTCATTGGAAAGTTGTGAGAAAGTCATCCAATGCTTTTAGCATAACAATGTACACACATAAAATCTGGCATTTCTATAAATATAATTTAGTCAACTTTTATTCAGATTATAAATCAAATTAAAACCTCAACGTTGAGAATGAAATTTCTCAAAACATTTTATTAAGAATACATCCATCCACTTTTACACATATTTTAGTGGATTAGAGCTGTCAAAACTACTCAGACCAACAAAGGCAATTAACCTCTAATTTTTTTCCTCTGTTCTTTCTTCTGTTTTGTTTTTCGCTGATCTATTAGTCTATACCTAATGGAACAAAGCAGGCCATAATTAATGGGCTTTCTTACTTTGCTATATAGAAATATTCTCTAGACTGCAATTTACAAAGTTCAATAACTTCCAACTGAATATATGCATGTGTGTATGTGTGTACACGCACATATATATCCATTAAACAAAGAAAATAACAATTTACTTTGTGATGCTTTTATGTTGAATTTCAGATAGAATATTATTATTAAAATGGAGCTTTTTTTTTCCTTTATGAGTGTAATTTGTCTTAGCTAGCCAAATATATATACTAGCCAGGCTAACCTTACTCCATGACAAGTAGCCAGGTTGTCTTCCCATCCTCTTTAAATTTTGCTAACATTCGGATAACAAATTCTGTACTCACAGCGTCTTTTTTTTTTTAATTTAAAAAAAAAATTTTTTTTTCAACGTTTATTTCTTTTTGGGACAGAGAGAGACAGAGCATGAACGGGGGAGGGGCAGAGAGAGAGGGAGACACAGAATTGGAAACAGGCTCCAGAGCCTGACACGGGGCTCGAACTCCGGGACCGCGAGATCGTGACCTGGCTGAAGTCGGACGCTTAACCGACTGCGCCACCCAGGCGCCCCTCACAGTGTCTTTTAAATGGAAGTGTTGGTTAATCAAATCCATTGCTCTTGCACTGCTAAAATATAATTCCCCATATCCAGCTTAAATATCGACTAGTGTATAAATCATTTCCATGTATGAATATAAAAGAGATACACAAACTGCACACTGGAGATTTTTTTTTTCCAGGAGGCTGAATGAATTTCCTTACTTAAATGTTACAGTAGGGAAAATAGTACTTTTAAATAAATCAGTGTCTGTTTTTATTTTCTCTGTGAAATCAGAACTAGTTTTACCTTCTTGAAACTAATTCCTAAGGAAATGTCTAGTGGATAGAGATTATGTGCTTTTATTTTGTGATGGCCTCCATTGCTCCAGTAATATTTTATACCACACCTGATCTGAGTTTAATTACCAGTGTATCATCCAAGAATTATGTTATCAAAATTATTTCCAAATTTTATTCTTATTCAGCAATCACAGATTAGGTCTATATTTCTACCTAAAGGATATAAAAGCCCTTTCCTCCTTAATTTAAATTCTCGTTAGTGTGTCAAGACATATATCATCACTGCTTAATTAAAAGGGGATGAGATACAGCATCACTGGAAATTTCAAATAAGAATGGTTGAGTTCAAAAACAAATGAGCAAAGGAAAAAAAAAAAAGAAAGAAAGTGAGAGAGGGAAGCAAACCAAAAGGCAGTCTCTTAACTATGGAGAACAAACCGATGGTCACCAGAAAGGAGGTGAGTGGGGGATAGGCTACATAGGTGATGGAGATTAAGCACAGCACTTGTGGTGAGCACTGGGTGTTGTTTATAAGTGTCGAATCACCACCATATTGTATGCCAGAAATTAATATTACACTGTATGTTAACTAACTGAATTTAAATAAAAACTTAAAAAATATAGAATGTTTGAGTTCATACTCATGGTCCCTAAATCAAGTGAAAAATTGGTAAAGAAGAAAAGTAATTTTTGTACATTTTAAAAAGAGAACAATAATTGTGATTTCATTCAGAGTTATCAAAATGTTCTTCCATTATGTAAAGGAAAATGTGCTCGTCTACAAATCCATTAGTTCTGCTAATGAAAAAATAGAAGAGCCTTTTAAAATATATCTACTCAAATGTCTTGGCCTCATATGTGAAGCTTATTAGATAATAGATCACAAGAAAGCATCATCAGCAATATGAATATTAAAATATGAATATAATTAATTATGCACAACTACTTCTTTCCTCAGATTGGGGCCCTAGGATTAGCAGGTGACACCGTATAAATTATTATATTAATAGTCCAGTTGTTGGGAGGCTAGACATGTGTTACTAGTGAGCTCCTAAAATGTACACATAAATATAACGGCATTACACCATCAATATTTATTAAGAAAGTGACAATTCTAATGCTGGCAAGGCAAACATTTCTTAATTATGGGTGTGGTTTGTAACTAGGATTTCACTCTCATCAGAATGTTTTAAGCATGTTTTAGCTTCTATGGGAAAGGGTAGGGGACTGCCACTGAGGGGCTGTTATGTGCGTTACAGGATTCTACTGAATTAGTCCCCATAATTGTATGTACTGACCTCATCTTTTCCTTTCATTTTGAGAGCCGCTTATCAATAAATTGTACCTCCTTACCTAAAATCCCTCTTCTTTGCTTTACTCTGTTTCTTTTCTACTTAGAAAAAAATAAGAGGCACTTGAAAACATTTTATAACGTCATATTTCAAATATTCCTATTGTCTTTTGGGGGGGTAGATTGTGGAAGCTTCAGGGGTAATAAAATCCATGGTATATTAGTCCAGATAATGTATATTCCTGATTCTTTATGGGTATACTACTGATCTCAAAAATTCAGAAAAATGTAGGTTGCCTCTATTTGTTTATCGCAACAAATCATAACACATTTTCTGTAAACCTTTTTGGAAAAGCCCAACTTAACCACAGCTCACATGATTTAGAACTCTGTCTTCAATACTTTTAGCTTAATGGCATTGTCAAATGTCAAGAACATTCAGTAAGAGGCTTTTTTTTTTTACAATATGCTATATTTTACCTTTTTTTATAATAGCTGTCAAGTCATAAAACATTTGCAGTGAAGAATGATTAAACTAAGTGGATTACAAATTCAGTCACAATATTGTAGAACTAGAATCTTCTTGGATTTCTACTGTGGCCACACAGTTCTATTATTACCTTTGTAATAATATTTACAACACTTGTGGTTCAATATTATAAAACAACATAAGACTGGCAGATTACTTTTCATATCTTACAGAGGCAATTTTATATAGACACAATACTCATACACTCATACTCTAATTCAACCGTGTTGCAAAATCTACCAGTTCGGTAGAAACAATTGTTTGCCAATTCTATCAAGAAAATATTTAAACATTTTAGTTTGACGTCACAAGACTGAACTGAAGTCCAGTTTATTTATGGTTATGGCATTTGTTAGACATGTGTACACAGTGATGGACTAAATATAAAGGAGGGACATTTAAGATTTAAAGTCCTTGCTACATACAACAGTGTCCTCCACAACTTGAGAAGGTGCTTCTGTTGACAGCATGTTATTCATGTGTGTACTTGGGACAGAAAAGACTGATATGGGGTCAACGATGATTTTCAGATATGTCTATAAAAAATACTGTTACTTGTTTTGAGAGACACAGCATTTGTTCATAGGAGATATGGTTGCTTCTTTATTTGTTGGGCCACACCAATATTTTATTCTGATCCATTCTCTGGTAACTTTATAGCATACTTATGTAGTTCTGCCATGTTCCAACAGCTCCTTCAAATTGCACATCTACCCTATGTCATCGTGACAATTAAACCTCAATGTCCCATGGTGCCTAAGCATCAATATATTCATAGCTGCTCTAGCACCAGGTTCTGGAGCTACGTGCCTGGGATCAAATTCTACCTCTAATACTCAATAGATTGGAAACTTGGAAAAATTACCTAACCTAATCCACCAAAAAAAAATGTACTACTTCATAGTGCTTTGGGGAGTAATTAAATGAATTAATACATATAAAACATTTGGAGAGAGCCTGGCATATAATGTAATCACTGATAGGCTGTTGTGGTTATTATTATTTTAAACCTTCCTCTCCTTCCTTCTCTTCCTCTTATTCTCCTTCTTGTCCTTCTCCTCCTTCTTGTTCTTACCATTATTGTCATCCACCTTTCTATGCTTACTGGCTGGTGCCATCTGTCTTCGTTACTCCTGATCTCTCTGTCCCTCATTCAATTAAAGAGGACTTGTCGGGATGGGAAGCGTTGACTTCTGGAGTTCATATTACTTGTGAATTATGTGCACTTTCCTTTCCTTTCATCATCACACTGAAAAGGGGGACAGATATACCTAATCGGAGAACATCTCTGAAGCCAAGGACAGGAGATCTTAAGAAAATCATTTTTTTTTAATGTTTACTTATTTATTTTGAGAAAAAGAGAGAGAGTGTGCAAGTGGGGCAGGGGCAGAGAGAGAGGGAGAGAATGAGAATCCTAAGCAGGCTCCATGCTCAGTGTGGAGCCTGATGCAGGGCTCAATCCCATGACCATGAGACCATGGCCTGAGCCAATATCAAGAGTCTGACACTCAAGTGACTGAGCCATCCTCAGAAAATCACTTATAAAGCATGAGGATTTTGACATGAAAGGAAGAATGGTATTCAGATTCACCATTGGATATCTAATTAATCACTAAGCTTGTTTGATTTTGCTGGGACTACCCGCAGAGGGGAAAGGAAACTGGGGAGAAGGTAGAGTGGGACAGTCAAGTAGAAAGGGGCAACAATCACCTATTCAAATACACAATTCAAATCCAGATTCTGCTTGGGCTCACCAACACATATGAGTTATCCATCATGAGTGGTTGGTATTTATTGATATAGGCTTGGGTAAAACTGCCTCAACATGGGGGCAAAAAGATGCATACATCAGAACATTATGGAGTGATTCTACTAATGGGGTATTAGACCAAAGACCTGGTCTCATCAGAAACCAAACTCTTTGTCAAGAGTGCCTGTTACCATACTTATCATAATCACATAAAATAGGCTAAAAAGAAGAATACTGTGGCCACAAAAGGACTAACACTTTTCTAAGGTCACATATGTAAGAAGACAATGTCTAGGGTCCTTTTGTCTCCTCTCCACATGAGTAAAGTAAGTGCAGGAAAGAAAGTGGGGACATCAAAGCAGGTGGATCACAGCCCCCCCCCCCCCCCCACCGGCTGGAATGGCTGGTTGACCATTTTCAACCGTGAGCACAAGGGCATCATTCTAGGGGTAACGTCATAGTAAAAAGGAAAGTGCCTCTGTCCCTACAAAGGCCACCACATCAGTCCTGGATAGATGTGTTCAGACTTCAACGTGTGAAAGTAATTTCTATCTTGTTAAAACCACTGCATTTTGTTATAGTTGCCTGATCTCTACCTAATATAGTATTGATAATGTATTTTTAAAAATAAGTCTTCTCAAACAAATTTTTAAAATGGGGGTCCCTGGGTGGCTCAGTCAGTTAAACATTTGACTCTTGATTTCGGCACAGGTCATGATCTCATGGTTCATGAGTTCAAGCCCCATATGGGGCTCTGTGCTGACAGTGCAGAGCCTACTTGGGATTCTCTGTTTCCACCTCTCTCTTCCCCTCCCTGCTCTCTCCCAAAGATAAATAAACAGTAAAAAAATTTAAAAATGAGTCTTCTCTTTAACTATTTAACCAACAGCTTATCTTAAGCATGTTGACTAAAAAGGCTTTTACTATATTGTAGATGCTATGTGATTATCTCCAAATGCCTTGTCTTTTCTAATTTATGTCCTGTGAATTTTTGCCTAAGTCAAAACTCAATTTCACTATCACTTCTTGTGGGCACTTTTCTCCTGACTTCCTGGTAAAGATCCTTTGTCTATGCTATTTGGCGTTACCTCTTTCATGCTGTATACAGCACAATACTTACTGTTAAGTTTGCCTAAGAGACTGTGCCTAAGAGTTTGTCAGCACATAGTAGGTGCTCCAAAATGGTGTGTAAAATAAATTAACACATGATTCAGAAGAAGGATAACAGATGCAGAATTGCATTTAAGGCAATGTGAGATGGCCACAAATCTACATTTGTTATAAGCACATGCATCAGACAGCAAGACCTGTTAAGAAACTATTAAAACAACATGTATGAAAAAGTAAAAAGGTTATAAACAATGGTGATGTCTAGGGTGAGAAACACTGCAAAAAGGTAATAATACTTACTTTTGTACAATTTCTATTATCAGTTACTGAAGAATTCTGTCTAGATTTCATTCTGCATTTCTTTGAACATTTGGCATATAATTTTTTTTTTAACTTCACTGCCTCACTTAACCAGTTATTAGACAATGGGGAGGTTAACTTATTGTGCAGTTCAATCCTCAGAGCATCCCTGCTACCATTACAGAGAATTATTTTTTCAGAAAGTAGCAAAAACAAAAATGATCAAGTTAATTGCAGAGAAGCAGATGTTAGGGCAACTGAGGATTGCCAAAGAAAGTAGAAAGAAGATGAAGGACGTAAAGGACAGAAAGGAAAACTGGGGGAAATGCCTGCTTATTGATATTTTGCCTTGGATCAAGACCTACGTCAAATCACAATCAATAGGGTAAATACTAACGTCTTGCGTTAAGAGCAATGTTTGGGGATTTTTGAATATGGTTACATACTTCGGTGGTATTAATCAACTATTAAACATTTGCATTCAAGCAGAAGCAGATTCCAGATTCTGATCACAGGATTAAACATTAGCATAGTTTGAAGTCAAGATGCAAAGACGATGTATTTGAAGTGATCCATTCATGTAGAATGCTAACACAAGAAAGAGATGTTTTCCTGTAAGCTACTTTTTTTTTTCCTGTAGTAGCTACTGGCTTCAAAAACTTTTGAGACAATATATTTCTCCCTTTGTTTTTTAAGTAACTCAAAGAATTTCAGATGTAGGAACATGGGTAGGATTATAATAGACCATCTTGACTCTAGAGATTTTTCAAAGAGTAAATAATAAAAGCCGGTTGGAACTAGATCTTCTCCCTTTTCATCTGAGCTGCTCTTCACCTGTCTTTCTCATTTTATATCCATATCACCCAACAACTATTCAAGCTCTACCATGATGACTGAAAAACCTCACATTTTATTTGACAATTAGGTAAACTGCACTTAACATTCCTACATCAGACCTACTGTTTTCACGTGTAAATAAACACTTGTGTTAATAAACGTCATTGCATTGTGGCCAAGGGTTAGGGGAAAAAAATGTATGAAAAGAATGCAGAATCCTTCCAGACAATAAGAAGATTAGATGAAAAGTCGGGTTACAGAGTTAGACCTTCCTACCCAATCAGCTAAAAAGAGTTTAAAGGGAATAAGACAAAATGAGAGAAAGTGATTCACTAAGTTGCAAAACTCATTCTCACCTGAAATATGTGCGCTTGGGTTTTATTTTTAACCAAGCATAGGGAATCCAACTTTGAGAAGAGTTTCAAGGTGTAACCTGGTTTAAACCTGAAAGAATGTAGGGTCCAAGGTTTCTTTTTGGTCTTAAATATGTGATGAAGAAATAAATGTTTATATCGTGATCTTAGACCGTGTCTCGATACGCTCAAAGCTTCACTAAAATTTCAGTTCTCTGTATTTTTTAATATTCATAGTTTTTCTACCTGATATAAAGTACTGTACCTATGCCAACTCAAATAGACAGTCATACGCTTGTGATAGCACTAGTATTTGTTCAAAAAATGTATTATTATGATGATTATTATTGTGTTATTTGAGTGACTTCCCGCATCCTATGAGAGGTGACTATTGCGTTTGGAGAGGATTCAAACTGTTATTGCAGATATGCAAGGGGAAAAAGAGCCAACTTTTAAATTTTGGTATCCAGAGTAAGATTTTTGGTATTGCAGCTAGAAAATAATCTTGAAAGTCTGGCTTTTGTTGAGAGATAAAAGGATTTTCTCTGTGCTTTTACTCTTTCTTACTAAATATTGAGACACCTTGCAGGCTCAATCTTAGGGTCTTCCATAGCCTGGAGTGGTGACTGCTTCCACTAATCTGCTTGAACTATGAGACTTGTTGCCTCTGGAAGAGGAATAACATGTATAAGAAGTCCAAGCCAAGAAAACACAGATGTGGAGACCATGTGCTTTTAGTTCGAAGACAGGGATAGAAGCAGGAGGTAGGCAATGAGATACGTACATCAGAAGTCCAATAACTGGTTGAAGAAGAAAACAAAATTACAGGGGTTTTGCCTAGTTTTGGTTTGCGATTCTGGAAGGAGAGGTCCCAGAAGATGCCTGGGAGGCAGAAATAAGAGATGCCTAATGTGAGGAAAATTCTGTGTGCCACCTAGCAAGTGGGAGCCTCGTGAAGAAAATTGGATAGTTGTAGAAAAATAAAGAAGCTCCATTTTCTTTGCACTAGTGAGCAGCAGACAGTAAATCTTGCAACTTACTTATAATATAATTCACATAATACAGTCAGTTCTCTTATAACACATATATGTTCTTAGAAACCACTGGACTATGCCACATTGCACAATAAAAACTACACGGTTTCTGGGAAATTTCAGGTTGATACACAGCACTCAAAAAATTCATCAGTGATACATTAAAAAAAGTATAAAACGGTAATAAAATAAAAAAATCATAATAAAAACGAAAGCACAGTTTTACACTTGCTGAACCATTAAGAAATCCATAAGCGTTACAGTAAACATGGCACTTTATCTTGAAAAAAGACATTTGCCTGTGCAAGTGGTCCTTGGAAAGGTTGCAGCTTTTGTGTTAATGTGAAGTGGAGGGAGGAGAGGGATCTGAAGTCATAAGGAAGGTTGTACATCAGATATGGATGGAGTAAGGTGACTGGTGAACTGAGACACTTGGTAGATGTTTCAGGTGTGTGTGTGTGTGTGTGTGTGCATGTATGTGGTATATGTGTATGTGTTTCAGGGTGTGTGTGCATACTCCTACGTGGTTACGTTCAGCTGGGTGTTTTCTACACTTAATTGTTTTTCCTAGATGAACTTATGTATAGGCAAACAGAAAATTTGCACTATGCTTAAATTAGCCCTTAGTATATCCATTACTTTGGAATACATTCACAGTTTCAAACAAGCACTATAGTAGAATTGCCTGTACCTTAAGGTTTTTATATCGTGATCTGTCATTCGTCATCTCTCAGGTTTGGAAAAGTTCTAAATCAGGAGTGCCATCCTAGATCTCTGCTTCTCCAACTGAACTGATTCACTGCAATGAGTATCACAAAACAAAAGGCGATTCTGAAACAGTTAGTGACTCTCCTTTAAAAAACCTTGAATAACCTTGATCTTTTTGAGAGTATTTTTTTTTAAGTTTACTTATTTATTTTGAGAGATAGAGGGAGAGCAAGAGGGGCAGAGAGAGGGAGAGAGAGAGAATCCCAATGCAGGGATGCAGGGCTCGAACTCACAAACTGTGAGATCATGACTGGTGCCAAAATCAAGAGTCAGACGCTTAACCCACTGAGCCACCAGGTGCCCTGTTTTTTGATTAGTTTAGATTGGCAATTTTCAAAGTGTGGGTCACAAATAATACTTGGCTGATATACACACTGAACTGCATGTGTGTATGTTTTTTAAGTGTATTCATTTATTTTGAGAGGGAGAGAGGAACAGTGCATGAGGGGGGAAGGGGCAGAGAGAAGGGAGAGAGAATTCCAAGCAAGCTCTGCACTGTCAGTGCTGAGCCCAACATGGAGCTCGATCTCATGAACTGTGAGATCATGACCATCAAGAGTCAGACGCTTAACTGACTGAGCCACCCAGGTGCCTCCTGACTTGTGTTTTTAATGAGACTGTTGTACAATGAAGTGGAATCTAGTTTCTTTTCCCACAAAGATCAGGCAGTTGGTGCTCTGGGTGCACAAGGATAAGTTCAAATTTGTCCCTTTGAAGTGTGGCTTCCTATTTTGCTTGAATGGGACCTAAAGAGAGAAAATCGATGGCAGGAGAGTGTCTGCCTCAATCCAGCAGCACTTTTAGGCAAAAACAAGGAGCACCTTGTTCGTTTGTGGGGATCACATAGTGGGGTTGAGACTACCTCCCTGGCCAGAGTAGGGACAAGAATCTTTGGAGTCAGGGTGATTGGGGAGCTTTGAGCTCAGAGTTATGGATATTGGTATTAAGTACATTCACACTGATGTACTCCAATCACCACCATCCATCTTTAAAACTTTTTTGTCTCCCCAAACTTAAACTCCATATGCATTAAAAGGCAACTCCCCATTCCCCCCTTGGGCCATCCTCTGACAACCACCATCCTATGTTTGTTTCTAGGAGTTTGACCATAAGTACCTCAGATAAGTGGAATCATACAATATTTATCCTGTTGTGACTGGTTTATTTCACTTAGCTTATGTCTTCAAGGTTCATCCATGTAAGAGAATGTGTCAGAATTTCTTTCCTTTTTTAGGACAGAATAATATTTCCCTTTCTAATTTCCTTTGATGTTGACCAAAAAACCACATATTTATTTCTGAATATCCTATGTCTTGGTCATTTTGTTGCAGCATTTAGGATACGTGTGTATTTGGTTGTTCTAATAAGCATCAAGCTATTCAGTTACCCCTCAGGCTTTTCTTGGTCAGATGAAGTGTTTCAGATTCTCTGGCACTAAGATCTATTCAGTAACTCTCCAGCTATGAATAAAATTGGTGACTAAAATGTTGGAACCCTTTTCTTAGACCAATATATCCTCAAATATTGAGCATAAATTGACAGTGTTTGCACTGGAGGCACTTGTAGGAGCTTGGCAGGGGAAGACAATCAGCAAGAATGCTAAACTGAATTTCCTTTTATATTCGGAGGCTCATTGTGGTCAAGTTCTGTTTCAAATGGAGGAATAAGGAGAACTCAAATGCAAACTGACCTCTGAAACAGAGGAAAGAATACGGAGTAAAAAACTTCTCCATTTAGCTTCATCCTGTGTCAAAGAATCACTATCTTATTTTAGAATGCTGTCATTTTAAAGCTTTGAAATGCTTTCTATAGAAATGACTACATTAATCCTGCAGCCAATTTGCCTGAAGTTAGCAAGTGTTACAGCCATCAAAAGTGCTACAAAAATAATTGAATACATTTTTAAAACTAGTAGATACTGTGACTGTAATTTATTTTCTTAGGATTGCCAGGAAAGAGCAGAAAAGAAAGAACTCCATCAGGCACCAAAAAAGGGATGGGTAAATTCAATAATGCCAAACTTAATGCTATTCAATGATCTTGCTTGGTCAATAAGTAGCATCAACTTCTGCTTTCAATTATTTTTTCCTTTAGGAGCACATAGAATTGAGGACAACTATCTGTTCTTTCCTGATTTAAACTATATGTGCACAAGTCAGCCTGATGGATAACCTAATCCGACTGCTGAAGGACAGACTGATTGTCTGTAACACTTCACCAGGACCAAGGTGTAATGGATTAACCCAGCAAAGATATTATTTTCCCTTGGGGGATGTTCCATTACACCTGCATTTCCTTGCTTTTAATGCTTGGTACACATCAAAATCATTGACCTGTAGGAATTGGTGTCTACGTCTCTCAATTTTCTCTAGATCTTTCTCACTCCCTGAAGCCACAGTTAGGACACAAGCAACTGAAGGCAGGGAGCTGAAAGAACCCGAAAAAGGAGGTAATCAATTATTTGGATGCATTCCTTCCCCCCTTTTTTTGCATATAGTTAACTTCTTAGGGTTAGCCTTTTAAAAAATACTTCTGTTCCAATTAACTATACTATACTATACTAATATTAACTATACTATACTATACTAATATTAACAATTTTTTTTCATTTATTGATCATGTATCTCATGTTCATAAGTGCATACTTTTTGCTAAGGACATCTCTCCGGAAAAAAATCAAACAATTTAATAATAGTTTGAAATGTGTCAAAAAAATTTAAAGCACTGTGTTATTTGAACGCTGACTTCTTCTGTCAGCAAAAACTGTTGCTATTATATATATAAACGCTAACCTATAGTCTGTGAGTGTATTGATGTTGTATTGGATATTTATCCATGAAATTCATAAGGCTGTAGACTAATGCCTGTTTAGAGCCTTGTCAGTGTTTCTCTATCTAAACTTGGAATGGATAAGGTTATCAAGCACATTTGAGCTCTTTAAAAAAGTAATCTTTATATGACAATTAAATTCTAGTTTGTATCTTTTCCATTTTTCTTTACCTTCTTTCATCTTTAGCCCCTCCCCCATTCCCCATCTACCTTCATAGATTCCTCTTTTGATTCTCTTTCCCTTGAACCTGAAAGTATGGCTTGGATATAATAGGTTAGTCTAATTTCCAAAACTTGGATAATATCGGCCCACATTTTTAGTTTGTTAGTGACTAAAAACATATGCAGTGTGGAAGGCTGTAAAAATTAAACCTTGTTAAACTAAATATTTTCTTCTGATAATGAGAGACTATGGGAAGGCTTATATGCTGTGGTGCAAATTCTCTTTCTTTTTAAAGTGACATTTTCTTCTGTGGTTACAGAGGCATTCTGGGGAACATGCCCCTGGAGGAGGCTACAACAGGCAGTGCCCCAGAGGGGCTAACAGTGCTGTCACCAATGTGCTTTCCACCTACTACACAAGACATGAGGTCTTTTCTTTTCCAGGCCTTTTTTTGAGTCTCATCCAGGGTATGGTACTCGAGTAGTACATGGCAGGGGAGTCAGATCCCTTTAAAATAACCATTCTCTCACATCCATTTTGGACACTATGACTTGGTAAACCATAACTTCTTTTCTTTTCTTTCTTTCTTTTTTAAACATTTTTTATTTATTTTTGAGAGATAGAGAGAGATAGTGTGTGAGCAGGGGACGGGCAGAGAGAGAGGGAGACACAGAATTTGAAGCAGGCTCCAGGCTCTGAGTTGTCAGAGTGGCTTGAACCTCTGAGCCTGGAACCGACATGGGACTCTTGAACACACAAACAGTGAGATCATGACCTGAGCCAAAGTTGGATGCTTAACCTACTGAGCCACCCAGGAACCCTATAACTTCTTTTCTGATGGCCCCTAACGAAAAAATATCCTCCCTCCTTCCTTATTTCTCTCCCTTTTTCCCTCATTTTTTTTTTTTTGCAAGACTCTTCAGGCCTCAGAGGATGTAATATATTAGTGTATAATCATGTTAGTAGCCCAAATAGGTGTCATCTGGCACTTCAGTTACATTAGGAACATAATCCTCTCATTACATACGCATTTCCAGGTACTTGTCATCACTGAACCATCTAGCTTAGACTAGGATAGCTTTCGATTACTGAAAGCTTGTGCCAGAATAATACAGAAACTTCTCAGCCATTTGGGGAGAGCCATCAACCTTACACACCAGACAATTCATTTTTGTGATTCATTTTTTTTAAGCTCTGGAGTTTTAATGCAAGTTCATAAATGTATTGATGTGTTTGGTGGATAGAAATGAAACCTTAAAATGTTCCCTTTAAATTACAGAGTTTCTTCTTAGCATAAATTATCCTCTGTCGCTTTTGCTCTGCAGCCAGTGAAGAGAGAACTTTGCTCCTCTTTTCTTCTTCTGACCTTAGCAATAACCCTCGGTACTCAGTCTTTTGTTCTTCTTTCTCAGAGCTCCATCCTGCAAAGAGTAACTAACTCTCCAAGTTTCAAAACAGTCTTCCCGCGGATGAATCTACATCTTTCAAAATCTTTCACTCAGCTTTTGAAGGCTTATGTTTCCAGAGGGACATTAAGCAGGTCTAAAGTATAATATAGAAAAAACTAAGCTGGGTATCTTTCTCCGCTAGACACTTTTTCTAACTGCTCTTTCCTAAGCACTATGGCACTTAGTACAATCATTGTTATATGAATATTTTATTGGCTACGAGTTCATCAAGAGAAGGAACCATATCTAATTTGACCATGTATCAACACCTGGCACAATGTCTGACATAGAGTAAGCAATCAATATATGTTTTCAATGAAAATATGTAATCTATTTGTACAAACTAGATCTGAAAATTAGTCTAGTTTTCTTGGAATTACACCCAAGCATTTCATATGGATATGTTCTTTACTTGATATGTGTAAAGTCTATGTATATTATATAAAAGTGTGAAATAACTGTTAGTTCTATAGGGAGATCTGCCAGATGTAGATGATTTGGGTTGAAAGGGGAAAAAAAAGGTCATAAGATATCTTCCTTAAAAGTCTGACTATTAATGGTACATTGGCTAGTGTTGAACAGTGTTGTATAAAGGTAAATATATGTCAATAAATATTTATTTTGTTTACAAATCTTATGAGTTAAGATTAAATTAAGCATTTATTTACCTTTAATTTACTGCAATGAAAAGTTAAGTGTAACTGCTAGTAGGAACTTAAATCGTTTTTCAGTGATTCTGAATTTTAAATATGGTTCCACCTGAATGTGTAGTCATTTAGACCACAGTATTTGGAACCAGACAGAAATTTCATGTCTTGGCTTTCTCACTATTACCTTTAAGCTACTTAACATCTTTAAGCCATAGTATCCTCATTTGTAAAATATGAAAGGCCTAGTATAGAACATGTCAAGTAAGAACTCTATACATGTAGCACTATTTTAGTAGTAATATTAGGGTCTTTCTTTCAAAATTTGCAGTAGGGCTGAATAGGATTTATAAAAAGAAACACATGAAATATTCCTTTTAAAAATGTTTTTGTAGGGGTTGGTGAATGGATAACATGATATCTATCATGAAGGAGATAACAATAAGAACAATAATTATTTAAAGATTTTTTAATGTTTATTTATTTTTGAGAGACAGAAACAAAAAGCGAGCACGGGAGGGTCAAGGAGAGAGGGAGACACAGGATCTGAAGCAGGTTCCAGGCTCTGAGCTGTGAGCTTGAGCACGGAGCCTGACATGGGGCTTGAACTCATGGACCACGAGATCCTGACCTGAGCTGAAGTCAGACGTTTAACTGACTGAGCCACCCAGGTGCCTCTGAACAATAATTATTTTACAGGTCAGGTAAAAGGGCTTTAGATAGAGCAAGCAACTCTGGAAACTCAAAGACAATCGAAGTGGTTGAATATTTTCTTAGAGGATATTTAATTCAGAATCAATAATCAAATTCAATTGTTAATTACATAAGAATTGACCGCTAAGCATGTTGGTTGGAGGAATTCTAGTTCAATGAAAATGGAAATGTTTACCTAACAAACTCATATATGACAATATGAAATATGATGAGACATTTCACAAATCTTATGCCTCAAATGCCTAAGCCATTCTTACATAATTTTCATGTTTATAGATATACATATAATATATATGATATATGTAATATTTGTATATTATATTGTGTTATCAGTCATAATTTACAACAGCATTTTTATACCAGTCTTCTCCAATGTGTTTAATTTGAAGTTAATTTATTTAATGTTGGTTTTTTCCATTTTTCTTGCTAGATATTTGGTGTAACTTATCATAATTACTTTACTGTAATATTTCCCATGCTACCCATGTTTTTACATTTATCTGTACCTTCAGCATTCACATAATGAATTCCTCATGCATCATTTTCCCCTATTTCATGGATAGTGCTGTTTTCATTTAGAAGAGACAAGATGCAGGGACTTAGATCAGACACTTCTTATGAGAATAATCAACATGTCTTTAGTGACTGACAAGAACAGAATATCACAAAACAACCGAATGCATTTTGGCATTCTAGGACTAAATCTATTGCTTCTACAATTCTATTTATATATACATATTGAATGACATAAACCTTTTTGCTCTTGCGGCTGGATATTTTTATCCATAATGCCCAAAGTATAGCTCTGTTATGCTATGCAATCTTAACATAAGGGAATAGAAAATGACAAATTTTTATAAGGCTATACCTTAAAAATGAAAGGCAGATTTATCTTTGGCATATTCTTTCAAGGTAAAACTAATAAATACAGAAACTATAGCCAAATGTATTGTTTTAGCCAATTTTAGTATTTTTAAAAAACGAATAAAGATCTCTTTTTTTCACTCCAAAAACTATTCCATTTAGTAAATTAGTTTGTCAGAGATTAAAATTAAGTGGTGATATGCACAATAGGAATAGAAAATGGAATTAACAATGAAAGCTATTCAAGGATAAGCAGAGATAAATCTGTCTGCCCATTTGCCGATTCAAATAGACTATGCAGAATTTGTATGTTACAATCTGTGTGCATAAATCATGCAGTTCATAAACAAAGAATAAGATTTATTTGTAACAATAATCCCAAATAAAATGATTGTGTATATTTTCCAACAAAAAATTTACTTTGTATGTAGGCCAAAATTCACATTTATTTTACATCAATAGCAAAAATTCATTCTGCCTTTTAAATATTTTTGTTAGTCTCCTTTGAACATTTAATCCAGAGACAGGTGACACCCTATGTACAGACAAATCATTCGCATCTCTGGACTTGTCTGTGCTGGGTGAGTGGTTTCAATGATGACTACTATTGATGCTCATTGTGGCCGATGCACAAGGCTAGGAAAGGATTTTACAAATATTTTCCTATCTGACAAAATAACCATATGATATAAATCCTGTCATCATTCCTAATATATAGATGAACAAACAGGCTTGTGGGGACAGGGAGGGATTCTAACTTTGGCCCACTTGATTCCAAGACTAGCACTTAAAAGCTCACACTAAAATTTAGGGCTTTTTAAAAAAAAATAAATAACACAGTATTATTTTTCCACTCTCCATCTTTAGGATCAACTTCATCTTTCTGCTTCCAGTGCTACCACTAATATTGTATACTTTTTATTGTATGTCCTCACATAAAGTATTATGCAGATAAACTCTACTTGATAAGGCAGATAGATTAGGGATAAAACCATGGAGTGTCAGAATGGAAAGGAATCCTATAGTTTTAGCCTAGTTTAATTTCTTTTTTTCTTTTTCAAGCTTTGCTTTAAATTCCAGTTAGTTAACATACAGTATAATATTAATTTCAGGTGTAGAACGTAGTGACTCATCACTTACATATACTACCCAGTGCTCAATACAACAGGTGCCCTCCTTAATGCCAATCACCCACCTAGCCCATCCCACCACCCACCTCCCTTCCAGCAATCCAGTTTGTTCTCTGTAGTTAAGAGTCTATTTTATGGTTTGTCGCTCTCTCCCCCCTCCCCTTGTTCATCTCTTTTGTTTCTTAAATTCCACATATGAGTGACATCATATGGGATTTGTCTTTCTCTGACTGACTTATTTCGCTTAGCATAATACTCTCTAGCTCTATCCATGTCATTGCACAAAGAAAGATTTCATTCTTTTTTATGGCTGAGTAATATTCCATTATATGTAATATATAATGGAATTAATATAATTAATTAATATAATATATAATGACATAATGGAATTTATATATATATAATATGATAGATATGTAATATTTTATATATATATATATATATATATATATATATATGCCACTGTGGGGAATAAGCTTAGGAATCCCTCGGGCTTACACTAATGGGTTAACAAGGCATAAAGAAGTACAAAGCCATAAAATGCTCACACCCAAGTTTGGGTAAACCAGATTGGCACCCCAAGAATAGGGGGGTGCAAAAGCACCCCAAAATAGAGAGGGGTGCAGAGCCCCCAGAATAGAGAAGGAGAGGCAAAGCCCTAATATAGGAACAGCCCCAAAGGTGCCCAATACATCGGTATATGAAATAAACAAGATTAGATATTCAGGGTGGAGGCACCCTCAATTTAGTCCTCTGGCAGAAAAGTTGCTTTCACAGGAGGATAGGGCCAATTTAGGTAAATTGGTGAATTGGACTCTGGACCACTGCGCTGCAGGCAGAGCAGCCCAGAGCGGAGATGGTTAACAAAAGAAAAGGTGCCTTGTCAACCCTGAGGTTATTTCCCCTACCTGTCTCATCCCTTAGGCTAGCTAAGATAAACAGAGGTGCTGCCTCATGTCCACTGTAAACAACCCTCCTCCCGACTGTCCAGTGCCTGCATTTTGTTTTGTATTAACCCAAACCTCTAACCCCGGATATCTTCAGGACCCCCTTTCCCACACATCCCCAAGTTAATGTTCACAGATTCATTGTCTCTTTTTGCATGTCCATCGCCCGTTTGTAAGTCTTCTGATCGAAATAAAAATGGGGCAAGGACCCTTATTCTGGGCTCTTGTCTTTTCCTGGACATTAGCCATTGCTCGCTTTCAATCCTGCATCCCGCTCTTTTGCTAGACAAGAGAGAACTTTAGACCCAGAGTCCACAACATGCCACTTCTTCATCCATTCATCAGTTGGTGGACATTTAGTCTCTTTCTGTAATTTGGCTATTGTTGATAATGCTGCTATAAACATCGAGGTGCACGTATCACTTCAAGTCAGTACTTTTGAATCTCTTGGATAAATACCTAGTACTGCAATTGCTGGATCTTAGGGTAGTTCTATTTTTAACTTTTCCAGGAACCTCCATACTATTTTCCAGAGTGACTGCACCAGTTTTCTAGCATCCTCTCCAGCAGTGCAAGAGACAACAGGTGTTGGCAAAGATGCAGAGAAAGGGGAACCCTCTTTCACTGTTTGTTTAATTTCTTGGTTTGGTAACATGAAGAAATTTTTTGTATGGTCTAGGTGAATGAGAAAATATATCCTGGGGATCTGAAACCTATAGATGACAGATGACAGGGGTACCTGGCAGGCTCAGTCAGTAAAGCATGTGTCTCTTGACCTTGGGGTTGTAAGTTTGAGCTCCACGTTGGGTGTAGAGATTACTTAGAAAGAAAATCTTAAAAAAAAATAAAGTTTTAGATGACAGATGACAGGATGAAAGCTGAGTATAACACTAGGTCTGTTGCCCTATATTTGCTTCCTGAGACATAAACTAGTGGTTCATTTGAATGTTCTTCATAATATCCTTTTGCCTGATAGCAGGAAGCATCAGCATGCCCCAAAGAAAACTTAATAAAATAGTGGGCCACTGTTTCCATTTTTGTTGGTTTTTCTGACTTTCCCCAAAACATATCTGAATCTGGGCCCCCAAAATGACCAGAATGAAAAGCATATCAATTTTTCAAAATAAGCATTTAAAAGTCAGGATTATAAAATTGGCTTTGTCAAGTAAATTATACATGTCACATCCTTTTAGGCATTACCGAAACATTAAATGTATTTTATTTTGATTTATGTATACTAAAAGACATTCCCCCTCAACAAACGTTCATTTTAGGATCTCTTATGTTTTTGCAGTATTACAGTTTTTTGTTTTGTTTTGTTTTGTTTTTAGTACTTCCTAGATGTTAAGAGCCCTACATGAATAATCTTACTCATTAGATTGTAACTATCCTTTTTTTCCCCCATGGGGAAAGCAAAGCTTATGGAGTTTAAGAAAGTTATCCATTTAGTAAATGGAGAGGCTAGTATTTAAACACAGACAGGGTTATTAATCATTCATGGTTCATTCAGCAAATATTTACTGAACTCCCACTTCATCTCGGGTACCAGTTTTAGGGATAAAACCTTGAACAAAACATGTGATTCCTTTCTCATGGCACTTCTAGACAAACAGGATGAACAGAAACTCAACAAAAAACACACTTGTGAATACATATTTACCAACAGAGGGGAGGATTACATAGGAAAAGCAGAGAGAGCTATGAAAGACTCTACAATGGAAGTCTTCTCTATGCTGGGCATCAAGGACAACTTCTGAAGAAGTTACATTTGACCTGAGGTCTGAAAGACTTGGTGTTAAATAAGGAAAGGATGCAGTGGGCGGTTGGGGATTTAGGAGCATCTTATGAAAGGGAACAGGTGAATGAAGTCTTAGCTTATTGAAGGATGGGAGGAAATGACATCAATGTGGCCGAGGCACAAGAGCTACATGGAAAATAGGCTGACAATCAGAGGTGGACATGCCTGCCTATAAAATACCTTCTAGATCATTGAAGGACTTTGCTCTTTTTTCTAAGGGTAATAGAAAGCCATTAAAGGTATCTTTTATTTATTTATTTATTTATTTATTTATTTATTTATTTATTTGTAGCTGAACATGAAGACTATATTTGCATTTTAAAAATATCACCCTGGCTAGAGTATTAAAAAGCAAATGGTATCCTGGAAAGAATGGATATGGGAGGCACTGTTTGGAAGGCTATTTCAGTAGGCCAAATACAAAGCATTAAATTTTTGCAGTAGGTAGGTCACTGTGAAGGTGGAGAGAAGTGGATGGGTTACAGAACAATTTAAGAGACAAAAACAATGAGATGAAAGATGGAGGGTACAGGAGGCGCCTGCAGGGCTCAGTTGGTTAAGCATCCAACTCTTGGTTTTGACTCAGGTCATGATCTCACGATTCGTGATTTTGAGCCCTGAAATGGCCTCTGTGCTTACAGAGTGGAGCCTGCTTGGGGGTCTCTCTCTCCCCCTCTCTCTGCCCCTTCCCCCACTTGTGCTTATTCTCTCTGTCTGTCTCTCAAAATAAATAAATAAACATGAAAACAATTTAAAAAGACGGAAGATACAGGAGTAAGAGATCTCAGGAGGATATACTGTTTGCATAATCCGTATGTATGCTGTTTCCCTGTACTCCAAAAGAGATTTTTTTAAAGCAGAATACCATACTCTATGCTCTCAGCTAAAATACTTCCTGAGCCTTATCCTTAAAAGAGGATTAACAACCCCATTCTGCTCACCACACAGTTATTGGGAAGCAGGTTTCAGCTTCATATCCTACAGGCTCTGTGGTCACAGGCAAGTCAGATTTTCCAAGTTTTCATGTCCCCTTCTACAAATTAAAGATGATAATAGTATCTAACACATAGGGTTGTCATAAAAAGTAAATCACATATTCCATGTGGCTTACTTGCTTACTTTTTGTCAAATGAGAGTTTTCAACCAATAAAAATGCTCCTGCTCCTCCCTCTCTCTTCCTCTTCTCTTCTGCCCCTGTTTCTTCTGTACGGACTCCTCCTGTACCATCTCCATTTTCTCCACCTCTTCCTCCACCCACCCACCATCATTAGCACCCTGCACCCTTCTCCTTTTCCCTCTTCTTATTCATTAATACACTCGTTCATTTATCTCAATGATTTTTTTCATTCCCTCCTGTTCCCATTCCCATTTCCCATTCCCATTTCTATTCCCATTACCACCACCAACTATTGGCCTTTATTATTTTATTCCTCTACTAACTAATGAACTGTGTCATTGCTTCCAGTCTTGCCACTTCAAATCATGTGATACACCCCTGTCAGATGAATGTTCCTTAACTGCTATTTTACATCATGTCCCATGGTCTTGCTCAGAACCTTTCAGAGCTCCTCACTGTTGGCATGTGGAATGGAAATATAGTGAGGAGTTGCGCCTTTGGAGTCAGAAGCTGTGTTTTGTTTGTTTATTTATTTATTTAATTTATTTATTTTGGTTCAGGCACTCACCAATCTAGGAGGCACTTCTTGTATGTCTCTAAGGCTTGACGTCCTCTTCTGTAAAGTGGAGATAGTAATTCCCTACAGGCTTTGAAGATCAGCTGAGTAATGCAGTCAGATGCTTAGAGCCAAGCCTCATACATCTTAGGACACACTCAGTAGTTGGTATCATTATCATTATGGAATGAATGTCATACTTTAAGCATACAACTCAAAATCTTCCCATCTGATGTCTGTTTATATTTACATCTGATAACCCTCTTCCCAGCAGAGCCATTCAACAGGAATGAGAAATAAATGTAACCCCTCTTCATTCTCAAAACACACTTACTACCTTCCAAGTCTCCTTTTCTGTTTCATTCTATACCTTTCTCCCTACTTCTAATTACCCACAGTCTACCTGTCCTTCAAGGTTTAAATACCATGGCAGAATCATCTTGTTTTCTCAAGACTGAAATGGAATTTTGTACACTACTTTGTGTTGTGTTTGTGTGAACTTCCTGAGAATAAAGACTTCCTCATGTACACTTACAACCCCTATAAGGCCTAGCAGGGTGCATTTTTCATTGAATAAATGTTTGCTAAATATGTGAATGGATTCAATGCTTATCACTTAAAAGCTGAAAGTAACTTGGGCAGGAGCCATGAAAAAGACTCGGTAAATATGACATGAACATGAAAAATTGAGCAAATCCTTGGAAATTGGCTCTCTTATACCATGGGCAAAAAATAGATTTTTTTCTGCATCATATACATGTATTTTGGATATTCTACATGGCATTGCATATTTTGTTTCTAAATACGGATTTAAGCCAATTTCTCTTTTATAAACATTGCTGTTAGAAATGGCATAGTGCTGTCTTATTTCTGTCTTTTTAAAGTCCAAATAGAGTTTAAATCATATATGTAGAGTTATGCAGTCCACAAAATGTCAAGTGACCTGTTAAGTAGTAACTAAAACACCTGTTTTGGAATTTCTCTGATTTTTCAGTGATTATCTGTAAAAGAGACATTACATAAGACTATACTTCCAAAAGGAAAACTTATATAGGTGGAATGTGGATCAATTATGTTAACAGTGAGCAGGTTTGTCTATGTATGTAGTTATTCAAAATAATGGTTATTTAAGGATTTCTTGATTTTATATATTCAAGTTGCCATAAGACCATTTTATGTATCTGGATTTACTTTTACAATAAAGAACTACTTTAGTTGTATTAAAATTTTGTGAAATGGTAATATTTTATTGTTTTATATCCAATGAAAATATAAACCTACTTGCTTATAAAGCATAATTATTTTCATAATCCTCATTTTAAATTTAAAAGAAACTGATGATTTCAAACTAAGATTGCTCAATACTATTAAATGTGTTTGCTACTCCTATATGCATCCAGGAAAAAAAACCATAAAATATATTTATGCAGGTTGTTTACAACTAGATTAAGCTTTTCATCATTTCTAATGTTTATGAGCAGAGTATATAGGAATCTGTATCATTCATTATGAGCTTCACGTATCTGGGTTCTGGCAGTTTTATTATCTCTCACAGTAACTCATATTTCTAAATTGAAGGACTCACAGACATATATTACATAATGTTCACACTCAACTAGAACACGGTGAATGTAAAATTACTGTTATTAAAAGAACTGGAAATTAAGTTTTTTAAAGAACCATCATTCTTTTATGTGTGAACAGATGTATTATCTACTAAAGGACATGACAACACTGCTTTGATTAAAGCATGCATCGAACTAATTAATCTACTTGAGTGGTCCATTCCAGTCTTATCAGAGTTCTTGTTGAATACTATCTTTTTTCCTTGGTAAACTGACTAGATTGATTGGATTCATTGTCCAAAGTAATTAACTACCATTATCACAAATCTAATTTCTACTGTAATGGGAAAAGAAACAAGTGTGGCCTATATCCATTCTTGGCTGGTCTTTTGTCATGACAATGTATCTTCCTATATTATTTAATGACTTTGGCAACTATATTATATCTAGAAAGAAAAAAAAAAAACAACTGTGCTTAAGCCACCTCCTGAAAGATGAAAGTGACATTTTTAATACAACACAATCGAATAACATTGGTCCTCGCATGATTAACAAATAGTACTGGCGTAGGCAGTGGGAAATTTATAGATACTCATTAAATACACACAATTAAAGTATATACATAACTACCTTATTTGCCATGAAACTTAGACCATGATAAAGAGCAGGTTGATCACATATCAAGTAAAAAAATGAATTAAACTATGTTTCATAATTAATAGATGATTGCGAAATGAAATATTCTCAGAGCTCATAATACTATTCCCATTATGAAAATAGCAGTAAAGTGTTCCATTGGGGAAGATTAATTAAACATTGTGAAATATACAGAGTACTTCTACTCCGAGTTTAATTATGGACTATTGATTTGAGAGCTACCTGGTGAAGTTCCAAGCACAAATTCCAGGGAAATGAGGAACTTGCCTATAAAATCTTAAACAACATAATGTGCATAGTGTGGGGGGAAATGATGGAATCAGGTACAAAGGGATACTTGAGAATTTTGGTTATTACATTGATAAAATGTGGAGGAGGATTATTTTTTTCCTCAGTTTTAGAATGATTTGTCAAGTAGCAGAGTAGAGGCCAAAACAAGTTGCTTTAGAAGTCCTCCTGTGGCCCTGGGCCAAAAGAGATAAAAGATGAATTCTAAATGAATGTCAAAGATGGAACTTCTTAAGTTTGCCAGAAATTGGAGTAGTAGGTCAAGGGCCTTGGACATTTTTCCTCTAACACAGATAAATAGATGACTAACTGAATGAAATCTTTAACAAATGTGCTTAGCACTCTGAAGTGGATATATGATGATGAATTATTTCTAATTTAAATACAAAGCCTAAATTTTATTTAACAATAGACCATGTAAAGTTTTTAAATTATGAATCTGGAATCATTATTAGATTAATAACCATAAATAGGAGTTCAAGTTTAACCTTTGTAGCCATGCACATTTTTAGAAACTGCAAAGAATATTATGGTTCCATCACGTACAATTTTATTAGAAAGGTAAATAAATGTGTTCTGATTTACCTATGTTACTAAGTGTAAGCAAAATAAGTCAAATATAGTAAAATATAAGATAAAAAGTAAAACCAAGGACTGCAAAATATTAATGAATGCATTGATTTATTCGTTCATTAAGTGCTCACTGAGATCCTAGCATGAATTGAGTACAGAGCCAGGGAAGGTGATTCAAAGATTAAAAAAAAATCTATTTAGTTATCATAGTTTACTGGAATAAGCTAAACAAAGAAGAAATATAATTTACAAGATGGTAATTACTTTAATAAAGAAAATAAAGGATGATGAGAAAGCATCTAAGAAAAAGTTATGAGAATGGTGAGTACAGAAAAAGTAGCTGTAAATAGGAAGAGGGACTGTTGCAATAATAAAAAGAACTACTTGAAAATTTATGTTAAATATAAGAGAAGAATATTGTGTGTATTGCCATTAAAACTTAACTTTTCGTAATGACTATTTTTTTTTAATGAATTAACTAGTGCTGAATAAGCTCCTACTCTTCCAAAGAAAGTGGGGAGGCACATTTATTGGTCATCATTTCTAATGGGCAATAAAATAAACCCATTCCTCCTCTACGAAATGAGAAAGTTAGGCTAGGTAACTCCACAGTCTTTTTGCTTGATTCTTTTTGTTTTTGTTATTAAAAAATTTTTTTTAATGTCTATTTTTTGGGGGAGAGAGAGAGAGAGAGAGAGAGCGAGAACAAGCAAGCAGGAGAGGGGCAGGGTGAGAGGGAGACAGAATCTGAAGCAGGCTCCAGGCCTGCTGACAGCCCAGAGCCCCATGCAGGCTGGAATCCACAAACCAAGATCATGACCAGAGCCAAAGTTGGATGCTTAACTGACTGAGCCACCCAGACATCCCATGTTTTTTGCTTGATTCTATGTCATTAGTGGGTTCCATTTATTAAAAAATGGAGCATAAAATAATATGAAAGTCCTGATAATTCTGTCTGACCTGATCCAGGTCTATGAACCACTGTGACTGTGATGTGCATGACAACTTTATTTCGAATTGGAAGTAAATCAGTAGTTAGTGGCCTGCACTTTCAGTGGAGGTATAAGATACATGCTTATTAAAAACAAAACAAAACAAAACAAACAAAACAAAACAAAACAAAACAGATGCCATGGCATACTGTCATCATAACTAGGTAAAACTGGAAAATTCCCTACTAATTCTACTCATAGCGGTACCTGAAACTATCCTCAGTCTTCCTCAATGAAAAGAAATCTTAGATTCTTAGATTCTTCCATGGTAATCAAAGGTTTTTTTAGAGAAATCTAGTCTCACTCATACTGATGCCTTGAGAGAGAAGACAACAGCATATTTTATTATTTCAATGTTTTTTAAATTATCTAAAATTTAACATGCCTGATAAAACGAAAACACTATAGGGAAAAATATTGAGACTAACTTCATATCCCGCTGTGAAGCAAGCCTTTTTTGAAATTGTAGATATTTTGTATTCTGTGAAATTCCAAGTGTATGAACTTGACATTTAATTCTAAAAAAGCTGATTTAATTTTACTGCCTTCATAAATTAAAATGAAAACAAATCATGCTTGTTCAAACACAGATGTGTTCTCTTCTGTATACAAAGGTGTCACAAGCAATATCACACAAATTATACATATATATAACATATACATAGATATGTAAAGTGAGTGATATATCCACTTTGAGACATTGCAGTTCTGATGGCTGTATAATGGCTTTAGCCTGATCTGTCTTCCCTCTTTCACAGTGTTTTCTTGGAACCAGCTCTTTCTTTGAAGGATGGTTGGGCAGGGTGACAACAGTGGTCTGTGATCCAGAGAGAAACCATCCACACCACAGAAAGCTCAAATCTCTGACCTTGGACTCATTAGCCTGGCACGCTAAACAACTCAGGTAAAAGCTTGAAATAAATTTATCAAGCACATAATATTTTGCCTTCAATTTTTTATTGAATTTCATATTGCTCCCTTAATAATTTTATCTTTTTTTCAATTACCAAGTCCAGAAGGTAAAATGGCTCCTCAGTAAAAATTCTTGGAAATCTCAATTATACTCAGAAAGGGAAAAAAAAAATGTATAGCATGGAGATCCTTTCAGAGTCCCTGCATTATCCTAATAGCTTCTCTTCAAATGTCCTATTCTAAGCTTTCATGTCAGAAATTTGCCAACGCTGAGAAAAAAGTTTGTGCTCTAACTATTCAGGTCAATTTAATGTTCAGTATTCATTATTGACACAGATTGTATATCCACATTTTAAGCACTGAAAGCCCTTGAGAGGGCTTTCACCCACAGTCACTTTAAATTCTTTGGAAACGAGGTCACTTTTAGTTACAATTCAAGAATGTCTAGTTAATACAACCACTGAGTAGAAAGAATTATGGACAGGACAAGAAAGAAGGGAATTTTAAAGTAGGCAGTGAAATGACTTTATATGACCATTCTAATTATATTCCCAAATTTTAAAGTGGTGTAACAAATTAGTGACATGGATTTATTACATAGGACATGAAGTCTTAACTTGCATATTTTCAGCCAGTATATCTTGGATTTGGTTCAAGTTACTCCTTATAGTCTATGTCTTTGTAATGTTGAGGGTCTGGAAAAAAATCAATCACTGACTTACTGCTGAGATTAATAGCTACAAATCTGAGGAGAAACAAACAAATTGTTCCTATAAGTGGTGCAAAATTGATTTAAGAAATAATGAAACCTAGCAGCAGAGCCAACCCTGGCTAGAAGGAAAAATGAGAAGGTAGAGAAACAAGTTTTAATTCTGAATGTGTTATCAGTCATAAGTCTTGAGTTCTCAAAACATAATGATATAAAAAAATCTGGAAGTTTTTAAAATTTTTTTATGTTTATTTATTTTTGACAGAGACACAGACAGACAGAGCATGAGTGGGGAGGGGCAGAGATAGAGAGAGACACAGAATCCGAAACAGGCTCCAGGCTCTGAGCTGTCAGCACAGAGCCCAACGTGGGGCTCGAACTCACAGACCACGAGATCATGACCTGAGCCGAAGTCGGACACTCAACCAACTGAGCCACCCAGGCACCCCTCTGGACATTTTATATTAACTAACAACTAGTATAGTTGCAATAGAAATGCTTGAGATTTCATGTCATTTCCAAATGTGCCTTAAATTTGGGGGGAAACACTGTTAAATTAGCCAAGACTTAAAGTGTTTTTGATTCCTTTTAATACTCCTTAAGAAATGAGTAAAATAGAGTGGTGAGTAGACAAAATCAAAAACAAAAAAAAACCCTCTAAAATCTGACACCAAAAAGGCCTTAGCACAGGAACATCATCCATGGACACTTATGAATATGAAAAGGCAAACAATATTTCATCAACAGAAATATCATAGTGATTTATTTTGGGGCAAATGACTGCAATTTCTACTTGCTAAAACAGGTACATATCTGTACCTGTTTAGATAGAAAGCTATCTATTCCTTTCATCCTTCAACAACTATTGACTGAAGGCTTTCTAGTGCCAGACCATGCTGGGGATACAGCAGTGAACAAAGAGGTCTGGTTTCTGTCTTCAAGAGCTAAGGCCAAATGACTGGGTACATTACAATTTATACACAGGGCACATGTAGGGTATAAAGGAAAACATAAAAAGATCAATTCTAGTAGCCTCTACTGGCCTCTACTCCTACACAAGGAGTTAGAAAAATGAATCAGTAGCAGGTGACTATCTAAGCTGGAACCTGAAGGAGAAGTAGTTAACTAAGAAAGGAGGGGAGAGTGCTCTAAACAGAAGAAGCAACATAAGGAGCTACTGATGAAAAGAATTCCTCAAACATCAGAAAGAAAATTCAGTATCACCTGCAAAGTGGGATGGCAAGAAATGAATCTACAAAGATGGCACCTGATCAAGAAATGCCTTGTAAGTTTTTTTAAAATAAAAAATTAAATAATGCTTTTTAAACATATGTTTTTATGCAATGATAGAAACATATCTTTCCTATAATAAAGTTTATATGGGAAAATAATATTAAGACTTTCACTTAATACTCATGTAAAAACTGACCCAGAATAACTGAAAGGAAAACCAGTAAAAATTTTAGTTTATAACACAAAGTGATGATGCTTACTTGCCAACTGAAGTTACCTCTAGACTTACTTGGTTTTTCAGGAAATTTGGCAAAGTTTATTAAAAGGAGAACAGGTCATGGGGATATATACAATACATACAACAAAATCTTAACTTCATAACTACTTTCCTGGATATCTCTATTATTTTACTTGTCTAGAAGGAAGACAATAAAATATCCCAGACATTACAACCAATAGAATTCTATAAATGCTAGTCATGACAAATAACCATAGGGAGAAGTTCATAATTTCTCTTAAGTCATATCATTTTATAATAGTCATAAAAAACTCAATAATGACTGAAAGCTATAAATGACTTCATAAAAAGTAACTTAAACTAACTTTATTGCCACATAAGTATGGTGATGGTAAGTATTTGTTATGAAGCTATACTGTTATTAAGTACATGAAAAGCTATATAGCAAGGTATAAAATGTCCACTAGAAAATCTTCAAGGACGAAGAATTGTTTTTCAGTCATATTTTAAGCATTGTTCTATACCAATGATTGGAATGCTAGCTCCAAAGATTAATGGGATATATTCATCATTGTAACATACGTTACATATTTCCAGATTTAGTGATCTGGTCCCAAACTGAAGTTATATTATCGTAACTGATGTGGTTACACTGAATAACAATATTTACAACATGTTTTTGGAAAAAAGAGTATTACAGTCTAATTTGTTTTTAGATACAAATTATCAAACTTTTATTCTATGCTGGAAAGGCAGACTTAAACCCCATTTTGCCATCCAGGTACCCTCTGTGAAGCTGCCGGTGGTAACAGAAGAGGGAAAGGCAAGTTTGTTGTTTTCATGTGGAGCCATAGGGAAACAGTGTTCCGGTTTTGGCTGCCTACCTTAGTAGAATTTAACGTTCTGTCTTTCTTTCCTTGGAAAGCCCTCAGAGAACATCCCCACTGTCCACATCAGGTGGATATAGGATCCTGAGGGCACCCAATGGCATTGGGTTAATCAGATTCTGTCCAGAGCACTCGGGAGTTACACACGAAACCCAAATCAGTCAGAAAATGTTGGCAACTGAAGTTATGAGGTAGCATGCCTTGACTAAGACAGGCAAAGAAGCACAATTCTGGGTCTGACTGATGAGGAGAATGCTTCCCTTCTCTTATTCCCCGGTCACTCCAGAAACCACAAAGACAGTGGAGAGCACCCCAAACTGTCGCTTTTGAGCAGAGAGCAACAATTCTCCCTCCAGCACCCCAGTCAGTACTTTTTCCTGGAAGAGGATCCATGTCTTAACCATGGCAGCGGTGAATTACAGCCAAAAGGACTGCCTTTCCTTCCAGAAAGTCTTATCAGAGGTCAAAGCATTGAACTGCTGGTAAAATGCTTAGCTCTGTCCAAAGAGGCAAGGGAACCGAAGCACAAAATAGTAGTTCCATCTGGACTCAAATTGGCAAGACAGAGCAGTCATTTATACCCAGAACTGTTTCTCTCGCAGAGCCTTTCCTTGGCCCCCAGGCATTCCTGAGGTCATTGAGCCCTCAATTCCAGGGAGGTCCTACAGCTGGAACTCAAGGCAGAACAGCTCAGGGCCAGGCACTAGTCCAGAAGTAAGAATCCTGGACCCTGGGTCTGGAGTGCCCTGCCACTACCTGTGTGACTCTCAGTGGATCTCTGAGCAGCTCCAGGCTTCAGATTTTCTTTCACCTGTGGAATATGTCCTACTCCTCACTGATATGTCAAGGTTTGGGATGTGTTCCCATCTGGACCTGTATAGCATTATAGAATTTCTTATATTAGGGAGGAATTATTTGGCTGTTTGTGTAAAGGAAACCCCAAATAAAGGGCTTAAGGGGGATCAAAGTTTCTTTCCCTCTGATATAAAAGTCTGGATGAAGGCACTTTAGGGCAGAGTAATGGCTCTTTGCTCCTTCCCAAACCAGGCTCTCCAGGTCACCTGCTCAGCCACTCTGAGGGCTTGGTTTTGAACCTCAGGGTCCAAGGTGAGCTATGACTATCATATTATTGCTCCCAGAGCAAGACTGAGGACATGGTAAGGTTCTATAGATACAACTGCTTCCTTTTAGAGATATTGCCCCAGATGTTGCACACATCCTTTTTCACACTTCACAGCTCAGCAGTTACCTGGCCACCAGAAAGCAGAGAAATGTGGCTACCAACCCAGGTAATTATTGATGATTCTATTACTGTGCAAGAAGGAGTGAATGATTATCCAGTCACTGCCACATTTTTTTTTTTCATTAAAATTTCTTTTTTAAAAAAAATTTTTAACGTTTTATTTATTTTTGAGACAGGGAGAGACAGAGCATGAACAGGGGAGGGTCAGAGATGGGGAGACACAGAATCTGAAACAGGCTCCAGGCTCCGAGCTGTCAGCACAGAGCCCGACACGGGGCTCGAACTCACGGACCGCGAGATCATGACCTGAGCCACCCAGGCGCCCCTTCATTAAACTTTCTACTCTATTGATTTTTTTTTCTAGGTTAGGGAATAGGTATGTACTTATTTGCCATTTTGTTAGTTGTTTTCTGGCCGATTTTGTAGCTCCTCTCTTTTATTTCTTCCCTAGTGGCTTCATGACTTTCTTTGGTGCTATGCTTAGATTCCTTTCTCATTTTCTTGTGTGAATTTACTGTAACTTTTTGCTTTGTGGTTACTGTGAGGTTCACATATATCATCCTCTGCACACAATGGTCTATTTTAAGTTGATAGCAACTTAAATGTGAACACATTCCAAACTCTGTATTCTCCCCTCCTCCCACGCCTTAAGTTTTTGACATCACATTTTTACCTCTTTTTGTTTTAGGTTTCCCTTAACTAACTATTGTAGTTATATTTTTACTACTTTCATCTTTTAATCTTCTTAGTAGCTTTATAAGTGATTAATCCACCACTTTTACTATATATTTACCTTTTTTTTTAGTGAGGCTTTTACTTTCATATGCTTTCTTGTAATTATTTACTGCCATTTGTTTTCAGCTTAAAGAAGTCTCCTAGTGTTTTTTATAAGGCTGGTTTAAGAGTGATAAACTCTTTTAGCTCTTACTTGTCTGAAAAACTCTTAACACTCCTTCAATTCTGAATGATCACCTTGCTGGGTAGCATATTCTTGATTAGAAGATTTTTTTTTTTCAGCACTTTCAATATATCATGCTACTACTCCCTTCTGGATGGCAACATTTCTGCTGAGAAATCTGCTGTTAGCTTCATGGGACTTCCTTTGCACTTAACACTGTTTTTCTCTTGCTGCTTTTAAGATTCTATCTTTAACTTTTGTGGTTTTATTTTATTATTATTTTTATAATATTGGCAAAATGTGGGCAACTGGAGTTATGAGGTTGCATGCCTTGACTAAGACAGACAAAGAAGTACAATTCTGGGTCTGACTGGTGAGAATGCTTCCCTTCCCTTTTTTCCTTGTCACTCCAGAAATCACAACGACAATGGAGAGCACCCCATTTAGCTTACTTATTCTTGAGAGAGAGACATGGTGTGAGTCAGGGATGGGCTGAAAGAGAGGGAGGCACAGAATCTGAAGCAGACTCCAGGCTCTGATCTGTCAGTACAGAGCCTGACATGGGGCTCAAACTCACAAACCGTGAGATCATAACCTGAGCTGAAGTCAGATGCTTAACCAATGGAGCCACCCAAGTGCCCTTAACTTTGGATGTCTTAATTGCAATGTGTCTTGGTGTGGCTCTCTTTGGGTTCCTGGACCCAAATTTATGTGTTCCTGGCCCTGGATGTCTGTTTCCTTCCTTAGGTTCTAAGAGTTTTCAGACATTATGTCTTCAAATATTTTTTCTGCCCCCTCTTCCCTTTCTTTTCCTTCTGGGATCCTTGTAATGAGAATGTTATTTCACTTGATGTTGTTTTAGTTATCTTCAATTTTTTAAAGTTCTTTTTTTGGGGTGCCTGGTGGCTCAGTTGGTTAAGTGCTGACGCTTGATTTCAGCTCAAGTCATGATCTTGTGGTTTGATTTCAAGCCCTGCACTGGTTCTGCGCTGACAGTGCAGAGCCTTCTTGGGATTCTTTCCCTCCCTCTCTCTCTGCCCATCCCCACTCGTGCTCTCTCTTTCTCTCTCTCTCAAAATAAATAAACTGAAAAAAATGATTTCTTCTTCATGCTGCTGGGTCTGGATGAGTTCCGTTGCTTTATCTTCCAGCTCACAAATCCCTACTTCTGTTTCATCTAGTCTGCTGCTGAACCCCTCCAGTGCATTTTTCAGTTCAGTTATTGTATTCTTCAACTCTGTGACTTTGTTATGTTTTCCATCTCTTTGTTGATGTCATCACTGTGTTCTTCTATTCTTCTGCTGAGTTTGGTGAGCATCTTTATGAACATGACTTTGAATTCTTTACTAGGTAGATTACTTATCTCCATATCATTTGGATCTTTTTCTGAAGATTTCTTCTTTTGTTTGGAACATATTTTTCTGTTTCCTCATTTTGCTTGACTGTTTGTTTCCATGTATTAAATGAAACAGTTATCTCTCTTAGTCTTGAAGGCATGACCTTGTATAGATGATGACCCTTCTCACGCAACCCTGCCCTAGCTCATGGGAACCTTTGTGATTGTCTAAACTGCCTGATTGATTCTTGATATACCCTCATTGTTGATGGTGTGCCAAGACTTGTTACTAAGTCAAGGGGAGGAATTTCATTATGTACCTAATTTCAGGCTGACTGGAAGCCAAGCCCTCAGGCAGCAGCTTTTAAGATATGAAAATATTTATAGTCCTGTGGATCTGCAATTGTAATACCTGTAGGCCTCCACACCAGGAGATCTGGATGTTTCCAGGGTGACAGTTGTCAAAATCAGGGCTCCAGGTGAGTATGTAAGCTCCTTTCTGAGAAGTCTTATTGGGTTGTAGCAAGGCCAAGGGTATGTGCAAGGATGGTGTCTTCCTGCTTATGTTCCCTGTGGTTGCCTCCTTAGCCTCTAGATGTGTGGGAAACTTGAAGCCTGTCCCTTAGGCTGAAGCTCCAGACTAAATAAACAGGCCATTTTCAGAGGAAGACAGCTTGTTTCAGTCTGCTGTCTGTGCAGTGCCTTGGAATTGGTGGCCTGCCAAGAGCTATCTTTCAGATTGTTATAGTCCTGTAGGGCTCTGGGACACCAGCCCTCTTCACCACCAGGGCCAAGTGATCCAGGGGTATCCTCTGTGTAGACCACACATACCTGCTGGCTTTAGTGAGGCAGCTGGAAAGTGTAGCGGGCCAGGCATATTCCTGAAGCCTTCCTAAAGCCAGTGGGAAAATGTCTTGTCTGCATGTGCTCACAGGCTTCAGCAATGCGGCAAGGAACAGCCCTGTCTGTGTATTTGATGGTGTTAGGCTATGAATGGAAGGATGATCTGACTCCTTGCACCACGTGTCTTAGCAAGGTGGTGGGGAAGTGTCCCAAGCACCTGTCTCCATGCTCTCCAGCCTCAGCAAGTGCCATGACCACTCACCTCACCTGTTCCAGCAAGGTGGTGAGAGGGTGATATGGCCATTCTCACCTACTTATGCTACTAAGCTATGTGGGGAGTGCAACAATGGCATCCACTAATACCTCCATCTCTGGAGAGCACCTCAATTGTCTACCCTCCCCCTGCCCCATGCCCAGCTGATGCCTCTATATCAGATCCAGCAAATGAATCTCCCTCACATATAATTTAGGTGTTTTTCAAACTGCTGGGTTTTTCCCCCCTTGGGTCTCAGGTAAAACAGGACAACATGTAAGCTCTCCACAAGAAATCTCAGTTTCCTATAGCATTTGGGGATGCTCAGACATTGGTTCCACTGCTTAGCCAAGGCAGATGGTCAGGAGCTCATCTTTCCGATATAGATCCCATGAGACGGTATAGATCTTTCTGATATAAGTCACACACTAGGCACCAAAACATTGCTTCTCTGGGAGAAGTGCCTGTCTGGTGAGATCTCTCCCTATTGTGTACTGCTGTGCTGGAGGTGGGGTTTTGTAAGGCCATGTCTCTGCCTCACTACCAGTCTCGATGCTGTCCTTTTATTCTTTGTTGTGGAGGGCATTGATCTAGTTTTCCAATCTTTTCCAGAAGGAAATGATCCATATGTAGCTGTAGGTGTGGGTATGTCTGTGAGAGGAGGGAAGTTCAGGATATTTCTTATGCCACCATCTTGGAGGACCCTTCAACAGATATTGATTATACTCTGCAACCTAAGTCAACATTGGCAAAAATTAATAATGCAGGCAACTTACTGAGAATTCTGGATCCCAAGCCCCTTCATCCTTTAACAGCCAGATAAGCAAGGCAAGTCTTACTTAATTGGGCTTGAAGTATATGGTAAATTAGTACAACTGTTGATTTAATTACTGTCAGTAGTAATCCAGGAGAAATGGTATTACTAACGATTCGTAGCTTCCCCAAACAACTAAATATGTTAGATGGCTGTTTCCATAGGACAAAAGCAACTCCAACTGATTTTAACCTGATGGACAACTGTTTTCAGTATAAATGAACTCGTTAACTTAGCATGATTCCAATTTCCAGAGACCCATTTCCACAAACGTAAAAGAAAATCTCAGCAACAAACATATTTATGAACTTCATGACACAATGTCTTAATATCTTGTTCCTGTGCTTGGTTACTCCTTTCTTAAATATCCAAGTAACAAAGAATATTTTTAAAGTATAATTTTAAATGATTTGTTTTTCTTTCAATTTCAAATAAATTGTCCCATTCGTTCAAGTCAAATCTTCTCTCAAAATCTAGCTTGGTTTGGAAAACTGGTCTGTTAATCTGAAAGTATTTCTCTCTAAATAGTGAATCAACAAACAAATTCTAGAAACCTTCATGTAGTATCATTGCTAAAGCTTCTTTGGGAGATTCTGTACCCATTAGTCAAATTTGGGGGTATCATCTTTGCTAGAAATGATCATTTGAAAAAGGCTAGATTTGTAAAAATAGTTCTGGGAGGACAAATTCAGGGCTAAGAAAAATTTTTTGACCACTTAAAATTTGAGTGGCCATTTTCCCCTTGCTACCTTAGCAAAACCAGAAGTGAAAAAGCAAATGAATTTTTCCTTGCATTCTAATTAAAAGTAAATTGTTTCTGATTTTGTGTGAGTGAATTTTTATTTGTGAGCCAACCTCTCATTAATTACTGACACTATAAATTAGATAGAATTAAATGTTCCAGGTAGTCTGTAATGCGTTTACACGTGCTGTATATTTTTGATATTTTATTTTATATTGCATTGTTATTATATAAAGTAAAATATCAAAAATATTATAAGCGCAGAGTATATGTAAATGATAAGTTATGGCTATATGCTGCACATTTCAAGACAAACTTGAGTTGAAAGATACTATTCAAGTATGAGAGGGAAAAAAGGTATGAAATAGTCAGATACCTACATGAACCCAGTAGAGGTGACTTCAAAGTCAAGATTCCCTTTGCCTGTGGAGCCTATTAAGAAGACAGATACTAGCAATTTGAAGAACAATGTGTGTTTATTTAAGGAAATACATCCAGCTGTTCCTCTAAGGCAGTTTCAAGTTCACTAGGGGTCAAAAGAATCATATAATATAAAATATAACACTTCCCAATGATAAGCAGCCGAGGGCATGAAGCATTACAAATATATATGCCACACTCTCTATAAGGAGTTTCACAAAATAGATGTGGATTTTATCTTTATTTTAAATATAAATGAAATTCTCAAGATAATATAAAGTCAATGATAAAAGACTATTAAGACCTTGAGTCAATATTAACACATATATAATGTAGCCTTATATAAGTAAAGGTGTCAGAAAGTCCATAATCAGAATGGGAGTGCAATTCAGTAAATAATGCCAAGAAGATCAATAACTATAAAAAGGAAAATGAATCAAAAGGTTATGCCAAACAATTTAGCTGTTCTAGACCAAAAAGTGTGTAACTACTCACAGTGAATTACTAAATCACTGCAGAGCACTTCGATTTTCTAAGTTCTGGAAACCTTTTTTTCTTTTGCGAAAAAGACGGCAAATGTATTCATATGTGAATATTTCATTTGCATATATATGTAAAACTTTTCCTCAGGATATTTTTTTCGTTTTTATAGGACTCAAAAAACAGGAATATTGGTCAAACAATATATTTTGCTTTATGAAGTTAATTTCTTTGTTTCCTCAGGGACGTATAAGTTTATTCTTTCACCCTGGTCAACACACATATTTCAATTTAACTTCTTGTGTTCAATTTCCTAGAGATTAGTATCAAAATTATAAATAACATTTGAAATTGGAATGGAAATTAAAAGTGCCATAGATTACTAGATTATTGCTTTTACATGTTCAGTTATAGCTCTACTACATAAATTATATTAGTCATGTGTAACAAAATGCTTAAAACAGTACCTGGCTATATGTAAGAATAAAATAGATGTCAAATGTTATTTTCATTGTTTTTGGTAGTATTATTAATTCATTTCTGCTGTCCCATTTTCTACTTGGATATGAGCAAAATTCTAATCATAAAATCATATGAAGTTAGAACTCAAATTTTTTTAATAAACATTTTATGTTTGGTAGGAGGTAGGCAATTTCTAAAATTCTGATGATCTTCAAAGCCATTTAGTAGAGAACATTTATGTGAACAACTGGGGACAGAGTCAATGTCATGGCTCTTTTGTAGGTCTAGATATAAATGCAGCACAGCTTCTCAGAAGAGAGAAGCTAAAAGAGTAGGGGAGGTAGGATAGCCAAGTTGTTTTCTGAAAGTAGAGAAGTTAAAAGAAAATGTACAAATGATCACCCTCTACAAAAGTGACCTCTGACTTTGTGGAGCACTGCAAAACACAAAACACATGGACCAGAGAGAGACAGAGACAGAGACAGAGAGAGAAAGGAAGAGAGGGAGGGAGAGGGAGAGAGTGAGTAAGTATCCCTCCAGGTGGAACCAGTCACAGGCTGGAGCCTGTAAAAGCAAAGCAAATTATTAAGGATGTGAGACAGACCAATATGTATTTGTATATAAGGTCAATCAGTATCAGGGGTGTTATTAGTCAGCTTTTGTACATCTCTGATCTTAAACTGGTAACTGTGGTCCCATTCGGCATGCAGAATCAAAGAATCCTGAATCTATCCATGCAGACATGATTCCACGAGGAATGTATAAAGTTACAAGTTCTCAATCCATATCAGTTACAGAATTCATATTAGAAACTTGAGAGAAAAAAGACTGGAGAAATTTCAGATGTCGGACCAGAATTCCAAACAAGCATCAACAATAGAGAAAAAAGGATTGAACTTAATAGTGTCCTCCAGAGAGCTTTACTTATCAAGCACAATTTATTTATTTACTCTTAGTGTAAACTGAAGGAATTTTTTGAAACGTAGATCATATGAATCTTCAAATGATTCTGTAATAAATAATGTCATCATTTGTGAATTAAGAGTCATGATTAATTTTATCTTCACAGTGATATAAGGTATCAATATAATATTTGTTTTAAATAAGACTCCATTTTTATCTTTGATATCCAGTTGGTAATAAAGAATTTCAAAAAATACTTAAAGATTTGTATGAGATAAAATGTAGTCATAAAGATGTATTCAACAGCTGAGACAACTCATGTTCCAATAATCGAACATCAAACCTATTATCCATCTTGACCACTGAGATGCCAATTCTACATCAATTAAGACTGGCAGGGGCGCCTGGGTGGTTCAGTCAGTTAAGAATCCGACTCTTGATCTTGGCTCAGGCCATGATCTCACGGTTTGAGCTTGAGCCCCGCATCAGGATCTGTGCTGACAGTGGAGAGCCTGCTTGGATTCTGTCTCTCCCTCTCTCTGCCCCTTCCCTGCTCGCTCTCTGGCCCTCTCTCAAAATAAATAAATAAACTTAAAAAGAAAACCTGCCAGCAGTCTTATTTCTTCCTGCAACTACTTTAAAAAGCCTTACAATTCTATGAAACTATGAACTTATTTTTTCTCATAGCATGATTTTAAAGATATAGAGAATTAATAACCCAAGGATATTTACAGGAAGATAAATCAGAGATATTCTTGTTCAAATAATTTTTCTGATGTCTATATGACCACAATTTGATTCTCCTTCAATTAACAATTGGATGTCTTGCCTAGTATGAAATGTAATGCTTTTTAAAATAACTTTTTTTTATCATTTTCATTTTAATAAAAGCAATGCAAGAGTCACTTAGAAGTATGGATAGTGTTTCTAAAAGTTAACATGCATTATATACAAATTCAGTTACAAATAAAAAATATGGTTTACTTTAATTCTGTGTCTTACTCCATCCATCCAATGCCTCAATGCTTTTTGGATCTATCTTTTCATTAACTCTCTATTGCCTCCTTTGTGGTCCTCTAATATCCCAGCTACCCCAGAAAATTTGCACATGTTATTTCTGCCTGGAACTCTCCAGGAAGAAGCAGAGTTTGTTCCCTCTTTTCCTTCAGGTCTGAGTAAATGTCATCTTAATCACAGTGGCTTTTCCTGACTACCCTATAGAAAATAGCAGCTCTCCAACCTACCTTCAAAAACTCCCCTTCCCTTTTGCTTGCACTATTTTTCACTATAGTGCTTAGCATCACACAGCATATTATGTACTTTTTTGTTTGTCACCTTTGTCTTGAACTTTGTTTTGCTCATTACTACAGCCATAGTACTAGAGCAGTGTCTCGAAAGTAATATAATGGGTGATCAATGAATGAGTTTCACACGATGGCTATGCATTATTATGGACAAAGCATTGCATCATGCTCTGAGAATACTTCAACAAGAACTAAAGTTACCTCACAAGAAAAACCTCAGATAGAACATAGGAAGTACAAATAAAATTATAAAATAGCATCTGAAAAGAGAGAAGAAAAGGATAAATTTGATGTGGAAACTGAAGAGACCTTCATGAAGGATTTGACATTTGAGTGAACCCTTGACTAGAGATGATTTCTACACATGAAGATGCTGGTGAGGACTATCCATCAACAGGAAGATGTATGGGCAAAAACACAGAGATAAGAGAATCTATAGTGAATTTTGTGGATAATTCAGTAGCCTGATAAAGGCTAGAACAAAGTGCTATAAAGGAAAAGTAGGCAGTGAGTGACAGTGATGTAAATATGTGTTTATAAGGTCATGTTTGTATTTCATTTACCAGTTCAGTGATTCCTAACATTTGGGGATATGAAAACACTTCTTCAAAACACTGAAACATGACAAAATCCCTATGTGATATAATTGGTTGAAAAATCATATAAAATATGTGGCATTAAAAGCCATTACAAATTTAGTACCATCTTTTCAATGCATTTTATTTAATTAAACATGTCACTTTAGAAGCAACAAAAATAGTATGTGTGTATATATGTTGTAAAAACATACATGGGAGATATACACATAGGTATATATATATATATATATATATATATATATATACACACACACACATATATATATATATACACTTTTTATCACCATTATACAGGCAATGGTTAATATTTATATGGATTTTAGGGCCTCTTGTAGTAAATCCATGGTCACATGGATTTGGAGCACATGAGCCCAGAGCCACAGTCTAGGCAACAAGAACCCATAAAATGAGTAGGAGAATTACATGATGAGGTCTATGTTGTGGAAACTCTGAGGGTTAGAGACTGAAGATACCTCAGAAAACATCTTCTGTGCACAGTCTGCTAACGTTATAGAAAAAGAAATTGCCACCCATAGAGATAATAGATATTGGCCAAGATTACAGGTAGAGGACTATGGCTAGTATTCAGGTTCCTGAAGTGATCTCATTAAGCATTTCCATAATGGGATGGATAAGATGGATAAGCACCCAAAAATATCACTAGTAATCAAAAATGAACATCTGTTCCTATCTGGTAAAATAAGATGAAATGTTACACACTTAAAATCAGATGTACACTGTTCTCTTTGCTGTGGTATGGGGGTTGTGGTATTTTCAAAATTCAGTATCTAATAGCATATGGATCCTACTCTAGTTTTTCTCTGAGTCTGTATTTAAAAAACACATTCATCTTCAAGAATTTATCTCTATGTCTCTTTCAAAAACTAAAACAATATGTTTGCTCAAGGTCATTTGGAACTTTGACAAGGGAGGTCGTAAGTATACATTGTTTTATACATACTATAACATTTTGAAAATTTAAACATAAACTGCACACCTCAAGATTGATATAGTATGCATGAAAAAAATTCCATGTCTAAACACTAAAGAACAAAGTTATTTACACTAATGATGATTCTTTCCTCCACCTAATGTGTAAAAACAGGTTTACATATATTAGAGTCCCTTAAAGTGGTTTATACCTGTCTGGCTCTGGCAAAATCAACGTTCGACTATGCGAACATTTTTTTATTACCACGCAACAAATTCTGTATCTAATTGAAAGTCATTATGCAGTTGTGCACAGGTAAGACCTGCTACCTGAATGAACACTGAAGCTGTTCCATTTTCCACAGTTACTGCTTCACCAGAAGCAAGGAAAAGAGTACCCTTCCCTCCCTTTCCTTCACCTCTGTAGGGAATTATAAATAACCAATTTAGACATGAGTGAGGAATGGATTTCAAAGTCCCCCATGAATTTTCAAAGGCTTAGTGTCATTTACACTTTAAAATATCTTTTACCAATATTCTGGCTCGCTCACTCCCTCTCTTCAAACCCCTAGCACAGCCACATGCACCTCGCCTATTCCTCTCACCAGGTCCTCTAAAAGAAAGTTGCATTATTTCCACTAAAGGATAGTACAGTAGGTCTTTAGGGAATGAGGAAATTAGAAAGTTTATTTATGTACTTTTTCAATTTTAAAGAAAATCATAAGAACACTTGCCTTCTTTCTCACATTGAGATTTTGTTAAGTGTGCAATTATTGCCTTAATTGGATTACAATTGCCTTGAGGCTAGTTTATGCCTTTTACATCATCAAACACACACACATAAAAGATATGATTGAAAATGGAAATGCACAGGATTTTGATGAAGGGATAATTCAATATTTTTATATACCCATTGGATAGCAAACAATTGCATTACTTTCCATTTTTTAAAATATTATTAGTGTAAGATAGAAATTCATTTAAGGATTCTATTTGCTTTTATTGCTAACCTTTCTATATACTTTAATTTTATTATATTCCTGCTCTCCAATATTTTATATGATTAGAATATAGAAACAGTTAATGCAGTATAATATAGCTAACAGATACAATTAAACATAAGTAATACATTCGATGTTTTTTTAAGTAAACCATTTAGTACACCCTACTGTGTTCATCCCTGTATAATTATACATCTTCTGACTTGTCTCATGTAATTCACAATTTCTTCCTGCTGCTTAATCGCAGACTTCAGCAGGCACATCTTAAAGGAGAGACTCAGTACAATTTGTCTATAATCTTTTATTTGCCATGTGCATTAAGGTGATGATTGCCTACATGGAAAAAAATGAGGGGGTGTATAAAGGATACAGGAGTAAAGGCACAGGACGGTGTTAAAGTACATGCATAATTTAGATTCATTCTTGTGGGAGGAAATCACAAGGAAATTAATCAGCAATGTATTTGTAGACTTTGCACCAATCATTTTTGTAAGAAACAAGTAACAGTTATCCTATGTTATTTCTCAGTCACAAGAAAGAGAGGCATCAAAAGGCACTCAGGCACAGAAAATCAAACTGGCAGTCCCGGCCCTCAGAGCTTTCTGTGGTGCATAAAACTTCTTTGAACAAGAGAAATGTTAGTGTTCCGGGCTCAGGTGGAAATAGACCCAAAACATTATCACACTAAAAAAATATTACATTTCTATCACATTTTGGCCTTTTGATAGAGTAAGTGTTGTCGATAGTCTTTCTGTATTTTATAATATTTAATAACGTCTAAAGACATCATAAGGAATAATGAAAAAGTACAGACTTCGACTAAAGAACAAGTTGTAGTTACCTGTCTAAGGTGGTAAACAGAGTCAGTGATCAGAAACCCTGGGCTGAATACGGGAAAATTTACTTTAGACAATAGGGAAGATGAAGTGGTAACGAAGTGAGCTTACTAGAAAGAGAGGTGATTGGAAAGCTTTTCATGGCAGGCGTATTGCTTTACCATAAAACACAGTTTTATTATAAGACTTTGGTTTTTAGCTAAACCTAGTGGCTTTCAGTAACATAACCGTCTTTGTTCTGGACTTTAGGCCAGGGTAACTGTGCTGCTCCTTTTCAGTCAGAATCAATTCCTTTGGGGTAGATTACAAATGACTCCTTTTAACCCTTTAAAGTGGTGCCTGTAGCGAATTATGTTCCAAATGTGCTCCGGACCAAGAAGTTTGGCAATGAACACCCTGTTACATATTCAGCTTGTCATTCACAATTAACTCTCTCCCTCTGTTCTGAACTGTTTTATTTCTCCCAAGAGTTATAATTGAAATTGGATAAATAAATAGAAGTTTTAGGCTAGCTTCCCAAACCTTTCAATAGACTTCTAGGAAAGGAAATCTACCACTTCTGGAAAGGAAAGGAAAAGAAAAAAGAAAGAGAGAGAACTATCCAGTGATCATGCCTGAATGAAGGCTGCTGAGCTAGACTGAAATTCCATTTGATCTGTTTCTCTGTTGATTTTGTAAACCTTTCCAAAGGTTTCCATAGTAACAAGTGAATTATCCCCTCTCCCCCCAACATTTTCCAAGCATGTAACAGGGATAGATAAAGGTTAGAGAGAAAAAAGCTACAATATTTTTTCTACTACCAGGATAGATCTGAAGAAGTCATGATTAGTCTTTTAAGGAATCAAGTATGTTTCTCCCACTACAGTCATATGAAAAAGTTGGGTCAGAATTTACTTACATCTCTGATGTCTGCGTTTGCTTCTGTACATGGTCATTCTGAAAAAATCCGACTTTCTAAGAAGTAATTGCTTTGACCACGGAGACAAAGAGACCGGTTGGGTTCCTGCTTTGCAGTAAGACTGTTGCTCACTGACAGAAGGTAACCAGCAATCACACAGTGAAAGCCAGGGTAATACCATTCTCATAAAATTACAGGGGAGATGCTACAGCCTGTAACTACTCTATCTAATGCAAATCTTCTAGAGGAAATTGTATTTCCTTCACCTCCCCCCAACTGGTATCAGTTAAGTTCTCTAATAATATCTGCACTATTAAAGTGCTGTGCTGGAAGCAATGTTGAATTAAGAACAGATTCGTGTATTTAGCAAGAACAGTAAAACTGAAAATATAAATAGGAAATATAAAAACCCATGTTTGATATTTATAGAAAGCAAAAACTATCCTTTGGGTTCATATGTCTTTCAGCCACCCTATAGTGCTTAGATGTGTATTTTATTTTTGAAACTCTACTAAATTCTTTGAGCTCTCAATGCACTTTGCATGTTCAATTATTAAAGCAATTATCACTTTTAGTTTGGTCTATTTCTCCAAACAGACTGCGTCTCAGGCAGTGCAAGAGTTGTAATATTTTTACATTATTTCCCCAGGCCTAGAATGGAAGGGGCACTCAATAGGGTCTCAGGCTCAGTGAGTGCCTACTATGTGCTAGGTATCCCCTATGTGCTATGTGCTATGTGTCCCCTCCTGAAAGGAGCTTTTGACGAATCTTTCCCCCGCCTTCATCCTTCCTGCCTCATTTTTGTCCTCAGACCTCTATTTTCACAGTATTGTGGGCATATCCTTATCTGAACACATTGCACACTGTCAACTGGGCAGCATGGAAGCTTTGTCTTCATACACCTTGTACTCTCTGTGCTGAGCACTGCCTGGCACCCAGCAGAAACTCAGGAGTGCTACCTCTCCCAACCACTCCAAAATTGTGTATGATTTCAAATCTCCTCCATGTGCTAATTAGGGTGTTTGAAAAGCAGATTTATTTAGGATACAGAGGATTTATCCACCAGTGAATAATTTCTATGTAATAAGACTTCCTGATTATACATTAAGCTTCATCCTCCAGCTAAAAGCAGAAGACATTTTCAACTGCCAAAATTCTTTTCCAGTGTTAACAAACTCAGTCTACTTATTGATAGGAGGAGATATCAACTCCATAATTCTTAGTAGAAGGATTGTTTCAATGTCAAGAATATTTTTATATTTAAGTGATTACTATATTTCATGATCACAGATATCAAGAATAGCATTTAAGCAGTTTTTTTTAAATAGTATTCCTGTCCAGTTTCTTGACTTTTGACTAACAAGCTGCAGTATTTAGTAAGATTCTTTGTCAAAGACCACTACGGTTGTATCTTCATATAAGAAATGGTCAGTTATGGAACACCAGGAGGATTTTCCTTGTGTTTTCTCTAATAGTGATATTAAAATTTTCAATAAACAGGCCTTTTCTTACTGAGATATAATACACCTTATATTCCACAGCCTTTACCTGCTTCTCTCCATAGCACTTTATAATCACCTGATATAGTCTGTATTTACTTGTTTTTCTGTCTCTGCCTATTAGAACGTTAGCTTTCAGAGAACAAGGCTTTCTTTTTTCAGAGATATATATCCACAGGGCATATCAGTGCCTGACATAAAGTAGGCTTTCGGTAAATACTTGCTGAATAAAGGGCTCTGTATAAACTAATTTAAATAATAAATACAATACAACTATAGATTATTTTCCAGTAAATTTGGACAATAGTCAAATTCATGCTAATTGACTAAATTTACTTTCTTACTTTATGCAAATACTAGTCATTTCATGTCTATCTTTTGGTCCTGAGTTCACTGTTTTGTATTATATTGTATAATATAATAATACAATCAAATTAGTAGTTTTTCTCTTTTCACATTGTTCTGTATTATCTGTAATTAATATCAATCTGAACAATTTTTGTAAAGACCATGTAACAATTTAATTAAATTCATGTACACACACCACAACTCCTGACCCAGCTTCACTCATCACACAGACACAGATACACATTAAAACAAGAATCCTGACTGACACTCATCAATGTTTGGTACACCTTTGCACTCTCAACCTTGTAACAGGGTTGACTTTCTTAGTTCTATGTAGGGATTTTCATCTTGTCAACTCTTTTCTTACATTACTTTTCTTACCACAGGGAATACAGAGACATCCATCCACTGTGTTTCATGCTTCAAACCATCAAAGTTGGGGACCTCAAATATTCCTGATGAATTAAGACCAACTTCATGAGTACCATGTTGCAGTACAGGTAGGAATATGAAGTGGCTGAGGGAGAGGAGAAGGTATTGGCTGGGAAACTTGCAGCCACAAGAACAGGGAGGAGGAATGTGGACACACGGAACAAAAAAAAAGCGGTAAAGAGAGAAGACAGGTCCAGGCATCTCATTCTTTCTTTCCTACACTCTTCAAGAATCCAGACTAAATGCAGTTGTTTTATCTTCAAAATCAGCTTTATGCCTATAATGTCAGAGGTCAAAAGGAGGAGCGCTTGCTTTATAAAACATCTCTCTGTTCCCTGCAACATAATTTCCTGTAATGGACTCAATCTTGATATTCCGTATTTACAATACAAATTTAATGTGTTGATAAATTGGGAAGGATGATTTATCATCTAAAATCAAACGATTCTATCAATGTCTTTCTTCTTTTCAGGGAAGGAACTATCTAAAAAATAAAAGTTCCTGGCAAAGTAAGGGAAGACACATTTTAACATAAAAGAATAACCAGAAGGAAAGAAGGAAGGAAGGAAAGGAGGGAGGGAGGGAGGGAGGAAAGAAGAGAGGGAGGGAGGAAGGAAACACAGAAAGAAAGGATGTGTGTATTGTGGGTGTGGGTGTGGGTGTGGGTTAGAAAGAGGAAAAGAAGTACTATGTGCTGGGTATAAAGCACCGTGCTGAGTACACATCATGTCTCATAATCTTTGCAATTCTATTACTTAGCTACCCCTACCTTCCTTTTAGGAATGAGTAAGCTTTCCCCAGATGAGGGCAGGTGCAGATAATATTCAGGGACACTGCATGACTTACGTAGTTGTGTTAAGATTATCTTATTATAAGATAGATATGATTTTAGGACTGAATAAGGGACAATGCACAGGGTAGCTGCTGGAAAAGACTTATGTAGACGTGTCATGATAATGTCACTAGTAATGTACTGAAATCAAGAAAATGATGTTTGCTGGAACTCGTCACACGGAATGAACACTGTGGTTTAATGACAGCTAACATTCATTTACGGAGTGCGCATTAGGTGTTAGGCTGTCTTCTCAGAGTTTTACAGGACTACTCACTGAATACCAAAAACAACCCTAGGATGGATTCCTCCTCCTCCTATTACTATTATTATTATAGTTGTTGTTGTTGTTTTTGCCCTTTTTGATGTTTAGCAAGGTAAGGCTGAGAGATTAAGTGTTCTGACTAAAGTCTCACAGAGAACAAGAGGTAATGCCCTGCTTTGAACTAGTTGATCTTTCTCTGAAGCCAATGCAGTATAACATGCCATGCATGTAAGGTTGAAGGGATACCTTTGGTAGCTGTTTGGGCAACAAGGGAGGGAGACCCACAGAGACATATTTCCATAGCAAACAGTGGTGTTTAAATTCTCAGAGGGGTGAATGCAGTTAACCGCAGGGCTTTGGCTGCTGGCAAGGACATCCACGTTCAGAAGCACAGTGGACTGCTCGGGACTTTTTCTCTTCTCTTTCTCTTTCTCATGTCACCTCACCCACCTTTCCTCTTGCTACCCCAGCCCTCATCCTTTCCTCCAAATAAGACACTGAAAGAAGATTTAAAGAACACCAAGAGTATCAAATTATTAGCCCATCCAGAGTTCTGATTTCCTTATCTGGTTTAAAAATTACAATATGTATGTAAGTGATGAATCACTAAATCCTACGCCCGAAACTACTATTACACGGTGCATTAACAAACTGGAATTTAAATAAGAACTTGGAAGGAAAAAATAAGTAACAATGATAATATGTGTTAATTTTGATAAAACTTTTAAGGATTTTATCAGACTTAGTATGTGAACTGTGCAGAAATATTTAACTTGAACTGCATGATATTTATATTTCGGAGAATTACTAGAACAATACAATGGTAAAACCAAAGAGGTGTAAGAAGTTAAGTTGCCAGAATTCCTCATTTACAGATGTCTGGTCTGAAACAGAGCGCTCTGACAAATTTGCCGGACTGGAAACCGAAGGGAACTGAGGGGCATGACCTCAAGCACCTTGAACCCTGTACTTGCAGCAGGGGCTTCAATCCAGGACTCCCGGAGTTAGCCTGGAGCTTCTCCCTCTGAACTCCCTACTCTGAAATTATTTCCTGAATTGATATGAGTGATACCTCAACTTTCCTTTGGTCAGTGTTTCTCAGGTTTTCACAGAAAGTTACCCACAATTCACCTTCTCTTTTGTCATTCTTGTCAGTCTACAGCACAATGTACAGATGAGGATCTTCTCTACCTGTCCCTCAGACACATCAGCTGTCCCTGTGGGAACTCTGCCTTTTCTCCCCTCAGATATGAGCTCTGCCTTCTTTATTAAGACATCTCCTTGCTGCTACAGTCTCTAAAAATCCTTTGCTCAGGTACTTTCATGGATAACATCCAAGCATTTTCAACCACAGCGCAATCACTGATCCATCTTTTCAACAATTTAAGAAAATATATCTGCATTCTCTGTACATGTCTATATCAAATGATTTGCTGTCTTGCCTAATGTTCTGGAACTGGATCCATATCTCTTTGCCCAGAGTCAAGTGCTCATCTGTTAGTGGATAATCTAAAAATAGCTATTAATTAAAATATTGAGTGGCTATCATGTTAAAAAATTTTCTTGTCATTTTACCTAGTACCTCCCTTTACTAATAGATTTACCACTGTTCTTTTTTTTTAATCAGAGAAAACCTAAAACTTCCTAATGTTTCATCCAAGTTTTCATTTGTAATATAGGTTCAAATGAATGGGAAAATTTCCAAAATGATGTTTCTCTATACTTGCCTGTTTGTACTTGACAAATAAGTCAATTGTAAATTCCTCAGTTTGGTTCATTAAATGTTTTTTATGTATCTGGAGAAGACTTTTCTAAGATTTTTTTGTAAACTAGAATAGGATTGTATTACTAAGGTTTTATCCATTTCTTTGGACCTTCTCCAGTTTCTTATGGTCTAATATCAAAAAAAATCTTTCAAATCAGTAAATTTTAAAAGTATTTTAATACTTGAAAGTATTCAACACAGTTAAATGTTTCTCTGTTATAACTCACCTTACAATTGATTTTATTTTTACTGAATCTCTTTAGTGGTAATTGTTTTTGAGAATCTTGGTTTTGCCTACTTCCTTTTCTGTATACAGTTTCCATTCCATCTTGTCTTAGTTTCATCAGTCTTTCCTTATAGCTTAAATCTGATTATTCAGCCTTAGTTTTACCTTCTTAGTGGTCTTCTTTTCCCATTCATATTTGAATAAATTTATTTGCATTTTCTCGAAGCTAGTGATATTCTATCTTTTTAATCACATCCTTTGGGTGGGCCCAAATATTTAATGGTTACTAAAAGATTTTTTTAAATTTTTTTAATGTTTCTTTATTATTATTTTTTTGAGAGACAGAAACAGAGCATGAGCAGGTGAGAGGCAGAGAGAGAGAGAGGACACAGAATCCAAAGCAGGCTCCAGGCTCTGAGCTGTCAGGGCAGAGCCCAATGCGAGGCTGGAACTCACAGACCATGAGATCATGATCTGAGCCGAAGTCAGACGCTTAACTGACTGAGCCACCCAGCTGCCCCACTAAAAGATTTTTTTTTAAGAAGACTAAAACATAAGCAATAAAATTAACCTTGAACTTCCTACAGATTGTAACTGGAAGTATGAAGTAAGGTATTTATGCCTGTGTAAATAGTTTATCTCACTTCAACATATTTTAACAAATGTTGACTGTTACTCACTAAAAATGTAGCAATCCTAGATCTAAAAAGTACAAAGTCTCAGAGGGGCGATAACCACATACAGGGTAATATGTCTGTAACAAATTACCTCACAGACCTATGAACACAATAATAGAGTTTACGGGACATGGGCATGGTGTGGAGGAATTGCCCTACCATGGTCCCTGGTGGTGTTTTATTGACGAAAAACACTTCCTCAGTAGCTTAAAACTCTGTCTCAGACCTAAGCATCTTCACTGTGTTCTGAGATGAAGGGATTCTTATGAGTTTATAAAGAATAAGAAATAATGGTGAGACATTGAAACATCCTTAAAATCATAATGGTTCCCATGATTGTGAACATAATGTGTAGAATTTCACTGTAACAGAATTTATAAAATAAGAATTATATATGCTTTATCATATCTATCTATCTATCTATCTATCTATCATCTGTCATCTATCTGTCTATCATTTCCTATTTACCCATTATCTTCCTATCTTAAAAACCATACAGTTGTAAGTTGTAGGGCCACCTAGCAAAACAATGTCCAGGGTGCTTAGAGGATGAACCATACTTCAGTGGCCAGACTCTAGTTAGGAAAGATCTTTAAAGAAGCAGAGTAGAAGGGCGCCTGGGTGGCGCCCAAAGCTTCCGACTTTGGCTCAGGTCATGATCTCATGGTTCATAGGTTCGAGCCCCGTGTCGGGCTCTGTACTGACAGCTCAGAGCCTGGAGTCTGCCTCGGATTCTGTGTCTTCCTCTCTCTCTGCCCCTCCCAGTTCATACTCTGTGTCTCTCTCTCAAAAAATAATAAAATATTTAAAATTAAAAAAAAAAAAGAAGCAGAGAAGATAAAGGGTAAGGGTGGTGACCAGCAGCGGCACCTGAGGCAGAGGAAGGCAAAATGTAGCAAATGTTCACGAGAAATAAAGTTCTAAATGCCCTCTTGCACAAATGTTTGATTCCCCAGCACATTGCCCTTCTCTTTTTCCAGTCAATTTTTATCTCAGTCAACTTCTTCCATCAAACTTGCCCTCTCTTCTTTCTTGCCTTTGAACAAGAGCATCTGGCCTTATCTTTCTATTCTATTTTTTCTTCTGCTGTATTTTATCTATATAAAATTATACTTTTTTGGATATATGTGGTAGTGGAGTATAAGCAAGGGGTAAGTCACCTCAAATTCTTATTGGTATGAGGCAGAGAATAAGTACATTATGCTAAAAAAGCCTGCCTCACAGGATTTAGCACTTTACTGTATGATTTTCTGCTTTGAAGAGTATACTACATTGTGGTTAGGACCAAACATTTTAATTTTATGTCATCACCTGTACAGTTGACCAACATTAGTTTCATAATGCAGGCAATATACATACATATGAGAAATTTTAACTGAAAACAGTTCATTGATTAATTCCAGAAGTCAAATGGAATCATATTTGACTTCTGTAATATTTATTACAGAATTAATTATTAAGTGATTAGTTAGTGCCAAAGATTTTACTTCTATTGTTTTATTTAATCTTGAAACAGCTATGTGAGAAAGGAATTGCTATCTCATTTTACAGGTAAGAAAACTGAAGGTCAAGTGAGGTTGAGTTCACAACGCTGGCAGAAAGTAGAGCTGAAATTTGTATCCAAGTTTGTGAACTGCAAAAGCCATGTCTAATCTATGATACCACTAACTTATATATTAAATGAAGAAATGTCAGGCAATAAAACCAAATTTAGAAAAAGCAGGGAACAGAGACCACCATCTAGGATTTTAATTCAGTTTAAATTGCTGGAATTACTGCTATCCTTTTGGAATATACACCTGCTTTTAATGTGTGAAACAATGGGAGAACAACTTTGATTCACAGAATTTCAATATGGAATACATTCTGATTCCCATCCCAGTACTTCAAATAAAGGATTCTAGAGATGCATGTACAAGGATTCGAAAGATATTTATGTAAAGGCAGCAGAGGAGCCTAATCAATGCATATGATATATATTTGTATTAACTTGAGATCCAGGAAGGATTTGGAGAATGTTCTTCAAGAAAATGAATCAAGTGGGTTAGAATGACTTGGAGAAAGTTTCCAATTAAAATTAGAGAAAATTAGGTCTGAAAGTTCAGTGTACACACACACGCACACACATACGCACACACGCACACACACCCTTGAAAATATTGGGCTAGACATTATGCTAGTTTTTTTGTGATTTAAAAATACAATATTTAAGATGGACAAAGATCAATACCAAGATGTATGATTGTTTATGGGCTTTTAAAACCTGCTAATTAAACATGACTTTCTATTATGGATCACATTCAGCCTATATTGATTTCTAATGATAACATCAAAATTGTTACTTCAAAATTTCTAATCATTTCCAACGTAAAATGTGCATAAAATATCTTAAGTATATTAATAGAGTTCATTTCAGCCTGTCTACAAAAGTGGTATACACAGCAGTCCTGTTCTCTTAATTTCTTTCCTGTTCATATTTAGCTATAATTATCACATTGATGAGCTACTTCAGCCTGCTGAGTTGAATAGATTGAATTTTCAGGTATAATTTAGCATTACATAGCCCAAGGGTATTTCAGGAATCCAGCTCCAATCCTCATTTTGTGTGTATTTGTGTCTGCTAAAGGGCTCAGAACCACCTGGATAGTCTTTGACCTCACATATGTGTTCAAAGACAACTATTTGAATAAACTCTGCATTTGCCATTACCAGCACAGCAGTATGTGAACAGTAAATATGTAAATGAAATTCATGATTCTCTTACTGTTATAAAAACCATTTTTAGATGTTTACTTAAATGGCCTCAGATACAGAAACAGGACTATGCATGGAAAAAGGAGTCTCAAATTTTATTTTCCAAACGCTTTCCTTTGGTTTGATGAACATTAAATCTCAAGTTATCTTTAAATCATGTCTTGGAAAGCTTCAGAAAACCCACCTGGACTGTGCAGTAAATACATAAATGAGTCATTAGGGGGCTCACAAAATATGAATACAAATACAGCATGTGAAAGGTGATTATTCAATTTCAAAAACCTTTGGTTCCCAACTTCTTTTTTTTAAAGTATTTATTTATTTTTGAGAGACAGGGAGAGAGAGCACAAGCAGGGGAAGGGCAGAGAGAAAGTGGGAGACAGAATCCAAAGCAGGTTCCAAGCTCTGAGCTGTCAGCACAGAGCTCGACCCAGGGCTTGAACTCACAAGCTGTGAGATCATGACCTGAGCCAAATTTGGAAGCTTAACCAGGTAAGCCACCCAGGCGCCCCTGGTTCCCGACTTCTAAGACTCCTCAAAGAAATGTTTGTAAGAAAGTAGCAATAGAGAAGGAACTGGGATTTCAGCTTATAACAACCTGATCTTGACTCAATGAGAAAAAACAATTGTCTTTTACCATTTTCTGGAAGACATTATGGTATGTATTTTCAGTAGCATAAATACCTATGTTTCCACCAGGATTAAATAGCAGATGTTTCTAACCCTACCAGGATTAGATTATATTTTTTTCTTATAAATTTAGGATTCTATGTATGATACCTCACTAAAACTAAATTAACTTTAATTTTTTTTTTGTTTATCCAATCCATATACTCAAATTGTGCCATGTGGATAAAGTGATGCTGAGTAAAGATAGACAATACAGCTATACAACTGTTTGTATAGTTTTTATTTTAGTGAAGACATTGAGTGATAACATAAAAAATATATTCTGAAAAATATATATATATTCTCTACGTTCAAAAATAGGTGCTCTAAAAGTAGATTTGTGGCCCTATGACAATGTGTATAAAAACAGCCCCTGACAGTAAGTCAGTCCATTCTTCTCTGAGATTCTGTGGAGGAGAGCTCAAAGAATAGTCACAGGTGGCCACAAGGTGTTGGTGAGAGATCTACCAAGGTTGGTGAAAAGCTTATAGAAATATGCGGTTGTATAAAGTGGATGACGATACATAATTGATATTCAATAAATAATGTTGAAGAAGTTATTCTTTTTTATTTTTAATTATTTTTAGTTTTTTAATTTTAATTTTTTAATTTTAGGAGGGAGAGAGCACGTAAGCAGGGCAGAGGGGCAGAGGGCAGAGGGGGAGAGAGAGAATCCCAAACAGTCTCCACTCTCAGTGCAGAGCCGGACGCAAGGCTCAATACCATGACCATGGGATCATGACCTGAGCCAAAATCAAGAGTCAGACACTCAGCTGACTGAGCCACTCAGACACCCCTGACAAAGTAATTCTTACATTAACTTTGTTACCAATTTATAATGACACTCCAAATAATTGTTCATTACTCAAATTAAGATGATAATAGTTAATAGAATTGCATGCCTCATTACTTCATTCCACAAATACTTATTAAGTATACACTGACACAAGATAGAAGGGGGCACAGGAAGACAAAATAACCATGGTCTTAATCTGAAATTTTATTTACTAATAGACATCATGTGAATCCAAAGATTTTTAAAAAGAGTATTTAATGAAAATACCAGTTAAAGTATTTGTTCATATCAATGAGGATAAATGAATATGGTACCAATACCTAAATGCTGATTTGAGTTTTGCAGGAGTGCAGTGAGTGGTGATAGAAGCTCATGTAATATGTCAGTAAGTATCTGACAAGAGCTAATTCCATGCAGATCACTGGGCAAGACATCTTGAGAAATTTCAGTGGAAACAAAGCAAATTATATCTATGCTGGAGAATATCATAGGAATGTAAGCCAAGATATAGGTATGCGGGCTGGTGTTCATGACCTGAGTGGGTTAATGGCAGCTGCCCAAATATCCTGAAGCAGCTGAAATAAATTGCTGAAAAATATGTGTAAAGGTCTGACACATTCTTAGAAATAATGGTTAACAAATATGACTTCAGAGAATGGTAATAAGAAAAATTTTATAATGAGAACACCAAATCAAGGCATTTCTGGTCAACTGTCATTCCACTTGACATTAATCAACATCTGACAAAATTAATTATTATCTTTCTCTTGAAAACCCTATTCCTTGGCTCTATGCTATTGCTGTTTTTTTTAATTTTCCTTACAAGTACAAAATTAATAACTGTAGATCAAACTTTGTAAAATGACAGACTCATATTCTTAAGTTGCTAAATATATTTAAAGCTCAAGATTTGCAGCCAGACTTGCTTATTTATTTAGATAGTTCTGCAACCCAGCTGCATGAGCTTGGGCAAGTTGCTTTACATATCTATACCACAGTTCCTTCATCTATAGAAGTTTCCTCATCCAGGGGCACCTGGGTGCCTTCGTCAGTTAAGTGTCTGACTCTTGACTTTGGCTCAGGTCACGATTTCATGGTCTGTGTTAGCTCAAGCCCAATATTGGGCTCTGTGTTGACAGCACAGAGCCTGCTTGGTAGTCTTTGTCTCCCTCTCTCTGCCTCTCAAAACTAACTAAATACACATTAAAAAAAAAAAAGACGTTTCCTCATATATAACATCCTCCCAGGATTATTGTAAGAATTAAATGAATGAATATATAAACAGTGCTTAGAACAGCGATTGGCATAAGCATTAGCTGTTCTTACTAAATATATCCATGTAGATGTCCAAAAGCCATATATATCAAATCCAGCATGTGCAAAAAATATGCTTCTTTCCCATTGTTTCTGGCCAGATCAAAATATATCATAAAACTATAATCCACTATATCTGTTTCATTTGTTCACTATATTCCTAGCAGCCAGCTCAGTGTCTGAAACATACTAGCTGCTCTACAAATATTTATAAATAAATGAAACATACTAGTTTTCTGGTTTTACTGCAACAAATTACCACAAACTTAGTCATTTAAAACAGCAAAAATTTATTCTTATAATTCAGAAAGTAAGAAGTTTAAAATAAGTCATTGGTCAGGCAACAGTCTTTCTGAAGAATTCAGATGAGAATCTGTTTGTCTTTTCCAACTTCCACAGTTTGCTTATCTTCCTTGGCTCATGATCTGGTCCACCTTAAAAGTATGTCACTACAACTACTGGTTCCATTGCCACATCTCCTTTTTCTTCCTTTGACCCTCTTGCCTCTCTTAAAGGATACTTGGACTTACCAATGGCCCATTCAGAAAATCCAAGATAATATCCACATTTTAAGATCCTTAATTTGATCATCACTGATCAAAATCCCTTTTGCCATATAAAATAATATATATATATATGTATATGTATATATATATGTGTGTGTGTGTGTGTGTATACACACACACACACACACACACACACACACAAAAGTTCTGGGGATTAAGATGTGGGTATCTTAAGAAAGTCATTATTCTCTCCATCACAGTCTGCACTCTGACTCCGAAAGAGTCGTGTCTATCCCATATACAAAAGTCTCAATACAGTAGAATAAAAACTCAAAGTTCAAAATCTCATCTTGTCACCTCAAAAGTCCAAAATCCAACTGGAAAAACTCCATTATGTCTCAAGGACTGGGAATAATCCCCCATGGATCTTGTTTCCTCCCTCCAGGACCATAGTTCTGCTCTTTGGGCCCATGGTTCCATCTTTTGGTCCTAGGCTCTGCCCTCAGAGTCATCCACAATTTTTCTTGACAATAGTGCATGTTTGTAGTAGAGGAGTTTTGTCAACTGTTTCTTGTCTGTAGAATTTTGTTGAGTCCAGCAGTCTTTTTATTTCTTCATTTATTTTTTTAAAAATATATATTTATTTTTGGAAGAGCACAAGCAGGAAGGGGCAAAGAGAGGGGGACATGGGATCCAAAGCAAGCTCTGCACTGACAGGCTGACAGCAGCAAGGCCAATGTGGAGCTCAAACTCACAAACCACCAGATTATGACCTGAGTTGAAGTTGGTCCCTCAACCAACTGAGCCACCCAGGTGCCCCAGCTGTTGTTTATTTTGTTCTTTCTTTGTCCCTTTCAGATCAAGATGGCAGTATTTCTGCTTGTATAACATCCTTAAGAACCCAGTGGTCTCCCATATATGGCATGGGGATTCACTCCATTAGACCAGAAGATCCTCCATAATCTTTGGGGGGAATCCTCTATTCCTGGATCCTGCCAAGATGGCAGAGAGGACCCATAAGACATATGCCTATCTCTTCAAAAACCCTCTGTATGACTGAACACACTTACCTTTCTATCCTTTCAAAGCATTAACAAAAGATTGGCCAGCCACACATCTCTGGAGCATGCTTTCCTGACAGTGAATATCCTTATTTTGGCATCTTTTGTAGTATGGATAGACTGAGAATTCCCAACATTATCAAATCCTGATTCCTTTTTAGTTAACAGTTATTTCCTGAATTTACCTCTTTCTCTTTACATTTTACAATAAATAGCAAGAAGAAATCAGGTCATACCTTCAATGCATTGCTTGTAAATTTCCTGAGCTAATATCCTAATTCATCACTTACCATGTAAATGCATTACATGTACCAGATAACAGTTCATCTGCTTTCCACAAAACTGTAGTAACAGTTAAGCGAGCTTTCTACCATTATATAACAAAGAAGCCCTTTTTCAATAACATGTTCCTCATTCCTTTTGAGTCCTCACCAGTATCTCCCAACTTAAACATTTAATGTACTTTCTATCAATGGTTTGCTTAGTATGAAGGTAAGTATTCTTTAAGGCAATGTAGATTTTCTCTATATTGCTCCTCACTTTTTTCTGTATCCTTAAACATTCATTTTCTACTAAAAGTTTGTTAAGCGCAATCTAATTTTTTGGATCATACTAAAAATTCCTCTAGCCCCTAGCCATTACCCAATTCCAAAACTACTTCCTGATTTTTAGATATCTGTTAGAGTTACAACCTACTTCTAGGTAAAAAAAAAATCTTTATTTGTTACATATTCCTGAGGATGCATATTATCATAATAATAGTGACTTAAAACAACACAAATTTACACCAAGATACATTATAGTTAAAATATCAAAAGTTAAAGATAAAGAGGAAATTTTAAATGGTAGAAAAAAACAACTTGTTACATACCAGGGGCTATCAGCAGATTCCTCAGCAGAAACTTCATAGGCCAGAAGGGTGATATATTTAAAGTACTGAAAGCAAAAAACTTGCAACTAAGAATTCTCTACCTGGCAAGGTTATCATGCAGAATTGAAGGACAGATAAAAGGCTTTCCAGAGAAACAAAAGCTAACAGAATTCATCACTATTAAACTGGCTTTAAAAGAAATGTTAAAGGGATTTTTAAACTTAAAAGAAGGGTCTCTAATTAGAAACAAGAAAATAGATGAAAGTAAAAATGTCACTGGAGTTAATTTAGCTTTCTAATATGAAGATTAAAAGACAAAAATAGTAAAACTAACTCTAACTACAATAATTAGTTAAGGGATACATAAAATAAAAAGATATAAAATATGACAACAAAAATATAAAATATCCCAAATAACAAAAGGCCAGGACTAGATAACTTCACTGGTGAATCCTATCAAACATTCAAAAAAGATTTAATACCTTGGCAAGCTCTTCCAAAAAACTGAAGAGATGGGAATGCCTCCAAACTTATTTTATAAGGCTAGTTGTTACCCTGATACTAAAACTGGACCAGACAGCACACACACACACACACACACACACACACACACACACACAGCCAATATTCCTGATGAACATAGATGCAAAAATCCTCAACAAAATATTAGCAAATGGGATTCAACAATATGTGAAGAGGATCAAATACAATGATCAAGTGGGAATTATTCCAGGGATGCAAGGATGGTTCAACTTCTACAAATTAATCATCATGATACACCACATTAGCAAAATAAGGGATGAAAACCAATGATCATCTCAATAAATACAGAAAAAGCATTTGACAAGATTCAACATCCATTTATGATAAAAAGTCTCAGCAAAGTCAGTACAGATGGAAAGTACCATAACATAATAAAGGCCATATACGACAAGCCCATAGCTAACATCTTATTCAATGGTGACAAGCTGAAAGTTTTTCCTTTAAGTTCAGGAATAAGACAAAGATGTCTACTCTCACCACTTTTATTCACCATAGTATTGGAAGTCCCAGCAAGAGTAATTATACAGCAAAAAGAAATAAAAGGCATCCATATTGGAGAGGAATAAGTAAAGCCATCATTGTTTGTGGGTGGTATAATTTTACCTATAGAAAACTCTACACAATCCACCAGAAAACCTTTAGAACTAACAAATGAATTCATAAAATTGAAGGTTACAAAATCAATATGCAAAATCTATTGTGTTTTTATATAATAATAATGAACTATGAGAAAAAACTTAACCTCATGTACATATGCATCAAAAAGAATAAAATATCAAAGAATACATTTATTTAATCAAGGAGGTGAAAGAACTTTACACTTAAAACTATAGGACATTGATGAAAGATATTGAAGAAGACACAAATAAATAGAAAGATATTCTGTGCTCATGGCTTGGAAGAATTAATATTGTTAACATTTCTATATTACTTGGGGCACCTGGGTGGCTCAGTCAGTTAAGTGTCCGACTTTGGCACAAGTAATGATCTCACAGTTTGTGGGTTCAAGCCCCACATCAAGCTCTGTGTTGACAGCTCAGAGCCTAGAGCCTGCTTCAGATTCTGTGTCTCCCTTTCTCTCTGCCCCTCCCCTGCTCATTCTCTCTCTCAAAAATAAACATTAAAAATTCTTTTAAACATGTCCATAATACTCAAAGCAATCTATAGATTCAATGCAATCCTTATCAAAATTCCAATGGCATTTTTTCACAGAAATAGAACAAACAATCCTAAAATTTGTATGAAGCCACAAAAGATTCCAAATAGCCAAAGCAATCTTGAGAAAAAAACAAAGCTGAAGTCATCATGCTTCCTAATTTCAAATTATATTACTAAGCTATAGTAATCAAAACAATATAGTATTGGTGTAAAACTTAACACAAAGATCAATAGAACAGAATAAAAAGCCCATAAATAAATCCATGAATACACGGTCAATTAATTTACAACAAGGAAGGCAAGAATTTGCAATGGGGAAAGGACAGTCTCTTTAATAAATGGTGTTGGGATAATGGATAGCCATAGGCAAAAGAGTGAAAGTAGACCACTATATTACACCATACACAAAAATTAACTCAACATGGATTAAAGACTTAAATGCAAACCTGAAGCCATAAAACTACTAGAAGAAAACAGGCAATAAATTCCTGGACACTGACCTTGGCAATGATTTTTTTGAACCTAATTCCAAAGGTAAGGGCAACAAAACCAAAAATGAACAAATGGGACTACATCCAAAGAAAAAGCTTCTTCACAGCAGAAGAAACCAACAACAAAATGAAAATGCTACCTGATTAATGGGAGAAGATATCTGCATATCATATATCTGATAAGAGGTTAATATCCAAAATATATAAAGCTCTTCTACAACCCAGTAACAAAAAACAAACAAACAAAAACAAAGAATCTAATTAAATAATGGACAAAGGATCTGAATAGACATTTTTTCCAAAGAAGACATAGAGGTGGCCAACAGGTACATGAAAAGATGCTCAACATCACTAATCAAAATCAAAATACACAAAATAAATCAAAATCACAATAAAATATCACCGCACACTTGTCAAAATGGATACTGTCAAAAAGACAAGAAACAAGTGTTGGTGAGAATTTGGAGAAAAGGGAACCCTAGTTCACTACCGGTGGGAATATAAATTATTGTTGCCACTATGGAGAATGGTATGGAGGTTCCTCAAAAAAGTTAAAAATAGAACTACCATAAGATCCATTAATTCTATTCCTGGGTATTTATCCAAAGGAAATAAAAACACTCATTTGAAAACATATATATACACCCCAATGCTTATTGCAACACTATTTACAATAGTCAAGATATGAAGACAATCTAAATGTCTACTGATGAATGAATGGATAAAGAAAATGTAATATATACACACACACACACACACACATATACACACACACACACACACACATACATATGTGCATATACACACATATACATATACACACACAATGGAATATTACTCAGTCATAAAAAAGAATGAAATCTTGCTATTTTTGACAACACAGATGAACTTTAATGAACAAACAAAACAAAACAAAACAAAACCAGGAGACACAGAGAACAGACTGATGGTTGCCAGGGGAGAGAGGTGTAGGGGAGTGGGCAAAACGGTAAAAGGTATTAAGAGGTATAAACTTTCAGTTATAAAATAAATAAATCTTGGAGATGTAATGTACAGCATGATGACTGTAGTCAATAATATTATATTCTATATTTGAAAGTAGTTAAGAGAGAAGATATTGAAAGTTCTAATCCTAAGGAAAAAAAGTGCAAGTCTGTGTAGTGATGGATGGTGGATCACTAGACCTATTGTGACTTACACTTTTGTAGTGTATACAAATCCCAAATCATGTTGTGCACCTGAAACTAATATACTATGTAAATTACACTATTATTTAAAAAATCCTGAATATGACGGACATGTGAGAATTCCCTGTAACAATAATTCACTGTAGTATGTACACTATAAAATCTACATTTAAAATTTTTTGTAACAAAAATTAGGAAAAAAAACCTACAAATTTATTTTCTTAATGGCTGTAAATCAAAGTATAAAGTTAAACTGTAGGTCATGTTGCATTCCATCTGGATGCTTCAGAGTAGAATCTGGGGAACCCATTTCCTTGCATCTCCTAGCTTCTAGAGGCTGCTGGCATTTCTTGACTTAATGGCCTCTTTGTCCATCTTCAAAGTACATTATTTCAACAGCTGGTTCCATTTTCATATCTCCTTTTGCTCACTTGTATCATGCTGCCTCCATTTCATAAGGGCCCTCATGATTACACGGACCCATCCAGATAATCCAGGATAACGTCTCCCCATCTGAAGATCCTTAACCACATTTGCAAAGTCTCTTTTCCACAGAAGTTAACATATTCAAAGGTTCTGGGGATTGGTACATGGACATCTTAAGGGGGACATTATTCTGTCTAACACTTTGAGTGAATGATACCCTATACGCAGGTTTCTTTGGCCACATTCTAGGGATCTTTCTCTCATAACTAGTCCTCTTATTACTCCTTAATCAACATACACTTCCTATGTACGTTGCCCCTCCCCATTCCTACTATTATGACTTTTTACCACTCAAACCTCTCTCACTCAGCTCCAATCTTTCCATTGGTCAATACAGAATGCCCTAACTTACTTACATTTTTAATTCCTTGCTTCCAGATGACAATGGAATAACATCTAAAGTTCTTAGCATGATGTTTATGATCTTCCAAACTCTGGCCTCAACTTTTCTTCTTTTATAGTCTTTGCTTCCCCCACCCTCCATAATATGGCAAAGGAACAGCTCTTGGTTGTTTTATAAACCTACCTGTCCATTAATAGCATTTGTTTATGATGTTTATTTTTTGAAAGGTCCTGCTACGTAACTCAAACAAAATATCTGTCCTGAGCTTTCTCCAGTACCCTCATTTTGGAGTTTGTTTTTCCTTGTTCTATACTCACATGATAATTTATTTATAATATTGGCCACAATCTACTACAACAAATTATAGTGATTTGTTTTATAATTAAAGTAAATATTTGTGTCTGCCTCTCCCATAAGATTAATTATGAGAATAGAGTCAGTTTCATGGGTAGCTTTATATCTCCTATAATGCCCAACACTCTGTACTTAGTGGGTGCTCAATAAAATGTTACATGAATTGTGAAATTGTAAATTGAGAAACAATCCATCAAGAGGCAAGCATATACAAAGTTGCTTAACAGTCATTATGTTGCAAAAAATAGTGTTTATTGTGGCTTAATACCATGAGGGAAAACTAAATAAATCACCAGTATCCTCTTTTGTGATTTTTAGGAAAATAATTCTCTACTCCTTTAGCTAAAGAAATGGCCATGATATACAATACTTCATGTTTTGAATAGACCAGATTCTCTCTCCCCCCACCTCTCTCTGTTTCTCTATCTCTCCCTCTCCCACTCCCCCCATCTTCCTCTTTCTCTATTTCTGTGTGTGTGTGTGTGTGCGTGTGTGTATGCGTGTGCTTGCATGCACTGTTATGACTTTTATATTTCTCCTCTATTCCTGTATGGGAGTAAATCAACTCAATGAAATCTAATAAGACAGAAGAACCCTGCACCTACTGATTTCACTAGTGCAGGGAAAATACAACCACATGGCATAATAAGCAAATGGGAAAAGGTAAATTACAACCACAAAGACTCACTATTTAGTAGTACAATGACATTCGTATTGCTTTTCTCGTGTAGACCCTAATGCTTATAATTACATGGAATATCTTTCTGGATTTAATAAAAGTAGAATATGGTATCTTAGAGTTTTCAAGAGTGGTGATGGAATTGAACTGACAACATTTATTTTTAGTTAACATTCCCTGTGATCATAGATGAGAAGGCCAAGATTAAACTCTAATTATAGAGGAGGATACAAATTGTTTATCCATTTAAAGTTTTGTTCCTTGTACAGAATGCTGACTATGCTCTTTTGTTACCAACTAGGAATCAGTTGCAGAAAACAGATTCACTTGTAGGTACTTTGTACAGAAAGGCATTTACTATAAGGCATTAAATAGCTTACAAGATCACTGAAAGGGATGAAGAAAGAGACTTAAATTTAGCTTTCATCAAAGCTCACTCAAAGCTACGCCGCAGAACTGAGCACCCAGATGAGCTGCCACCATTTCTCTTGGCTCAGGAAGTCACTTTCTGAGTAGAAAGTAGGCTCTAGAATCCTGCCACCATTGCCATTGTCACAACTAATCTGCCTTTAGGATTAGGAAACAATAGCTCGCTCCTAAACCACACTGTGCCTATTACAATAGAAATCAACAAAATAAATGACTCATGCTTGGCATTTTTGGTTTCCCAGTTTCCAAAGCAGAGCAAGTAAAACCAGGAAAAGGTTGGAATAGATGCCTGGTCATCATATTCATCATCTATGGTGAGTTGGAATATGAGAAATGTCATAATATGTTCATTTAATGCATTACTTTGCCTTAAATAGCATAAACTCAAAAAATTATGAAACTTCTATGAATAACAATAACATTTTAAAAATGAAAATCCTGTTATGTTTCTCTCCACTTACAATACTTAAGAGCATCCATTAAATGAATTAAATCCATGGGGATGGTACCAATGGATTGCACACAAGGTACAAGTTAGCCTCTGCTCATAAAAAAGTTTACACCTTCAGCTGGAAAGACAATGACTGAAAACATGACACCAAAAGCCCAGACTAGTACTTCTAGATCTAATAATCTACATGTAAAATTTATATTGAAAAATAACACATACAAGTTTTACAGAGGATAAATGTGGAGCTTGATACATTGTACAAAGTGAACACACTATGTAATCAGTACCAAGATCCAGCAACTGCCCTACTCTTACCTCTTCCCAGTCACCTCTTCTTCAAGTAAACACCATACCAACTAATAACATCATAAGTTAGTTGTTTTTGAACTTCATATAAATAGAACCATATGCTATGTACTCTTGTATTTGCCTTCTTGTGCTCAAAATTATGTTTGCGATATTTAAATGCGCTGATGGATACCAGAATATTCTATTCATTTTAATTACTTAAGAGCATTTCATTGTATCAATACACTACAATTTTTCTTGTACATTCTAATGTTGATGGACTTTAGGGTGGTTTCTAATTTGGAGCTACTAGAAATAACATATGAAAATACTTTTATAACTCTTTTGGTAAACATATGTATTTGTTTTTAGGGGGTATATATTTATATCTAGGAGTAGAATTACTAGTTCATTAGGTGATGTATCATCAGCCTTAATAGATGTGACCAAGACTTTGCTTTAATTATTGTAGCTATATAATATTTTCCAAAGTGCTTATATCCACTTTCACTCCCACCAGGAATTCAAGGGAGTTCTTGATGTTCCACATCCTTGCCAACGTTTGTCAGTACATTTATTTTAATCATTTTGGTGGGTGTGTACTGGGATATCACTATAGTTTTTAATTTGCATTTCCCTAGTGATTAATGAGGTTATAAACTATTGTGTTTTTTTTTTCATTTGTATATCCTGTCTTCTAAAGTGCTATTTCAAGTTTTCCTCCATTTCTCTGTTGAGTTTTCTTTTAAATTGATTTGTAGGACTCCTTTATAAATTCTGGATAGGAATTCTTTGTCAGATATATAGAAATACAGGTAGAGACAGATCAAATGATTTCTTCCATACTTTGGCTTGCTTTTCATTCTCTAGATGATATATTTGATAAATACAAGTTCTTATTTTTAATTAGGTCTATATTTTCATTTTTCCTGTTGTAGTTATTAATTTATGTTACCTTTAAGAAAATTTTGTGTTCACCAAGATAATGAAAATATGCTCCTATGATTACGCGTTGAAGTTTCATTATTTTCACACTTTGATCTCCAATATAACTGAAAAAATTTTTTGTATGATGTGAGGTGAGTGGGGCTCAGGTTATCATTTTTAAATGTTACACCAGACTTGCATTTCTAGAATAAACCCAATGTGATCATTATACGTTATCCTTTCTGTAGATCACTGCCTTTGACTTGCTAATATTTTCCTCTTGTTTAGATTTTTGGATTCATGCTCATGAAAAACTTGGACTGTATGTTCCCACTCCACTGATTTTAGCATCGCTTCTTTTGTATGTGCTTTTTTTTTTCTGAGTGGAATCTCCATTCCCTGCTTTTCCTCCAAGAGAGTTAGAGCCAGTCTCCTTTGTGGTTTTCATAGCACCTGGAACAGTCCTCAGTTAAAGGTCTCCCCACTTCCCCAGGAGAGTATAAGCAGAAAAAGAATATGCCAGTATTGGTGGTTTAGAAGGCGCACCATACATCTTTCCTGAATTAAATGGGGCTGTGCTTCATTCCTTAGGGACATAATCAGATAATTGCGAGATTTTAGTTTTCATTTTTGAATCGTATTGTACCCTTTCTCAATTCACACTCACTGCAAAAACTTGATGAAAATACACTGTTCTTACTAAAACGCACAATTTAATTTTCCTCCAGCAAAAAGATTTAGAGAGCCAAAACATAATCTATACTTTCAGCTAACCAGAGATGGCTAGAATGTCCCAGATTCGATCTCAAGAGAGACGTGCAGACAAAGAGAACCCTCCTTGTAATCCGGAATGCCATACTTTATGTGTGACAGAAACCAAAGTCCCTTCTGTTTTCCTTCAGTCACAGATCATCACAAGCATATTTCCCATTTCTACATCTTTTATAAAGTTATCCTGACAAACAATACAAAATGTTTGCATTGCAATAAAACTGAAGAAAGTAATTTTAACTTTTAGGTTTAATAAATACCAGCCATGTGGAAATTCTCCCAACAGTGCTTTAACCTGTCTGTAAAATGTTATAACTGTAAAATGCTTACAGATGCTAGATTTCTTTTCCTTTTAACCTCAAAAATCACTTTTATAAGGATAAGGATTTTGGCAATCACACCTTCAAGAGCAGTTATGTCATTTTTTTCCTCCTGTGGATTCACATTTCTCTTAGCTTCACTGATAAATTCATAAAAATATATGAAATAACAGATGCTATCTCCAAAAACAGAGTTCTCACAATCCAGCATTTTAGGCTTCACCATCTACTTTCTTTCTCTTCATTTTCCCACATTTATTTTAATTATTTAATATGTGGCTGTAGAACTTAGGCTGATTCCATCTTGCATATTATTTAAATGTGATGATGGCAGGCATTTTTAAAGTGCAATAGTTCTTTACATTAGCAATTTATAAGTTGCATCTTATCATTGGACATATATTCGGCTTTACCTGTACCCTGTTATTTTGTCCCCTAACCTTCTCAGATAATTGGATTTCAAGGTCTCTCCCAAATAAATTCTAAATTGACGAACATGGCATATTATTTAAAGCATAAAAGAAGTTTTATCCAAACTCGTCTTGCACTTCAAACATTCTTTCTACAGTTTGAAAAAAAACAGATAAAAACTATGAGGAATGAAGAAGTAGCTCATTTAATCAAGGGCACTCGGAAGAGCTGAATAAATGAAAAAGAGGTCTTTCTTATTTATCCATTTTAAAATTTGTTCTTTAATTCATCCCAATAGAACAGTAGAATTAACTTACACGAATTTATTATCTTTCTCATACTGTTCCCATCTTAGAGTACCAAAATGTGCAAAGTGAGTAAAGCGAATTGCGCGAAAGGGCAAGTGGGAGAATGGAAACAGGAAATAAGAATCAAAGGACTTACATAACTATCCTTCTGGAACAAGCGTCACTACAACTATCTTAGAGATTTCAGTGAAACATTTGCCCTCCAGATGTCATTGGAGAGCTAATAAATACCCAGACACTAAAATGCTACAGAATTTTTGCAGAAAATAAAAGCAGCATTTAGAACACTTCAGCAGCACACTTTATAGGACCCTAAAGGAAACAATGTACTACATGTAGTTTGAATAGGTTCAATGATTTTGTTGATTAAGCAGCACATTTTTCATTCTATCTCAAGTGACTGCTCCATCTAATAAAGATATTTGCCAATATAAAACAGAAAGTTATGGAAAACTTAGAGTGCAGTGTCCTCAAAGGATTTGACTCTAAAATAAATTTGATCATCCATGTGGAAAAACAAGGTCTGTGTCTGTCAGGAAATCAATTAACACAATCATTTGAGTGAATTAAATAATATTGTTGTTTTTCATTGAAGTATTTTTTCCCATTCAGTGTGCATCCCTCAGGAGTATTCTCAGTACAAATTCATAATATACAACACAGGAGGGAGCACTGGAAATTGTAGGATATGAACTGAAATGAAAAAGAAGCACAGACCCAAAGATCGTATTATGCATATGGCAGGTATTAAATAAGTGATTTTAATTGATATGACGGATCTATGTAATATAAGAACACATATTTTATTAACTTGTAATCAACTATGTTAAATTACACCCCTAGAAGCAATACTTCCTTGGCGGAATTAAAAATTCTAACATTAATTTTGGCTAACATGAACTTTAAATTTGTGATATTTCAGAATACAGACAAAATGAAGACATGATTATACCAGGATTAGAAATCATAAAGTTACCATTTTAGTCATTTCAAGTATGTGAGTTATGCTTGCTTATTTTTAGACCTGAAAGGACTATTTGTATATTCAGTTATTAGGAAGAAAGGCATAAAATGTGTACAATGTTGTCATGTTATCTGGTGAATTATACAAAAATAAAAGCACACGTATACAATGGAGATTTCAGATATCAAATGAAAGCAAATCATTTTCCCCCAAATAATACAAAATAAAGAATCAAGTGTGGGAAAAGGGGGGGGGGCAAAATTAGGATAATTCCCATGAGGAAAATAATATTTTTTAAAAAACCCAGGAAATGGGTTAATATGAGAAAATCACACGCCGGGCAGTTTGTAAAACATGACATTCTCTGTCACACCTCGTCCGCTCTATGTCTGACGTTTCTGTTTGTCTAGTTCCCTTCCCTCTTTTCCTGCTAGTACACACTTTTTATGTCTTAAGACTCACTTCACATGACACCACCTTTGTGGTGCTGTTCCCAACTGCTCTAGGCACAATTATACTCAGTTCTGTCACAATGATTGTTTTGAAAATGTAAACTTGTAACAAAGCATTTGGTACCAAGGGACAGTTTGGGATTGCGTATGTGCGATTTCCCCCATGAGAAACATGAGGTGAACGCAAAAAACAGCGCCAGCTGACTGGCAGCGAAAGGCAGCAACTCGAGCTGATGCACACCTCAAACACGCTATTGCAGGTCACTGGCCTAAGTCACATCCATGTGCATCTGCTACAACCTTCCCTCGGATTTCAGGTCACCGTCCTTCCTCTACCCTGCAGTAACACAACCACCACCACTCTTCTGATGCCGGAGCAAACTTCAGATTTTATATTGTGTCATTTATGTATTTCTTAACTATTAGTAAATATCAACAATGCTACCACCTGTATTAGGTTCTTACCACTAAAAAAAAAGTCAGTAACGCAATTTTTGAAAATCCAAACCTTGATTTTCTCATTAGCCTCGTAGCTTCATATTTCACAATTTTGCATAGCGTGTTGATTTGTAGAATAGCAAACATTGCGTCATAGCAGAACTGACTATACTCCTGTTAGTTGCTTCCTCTTCTGATTCAGTGGTACCTAGCGTATAAGGTTGCATTTATTTGTATGCTTACCTATTTTGTCCTCCATAATGTGTAAATGTGCTAAACTGGGAAATAATCAGGTACTTGGAAGAAGCTGCTGAGTATCATTATGGCTGGAAAGTCCTAAGTAGGGTAGTGAGGTGAGGCGCAGCAGTGTGGAAACAGGAGTTGGGTAAGTGCAGGGCAGAGACTGGACATTAGCCTCACCTGGTGGTCTGGAGTTGACGGGTGATACTGGAGATGGGAAAAAATGGACTGCTTTTTCTCTCTCAGCTCCAGTCAATCACCAAAATCCACTGATTTCACCCCATAACTACTCTCTCATTCCTTTTGACCATGTACCTTACCAGTTCTAGCTCAAGCCTTTATTATCTCTCCCTCTTTATTACTATAACAGCCTTTTTCTTTTTTTGCTGTAGACTGAATGTCTGTGATCCCCCCCACCAAATTCATATGCTCAAGCTTTAACGTCCAATGTGATGTTATTTGGAGATAGAATCATTGTGATGTAATTAAGGTCAGATGAGGTCATGACAGTGGGGGACTCATAATGGGATTAGTGCCTCTACAATAAGAGACACCAGAGAGCTCTCTCTCTCTCTCTCTCCCCCCTCTCCATGCTCAAGCACACAGTGACACAGTGTCCATCAAAAAGCCAAGGGAAGAGACCTTAAAATGACATCTACTTTGCTAGCACCTTGATTTTGGCCTTCTAAGCCTCCAGAACTGTGAGAGAATAAATTTGTTTAAGCCACCCAGTCTATAGTAAATTCTTTTGGTAGCCCTAACTAATACAATCTCATAAATACAAACTCTACCCTGATACGTGTTATAAGATTGTATATAAGATATGTATATAAGCTATGCAGAACTTTTGAAACTCTTAACTGGCTTACAAGCTTCTTGGATAAAATTTAAATATCTTAACATGTCATGTCAGTGCTTTCATGATTTTAGCTCTACATACCTCCCCAGACTAATCTCTTGCCAGGCCCAACCTCCCAAATGCCAAATTATCTGTTACTCCTAAAACACATGTCATATACTGTTTTCTCATCGATATCTGCTCACACAACTTCTCTGTTTACAATGTCATTTCTCTTCATCTGTATATTCAAATCTTCCAATTATCCTTTAGTAGTAGCTCAATCCTCAACTCCTTCAGAAAGCTTTGCCTCAAGCTAGTCTATGCTTTCATAATTCCTGCTGCGTATCTTCATCTTTTTAAATATTGGATTATAAGTTCCTTGAGGGCAGTGATTACCTTCCTTTTCCTAATTCCTTCTATGTTATCAGATATATAGTAGGTACTCAATAAATATTTATTGAAAAACACAAATGTGCTCCGTATAGTGATTTTGCTCAATATCATATACGTATTCAATAAATGACTTCTGTTGCCATTATTTCCTGTATGCACTAATGCTAGTTTAGCATTACGTTTCTTTAAGAAATGTGAAAATAACAAAAAAAAAAAGACTCAAGAAATAGCTCCATGTTGAAAGAGATTCAAGTACTTTTTCTGACCTTTTGTAGCCTCCTTTTAAATTCTTTATCACATACCTGTTGTTGGTTGTGTTAAAAAATGCTACACATTGTGTAAGACAGAGGAGGTCTGCGTATGGAAGGAAATTCATAAAGCTGACAATAGGCCACAATAATCAGGAGGTGTCCATTCTCACATAGACCACATTTTAAAAAAAGGTGAGAAAAGCAAGGTGGTCTTGCTTGTACAACTTATGGTATAGTTAAATTTGAAATTTGGAAATAATGATTTTGTTTTTTTCAGTTGGCTGATAAATTTGAGAGAAAAGTAGTATCATTTGACTTCACTCTGAAGAACACATTCTGAAAAATCTACAGCCCTAGCAATCCAAAGAAGTTCAACCTCCCATAAATGGAGAAATGGAAAGTGGTTTTATTTTCCACTTGCACTGTATGTGTTTATTTCTTGAAAAATACTATCTGAAGTGTCTAAAAGGAAAGTAGTTCAGGCTAATAATTTAGACTAGAAGTACATGTATTGAAGGCACACTGAAAATGTCATAAAAAAGTCATCTCATGCGGGAGCCAGGTTAGCCACTGCTATGTTTTCCTTAAAAACTGTTTTAACTGAGAAGGTAGCTGAAGTAATTGCATCTTTTATTTTCTTTTTTATTGCATGAAATATCAATAAATACTGCTGGTTTTAAGCATTTTCCATTCAGAAGCAATCTTGATGAATAATTTAATTAATACTTCAATTAGATATTTATTGTGATCATTAAGAAATAGGCAATTTATTTATTCTTGATACTACAAATTAGTATTTCCTAGTAAGTAATCTCTCCTTATTTTCACATACCATTACCATACTTCATTTTATTTCGTTTTAAGATTATTAGTAGTATCTTGACCAGGTTTCAATTGTTTATATCATCTCTAATCTATATTTAGTACTGTCTGAAAGTAACTGAACCATGTTATTCATAATGCATTTTACTAATGTAACAATTTTAAATCTTTATTAGTCTATTTAATAAGACTGATGAAGATCAAATTTTATTTTATCCAGGACATTCACAGCTAGAGAAAAAAAAGTTAAGCCTTTATGGCTGAATTTAAATGGCTCCACCTTGATGAAATCTTTCTGCTTCTGCATTTCCTTAATTCCTCATTTCATCCTTCAAAATGCAAAAGTGCACGACACTTATCTATGTATATGTAATCAAGCCTAAGCACCTGACAATATTTTGAGAGAATTACAACTTCTACATTCATTTTGTGTTCCCCCATGACTCCAAGCACAGAAAATCCTCAATAATCATTTGGTTGAAGCTTAACTATGGCATAACTAGCTCTTATTTAGCTTAGAATAATCTGTAACACTGTTTTAGGATCTGGTGCAGACCTTAAACTGTCATCTACTATTAATCATAACACATTGAAAGCCATGGAGAGAGATTCAGGTATCTCACGGATTTACTATAAAATCACTCTGTTCACGTGACTAAATGTTATTTGGGATATGGGATTTGGGATATGGTTTTGACTGCAACATCTTCATTAAAAAATAGTAAAAAATAGCATTATGCTTACAATTAAACATTGCACATTTACATGCAAGCCACAAACTAAGACCTGTTTCTGCCACTTGGACATCTACAACATCTCACAAACAATTTGGAGGAAGAAATGGAATGCACTCTAATATTACAGTATAAGCAACCCAAATTCAATATCCATATTTCCAGATCAGTGATTCATTCATTGACTTTGGGATTTCTGGATCAGAAAGACTCCAAAAGGGAAAATATTCTTTCAAGTAAGGACAATAAAAAATAGTATCTCCTATCACGATTGTTTCATAAAGAAAAGACCATCCAGTATGTATACACCACAATGTAAATGCATGGGTAGCATAGCATCTGTGGAAAGTGGCGAGCTAGAGGAGACAGACGTTTTCTCAGTGTCCATACCATGAAATATTAAGGAATTTTACAGTGAAAGACAAAGACTTTCAAAAGAAAAGAAATGTTTGAATCTGGCAATATTTGTATTTGAGGTATGAATATCATCAAATATTTGTTCCCTAAGTCAAATCAACCTCTAGGATTTCAATTCATAATTGAGTTTTGAAAACATTCCCCAAACTTTGGGTGGTAACTTTTGTAGTTATGAAGTGAATTTTAAACTAATATTTGGGGAATCAGGCACTTCCATTCAACTCCCCTATATCTTATTTTTAAGAGGTATTTTGTAAGCCTGTATTAAGATGAATTATTTAAAATCATTAGTGGGAAAACAACAGAATTGGTGAATTGGTTATATTTGAATACACATTTTAAAAAAAAAGAAATTGCTCAATGTGCTCTCTGAAGCCACCTATATTACCTGAAGTTATATTATAATTGAGAAATAAAAACATTTAACAAGTATATCTAAGATGGTTCATGGAAAAATGCAAGTCAGTTTTCAAATGAATATTTATACTGCTTGCAACTGGCATTATAATAAATTTGTTATAGATTTTATTTTTAAAAATTCTTCATTTTAGGGGCACCTGGGTAACTCAATCTGTTAAGTGTCCTACTCTTGATCTCAGTTCAGGTCATGATCTTGTGTTTTGTGGGTTAGGCTGCATCAGGCTCTGGGCTGATGGTGTGGAGTCTGCTTGGGATTCTCTCTCTCCCTCTCTCTCAGCCCCTCCCCTGCTCACTCTCTCTGTCTTTCTTGAAATGAATAAATAAGCTTAAAAAATAAAAATTCTTCATTTTAATTATTCAACGAAGCAGATTTATGTTTTAAGAACTTGGGGCACCTGAGTGGCTCAGTCAGTTGAGCTGACTCTTGATTTGGCTCATGTCAAAATGAGCCAAATGGTCGTGAAATAGAGCCCTGTGAGACAGAATCCCTGCTTGGAATCCATTCTCTGTCTCTGTCTCTGTCTCTCTCTCTCAATCTCTCTGTCTCTCAAAAACAAAAAAAAAAAGAACTCAAAACTACTTAAAAGTAGCTAGAACTGGGGCGCCTGGGTGGCTAAGTTGGTTGAGCGTCTGACTTCAGCTCAGGTCATGATCTCACAGCTCATCTGTGGGTTCAATCCCCATGTCGGGCTCTGTGCTGACAGCTCAGAGCCTAGAGCCTGCTTCAGATTCTGGGTCTGCTTCTCTCTCTCTGCCTCTCCCCAGCTTGTGCTCTGTGTGTCTCTTTCTCTCAAAAATAAATAAATATTAAAAAAATTTTAATACAAAAAGTAGGTAGCACTGAATTTTGTTTTCCTTTTTTTCCCCCTAAAAAATTGGCATGTACCTTCTTATAATCAAAATTTAAGTAAAAATAAGTAAGTTTAAATCTAGGGTACATATTTCGATCAATCTATATCATTTAAAGAACATCTTGTAAAATATTCTGCAATCATAGACTCCTTGCATTACTAAGCAAAGAACAGACCACGCTAACAAGGCAAACAGGGGTCATTTTGTTTAATGCATATTTATTGAGTACCAATTATATGCAAAAAAATATATATCCGCCAGGATTATTCAGTCTTGATGATATAATGATAAAACCTTTTTATTTTATTTATTTTTTAAATTTTTATAAGACTTTAATTTAAAAAAAATTTTAATATGAAATTTATTGTCAAATTGGATTCCATACAACACCCAGTGCTCATCCCAACATGTGCCCTCCTCAATGCCCATCACCCACTTTCCCCACCCTCCCACCCCCCATCAACCCTCAGCCCTCAGTTTATTCTCAGTTTTTAAGAGTCTCTTATGGTTTGCCTCCCTCCCTCTCTAACTTTTTCCCCCTTCCCCCTCCCCCATGGTCTTCTGTTAAGTTTCTCAGGATACACATAAAAGTGAAAATATATGGGATCTGTCATTCTCTGTATGACTTATTTCACTTAGCATAACACTCTCCAGCTCCATCCGCATTGCTACAAAAGGCCATATTTCATTCTTTCTCATTGCCAAGTAGTATTCCATTGTGTATATAAACCACAACTTCTTCATCCATTCATCAACTGATGGACATTTAGGCTCTTTCCATAATTTGGCTATTGTTGAAAATGCTGCTATAAACATTGGGGGATAAGTGCCCCTATGCATTAGCACACCTGTATCCCTTGGGTAAATTCCTAGCAGTGCTATTGCTGGGTCATAGGGTAGATCTATTTTCAATTTTTTGAGGAACCTCCACACTGTTTTCCAGAGCAGCTGCACCAGTTTGCATTCCCACCAACAGTGCAAGAGGGTTCCCGTTTCTCCACATCCTCTCCAGCATCTATAGTCTCCTGATCTGTTCATTTTAGTCACTCTGGCTGGTGTGAGGTGATATTTCAGTGTGATTTTGATTTGTATTTCCCTGATGAGGAACAACGTTGAGTATCTTTTCATGCGCCTGTTGGCCATCCGGATGTCTGCTTTAGAGAAGTGTCTACTCATGTCTTCTGCCCATTTCTTCACTGGATTATTTGTTTTTCGGATGTGGAGTTTGGTGAGTTATTTATAGATTTTGGATACTAGCCCTTTGTCTGATATGTCATTTGCAAATATCTTTTCCCATTCTGTCAGTTGCCTGTTGGTTTTGTTGATTGTTTCCTTTGCAGTGCAGAAGCTTTTCATCTTGATGAGGTCCCAATAGTTCCTTTCTGCTTTTAATTTCCTTGCCTTTAGAGATGTGTCAAGCAAGAAATTGCTGTGGCTGAGGTCAGAGAGGTTTTTTCCTTCTTTCTCCTCTAGGGTTTTGATGGTTTCCTGTCTCACATTCAGGTCCTTTATCCATTTTGAGTTTATTTTTATGACTAGTGTAAGAAAGTGGTCTAGTTTCATTCTTCTGCATGTTGCTGTCCAGTTCTCCCAACACCATTTGTTAAAGAGATTGTCTTCTTTCCATTGGATATTCTTTCCTGCTTTGTCAAAGATTAGTTGGCCATACTTTTGTGGGTCCAATTCTGGAGTTTCTATTCTATTCCATTGGTCTATGTGTCTGTTTTTGTGCCAATACCATGCTGTCTTGATGATTACAGCTTTGCAGTATAGGCTAAAGTCTGGGACTGTGATGCCTCCAGCTTTGGTCTTCTTCTTCAAAATTATTTTGGCTATTCGGGGTCTTTTGTGGTTCCATACAAATTTTAGGATTGCTTGTTTTAGCTTCGAGAAGAATGTTGGTGCAATTTTAATTTGGATTGCATTGAATGTGTAGATAGGTTTGGGTAATATTGACATTTTAACAATATTTATTCTTCCAATCCATGAGCACGGAATGTTTTTCCATTTCTTTGTATCGTCTTCAATTTCCTTCATAAGTTTTCTATAGTTTTCAGCATACAGGTCTTTTACCTCTTTGGTCAGGTTTATTCCTAGGTATTTTATGATTCTTGGTGCAATTGTGAATGGGATAAGTTTCTTATCTTTATCTTTATTTGTCTTTATTTCTTTATCTTTATTTGTCTTTGCCAATTTTGATGCCTTTGATTTCCTTCTGTTGTCTGATTGCTGATGCTAGAACTTCCAAAACTACCTTAAACAACAGCAGTGAGAGTGGACATCCCTGTCGTGTTCCTGATCTCAGGGAGAAAGCTCTCAGTTTTTCCCCACTGAAGATGATATTTGCAGTGGGCTTTTCATAAATGGCTTTTATGATGTTTAAGTATGTTCCTTCTATTCCGACTTTCTCAAGGGTTTTTATTAAGAAAGGATGCTGAATTTTGTCAAAGGCAAACAGGGGCCATTTTGTTTAATGCATATTTATTATTGAGTACCCATTATACGCAAAAAACATAGATCCACCAGGATTTTTCAGTCTTGATGATATAATGATAAAACCTTTTTAGTACTTACAAATTCCTGTTTAATGATCCCAACTGTACAATTTGGCCTGTGGAGGAAGTACAAAGAGCCAGAGAGAACAAGAGGAGAGAATATTTAGACTGATGTTGAAGAATATAGTAGGAATAGAGAGAGGCAGGGAATAGGAAATCCAGGCCTAAACCCAGCCCTCCTCTTGATCCAGCAGTACCCGCCTTTCTGAGTACTTCAGTGGAATCACCTGCAAATAAGAAACCCGAACTGTCAAACCTCTAAGTTCTCTCCCAATTCCTAAAATTCTATAATTCTTTTTTAATACCATAGTCAACTTTGTATAAAGTAAGATCTTTGAAAATTTGTCCAACAGAATTAGAGAAATACATTTCTAGAAACCAGAACTTCTTGGTGAGAATATATTATTAAAATTAATATTTTTTGAGTCGTCTCTTTAAGAAAGATGAGAACCCAGATGTTTCCTTCTTGATGCTCCTTCTAAAGGGAGAGTCCAATCAGAATTGTTAACTGGTTTGCAAGCATTGTGTTCAAAATGAGTTGAATGCTAAGGCAGAAAGTTATGAATAATTCCTTAAATGGTAAAAGCATGAAAACCACACAAAAGATCTTTCAAATCCTTTACGTGTCTTCTCAGGGGAAACAAGTTGGAACTAATCTTGAGCTGAGCATCCATAACCAGGATCCCAGGGGCAAATCAGTGCAAGAGTTGGAAGAAGATGGGATTTTCTTTTTTGGTCTGCAGGAAATAGTTAAAGAAGATGCCTTAAAATGAGAAAATTAAACCCTGCTGTGGAGGAACAGGCTCCCAAGAATTTTGATATCAAATAAGCAAGAGTCAGCACCAACTGCCTAGGGGTGTTTTGAGACTAAATTAAGAAAGATGAATATAAAAATAATGAAAGAACTAAGAATCACTTTCAATGCATGCTTTCAGTTTGCCAACCTCTCTATTTATAGAGATGCATTAAGAAGTAAAATATTTAAAGTCAGTGTTTGATGGAAAAGAAATGAAGTTGTGCTTATTTAATAATTACATAATTTTTAAAATAATTTGTCATTTACTAGTCTAATGTATGGAGCCAGGGGAAAAAATTAGATATACCTACTCTAATGGTGATGGAAACAGACCATTTACTTGAGGCCTGGACTGTAAAATGTGAACTGTCATGCTATATTGAAAGAGTCTTATAAATCCCTAACATTTATTTTACACATATGTGTGTTGATCATAAACATATCCAAAAGCATATGAGTGTTCCCAAATGGTAGAGCCCAAACGGCTTTGCCCAAGTATAGAGACTGATAATGCAAAAGTGGACAAGTACTATGTCACCTTCAGTTTAAAATACAGAGTCCAAGAGTGAGGAGCAGACCCTGTGAGATGGGACGGGCAGGGATGGTGTGACAAAACCAACACTAGATTGGGAGTCCTGGCTTCTACTCCCAGCTTTCTATCACCTACCTATCAGCTATTTACCACTAGCTGTAGGTGATACCTACACTGATTTACCACTGTATTATAACAGCTCCAAGGCAGGACCAAGTTTTTCTACTTTATTTCTTGTATATAGCATGCTACTAGGAACATCACAGTGATCTTAGAGTTGAAAGGGTAGTTGACCTGTATGCTTGCACTATAAAGTGCCTGAGTGGAAGTTTGGATATTATGCTGAGAAGACTGATTCTGGGCAGAAAGTATGTGAATGCATGAATGTGATGATTCTTTCCTTCAGATAAATGAATCAATGAGATGTTGAACAAATCACTTAACCTCAATCAATCCTCCTTTCACATAACTCATTTACTGGCATGTCTCTCTGATTCTCTGTTGTTTACTTCTTGACTTGTTTGCAAGTTCTTTAATACTGTTCTCTGTCTCACCGGCTCCTTCCTGAGCTCCAACTCTAGTTTGGTCTCACTCCATTATCAACCATGTTGTAATATCAATCATCATAAGCAAAATGACTTTGTCATCTTTCAATTCTCCCTCATATTCATTCACCATGATGACTGCTTTATCCATACAGTGTCTCAGGAATCTTCTCTATTTACTTCCCACTGTAATTGCCCAAGTTTAGAGAATAACTTTGTAAAGTGGCCTCCCTGCCTTAACAAACTGACCCAAAGGGTCTTCTCAGCATAATATTTGAACTTCTGCCCTGTATAAACTTGGCACTTAACACTGCAGCCACATGGATCAAATACCCTTTTAACTTTGAAATCACTGGGTCTTTACCCCTGCTGCTCTGTTTTTTTTTTAAAACAGCAGCCTGTATCTTCTTCTCCAACACCCCTCCTCTACACACAGCCCAGAGTTTTATTCCTTTCAAGACCTTTACTCAAAAGCTTCTTACACCATAAACACATCTTTCTTTCACTCAGGCAGAACTTATTAGTTCTTCCTCTGGGCTCTCACGGTAGCATTCAGCACTATTGAAATGACCTGAAGAGACCATGTGAAATAAAGTCTTAATCGTGTTGGAGTCCCCTACACCTAACACAATGACTATTCATTAAACATTTTCTGATCATCGTATACACTGACAGACACAGACTTCCATGGTAGGCATTGGTAGTAATTTATAAGATAATTGCCTGCTAGCATCACATGACTTTTCTTCATCTATGGAGGTAAGCCATGGGAGAAAGGTGACACAGAGCCTACAAATATTTACCTAAAAGTTAAAAACAGTAATGAGAAAGCTTAGGAAAGAATTCATGTCTCCAAGGCATGGTTTCTTCACAGAGCATCACCCAGTCCACAGCCTATGCGGAAATATCCACTCTTCCTAATTAATTCTCAGAGAAGCGCCACCATCGTTTGCAGTGTACTAGGTACAAGGTTTCAGAAGGGATCCTTACACAGCACTGCCCACTAAGGTACTTGGAAGGACTGGCTGATTCTGAGTGCGGATCAGGAAAGGTACAAGACAGGCCAGTTACATTCTATCATACCACAAACAGAGAAGCCATTAGAGATGATTCAGATCATGTCTAAAGTTGGAGCCAACTTGAACTGGTTCTCACCGATTAAAGTTGGAATGGTTTGAGGGGGAAAAAAAAAGGAATAGCTGTAATAGATTGAAAACATTAAATATTTAAAAACATGAGTTCATAGTGATAGTAGGTAAAACGCTTCATTAGTCACCTTTAAATGATACTAAAGAACCAACTCATTGTTTTGAAAACTGATAATCAAGCATTTATCTTGATTTTCTTATATCCACTGCCCTGCAGCATAAATCAGAGGAAGTTTCTTTTCACAGAAATACTACAGCAAATAAATTAAGAATGAATAACAGAAAATCAACATTTTGGAGTCCTTGATGAAATACTAGATTCAGGCAATGATTGTAAATGGCCCATAAATTCCAAAAAGAGGGACAGATAGCGTTAGTGTGTTGATGGAAGTACTCTAATACTATAAAGTATTCTTGTCAAGACTTGAACCTGAACCTGATCAAGTCTCTAGATTTAATAAGCAGTTTACAGGAAATACTTTGGAACAGGAAAGGTAGTGGAACAAGTATTTTGAAGACTCAGAAGATTAAAATTAAAAATTCAATCAGTCATTCATCCTGTTTTCTTCCACAAATGAGTTAAATAAAAAAGAGAGGGAGACCCCATCTCTCTGAATAAACCCACTTCACTTCTTCCCTTTCACCTGACTAACTTAAATTTATCTTCACAAATCAGCACTTAGCATTAGGGTTTATAATCAGATTATTTACCCATCTCTGTCAATAGATAGAGCAGAGACACAGACTTGTTAATTTTGTATTACTAGCCAGTTACCAGAGTGCCCAGTACACGGCACAGAACAGATGCTCAATAAATGTTTGCAGAATAAGTAAATGAATGAACTCCCAGCACCATCAACTTGCCATTTCTCTTAGTTTTATAACTCCTTTTTCCAACTTGTCTGATCTGGGAGTAGGGAGCTAGAGGTACCAAGGAAAGGCAAAATGGCAACAAAAAGGTTTTCACTGATTTCAGATAAAGGTTTGCAAAGCTTACCTTTTATCAGCATTCTCAATACCTGCTACACATAAATATCACATGGGGAAAATTTAAAAACACTTTCAGCTGGTCACATCTTTAGAGATTTTGATTCATTTGATTTTGGATGGGACCTAGGTATAAGATTTCTTTCTTTCTTTCTTTCTTTCTTTCTTTCTTTCTTTCTTTCTTTCTACTCTTGAGGAGATACAAGTGTGGGGCCAGCATGAAGAAATGCTTTGTATCTGTTTTTAATGCATTTTCCATCACACCCTCTCTCTCAAACTCTAACATCTCTTTGAGTAGAGAGTTCACTGTTAAGCCTCAGATCCTAGTCCAGAGCTTAGCTCACAGTGTTAGCGCTCATTCTCTCTCTCTCTCTCTCTCTCTCTCTGTGTGTGTGTGAACACATGCACACTCATTTCATATGTATGTTTTGTTCATGTGAATGAATATGAAAGCCCTTTTTCAAGAGACTGTCTTCACACTGGTGCTTCTCAGAAGTAAGTAATACAGGCCATGAAGCCAATAGAGAGAAAAATGGGTATTTCATAGCAGTGCAAAATGTGTTATGGTGGTGGATACATGCGCTAAAGCTAATTCCTAAAGCAAGAACAGAACCCCCACGGTTGGCAGAATCAAAGTTCTGTTATCTTTGCTTTATTGAGAAAACACACGCAGATCCAGTCTGTCGATGAGTGTGCCATTAAGGGGGCTGCTGGTTCTCAGCGTGCAAAGCCCAAACACATCTACATTCCAAAAAATACTAGATTAAGCAAAAACTGGTCCAGTATTGCTTTCCATTTCTTGTTACCAGATGGTTCTTTTCAGCATGATCTCTCATTTGATGTTATAAGAGAGCTGAAAAATAGCTTAAATCAGATGGCTTAATCAAGACCTGAGCTCTTTTTTATTTTTTACTATGTAAGGTTTCAAACATATGCAGAAATCAAGAGATTAGTGTAATGAATACCACAAACCCATCATCCAGCTTAAATAATTATCAGCTCAAAACAACTTTTTTTTTTTTATCTACTGTCCCACCCCAGGTTATTTTGAAACAAATCCATAGGTTATGTTTTCCATAAGTATTTCAGCGTGCACAACTAAAGAATATGATTTCTTTGTTTAAACAAAACTATAATACTATCTATCATAACATCTACAATTAATAGCATAATTTCTAAATATCGCCAAATTTCCAGGTAGTAGTCAAATTTCTTTGTCTCAAAAATATTTTTCTTTATACACTGTTCAAATAAAGATCCAAATAAGGTCTGTAAACTAATCACAGAGATAAAATGTATATTAGTGTAATTGTAGCATAAAGACCAGTTTACAGAAGGAAGTTCAGAAATGAAAGCACATTCCTATCATGAAAGGCATGATAAACCACGGGAAGGAGTTTGCACACTATCCTGAAAGCAACGAGAAACCACTGAAATATTTTAAGGATTGAGAGACATGTGTATATTTAAGAGGAAAGGAACTAAAAGTTGCTGGAAAAGAGATCACATATGGAATCATGGGTTTGAATAACTCACAAACTTCTTTGTTTTCTGTGGGAACTGAAATTGGAGGTCTTGTAAGATCATGAGGAAAGCAAGTTTTAAATCTGGATAACTACAAGCAGTATGGGTACACAAGAAGAGAACAAAATAAAAACCTGAACATGACCACACAGAGCTACTCCAGCTCAAGGAAAAGAGGGGAAAAAAAGTTTCGCAGGGTTCCTTCCATGCTGCCAGCCCAGATTATCTGGGAACAAAAAGAGCAAAGTCAAGAAATATAAGAGCATAAAATTAGGTGAAGTTCTCTGTTGTTTCTTAGAAAATGTATGTAATTAAAGAAAATATGTAAAAAAAAACAACTATTGCTATAAATGAAATCCATGCCTATCCATGCCTATAACAAAATCACTCATAAAGTCTAGAAATTAATCCCAAATGGCCCAAACAGTAAGAATTTATAGACTATATATATAAAATAAAGCTCATAAATAAGGCATTTTAGATGTATATGAATATATTAAACATTACATCCTGAAAATAAATATATACTTTCTTTTCAAGTTTTCTTGGGAGATATATTCAAAATCTGTTCTATAGTAAGTTTCAATTATAAATCCAGTGAATTCCTTAGTTTACAAATAATATATACGTGGTTCTCTGGTGACAATATCAAATAAAAAATGAAAAACCAAAATCCCCTTCAAAAAATATCCTCAAATAAAAACCTGGACGCTAAGGAAATGAAAAAACACAGTTATAGAATCTAAAATAGAATGATTAAAAAACACTGAGGGGGAGGATCTATAATATAAGTCAAAGTTGTCACCACAAGAAAATTCCTAGTTTTAAACACTATACATCTAAGTATGAAAATATAAATTAAGTGAATTAATTTGTAAGCTAAAAAAAAATAAAACTAAAATAAAATGAGCCTAATGAAACAGATGAGAAAAACTAATAAAGACAGAAATTAATGACATTTAAAAGGTACAAATACAGTATAACTAATACATAATTCCAGCATGTGGTTCTTTGAAAGAAATGATTAGATAAAATACTTAATAAACTAATTATGAAACAAAAAGAGAAATCACAAAGTTAGAAATATTAATGAAGAAATAATTAAAGAAAATAATTCTCCATGTTCTACTCTATTACTCTATGTACATAATTTGGAAAATTTACAACAGGCATCTTTTCTTCAGAAGAAATATTTAACCCAGATAGGCCAACTGTAGTAGAGCGAGTTAAGAAAGTTGTAAAAACACGGGCTTAGATTATTTCAAATGTACTACCAACCAAATTTCCATGGAACAGATGTTTCTGCTATTATTTAAACTGATCCAGAGCTTATGAAGATTAGATAAAACTTTAAAACTCCAAACCTCATTGAAACTAACACCTGATAAAGAGATAACCACACACACACACACACACACACACACACACACACCCCTGATAAAAACTACGAGTCAATCACACTTATGATGATTGAAGCCAAAATTCCAAACTATAACCTGAAATGAATATTTGACTAAATAGCCCCATGTATTTTATTCTTGGATAGACAAACTTGGCATTGTAAGGATACTGATTGTCCTGTGTGCATGTGTAAATCCTACATAATACTCCCTCCCCTCCAAAAGCAAGCAAACAATAAAACTCTGAATATTACTTTGGGAGACTTGAGAGGTGATCCACAGATCAAGAGGAAAGATAAACATGTACAAATATGATTCTGAGTGAATGAGGAGGGGGGCAGAAAGAAAAAGAATACTGAGTGGGAAAAGTCTTATCAGATTTTAAAACATATAAACACATTATAAAGCTATGATATATAAACTAGTTGATATGAGTGTTTATATGGATATATATATAAGTGAAAAGCTAGAGATAATTCAGGAATTGCTTCTAGATAATACAACTAATATTGTGAAAGTAATATTTTGTTTCAGTTTGGAAGAGATGTTTTATTGAAATAAATCATGTTGGGACAACTAAATTGACACAGAAAAATACCTTATTTCTAACTATAAAATATCTTCAAGTGGGTTGTGACTCACACATTAAGGATAAAAATATAAATATAATCGCAATTGCTCTAGAAGGAACATGTTATATTTTCTTCACAATCTTAGATTAAGAAAGGGCTTCCCAATGAGACACACAGAGGCAAACATCTTCAAAGTCTGATTAGTGTAATGCAATTGCATATGTAGACTACACAGTTTTTCCTAGGTATGATTTTTAACGTTATAAATAATAAAATGGTCACATTAAAGAAATAAACACAAATCAATAAGAATATATATTTTTACCCATCATATTGATAAAGGTAAAAAGTTTTATAATACATATTTTTAACAAAGGACAGAAGATGAAACAGATATTCTCATTCACTCTTTATGGGAATGAATATGGATTCAACATTTTTGGAAAACCTACAATGTGTCTACATGTTCCCTATTAGGTACTAGTTAAATATATTATGGACTCTTTATTCAACAGAATATTTTGGGATAAAAATAAGTTAATAAAGAAAAAAAATCTTCATAACAGAATGAGGTGCAGGCAAATACAATGATTATATGTATCTTTTTTAAGTTTCCTTCTATTTATTTATTTTTCTTAATATAATTTATTGTCAAATTGACTAACATACAATGTGACTATACGTATCTTGAAAGTGTATAGACAATTGTGCATAGACAATTTCTAAAAACAGGCACAAGAAACATAATATTTGAAAATATTTTGCATATATAAAAATCAGGAATTTAAATAGTATGAAAAGCTTATAAATAAAAGTAATGATTCTCTGCCTCACTACTCTCTACTTTTGGTATTGATCCTCAGTGACAATTAGTTTTTAACAGCTTAAAAAAGTTTGTCATTTGCGACAATCTGGATAGACCTTGAGGGTATTAGTATTATGCTAAGTGAAATACGTCAGACGGAGAAAGACACATACCATGTGATTTCACTCATGTGTGGAATCTAAAAAAACAAAACAAATGAATAAACAAAAGCAGAATCAGACTAACAGAGAACAAAGTGGTGGTTGCCAGAGGGACGGGGGTGGGGAGGTGGACAAAATGATTCAAGGGGTGTGGGAGATACAGGCTTCCAGTTATGGAATCAGTAAGTCATAGGAATAAAAGGCACAACATAAGGAACATAGTCAGTGGTATTGTAAAAGCATTTTATGGTGACAGATGGTAGCTACACTTGCTGGGTGCATAGCATGATGAAAGTTGTACACCTGAAATTACTGTGACATTGTGTGTCAACTGTACTCAAAAAATTAAAAAAAAGAAAGTGCTCCAGGTAGTTCCTTGCATTTCTCTAAATCATGTGATTCTATGGCTTCTCTCGATTTAGCTACTTTCCATTATGTCTTTTGATTTCCTTCTTTCATATTAAAATATAGGCCATTTATACGATCACTGCTTCTCACGTCCTTTCGATACACTCATGTCATTATTTTTATTTTTCTATAGTAGCAGGTAAATGTGAAAAATTTATTTCTCCACTTCTTGTCTCATTAATACAATGGTATTTATGTTCCCCCTTCACCTTGTTACCTTGTCAACCTTGCCCTCTCTGTCACTCCTCTCCACCTTTCATTCCCAAACAGTTATCTATAATTTTAAGTTTTGACTGTTGGTGCAGAAAGCAAATGCATTTGATCTTATGACCATCAATCTTCCGAATTTCAACATGTTTGATATAAAAGGTAAAAGCAATAAATAATGTTTATATTATCGTGACAACGTTAAGCCAAATGGCTAACTGTATTTCCTTTCTGGCAAAGTTTGCCTTGACCTCCCACCTCCTCCTACACCATTCTTGAAGACTTTATAGCCCTTTTTTCTTGTTCTTGGATTAGCAACCTCTGTCCGTGTCAAGTTGTTCTGATATCTCAAGCATATTGTGACACTGCTTAGGTCACCTGTAAGGAAGAACTTGCCTCAGCAGCTGGAAATGCGGACAGCAAGTGCTGCCTTTCCTCAGTGGACAGCCCTCATCAGATTGTCTCATGTGCAGAGAGCAGCGATGACCATTGCCACACCCTGCTGGGCTGGCGCCCCGCAGATGACTGATCCAGGCAATAGAATAAAAGATTTCCCATTTGTGGCCCAGTAGAGAACAATTCAGTCAGAGTTTCCCTCTCACTCAACCCAGTCCTGCTTCCTTCAACCCTTTTGAAAGGTGTTGATCCCAACAGCAGTCCTCAATAAACATCTCACATGCTAACTTCAATCTCAGAGTCCACTTCCCCAAGAACTCAACCTGCTGTTTTCACGTGACTGGCACCTTGGCCAGGAACCTGGAGATCATGCCAACAAAAAGGATGCCGGGACAACCTAAAGCCACTAGCCCTAAAAGGAAGTTCTCCAGGTGCCAATTCTCAGTCATCCCACTTGTAGTAAACGGTCTTCCCTAGAAACAAGTCTGAGTCAGCGTAGTAAGACCTCCTTTCACTCTTTTCCTACTGGACAGCGCTTATCTCTTGAGGGAGGCCACATCCTGCTGTGAAGGAGGCATAAAGTCGAAAGGAGAATCTGGTTCATACAAGACTGAGACACAGTCTGCTTTTTTTGTCCTGCCCCAGTGCACTCTTCTCCCAGTGCCGCCCCTTTTCAGTACCATGTCTGAACAACCCTTGACACAGGATATCCATTAATTTCAGTTTTCTATTTCTCTTACTTGGTTTGGACTGCTATAACAAAATGCCATACTTATAAACAACAGAAATGTATTTCTTATAGTTCTGGAAGCTGAAAGTCTGAGATCAGGGTACCAGGATGGTTGGTTCTGGTGAGAACTCTCTTGTGAGTTGCAGACTGTTGACTTTTTATTGAATCCTCACAAAGAGGGTGAAAGAGCTGTCTGGGGACCCAGTTCTTTCTGAGTTGTTGGAAATTTTTACCGTGACAGCACATTCTTTTGTTTTTCAGTAAAAGAAAACGAATTTGACAAATGGTAACACATTTAATAAGCAACTACTCTGTACTGTGCACTGCTCTAGATGGTTTTTGAGGTTACAAGAGATGGAGCGAAATTCAACATCAATTATACAATTCAAAAAAGAACTTGCCACTGAATCAGCAGAGCGGTCTGTGGTCTGTGGATTTGTCACTATATGCTAGATGTCTGTTGAAGCCTATAGATTTTTAGTATGCTTTAAAAGTATAGTGAAAACAATATTTTCAGCAGCTGAAATTTCTTGCGCTGTCATAATGTGGTCTCAGAAATAATTTTTATAGGGGCATCTGGATGGCTCAGTTGGTTAAGCGTTAGGTCATGATCTCACAATTCGTGGGTTTGACGCCCACACTGGGCTCTGTGCTGACAGTTCAGAGCCGGGAGCCTGCTTGGATTTTGTGTCTCCCTCTCTCTCTGCCCCTCCCCTGCTCATGCTCTGTCTCTCTCTCAAAAATGAATAAACATTAAAAAAAAAGAAACAATTTTTAACATTATGTAAAATCTGAATCAGCAGCTTAAAGTGAACTCGTGTTTGCCACATAAAACATTTTTCCATTCCATTTCCATTTCCATTGTCCTATGTATTTTAGAATAAGTTCAGCTATAAAATTATAATCAGAAGCAAGCAAAATGGACAAGAAACCTTCCAGGCTACTTCAGATATTAAATGAGAAAATAGTCCATTGATTCATCTCACATGGTTCCTTAAACCCAATGCATTTTAAGACATAATGAGTTTTACTCATTTTATATGCATTTAAAGCATATTTAAAATACACAGATAATGCTTTCTTTAATTGTCACCATTTTCCTATTTATGGGAAATCCACACTCAATTTTAGATACGTTTATTGTTTACATTCATTTTTCAAGTATATAATAGAATGTTGGGGCTTTAAGGGGTGGTGAAGAAAATAAAGGCACTGACACTTTGTGAATGCTTACTAGTTACCAAGCACTGTGAAGCTATTTTCTAGACTGCTGGTTTTCTTGCTATGAAATCAGAATACTAATATCTCTTCTCTTAGGGTCCAAATGAGGACTGAGTGTGTTTAACACACAGTATCCAATCAATGATATTATTTACCTTCACATTCCCATCTTCATGGATTAATTGAAATGAGATTGATCATATTCCTATGAATTGAAAAATCTATTTCAAGGAAACAACTATTTTTCAAGGGTGCCTGCAGAGTCACTGATTAATACTGCCTGTCAAATGAGAACCTCAATAATATCAGAAAGAAAGCTGTGTTGGGCTCCTGGATAGCAACTCTTTAAGGGCATACGGTGTAATTAAAAGGATATGAGGCTGGGTCCACAACACAGTGAAAACCAATCTTGCCCCTTTATATTTGGTTACATAGCAAATACGTCTCATTGCAATAAGAAGAGCAAAACAAAACAAAGAAAAAACACCTGACTTTGGTTTTTAACTCACCCCCCTACACTTTGGCAACTGTGAGAAAGAGGCAAATGATTTAACATCATATCCAGCTTGTGGCATCACATGAGATTGGGTAATATATATGCACATAAAGTGCTAACCATTGCTGGCTCTCAGTGATGGCGAATATCGTAAGAATAACCAAAAAGGGACGTTGTTCCAGTGGATCATACTGCTAATCTCTGAAAAATAATTCCAGCGGAAGTCAAAGCATCACCTTATCCAGGCTGAAATTCAGGACATTCATAATCTATTTCTTCCTTCTCTTGGTCAAAAAATATTTATTGAGGGTCTACAATATGCCAGATGCTATTCTACATACTGTAGTAATAGTGGTGAAAACCATAGACCCCCTGAAATGAAACAAAATAAAAACCTACTCTTGATGGGCTTATCTTTTAGAGGGGGATGATAAAGAATAAGGATAATAAGTAAGCTATGCAGTATGCTAGAAAGTGCAAGTTCTATGAAGATTAACATAGGGGGGAAATATAAGGTATGTGAAAATGGGGCAGTCACTATTTTAATTTTATTAAACAGGTCTCTACTAGGAAATGCCATTTGTGCAAAGACCTGAAGTAGAAGAGGAAGCAAGCCATGAGGATTTCAGAAGGAAAAGCAGTCCAAGTAAAGGGAATGGCAGTTGCAAAGTTTCTGTGGAAAAGAGAGTTTCCAGGAGAGCAAGAATGCTAAACATGGCTGGAGCAGAAGGAGCAAAAGAGAGAGTAGAATGAGATGAGGTCTGGGATGGGGGTGTGTGTGTGTGGCTACAGGACATTTAAGGACTTTGGTTTCATACCCAGTGTGCTTATATCTATGTATAGATAATGATTTTGATGACAATATTCTTAGAACTCTGTTGGCTAAAAAAATAAACTCTTTTGCTCTATATCATTAAAAAACAGCAACAGGGAGTAAAAGCACCTGAAAAAAGAGTATCCTGTATTAATAAATTTTACCCAGGGACACATTTTTTTTTCTAAAGAAAACTTGTTTTCAGAATGCAAAAATTTCTAGTATTAACCTCTGGTACCCACCCACAAGTTTCATACCCTGTTTGTTTTTAGCATTGGACTAATTGGTGTACCCAGTGATATTTATGCAAATGCGCTGTAGACACTAACTTGCGCAGATGTTCAGATTTTCCTTTTTATGGCACTGGTAGTAGAAACAACATTTCTTGCTTTCCAGTGAATCGATGCAATGTCTGAATTCTGATTAAATAATCCTGGTTTCTTGGTGTGATCTAGAGTGGCCATATAATTTATCATCTAAAATAGGACACTTTGGTGGAGGGCAAATGCTAAATTGGAAGGGCATAAATCTGAACTGTCCCAAACAACCAGAATATATGGGTCCCAGAGACAGATCGAACAACAGTTGTAGAGTTAAGCAGATCTAGAATTGAATCACTCCCTTTGTAGATTGAAACACACTCTGTAGGCTGTCTTAGACCCATAATGCAGAGTTATAAATCCCAGCCCAGTGTTGCTTGGGAGGATTTATTCAGATGAAAACACAAGCAGGTCCAGTACAGAGCCATTAGAGGAATGGGATCTAAGCAAACAAGGGAGGTAGGAAGAATTATGTTCAATTATTATAGAAACCATTGAAAGGGGATTATTATAGAACTTCATTGGGCTAAGTTACCCTAAGGCCATAGCAGTACAGAACTATCGTTACTCAGTGACCATCAGTGTAACCAGCGGTGGCTCTGAGCACCCTCTGGCATATGTAATAGTACAGTCCTTATTTCTTTTACTAAAATTGAAGTGATGGAATCATGAAATAGAGTATCCATAGTTGTACAACTATGAACAATGAACCTCATCACAGAAAATAATTTTTAAGTTTCCAGGTAGCAGATTGACTTAAAATGATAAGTTTTGATAACAAAAGTTTCTTTGGCAAATATTTAAAAATTTCCCCTCCTCTTAAAATTATAATACAATACTGTATCTACTTGCGGAAACACATTTGACACCAAATTGTCTTATACTTCAGATTCCTATGGGTAATCACAGGAGACTGGAATCTTTATGGGACACTCTAGGCTCTTGAGATATAATGACATGTTCAATTTTCATGTGAAATACAAATTTTAGTGTACCAGCAAAAGATTCCAAGATGCTTTCTATACAAAGACATCGAAATATTCTCATTTTCTGAAATTAAAGATATCCAGACCCTTTCTCTACTCTTTCAAATTGCCTTATCCAATCTGCTTGCTTTTATTTCACAAGCTTTTTCCACAGAATTTGACATGCTCCATCCCAACTACAATTGGCTCAATCCTACTTTGCTCCCTGAATCTACTTCAGTGGTTACCTTTATTTCATTTTAGTACTGAAATATCTATTTCTATTTTTAACTATCTTGCACACAAGTATACACAAATATATTTAAAACCCAATTAACTACATTAGATACATCTCAAATAACGCATGTAATATTTTTTACTAAATGAGCGATGATGCTTACCGTATGATTATAAAACACTGGAATTATTTTTTTCTCCTTTCTAACTCATTTGAACTTTATATACTGAAATGCTTCTTGAAGAGATTTTAAGTATCCATTTCTTCTATGGTACTGTGAAACTAACAAAAAGTTTTAGATTTTCCTTATGTTAATAATTCATCAAGTATGAGAAATGTGTAATATGGTCAGAGAAAAGAAGAATCCTCACACAAAAGATTATCTCCAACAAACTCATGTTTAGCTTTGCAGTGAGAACCTACCCTCTGGCACCATCTATTGACTGCATTGCTTTCCTTTCTCATCAAACCACATGCAAATCTGTAGTGAATGAATAAAACATAACTTTTCTTCCTCGTTTTTCATTACTGATGAGTAGCCTGAGCCATCGACACTGACAGTAGTTGATGCATTCAGATATGTCAGTAAATTTCATGCTGCGCCCTTGGAATCTGATCGTGCCTTCTCACCACTAATGAAAACTTGCTTTAATGTGTCTGCAGGAGTCCACCTCCACAGGTGCCCACCTCCACAGGTGATATTCATGCTGAAATGTCTAATCAGAGGCCAAAATAATCTTCTCCAGGATTAAATGAGTCTGTCAAATCTCTCTCTGTCTTTTTCTTCTAAGCATTATAATAAAGCTGGAGAACCACAGACAAAATCGTCTGTGGTGCTGGCTTTGAGCCTGAGCATTTAAAAGACAGCTGTGTGAAGAAGACCAGTGAGGTGTTACTCTTTAGTTAGATATTTGGACACACATCATTCAATTTAATATCATAAATAATATCCATTTCCAAATTACAGATGAGGAAACTCAGTGCAGAAAGATTAAACATCTTGAATTAGGCCCTCAACATTTTTCAGGTTTTCAATTCAAATGTCATTTTTTTAGTCTTTCCCTAGCTTTCTTGCCTAAAATTTAATGAGGACAAATTAAAGAGGACACTTCTTATCCTCTTTCACCGTTTAGTAATTATCACTATAATATATTTTACTTACATATCTTGTTTCTTGCCCTTCTCTCTCCACAGGATGTTAACTCCACAGGATGCTACCGAAATTTTAGCTGTTTTGCTCATGATTATCATCCTAGCACCAGAACAGTGCTGGCAAGAGTAGACACTTAATAAACATTCATTAATGAATGAAAGAGTAAATGAATGAATAGCTAGTCAGTGGTGAAACTAGGAATTGAATCCAGGACTCTCTACGAGCTCTTCCTATTGTCACAAGCTATGACACTTTAATCGTTTGCAAAACAAAAATATCTCCAATATCTCATATTCACTTAAGCCACAGAATAGAACAACGTTGTCTTCTCTTTCCACTTTTTCTGAATTAACCAGAACAAGGAAACATTTAAAGTGTTTCTCCATGACCACTCACTTCTCCAATTTTCAATAACATTTCTTTCATTGCTTTATGTACTAAGCATATGCTAGGAAAAGCTCCCTCTCTTTTTGGCATTCAGTTTATATGTGTATGTGTCACTATATAAATATCTGAATCTTTTGACACCTCTCTATACTGCCTTCTTGCAGGATACAAGGAAGGAGATCCACAGCCCAATGATGAGGACTTAAATGGAGTATCGTTCTAAAAAAAGATTCCTTCACTCATCTTTTTTTTTTCCCAGATCCTCCCAGGTGCTCATGATGAGAAAGCATGTACCTAATGAACTACAAGACAAAATAAGAGAGAGAAAAGTTTTCTATCTTTTTCAATGAATATAGTGACTAATTAGAAGCAAAGATATGAGAAAAAAGAAACTGAAAACACAAGAAGGCAAATTTTACAATCTCTGCTAGGTCACTTTAAAGAAACCCACACCCTTACCCAGTTTATTTCCAGCAAGAATTCTACAAAATTTATTTCAGTGTGGATGAAAGGGAAGAACATATCCCTTTGCTAAGGACACGGTATCATATGAGAAAGAAGAATCTATCCTAGTGTCAGTTATCAGAGAGTGAAGACCAAAGGCAAATACTCAGGTAGAGGAAAAACAGCTAGAAGAAAGGGCTTAGCCTACTTCTAAGGGCCCAATAGATTTTGTAGAGATAACATATCTACACTTCACTTGAATGGAGGTCTGGATTCAGGAAGGGGAGTCCTGAGGACAGGTAATCTTTATTCCATAACTCAGATGATCTACATGCCTAGACAGCCTTGGGGAATTTGCTTAACTGCGCCTCAATAGCTTCATCTCTATTTTTTTTTAATTCAAAAAAGTTTTATTTATTTAAATAATATCTACACCCAACATGGGGCTCGAACTCACAACCCCAAGATTGAGTTGCACGTTCCTTTGACTGAGCCAGCCAGATGTCCCTATCTTCATCTTTAAAGGAGGATTAATGATATCACATCTAGTTCTCAGGGTTGCTAAGAACTTAATGATTTAATATGGGTAAAGCACTGACATCAGATTCAGCACACACTGCACTATATAATGTTAGTGTTATGGTTTTTAGCAGTACGTATTTCATAGTTTCCTCTTTGCTTGAAATAAATCTTTGGTTTAGCTGTTGTATTGCTATATTTTTAAAATATCCCTTAGGTAAAGGATTGTCTATTTGTTTTGAATTCCATATTGAAAGGGTTCAGTACTTCCCTAGAATTTTGGTTGTGGTGATAGTGGAAACACATGACAGGTTCAAGGGAAAGGTGACTACGACAGAAGCTGTGTCCAAAAGTCTATACCGCTGCCATACTGGATTATTTTGCCAACACAAAATTGGAGATTTTGGCTTATAGTTTTATTATGGATCAATTTCATAAAACTCCTTATGAATACTAGCATTGTAGTGTGCAAGGGACACAAGGCATGGAGACAGATTTAGATTTGAATACCACCCCCTCAACTGTAATCCTTGGGGCAAGAAAATTCAGTCCTTACAAACACGTCCATCCCTTATTACTCTTTCCCCCCACATCCTTATCCAGATCCATGGTCCACTCCAATCCCCCTCATTTCTATTCTTCAAACATGCCAGACATGCTCACACTTCAGGACCTATGCTCTTTCCTCTACCTGAAATATTTCTGTCCCCAAATCCCTATGAATAACTTCCTAATCTCCTTTAAGTCTTTATTATAACTTACTCATTAAAATCTCTTCTCCTGACCCTATTTCAGATCTTGAAGATCTAGGGGTTTGGAAGACAATGGCTGCCTGAATTAAAATCTCTCCACCTACCTTCCCCTCAGAACCTATAAAACCAACAAGGAAAGCAAATAAAACCACAGATGATCCACACTTTCAGCAGCAGTAGGAAATAGAAAATGCAATAATAACCTTTACATTGTAAGTAGAAGAATAAAATTCGATTTCAGGCATTTCCACTGCCTGCCTTGCAAGCCCATGGGTGTAGAGAGGAAGAGAGAAGAGGCTTAAGAGACTCAGCTAAAAAGAGGAGAGGAGTGAAGATGACTGAGATAAAATGCAAATGAAACCATCAGTAAAGAGACAAAGTTCAATATCAAATGCCAAAATACTGAACACAGGTCGGGACTTGAAGTTATCAGCACTGGGCTAAGGAAAAATGAGTGGTAATGCAAGTGGCAAATACAGGGCATCATTGCTTCTGGGGAGAAGGGAGGAGTGTGATGAATTAAGAGAGGAGTCATAACTAGTATATATGGACATGCAGGAAAAGAAGGAAACAAGGGGAAACTTAAAGAAACAAACAAAAAAAAACCCCATCAATCTCTCCACTCACCACACTGCCATCAAAAACATGATTCATAAAAGAAGTTGCACAGATTAGGGAAGAACTAGGACAAGTGGGCATCCTTACATATGAGGGATACAGGAATAGAAAAGAGCAAACTATATCCATATAAAACTATTATGAAAAATCGGTAAAATTGCATCAAAGCATTTCAGTTGATGAAAACTCTCCCCACAAAACTAAAAAAACAATAACTGTAACACAATACATGAAACTGAATTAAATATCCCCAAACAACACGTTGGAAAATTTTAAAGGATATTTTGAGTTAGAATTACAAAATTGGGAGCAGAAATGGATAAAAAGATGAAGAAATAAAATGACAATTAACTGAACCCAGAAAAGAAACAAGAAACATAATCACAAATGAAGACCAGATTACATGATGTCCAAGGGAGAATGGATTCTAATGAAAATTTATCAAGGGTCTTGATGAAAGAGATAATCAACCAGAAAGAATGAAAATGATATAAAAAAGGAAAATGCAAGGGGTCAGAAAGTGAAATGGAAGAGGAACAAAGGATGTCCGACATTTGTATATATGGTGTCCTTGACTATGAAAATCAAAACCATAGAATAGAACTCATGTTTAAAACCATAGTCCAAGAAAACTTGCCAGAAAATGAAATAAAACCTGAATCTGTGTATTGAAAGGGCCAAGTAAGTATAAAGAAAAATCAAATTCAGACAAGCAACTTCAAGACCTATCTGAGTAAAACTATTGGACTTTAAAGAAAAATAACACATCCTCAGTACCTCCAGGCCAAGAGATGGCAAAGTACAAAGGCATGAGAAGTAGACAGGCAACCAGACTCTCTCTCTCAAATAAAAAAAAAAAATTACAGAACTAAGACAAGACTTGTTTCTATAGATTTACATAACTTAGTTCTTAAACTAAAAGTCTTAGTCATAGGTAGAAAAATAATATGGAAACATGATTATGCACTGACAAACAAAAGAAAGAAACAGAAAATGGAGGAGAGAAGAAAGTAGAATTGGTTCATTGGCTATTGTATCTCACCTGTATTAGGTAGGAGTCAAAAGATATCAAAACTGACAGAAGAGATACTAAAACATTTTAAAAAAGACTTTAAAAAAGGAATTAAGATCACTGTACAAGTATTAAAACAAAGGTAACCACCAGCATTAAAACAGAAATATTTACCAATTATAAAATATAGTAGAAGCAAATCAAAGAAACAAACAATATCAAAGAGAAAGGACACACAACACAGAGAACAAAATATAGTAAAAATAAGGTAACATTTTATATATATGTATATTATATATATAATATATGCATATTATATATATATAATATATATATATATATATAGTAACTACAGCAAAGGATAGTATGACAGAATTGAGATCCACCATATTAGTAAGGTCAATAAATTTGATTAGAGCATACCCATTTAATTTCAAAAATGGATTTTTCAAATTGACTGATAAGCAGAGCCAAACTCTATGCTATATACAAGAGATAAACCTGAAATATAGTGATTCAGAGGCTAAAAACCAAAGGAATGTGTAAGACAGGACGAAACCCAAGAATGCAGACATCGTACCCTGATGCCTGATGAAGTTCAATTTAAGCCAAAAACATTGAGGAAAGAATAAACGTCACAGTGCTGAAATTACCCTGCTATCACTCCAGCAATGCAGATCTCCTTACAACTGACCTACTTTTTCTTTTTTCCAAAGAACGTATGAACTTCTAATATATAATTTACTCAGTTATTATATGTATTAATAACTGAGTAAATTTACGACTATATGTCAGCCCATGAGGAAAAGAATTTTAGCTGTATTTTTAATTTGTATATGTCAAACTTTTAGAATAAAGCCTAATACACAGTAAATGCTCAATAAATAGTTGTTGAATGAATGAATAAATCTAATCGGTTTTTCTCACCTGTGTAATGGGAATAATATGCCCTTGCAGGCCACATATAAGAACAGAAGAAAATGCATATCTTCCAGCAAAGAGTCACTTGATGTTTGTGTACATTTAGTAATAGTAAATAATAATAATAATAACAATAATAATATCAATAAATAATAATAATACTGTCAAATCTAACTTTTGATGTTCTTAAGTACTTAGGAATATTGGTTTGAAAAGAGCAAAACTACTCTAGAGAAAATAAAAACTGAATTGATAGTCCTATCTGATTGTGGTTGTTTATACGAAATGTCTACAATTTGGTGCTCCAGTTTTCTCTATGATATCCATTCCTCATTGTTAGAAACACTGTTATATTGAGTAGTAGTAAAATTTAAGAAAAGAATAAATGCATCTTTCTCAATAGAGTTTTAGTTGCCATGGCATACATCATACTTCTATTCCTGCCTTTCATTTACCAACTCATCGTAAATTAATGAATTAATATAAGAACACATATGTGGTAAGCGACCATAAAATATATTAGTGACCAATACTGAGCCTTACAGTTCTCTTTTTGCCTCAACCATTTCCTTATTTTCATTGTGTGTACGTCTATGGAAGAGTAGAAGTATATATCATTTCAGCATGTTTAGGTGTGTCAGTACATTTAGGACCTTCAGTGACGTGAATTAGTGATAACTAAAATAACAAGTGAAAGAACACTTTTTCTGTCTCACAGGGAAGAATCACAGACTCATAGAATTCTGGAACTTGAAGTACAGAAACCATCAATATTATAATTCAATTTTTACCAAATATATCCATAGCTCTATGTATATTTGGGGGGTAAAGCAGGTTGACTGTATTCCTATTTTAATTTTCATATATGACACTAAACTCAAGCTCCACATGGATGAAGATAAGAAATAGCAGAATAGTTAGAAAGTCAGGACGTACAGCCATTCTGTTTGGGTGAAAAGGTGAGAAACAAGCTGTGAGGATGTTTTTCTTCAAGGAACACAGATATTATCTTATCCTTAAATAGATTTGAAGATGCACTTAAATACTGCTATATATTTTTTTCTTCTCCACACATTCTAAAAAAAATACATGCCACTCTGGCTGAAGGATTTTCTTTGTGCAAAAGAAACCAATTGAAAAAGAAAATGTGGAATAGCACCATTTGTCAACAAGATAAATACTTCTAAAAGATCCAAGAATCAATGGGTGGAAAAGGAGAGGAACATTTTGGTGACAATGAAAGGAGGAAGTGAGGTGCTATTCTTGTGGGAATGTTACACATACAGGCTGGCCAGATGGACAGAGCACATGGTGGTGCTGTGCTGCCACAGGGCACCCAACTGACAAAACCAAGGTGCCACAAGAGGAGAGCTCTGTTAGGGTTTCTTCTGGATACCTGGACACTTACAGATGGAAAGTGTGTATTTTCTTTTTTAATTTTAGAGAAAGCGAGAGAGCACGTGAGTGTGGGAGAGGGGCAGAGGGAGAGAGAGACAGAATCTTAAGCAGGTACTAAAGCAACTTGCTTGCACTTAACTAACTAGAGGAGAAACATGTTTCCACTTTGAATCTATGTGATCTTGAAAGGAGTCACTGATAATAGTCATAATTCTAAATTTAGGAGAGTACCTTACAGAAATTTCAGAGCAAATATCAGAATAATCCGTTTAGACAATACTACTAAGAAGGAAGTTGTTTCTTGGTGGACGTGTGCAAAAGTAAATTTTAGTAATATGATCAGATAATCCTAATCAGTAAGAAAGAAAAAACAGACGTTCTTAGGAAGGCGTGTGATACTACAGGACTCTCAAATCGACTCCTGTTGGAAAAGTACACTCTATATTATAAAAAGAGGTCAAATAAACTGGGAAGAATGGGATGGGATGAAAGAATTGAAAAAAAAAATGGTTATCTGAGAGTCTCAAGTCAGGAACAGGCAGAGGTTCAGAAAGCCAAGAGGTGGTTTTAATCATGTTCAGACTAATAAAGCCAGGGATGCAATAAATCCACAGATGGGGTCATATGGCATGAAGTTAACTGTTGAGAGTGAAGAAACTGTATTATCCCACTTCTTCATCTCTAGAACAGAAAACTAATAGTAACAGAAGCTAATTTATTGAATACCTATATTTCAGGTATCATGCTAAAAGCCTTATGTTGAATAAGGTCTCTCCTATATTTACCATGCCATTTTATTATATCTTGTAGATCTAAAAAAATATCAAATGACCCCCAAATTATTCACATCTAAGGACAAGGTGACATAATTTCACTTTATACGAAAAGACATACAGGCTTTGATGACCTTTATTTAAATCTCTCAACAGTGTATGCAATTGCTAAAAAGCTGAATACAATGTCAGTAGAACTGGGGTTTCCACAATAAGAGAGGTGATTATTGTGCTTGACACACTATACCAAGAAATGGCTAATAAGAGATCATTGTGCACATACAGCATATCCTGATAAAATTATCCAGGAAAACAAAAAGCCTGAAAACTCTGTCATGAAAGGAATAGCTTTTCTGTAAAAATAGTACCTAGAGGGCATGACAGCCACTAGAAAAAAAAATTGGAAAGGATGTAAAGCATAAGATAATTGGATTTATTTTATCTTCACCCAGAATAGCATATCAATGAAATATTCTTTCATGTTTTACTTTGTCTTCAGTAAATATGGGTAATAATATAACATACTTCCTCATAGAATTATTGTAAGAATTAAATGAGAAAACATATATAAAACATTTCACTTATTACTTAGCTCATTACTAATGTTCAAAAAACACCGATCTCAGTAAATAGGATGTATATTTCAAAATGGCAGAAATAAGGAATCATGACTACTTCCCATACCTTTACACCATCATTATCTGCCAAACAGTAGCTTCTCTCTAGTTACATAATTAATATATAGATCTGGACTTTTCAGGGTCAAAAATAAAACTGTAATTATAATTTATAGGGTTAAAAGCTTCAACTCAATAAGTGTAGTAGAACCAAGCTAAAGGAACATAGCGGTATACCATTTTCCCACCATTTGGGTATCATTAGAACAAATTCAAAGAAATTGGAGTAGTTATCAAATTTAATATGTTGACCTCCCCCAAATCCTTGGAGTTCTCTTCTCAACCTGTAATATACTCCACTATGGTTTCCCTCCTATCTCTTTGACCTTTCCTTCCAAAGTTTTTAGTGAATTGTTCACATTGTTTAAACTTAATTCCTAGGAGGTTCCCTGTTTTTGCATTTTATATTCACTCTATCTGGTGATGCCTGTATCTAATTCTATGTATTCAACCATAATTTACATGTGATGACTCCAAAAACTACATCTCAAGTTGATGAACTAAATGTCTAACCATTTGCTAAATTTGTAGTAGTACGCAGTATGTACTGGAATATTGTTTGACCATTATTAATCTAAAGCAAATACCTTCTAGGTCCTGTTAAGTACTTACAGGAAGCCAGGCATATGGTTGGTCATCCTCTTCCCATTTTATGCCATAATCCCAATTCCAGGCTCAACAAATGATACTATCTCAAACTAGAATGCATTTTGGAATTATTCCTAAGTATTGCTATTCTCACTGTTCTTGCTGAACGCATAACTGAATTCTATTATTATTACTCCAACTGATGTTTTTCAATCAGCCTCGGTCTTGATGGCTGAATTTCCCCAACACTATAGAACATGTCTTTTAATTATTTATAAAACCATATTCAGTAAATTTTTATCTTTACCCCCCCAAATCCTTTCCAGGTAGTTATAGGATTCTATTTTTATCTTTACCCCCCCCCCCAAATCCTTTCTAGGTAGTTATAGGATTCTTATTTTGGTAAAGAGACCTTACAAACACATTTGAGAGTGTTCTCAACTCAGAGGTGGTTCTCGGCCCTTGTATAAACCCTGTGGTTCGCTGTCACTGTTTGTGGTCACTTCTTTCTATAGCTGTTTGTCGTGGTACTGCATTCATCTTAGCGGATGCTGAATAATTTTATAGATACAAAGGACCCTTTGTTCAAGCCATGCTCATCCCTGTGATGTTTATTTCTATTCAACATGAACCCTTTAGAGTTTATTGACATGGAAGGAGATAGTCGAAAGGCCCAGTGAAAGGCCCAGCTTGCCATTCTTACTATTATTTATTCTATATCATCCCTAACTACTGACACTTTAGAATATTCTCATTGGGTCTGTTCCAAGTGGTTCCCACTCACTCTGGGTATAATTTATGGTCCTTGGAACTAGAAAGAACTGATGGTTGCCAGGCGAAACCAGATGACTAATTATTTAATCCCTTAACATATTTTTAAATCTATTACTAAGTAAGTCAGTACACTCTGACCTGAGTACTGAGCTTCTTACAGAGTTAGTCATGGTCTTTATGAGAATTGTTTTCAATGGTATTTTGAGACTTTCCCCTTTTTGCAGGTTCACAGTTATGTTCCTCATGGCAGAGGCTGCTGGAAATGTGACAACTAGAGAAGTAAAATCTTTAGTGCATTTGTTTGTTATTATTACCTATTATTACAGATGTCTTGTTTATTGTTGTATCCTCAGTGCTTGCACACAGAAAGTGCTAGAAAATTTTGCGGTCAATGAATACATGTATTGAGTATGGCAGGTTGTGTTATGAGCCACGGAGAATATAAAATTGAGTACATGTAGTATTTTGGCTCCAACAGCTCACAGTGTTATGGGGCAGACAAACATTTCATAAACAGCTATAAAAATTAAATAAATGACAAATCCTGAAGAATGACAGAGAGGGACAGATTTATTTAAACTGTGATATCTGAAAAGGCTTCATGGAAGGTATAGTGGGCCAGCTGGGTTTTCATCAATACATTACAGCCTTGGGAAGGCAGATATGAAGAGAGGGGGAGATACGGCTAGCAGACAGAGGATGTTGGTCGAAAGCATGGAGAAAGAGAAACAAATGAAGGGGATATGTTTAGGGGCAGCACATAAATCTATGTGACTAGAGGATGTTATATTATTTATATACGCACTTCTCATTTCTATTTGAAAATCATGCACAAAAAAGATCTAATAATAACAAATTATAATCTAACCTAATCTTGTGTCAGATTAAAAGTTGACAGTAGGCTGGATCTCCATCTCATCTGCAATCTTTCCAACTACAACTATGACGATGCCACTGACTAATGAGGTATTTTGGTAGGAACTGTGTTAAGTTATTTATATTCATTATATCATTTGACCGTGGGTCAACACTTCTTAGAATTGTTTTGAAGATGAGGCTTAAAATAGTTAAGTAATTGGGGTGCCTGGGTGGCTCAGTCAGTTGAGCATCCGACTTCGGCTCAGGTCATGATCTCACAGTTCACGGGTTCAGGTGCCACGTGAGGCTCCGTGCTGACAGCTCAGAGCCTGGAGCCTGCCTCTGCTTCTGTGTCTCCCTCTCTTTCTCTGCCCCTAACCCACTCTCATTCTGTCTCTGTCTCTCTCAAAAATAAATAAACATTAAAAAAAATTAAAAAAAATTAAAAATAAAATAGTTAATTAACTTGCTCCAAATCCAAACAATTGTAAGTGGGGGCTGTCTCTGACAGTTCTTACTGTAACAAATGCCACGATGCCTCTGTATTAACAGTAAAAACAGTGTGAGATGCACACATACTCATCTGCCTTAATTTGGAATGATTTGATCAGTAAATCTAGCATTTTTGCAAAAATAAGCTGTTTGCTATTCATTTCCCAAACATCACTTGAAATTTAATCTTTAGCTAGTATTGACTCATAGCCTGTTTTTAGGTTGTCATTGTTCTTGTTGGTATCCATGATGTATTACTATCCTCTCTTATGTTAAAAACAAATATTTTTACGCCCCCCAAAAATTTTATCTATGAAATTGATCAAGGCCTTGTTTTGTAAAGTTACTGTATTTCAATCAAATATCAAATACATTTATTTTATTTTTAAAATGCTTATTTATTATGAGAGTGCACATATGTGAGTGGGGGAGGACTGAGGGGAGGGGGGAGAGACAGAGACAGAGACAGAGACAGAAAGATTGAGAGAGAGACAGAGAGGGAGAGAGAATCCCAAGCAGGCTCTGTCTGTACTGTCAGCACAGAGATTGATGCAGGGCTTGATCTCATGACCATGGGATCATGACCTGAGCCAAAATCAAGATTTGGATGCTTAACTGAGCCATCCCAGAGCCACTCAAGTATATTTTAAAATGTGATTTTTGGGGTGCCTGGGTGGCTCAGTCAGTTGAGCGTCCTACTGCTGATTTTGGCTTAGATCTTAATCCCGGCATTGTGGGATAGAGCCCGGTGCCAGGCTCCAAGCTGAGCATGAAGCCTGTTTAATATTTTCTCTTTCCCCCTGCCCCTCCCTCCACCTTTCTCTCTAAAATAAAAATAGTAATAAAATAAAATATAATTTTTTATTGAAACAGCTATCTTTTGTATTTCAAATTGTGCAGCTAAAAATAAAGAACAAGGATAAACAACCAAAGAAAGAAAGATTCAGTCTCTACTTTATTTACCTGATGTGATACATAGTCATCCTCTAACATCCAAACTCTAGGGGTCATCAGTTTGTGATTTATCTAGGTATGAATTTTATTTCTAAAACAGACTATTTTGAAGTGATGCAAATATAGTTTATAGCATATGTCTAGAAAAGTGCATTAAAAGGAGATTCATTCCAAGCCCAGTCTCTAGGATTCTAACAACCACACTTAGTATTCAGGGAAAAGAAGTCCAGTTCTATCAGTTGTAGTGAAGATATTAATTATGCTATCTAAGTCTATGCGTAAACTCTCCACAATTTTATGACCCGAGGAAGTGCATCCATTTAGTGTTACTATCATAAAAATTTGTGAGATAGATATTTACACTGAAATCTATTCCATTTTGAATGGAAATGTGATACACATGGCATCAAGACATTACAGAGTTTTGCTCCCAAAATAGTACCATATTGAGTCAGTTACTTAATTAAGGCTACAGGAGTATGTGTAGTGGGAATTCAATGTCACTGAGATGAAAACACTGTGTGTTCCTCTGGGAAAAGCTTTCCTTCATTCTTATTCAAAATAATGCTTGTTTGGAGATATTCATAAGGCTTTCCACAAACTATCTTCTAAATAGTCTCTGTGCAGTACTTTACAAAATAATAGCATTTAACATTGCTTTTAGCTAGAGTAAGTCAAGGTCACTACTATACTGGAATATACTAAATGTCAAGTTCAGACAGAAAGATAAAGGGTAGATTGTGTGTGTATCTTTATATTATTATATAATATAAATATTATGTGATAGATGTAAATAAATATGAATCCTATTGTATTTTCAGTAATCAAAAAAGAAAATCATTTGGATATTGTTGAAATGCAGAGATGTTAAAAATATGTTAATCTAATTTGTCAACTTAGGGATGCTATCAGAAAAGGAAATGTGGTGTGAGAACTGTGATCTCATCGTCTTATGGTCACCACTTTTCTTCTAGAATGTTCCTAAAACCTTCTATGTCTTTTAGAATTTTACTTGGGATTAGTGTCAAGTTCATCAGTCTGGTGTTTATACAATAATTTTTTATTCCAGTAAGAACACATGAGATTAATCCTCAACATATTTTTAAGTGTACAATATAGTGTGGTTAATTATAAGCACAACATAGAACAGCAGATCTCTAGAGCTTAATCATCTTGTGTAACTAACTCTTTATCCCACTGAATAGAAACTCCCACTTTCCCCTTCCTTTAACCCCCAGCAACAGCCATTCTACCCTCTACTTCAATCTGTTTAGCTATTTTAAATTCTTCATCTTAGTAGAATTTTTCAGTATTTTACCTCTATGGATGATTTATTTCACTTAGCATAATGTCCTACAGGTTCATCCATGTGGCCATATATGGCAGGATGTCTTTTTTTAAAGCTGAATAATGTCCCATTGCATGTGTATGCCCGATTTTCTTCATGGATTCATCCATCAATGGATGTTTAAGTTATTGCCACATCTAGACTATCATGAATAATGCTGCAATCAACATGGGAATTTAAATATCTCTTTGAGATCTGGATTTAACTTCTTTTGGATAAACACCCAAGAATGGGATGCCAAATCATATGGTAGTTCTGTTTTTAATTCTTTAAGGAACCTCCATATGTTTTTAACAGTGGCTGTACCATTTTACATTCCCACCAACGATGTGTCAGGGTTCCAATTTCTCCACATATTTACCTACACTTGTTACATTTTGTTTGTTTGATAACACCCATCCTAACAGATGTGAGGTGATATCTCATTGTGGCTTTAGTTTGCCATTTTCCTGACTTATGAGTTGAGTACGTGTTGGTCATTTGTATGTCTTCTATGGAGAACTGTTTATTTAGGTCCTTTGCCTATTTTTGATTATTTGTTTATTAGTTGTTTTTCATTATTTTTTTTGTCACTCTTGCTGTTCTTGATTTGAAGGAATTCCTTATATATTTTCCATATTAGCCCTTATAAGATCCATGATTTATAAATATTTTCCCTCATTATTTCGGTTGCCTTTTTACTCTGTTGATTATTCCCTTTGCTGTACAGAAGCTTTTAAATTTGATGCATACTTGTTTATTTTTGCTGTTCTTGCCTGTGTTATTGGTGTCTCAGCCAGGAGATCCTTACGAAGACCAATGTCACGAAGCTTCTTATGTTTTCCTCTAAGAGTTTTACAGTTTCAGGTCTTATGTTTAAGTTTTTGATCCATTTTGAGTTCCATTTTGTGTATGGTATAAAATAAGGATCCAAATTCATTCATTTGCATATGGATATCCAATTTTCCCAACACTGTTTGTTGAAGACACGGACTATTCTTTTCCAATTGTGTTTTCTTGGAACTCTTGTTAAAGATGAGTTGACTGTATATGTGTGGGTTTATGTCTAGATTCTCTATTCTGTACAATTGGTTTATATGCCTGTCTTCCTTCCAGTAGCATTTCTATACCCTGACAAGAAACTATCTAAAAAAGAAATGAAGAAAGCAATCCCATTTGCAAAATGTCAAAAATAACAAATGTATAAGAATAAACTTGTGAAACAGTGAAAGACCTACACACTGAAGACTGCAAAACATTGATGAAAGAAATTAAAGGAGACAAAAGTAAATGGAAAGACATTCTATGTTCATGGATTGGAAGACTTAAAATTGTCAAAATGTCCATACTGCCCAAAGCAATGTACAAATGCAAGGCAATTCTTACTATAATTCCAATGACATTTTTTACACAAATAGAGAAAATAATTCTAAAATTCTTCTGGAACCACAAGGGACCCCAAATAGCTAAAACAGTCTGGAGAAAGAAGAGAGTTCCTTATTTCAAAATGTATTATAAAGCTACAGCAATTGAAACAGTATGCGATCAATTTTCATTTGAGCTATTGATAATACAAACATTTATATGTTTCAGACTTCTAATTCTATCCAAAACTCCTTGATTTTAAAAAAAAAGTCTAATCTCACGTGCAAGTTTTTCTTCCTGTATTACAGCATTTAATTCTTTGGAAATGCAGATAGATTTACTAAAATATTTACTTTTTTTCTGATAATATTTGTAGCTCTGCTCTCCTTTATAAATGTGTGTCATGTCTATGCTGCAATAGTCATTGAGCTAGGAACTAGGACTGTGGTAATTATCACTCTCATTTAACACTTTCCAGTTTATTATTATGCATAATACTGTTCCATCATCTGAACCTCGTTTTCACCAAGAAATATAAGCAAAACATTTTTACATCCCAATGACATTTTTTTTGTTTGCTTTAGGTTTACACTGTATGAATGTTCCAGAATTTGTTTAAGAAATCTGCTATTAATGTCCTTTTGTGTCAGATACTTATTCTACATCTCCCCCCACTTTTATTTAGTACACTGCTGGACTTTAGCCTTGAATGTTATAAATCGGGTGATCAAATGAAGTGGGGGGAGGATCATGGGAATGGAGTAGGAAAAGTATCAAATATTCTTCTTTAACATAGTGTTGTTGTTGTTGTTGTTTTAAACACTACCAGATTAAATTGAGGAAATGTTTCTAGCGTGTTTATTTTGTGAGGTTGGATCTACACCTCTCCTCAAGGGGTGCTATTGCCTTTGTCTTCCTTTGCGTGCTGCTGGATGAGGATGCTGTGTTTGGTGCTCTGGCAATGATTGCGCAACTATCAGGGACAAACCAAGAAAAAGTAGTCACACCTTAAAAGATGATCTTTCTGGAAACAATGCCTGTTCCTGACTTTTAACTGAGGTTAACTAGTCAACGGGAACTATTCTTCATTTCCTGACACCAACTATGCCTCTTGGGCCAATGCTACTTCATGACTTGATGGGGAAACAGTAAGTCCAAGAACCTAAAAACAGGACAATCATACATCTGCCCTCTTATATTACCTGTGGCGGTATCTTTTCTTCTTTTGATTTAGTATATATGAGAAAATAATTTAATCTATGGATTTATTTTTTATTGCCACAATAACAAATTGCCAAAACTCTGGCGCTTTAAAACAATGCAGACTTAAGTATCTCACACTTCTGTAGGTCAGAAGTCCAGGTGAGCCAGCCTTGCTCCTCTGCTCCAGGTTTCACAAGGCTAAAATCAGGGTGTCAGCTGGCCTAGGCTCAGGGGTCAAATCTGCTACCAGGCTCATCCAGATGGTTACCAGAATCCAGTAGCTTGTATTTATAGGACTGAGGTTCCTTCCATTCCTTGCTGGGTGTCAGCTGGAAGCCGCTCTCAGCTGCTCAAAGCCTCCTGCATCCCTCATTTTCATCTCTTGTATTTAAACCAGCAATGGTGCCTGGAGTCCTTCCCCCATTTCAGATGTCTCTGACTTCCCCTTCTGTTACATCAGTGCTTCCTCCATCCAGAGAGACTTTTCTGCAGTTTTCAAAAAAATTTTTTATGTTTATTCAGTTTTCAGAGAGAGAGAGAATGACACAGGGCGTGAGCGGGGGAGAGGCAGGGAGAGAGGGAGACAGGATCCGGAGCAGGTTCCAGGCTCCAAGCTGTCAGCACAGAGACTGATGCAGGGCTCAACCTCACGAAGCATGAAATCACGACCTGAGCCGAAGTCATACACTCAACAGATTGAGCCACCCAGGTGCCCCCAGAGAGTTCTCTGCTTTTAACAGCTCATGTAATTAAAAGGGACCCATGACGATATTCCAGGGTAATCTCCTTATCTTAAGGTCTCTAACTTAAATTACATCAGCAAAGACCCTTTGCCAGGGTTCACAGTAACTGATTCACAGGTTCTGGAAACTAGGATATAGACATGTTATGGAGTCATTTTCCCAGTCGCACCATCTATGAAAGGTATTTTGTAATCCCCAAAATGTTCAATGTTCCCGTTTAGCAGTCCCTTGACTTGACATGGAGTAGCTATTAACTCAGTAACTTAAAGTGGAAAATTTGAAGTATTCAAAAAATAAATCATGGAGGGGTGCCTGGGTGGTTCAGTCAGTGAAGCGTCAGACTTCCGCTCAGGTCATGATCTCACAGTTTGTGGGTTCGAGCCCTGCGCTGGGCTCTGTGCTGACAGCTCAGAGCCTGGAGCCTGCTTCAGATTTTGTGTCTCCCTCTCTCTGCCCCTTCCCCACTCATGCTCTGTCTCTCTCTGTCTCTCAAAAATGAATAAATGTTAAAAAAAATTAAAAAAAAATAAAGCGTGGAAACGTTTCATGACTGGCTAATACTCAGATGTTAGAGGTCCAAGCGTGTTGGTGATCACAGGCCCTTCAAACTGCCATGGGATGATGTGTATCAGTTCTAAGGTCACACTTATGATGATGGGTAAAGTTAACAAAATAGAATTTAATAAAACTTGTAAATTAAATACTGTTAAGTACCAAACAGAGCCTACAATTTTGGGTGAATTCTTTCATTAAATGGATTTTTCTTCAACAGGAAAAAAAAGGAATTTGCTATTTTTGAGGATTGCTAGGTCTCATTTATTATATTATAAAAACATTTCAATGAACATCCTTGTACGCTTGCTTTTTTCCCTAGGATGGACACCCAGAAATAGTTTCCAAGCCTAAGTGTATGCACATTTTTGAAGTATTTTTCCCACACTCTCTTAATTATTTCCTCTTTAATATTTTCCAACATGGAGGTAAAATACTGGAGCTCATTTTTATTTCCAGCCACTCAGCAAATGTTTATTCAGCATCTACTATCTAGATACAGGAAATATAGGGCTGAACGAAATAGACAAAAATTCCCGCCTTATTAGAGCACACGCACTAATAGAGCATGACAGACAATGGTAAAACAAATGTTACCTAGTATTAGAAGATGATATGTGCCACTGAGAAAAACCAGGGAAGGGATTAAGAAGTAACAGTAACAGACTAGATTTTTTGTGCAGTCATCTCCAGTAGATTATCATTCTGAGCTAAAGTCCTACACATCATCAAGTGCCCTGCTTTTCGCCGAGTCAATCAGCAATTGGGGTAATCAAGATGTCAATAATTGCAATTATATACCAGTTCCCTGATCTCAGAAAATTACCTTCCATATTTCTCTTACTGGCCAGTCCACTGAAATGGGAACCTTCACCATTCATATTTTTGTTCTTCTCTCTACTTTTGCCAAATGTCCTTCATCTTTCAATCTAAGATTGTGTGCTGTCATGTAAAATGCTATGTCTTTTCCATTAGGCGTCTCTCTCTCCCCCCTCTCTTCACACTTGGGGTTTTCTTTGGCATCTCCGAGCTAACTGATCCTCCCCATCTGCAGCTGACTCTTTCAACGTGTTTGTCAATAAAACTTCATAATCTTGCTTGTCATTTTCCATAGTGATTTCTTCAGAATGTAACTGCCATGTGGGCTGGCATATATATGTATATATGTATATATATGCGTATATGTGCATATGTACATATATACATATACGTGTATATGTACATATATACGTATATACATACACGTATACATATACACATATATACGTATACATATATACACGTATGCGTATATATATGTATACGTGTATATGTGTGTATATATATGTATACGTGTATATATGTATACGTGTATACGTATATGTATAGTATACATATATGTATATACACACGAAAGAACACCTACTTACTCTTTCAGTGAACATTAATAATGACCTATTATGTAGGATTTAAATGTGGTAGTGAGCAAAAGCTGTTGGTCTATCTTCAAAGGCATTTATACTATAACTAGGGAAGAAGACAAGTGCCAACAAAAGCAGGAAGTACTATAAAGAAAACAAACAATTATGTCTAGTGGAAATCGCAGTGGGTACGCAGTGGGTACTTTAGAACAGGAAGGCTGTTCTAAAGAGGTATTACTTAATTTGCAACTTGAAGGATGAGAAAGAGCCACAGGGAATGCATCTTAGTACATCCTGTGCTGGAAGGAAATGTTCTGTGAGCTGAGAAGATGCATCAAGGCTGGTGGCTGTAAAATAATGAGAAGAGGGAACAGCGACTTGAGATAAAGGAGAAGAGGTAAGTACCATTTATACCACACTAATCGGTTAGCAGTGAGGATTTTATTCTGTATCCAAAAGCCATTGAAGGGTTTTTGCTCATTAGGTGGCTTCATGTTTATATTTTTATAAAATTACTTTGAGCTTCTAGAGAATGGAGTGAAAAGATGGGGAAGAGAGAAAGACTTTGCACTAATTAGGAGGTTAACAGTGTAGTCTTAAGTGGATCAATTGCTGGCAATGGACACAGAAAGAAGTTAATTTAGCGGTTGTATAATTTGAAACAGGACTGACAAGGTATGCTAATGGACTGGAGAGGGTGTGGTGTTCAAGAGAAAGGGGAATCAGCTTTCTGACTTGAACAAATGAGAGGATGGATGATGGTACCATGATTCAATTTCAGCTGTAATATTATGAGCTTAGAGAAGAGGTCTGAGTTAGGGAAATAAAACTGTTACTTATGAGAATACAAAGTCCAAAGTGAAGGAGACAGGGAAAGGGACCTGAGAAAGAGTGGCCTGACATGTAGTAGGAAACCTCGGAGAAGACAATGTTTCAGGAAGAAAGAAACGTTATCTGTATCAGTGAGAGATTCTATGAGGAAAACCTAAAAATTATTCACTAAACTGTCAATCTGGCCAGTGGGTGAATTCAACAAGGCTTTCCCCCCACCACCCCACCCCCCACCCCCACCCCCACCCCGCAACCGAGAGCAAGGGAAGGACCTTAGGTGAGAATGAGTTAAGAATGAATGCATTACCACTGAGGCTTCCTCAAATGTCACTTACAAGAGGAGAATCAGAGACCCAAATTCTGAAAACTGGAAAAGTATCCCAGTCTAGGAGAGGGATTATTCCCAAAGAATTGTTCCACCTAAAAAACAAAAAGGGGAACTTTCGACCAGAGAGAGGAATGCTAAATTTTAAGATTTCAGAAGCCCTTTTTAGGTTATTCAATCCAGTCCAGAAATGCAAGAACCATCCTTCTATTGCTGCAATAATTTAAAAGCATTGTAACATACTTAGGATATAATATAGAGATACATTGTTAAAAAACAAGGGTAATGTAAATAGGAAGGTGAAAAGAGGTAATGATACTGATTTTTTACTTTGTCCAGAATCAGTCAGGTGTTTAAATTTTCCCTGGAATAGGGATTTGGTTGGTCCTTGAGCATCCCATGAAATAAAGCTTATGAAAACATAGCAAACTGTAAGGTGCTCACCAATACCAGTAGCTAAGGTATTATTTTATTCTAAAACATTACTGATAAAAGGTCAAAGGCTGATAAACTCAGATAATATATATTAAAACTGGCGGGGTTGCCTGGGTGGCTCAGTCAGCGTCCGACTTCAGCTCAAATCATGATCTAGCGTCCTTGGGTGCAAGCCCCATGTTGGACTCTGTGCTGACAGCTCAGAGCCTGGAGCCTGCTTTAGATTCTCTCTCTCTCTCTCTCTCTCTCTCTCTCTCTCTCTTCCCTTCCCCGACTTGCGCTCTCTCTCAAAAATAAATAAACATTAAAAAAATGTAAAACCTTGGCAGAAACATATATATAATAACTTGATAATATGTGTACAATCATTCTCCTATTTTAACTACATTCAAAACTTAATCCAGACTTGCAAAGTTTGTATTAAATTAATCATTATTAAACAGTACTATGTTCTCAGGGAGTTATATATTTATGCTTTTTCAGTGTCTTTTTAAGGAATTATTAAAATCAATATTCCTGAATTAATATTTTATAGCAATCTCAAATTTCATCTGAAATACTCTGTGGCTGGCATGAATACTCACTGAATTTCATTTTCCTTGTCAAACAGATCCTAAATTTTTAGAGGAATATTCTAGTAGTTTAAAGGTCTTTTATTCCATCTAATATTTACTTGGATAAATTTTAACAGAAACATCAGAATGAGGAAATGTGAAGAAAGGGCTCCATCGTGTGGCCAGAAACTAATACTACAGCAGCAGTAGAGAACGGAAGTCCATTTTCTGTGTTCCTTAGAGGGACAGAATTTTGCTGGCTAATCATTCAGAGGGTAAAACAAGGCAGAATTAACACAATGTAGGCACACAGATATAGCTGCCTGGTGGCAGCTTGGAATTTCCCCACGCAGCTCTAAGTCAGTATGTCCAACACTAACTTATGTTCTGTCCTCATGCACTAACTGAAGTGAATGACAAAAATCCTTCCAAGAGCTGTTTGTAATTCTTGATTCCACGTTCTCACCTCTTGATCCCATGTTCTCACTCTCTCCTTAATGCACTCAAGTTGAGAATACTCTCCCCATACTTTTCTAAAAGAACTATCAAGGTCAGTAATGATCTCAATATTAAGAGAACTGAATTCTGCTTACATTGGTGACTTACCACTGGGCAATAGGGAGACCCCACGAGTAAAATCTTTTTCAAAATACTAATTTAAGGGTTTATTAATTTCACAAACACATCTATCCTCACCACCAAACCTCCCATCCATAGCAAGGAATGCCTTTTAAAGTTGAATATGGGTAATAATTATTATTTCATGTGGTAAAATAATAGCTAGCTCAAAATGATGTTTCATACCTCTAGAATAATATAATCTGGTACATTAATGCTTTTCCTAATGAACAACTTGCTACCATTGAAGATTTAAACAATAAATAAAAGAACAAATCTAACACCATGTCATAGTTGAGGAATGAAACTGAACTAATATTTGAAGACAGAATAAAAGTAAGAGCAAGTTCTTTCTTCAAAGACACACTTAAATTTCTGTTAGAGCTATCACCATTATTAGCATTTGCTTGTTGAGAACTGTGCATATTGTAATTGACTTTTAGTTAGCCATAAGTAACTTGAGTTTAAAAAAATGTTTTTAATGTTTATTTTTGAGACAGAGAGAGAGAGAGAGAGAGAGAGAGAGCGCACAAGCAGGGGAGGGGCAAAGAGGGACGGAGACACAGAATCCAAAGCAGGCTCCAGGCTCTGAGCTCTGACCTGTCAGCACAGAGCCCAACATGGGGCTTGAACTCACAAACTGTGAGATCATGACCTGAGCCAAAGTCAGACTCTCAACCAACTGAGCCACCCAGGTGCCCCAGTAACTTGAATTTTTAGGCATTGTGATGTGTACTCTCCTTTAAAAAGACAAATCTATTTAAAATTTTACCCTGATTATGTCATAAAGCGAAGTGTCTAATTCTTATTTTTCATAAGACTTCAGATCTCATACAAACAAATCAATCCACTTAAAGTTTTTTCCACAGGTCACAACTTGGGATGTAAACCTCAAATCTTATTACTTGAAACATGGATGTCTATTTTTCAAATGAAAAAAGTATTTCTGCTTCCTTTTTTCCCCATTATTTTCTACATGGACTTTTCATGACCCACAGGACTTTATGTTGGGAGAGTCCATCCATATTGGTGTTTTGATCTTTCCCATAGGACAGTAAGGAAATTAGACAGGGACTTATTTTATGAACTTTAAAAGGGATTTTTCTAGAAAAATTATACTAATGCACATGAGATTGTGTTGAGCATATGACCTGACCCCTGGACACATTAACTCTAAGGACATTCTTCCTCTCCCACATCTGTTGCTGCCATTTTTTTCCCCTAGGAAATGATGACAACCCTGTAAAAATCAGCTCAGAGGTCAATGGCCCTGATTAAGTTCTAAAATTTCCAAAGTCTGAACGTAGTCTGGCCCCCCAAAATAATGAATGTTCACGTCTGAGACTGAATTCTGGGCTCAAGGAAAATCACTCTTGAGATTTATTTGACATTACCAATAAAGCAAACACTTCTATATTCTTCCTAGAATAAATTTTGAACAAGCCTTTCACGCTAAAATATAACTTAAGCTTTTCCCTTGCTTCTCTCTAGGATTACCACCCACTGCTCTCTCTGCTTCATGGCATCAAACACATCTTTCCTTTCATTCTTATAGCAACAAAGCTCCAATTTTCACACACTACTACTTTCACCTTGAATTCTTCTCTCCAAATTCTACTACTGATGCAATAATATTAATTCACCATGGCCTCTTCTGATTAATCCTATGAATTTAAGGTTCTAACTCAAACATTTAAATGAACTTATTGATGCTATTAACAATAATTATGCAGATATACCTTCAGGAATAGTAAATGGCTATGACTAGAGAAGCTTTTGCCAAGGGACCAAAGATGATTAATTTCACAGAAAAAGAACCTGAAAATAATGGTTGAATTAGCGCTCAGAGTTTTAGGGATTTACTCAGGGTTGACATTACATGTACCTGTAATAGTCATGCCTTGGTGGGGGCGGGATTTAGAACCCACACTTTCCAGTAATCCTCTTGGCTTCCTTAGGGTTACTGCCCACTATCGTCTAAATTAGTACAGCAAACAGTGACGTAATTAAAAACCCTTTGCTTTAGCAGTGAAATTGGTTTTACAAATTTGTGTGCTTTATGAAAGTTCTACAGTCAGGTTCTGGTAGAACCTATTGACTTCCAAGTAGTTGTAGATTGTTTAAACTAGCTACTACAACTTAATTTAAGTTTAAAAAATTTTTAGTGAGAGTGTAAGCAGTTAGTGTTCTTTTCTGGAACAAAGTAGCATATAAATTCATAGTGACATTGACAAGCTACTTGTGCAAAAGCCCACGCTAACCACTAACCACCTCTCTGGTTTTCCTTTACTTTTCTCTTTCTCTTTTTCTTTTAACATTTTTTACATTTATTTATTTTTGAGAGAGAGACAGACAGACCGACAGCACGAGCAGGGGAGGGGCAGAGAGGGAGGGAGACACAGAATCAGAAGCAGGCTCCAGGCTCCGAGCTGTGAGCACAGAGCCCGATGCGGGGCTCAAACCCACGAACTGTGAGATCATGACCTGAGCCAAAGTTGGATGCTTAACCGACTGAGCCACCCAGGTGCCCCTCTTTTTATTTTTCTAAAACATGTTTAAAAATATGACAGCAGAGAAAGAGGCAGTTGAAAGCTGATGCAGTTGGAAAATAAAAGCAAATAAGTGAAAAAGAATCCGTAACAGTTCTCCAGGACTAGTTAAATCAAGTGAAGTGAACTCAGTTTAATAAAAGAGTATAGGAAAAGAATAATAGTCAATCTTAGAAAATTTCCACAAAATATTACAAAGTACCTTAAAGTAAGAACTTCATAAGATGGTTCTACGTAAAAAGGAAATGTGATTATATTTATTTAATAAGATTTTTGAAACACCTATTAGCTTCCAGGCTCTGTGAGGAAGACTGAAAATATCATAGCACACAAGGAAAGGCATTGTGGCTTCTGCCTCTACTGATCGTACAGTAATTTATGCTGTCATTCTTCAAGGGCAGGCATCACAGAGATGCTGTTTTACCACGGCCAGGAAATACCATGTGCAACACATACTTAGCCTGCTCCTTACCCTCTAAAATATGTAAGTGTTTTCAAAAAAAAAAAAAAAAAGAAAGAAAGAAAATGAAAAAAGGAAAGAAGGGAAGAAAAATCTGGCCATGGACCTCCCTCTTTTACTAAAGCTTGCTCACTCTGAGTTTACAGCCATATGCAGAAATAAGAAGTCGAATTAAAGGCATCCGAGGTCCCTTCCAGATTTAAACATCTAAGAACCTATAAACAATTCTAGTGGTAAGCTAAGAAAACTATTCTTGAGGAAGATGGTAGAGGTAGCACCAGTGTCTACCTGGAGAGATGGGGAAGATGGAAAGAACAGGGACCATTACGTGCCTGATTCCATCTCTACGTGTTTTCCAGATTCTGCAAAGCAATCTCAAGTCAGGGAAGATCTGTGTTGCCTAGTGGCCTTTGTGATTTTATTGCTATAATTTTAGCACAAAATCTGAGAGTAGACAGACTTTTTCTATGTTCTTGTAAGATCAATTCTGACACCAACATTAATACCTGCATGGACGGTAACGCTAATACTAATATTAACAGCAACAGCCACAACTGAGTCCTTATTGTGTGCCCGGCACAGAGAGAGTATTTTAAATTTATTATCTTGGAAAATTCACCCTAACAAACAATAATGCTTATTATATCGATTCTATGTGGGAGGTGCTCCATTAATGGATCTCATTTTACATATGAGAACACTGAGGCTTAACAACCAAGTTAGCTTACAAGAGTTGGTAAACTGTAGAGCTATTAACTTGAAAGGGAAGACTTCTTAACTCAATATCCTATACAATGTAGTCCAAAGACGGAAGTTACCTGGTCGGCCTCAAATTCTGGAGCTGTTATAGTAGAAATAGCAAACTTTATATATGGCATCTCTCAAGGGTTTTGAAGCAAATTATTCTAAGTAAAACCTGCAGAGACTTCTGACCTCCAAATGATTCTGCGTAAATTAGGAAAATATTTGAGAGACCGTAAAACCTATAATGATACTAATATTTTGCTTGTGTAAGGCATTGTAAGTTTTTAAAAGGCTTTCTTTCCTGTATGTTATCGTATGGGGTCAACCAGAATTCTGTAAGTTGTAAGAACGGATACCACAAATATGATAAGATTAAGAAAATGAAGCTAAAGAAGTTAAGGAAGATCTCAAAAGAAAGAAGAATCTAAATTAGGTCAAGTAAATTCTATGAGCCAAGCACAGTAGGTGCGTGAACTTGAGAAAATCTCATGCGAGAGATAAGCATGGAAATCATTTATTTATAATGTATCGCTAAAATTAAAACAAAATTCATTTATAAAAGATATTTGCTCACCTCCCACTACTGCCAAGCACTTATGAAGAGCAGTAGCTAGATCCAGGAACAAGACAGACTTACAAGTCAGAGTGATTTCTGAACTGCTGCTCCCAGTGTGGAGGGCGGGTGCCAAGGTCCTATAACCTGGGCAGTGGCACAGACACTATGCTAAGAAAGACTTGATTAAATGCTCTGCAGTTCAGAAATGACTAACCAGGGGCCCCACACTTTCATTTTGCACCGGACCCTGCAAATTATGTAGTTGGCTCTGACCAAAAGCATTGGCATTGCTTGACGGGTTTGCAGAAACCAGATGTTCAGGCTCCACCCAGACCTCCTGAATGGGAATCTACATTGTAACAAGATCCCCAGGTGGCTGCTGTGCACACAAGTTTTGACAAGCCCTAATACAGACCGGAAGTTCTCGGGCAGACGGCAACTGGTCTACATCTTCCCTTTGTCCATTACTTTGTGAGTCTGAGCAGGTCATGGGCCTTCTCTAAGTCTCAGAATCTTCACTTGCAAGATCGAGAAAATAACAGTTGCTAAATTAAATAATACAGCAAGATAGTGCAGTGACAGGCACGTGGAAGTTATGGTAAATTTTAGCTTAGCAGTGCCATTATTATTACGTTACGGCTTCATTGCTTCGACTTTGCCGCTTCTATAAGTATTGGCAAAGATATTCAGGGGCGCCTGGGTGGCGGTAAGTGTTCCACTTCAGCTCAGGTCATGATCTCATGGTTTGTGAGTTCAAGCCCCACATCGGGCTCTCTCTCTGCTGTCAGCACAGCTTGGGATCCATCCTCTGTCTCCCTCTCTCTTTCCCCCTCTCCTTTGTGCTCTTTCTCTCTGTCTCTGTCTCTGTCTCTCTCTCTCTCTCTTTCTCAAAAGTAAATAAACAGTAAGAAAAGATATTCAGGGGCTTAAAATATTGCCTAACTTGCTCTCAAACGCATTGCCACTTACTTTGACGAATATTGTTTGTCTAATGCTAGCTGTATTTACAAATGAGTTTCTTCTCACGTCTTTTAGTAAGGTAGATCCCTTTTTCATTTTGAGATGGGTTGTAAGCAATTTCCGTGATTTCTCCACAAAGCATCAGTTGTCTCTGACAGCAGACCCCTGGAAACAAAGGCTGCCCAGTCCTGCTTACAACAAACCCACCTGAGAATGTGGGTAATTCCATCTGGGCCAACTAACTTGGGATCTTGAAGACTACAGCCTTGGAAGCTTATTATTTATTTTTCATTTTTGTTTTTGCTAATGATGCTTCTTTTGCTTTTTTGCTTCTAGCACGGGTTGGGTCAGGCAAAGTGTGAGAAGCATGGTTAGTGCTCTGCCAAAGGGTAAAGCAGGGCCATAAATGGGAGAAAAATGGACCCTGAGCTCAGAGACAGAAACGATATATACAGCCTGTCAGGGAGGAGAGTTCAGTGTAGGTCTGGAAAGTGATTCAGAAGGGAGTGAGGGAGTGATGAACGGTGCGAGGGCCTTGAAGCTCAGAGTGCTGGATGCCTGCTGCTCAGTGTAGGGTGACCTGGTCTCTGAAAAGCTCTCAGGAGGATCGGGTAAAATCTTCTGTGCCTTCTCCAGGGTAAATCTCACCTGACATCTCAGGCTTGCTTCTGATTTTTATTTATTTCTTATTTATTTTTATTTACTTTTTTTTTTTTTTGGAGGGGAGAGGGGAAAGAGAAGAGTCTAATTTTCGAGGCAGTGATCTAAGTCTGGACCTAGGTCCATCTACCAATGAGCCCTCTGTGGCTGTGAGCCAATTATTTCTCTTCTTTTATAGTCAGTTCCTGATCTGGAAAATGAGGAATGGGCTTACGGTGTTGTCTGCATTTTCTTCCAGGGTCAATTTTCCATAATTTACAGAGCTGGTAGTTCCCCTATTGTTAGTTACGCAGAATTCAAGTGTCTTTCCGAGATGTCCTTTGGAAACCTAATTTTTAAAAAAAATTTTTTTTGATGTTTATTTATTTTTGAGAGAGAGAGAGAGAGAGAGCATGAGCATGAGCATGAGTAGGGGAGAGTCAGATAGAGAGGAAGACACAGAATCTGAAACAGGCTCCAGGGTCTGAGCTGTCAGCACAGACCCCAATACGGGACTTGAACTCACGGGACTCGAACTCACGGACCTGAGCTGAAACAGGATGCTTAACCGACTGAGCCACCCAGGCACCCCTGGAAACCTAATTTTCAATAGTATTTTTATCCATATTTCTTTTACATTCCACAGTTAAGGAGTCACTGCTCTAGGGAGTATCTCTGCTCATTAAAATGAAGTTTCAATGCTTAAAAACTAACAATAACTGACAAGTTAGGAAGACTCTTTCATAACTTTTTTTGTGTCACACTAGTCAGTGGCTCAGTTAACTGTCTCTCTTTTTTATTATTTTCCAGACTTCTATAGTTGTGTTTACTGAGACCAGTTATCAGTTACTTCCATTGAACTGCTATCTGCTCCAGTTACTGTGTGACTTCCCGTAACTTACTTAACGTCTCCACGTCTAAATTTCCTCATCTAAAATGGCCATAATAATAGCAGCTCCTTCAGGAGATTGTTACGGGGATTTAGTTAATTAATAGACGCACAATACTTAAGAGTCAGTGTCTTGCACATGGCGAGTATTCAATAGGTTCTGCTGTTATCGTGATTATTATCATCAAAAGTCAAGAAAATATCACATGAGCTTTCTGCCAACATTTTGAGATTACATTCAGAATCAGTTACTTCTTCAAAGAATCAATAGCAAGTAAGAAGTTCAGGGATATGTATTTTTAAAGAAGTGTATCTTTTATGTTTCTGCTGTTTCCAACTAAGAGTTTACTGTACTAAAATTGATTTTTTTAAAGGATTCATTTTCAGTTCTTATGAAAATAGAGGCTTTAGGGTTTCAGACCGTAATTCTGTAAGACAAGCATAACTCTTCCCACTTTAAATCTTTTATATTGAAATTATGTGTTTACTCAGATATTTTATATTTTCTAGCATTTGATCAACTTCTTTACCTAAAGCAATTCATAAGCCCCTAATCTTTTCAAGAGCTTCCGCACTCCATGAACTTGGATCACAAGTAAACATGCTTTGCAACCAACCTTCAAAGGGAAGAGTGAACAGAATCCATTCTGCACAGTATATTTTACTACCATAACTAAATTATATTTACTGGAAAATACAAGCAATTTGCATGCAGTGACATTTTTTTTTTGTACAGTGTCACTGTGGATTCATAAGCATGCATTTTAAAGTGACATTAGCAATGCTATTCCAAGCATATTGAACAAAAGTGGTCTTACTCTTTTTATCCGTTGTTTATTCAGAGGACATTTAAATGATTTTTGTAATTTCCCCTTTTGCACCAAACCACACAGAACAGTACTCACAAGTAGCACAGACACATACATTTTCTGAAAGTTTCTAGATTGTTGTCATAAAAAGAAAATGAGATACTTCAAATAAAAGAATCATATTCTCTCAAAAAGAAATATTGAAGCCTATTAATTTTTAGAGTCCCTGCATGTTTCCCTTCTGAGATGGAGTAATAGATTGGATCTATTTCCTTTCTTGTAGCTACCTCCCCAGGCTGGTAATGGCTGTTTATTGGCTTTATAAAATGCATTAGTGGTCTTGTTCTGACTCATAGATAAGCACCGTACAGACTATTAAAAAGCCTACAAATGGGGGACTTTGAAACAGGGACTATGCCTTTTTGCTGTTATTCTGTGACATTTGCCATCCCTGGAACTGGTATGGCCAGGTATTCATGACTTGGGTACTACACGGATAACCACATGGGCCATTTTTGGTGCTGTTTTTTGTAACAACAACAACAACAACAAAACCCACTATTTTTAAGTCTCACAAATTACACCAAAGCCAGAGACAATAGATAAATAAATCCTAAATTCTTTTTACTACTAGAAAGAAACAAAAATTCCTCAAATAAAATCTTCTACATGGCAAGCCAGACAAAGCACTATCTGGGAGAAAAAAGTTCAGTGTCTGCTAGAAGACAGGCTAATAGTATTATTATGAAAAGAGTTCTTATTAGTAAGACAGCTGGACAAATACAAGTTTTTAAAAAATGGGAATGAGTAGAGGCACCTTGCTCAGTTGGTAGAACATGTGACTCTTGATCTCGGGGTTGTGAGGTCGAGCCTCAGGCTGAGTTGTAGTCAATACTTAAAATAAATAAATAAACTTAAAAAATGGGAATAGTCAATTTAATAAGAAATAAAGAAAGACACATAATCAAAAACATAAGAAAAATTGTTCAAGCTCAAAAATACAAATCTCACATTTTGTCTATCAGGATGATAGTACTTTGTATTACAGGCAATGGGAACTGACAAAGATGTGCCTATAACAGGAAAGTCTCTAAACTGTCCTCCACATGATAACATATCTACAGTATACAGAAAATATGCATATACTGAACTACTATATACACATACTTATGTATTTCTGCCTATGTCTCTCTATGCCTAATGTCTAATGATAATTGTTATAACAGCTATGTAGAGGGTGGCCACCTATCACCAGTGCTTGCTCAGGGCTTTCCTGGTTTTAAAACACAAAGTCCTGGGGTGCCTGGCTGGCTCACTCAGTAGAGCATGCGACTCTTGATCTCAGGGTCGTGAGTTTAAGCCCCATGGTGGGCATGGACCTTACTTAAAATAATAAAAAAATAAAAATAAAAAGAGGCCATATCATTTGACAATCAATCAATCAATCAATCACTCAATCAATCAAACACGAAGTCATACATTCTGGAAACTAGCTCAGTCCCAGAAAAACTAAGATGCGGTCACCCTAGGAAGAAAAAGTGTTGGCAAAATGGAAAAAAATGTGTATATCAGCATTATTATCTATAAAAATAATCACTTTACTGCTCTGATATACATAATAACTTCTAGGAAGTTAATGGCATTTTCTACACATCAAACCACAAGATATTTATTTACTAGAAAACGCTATGTGAATAAAATATTTCTAAAAAGCACTCGGTGGTATGTTCTTAAAAATATCACTTCCCATATTCTGCAAGTAGGATAACCTGTGATAAAACAACACCACAAATGTGGACATTAAAACCCACATGCCTATAAGAAATGGCATTCCGGTAGCCACAAGGCACCTAGTACCTAGATCATGGTTTCTGCTGCCATTCTCCATTAACAGGAAAAGCTCTTTGCAGAAACAGCTGAGGCCAGTACTGGGGCAGGTAACAGACAAGATGAGCCTGGAGCATCTTGGACTGTCAGGGAGTTAGGAGGTATCAAAAGAAACAAACACAACACAACACACACACATACACGTACACGCTGACGGGGATATGTCATAGAACACAGAAACCAAATGAAAGAGTTTCCAACGGTCAAAGCTGGAACAACGTGAGTAACAAAATTACTGTTGGATTATAACCTCCAAATAAAATAAGCATCCACGACTCAATACAAATACAGATAAACAGTTGAATAAACTTATAAATTCAGGAGAAAATCTACAATTACATTAGGTAGATACCTCACAATAGAGAAGGGAGGGCCTAACTCCCTACTCCTTAAGTGTGGGCTATGCATAATGATTTCCCTCCAAAGAATACAAAACACAGGGCAGTGGGGGAGAGTAGCTTTACAAGAAGAAGCCTGACAAACACTACTTCAGCCAGTTGATAAAGGTCAGCATCAACAGTTATAAATATGCTGATAGTATGTACCTTTGTATGATGTGATGAGAATAGCATTTTACATCTGTGGTCTTCCTTTCAAAAATCTATAACCATGGATGGGTGCCTGGGTGGCTCAGTTGGTTAAGCATCTGACTTCAGCTCAGGTCATGATCTCACAGCTTGTGAGTTAAAACCCTTCATCTAACTCTGTGCTGACAGCTGGGAGCCTGGAGCCTGCTTCAGATTCTGGGTCTCCCTCTTTCTCTGCCCACCCCCCCCCCCCCCCCCGCCACTCACACTCTGTCTCTCTCTCTCTAAAAAATAAACATTAAAAATTTAAAAAAAACTATAATTATGGTAAAAACATCAGACAAAATCCAATAGAAAGGCATCTTACAATATACATGATCAGTACTCTTCAAATCTATCAAGGTCGTCAAAAACAAGGAAAGTCTAAGAAAATGTCACAGCCAAAAGGATCCTAAAGAGATAAGGCAATAAAATGTAATGTGGTACCCTGGATGACATCCTGGAATAGGAAAAAGGCATTAGGTAAAAATTAAGGAAATCTGAATGACTTTGGTTAATAATAATGATCGATATTGGTTCGTTAATTGGAGCAAATACATCAGATGCTCATAAGAGGGGAAACTGTGCATGAGGGAGCTGGGATCATATGGCTACTCTGAAGTACCTGCTCAATCTTCTGTAAATCTAAAACCATTCCTGCAAAAATAGTCTATTGATAAACATCCAGTAGTCAATCCGGCACCAGTTACAGTGAATCTATACTCCAGCCAATATTCTTAACCATTCACACACCTCATGGGCTCAAGGGTTTGGATTTCAAAAGCTGAACAACAATCAGAAAGGAATTCTCATTTGCCAAGTTCCTAATACAACACGGCCTCAGTGATAGGAACTTTCACGTATGTCTTTATCTTTAATTCTTTAATACTATGAAGTAGATATGATTCCCATTTTACAGGTAAGGAAACTGAGGTTGAGAGGTTAAGCTGATTAAGGAGAAACTGTAAATGAAAATGCTGTTCAAATTTGAGCCCGACTCCTCCCACCACTCCGTGCCTCCAACAAATCCTAATTACATAGACTTCTTGAATGCACATAGTATGCTAAGACTGACACAATTGAGAAGTTTTTGCTAGCTTGAGGCAGAATAATAGGAAAGGTCACTGGACTCTGAGCTGAGATCCTGGTTTGAGGCTCCTCCTTTCACACACTAACTGTGAGATCTGGGGTAATGTTTCAACTATCCTGACTTCAGATTCCACACCTGTTTTCAAAAGGCCAATTAGATGGTACACCCCTTAAGTGGATGGGCTTGGTCTTAGGAAGCATATACTCCCAGCGCTCAATGAATGCCTGCCCCCTTGCAGAGAAGCAACCCCATCTCTGCTGACTTAAATGGAACTGAGGAATTATGGCAGAGCTAGGTCCCTGGTCAAAGCCTTCGAAAGACCTTTCAGAGGCAGCTTTGCAAAGAGGTGTTCAAGCAGCCAGAATTCAGAAAATTTGTATCATTCCTACAAAAACCTTGGGAACTTGTGAATTTAGGATATCGCAAACTTTATTTCCCTTTAAGAACCTCCTAAGAGTCTAACAGAATCATGCTCAAAGAAACAGAAATGACCCTGGATGGAACTATGAAACAACGGCTTAGAACACGAATGCCTGCAGCCCTGGGGAAGGCGGCAGGAGAGGCAGGTGAGGCAGGAGAGCAGACACGATTGCTCCAGCGACACTGGACTCAAGGGACAGCAGGATTGGGTGGCAGCAGAGCCCTCAGGGGCCCAGGGCGCTGACAAAACAGCAATGCTAACTCAGCCTGACCCTAACATTTGCAGGGGGAGGGGCGAGAGAGTAAAAAGAGGCGCTTCCGGGTGCTGGGCCCCTCTTTTCTCATCCTCGGCACAGTCCTGCATGAAGGGCTCAAGGCTTCATGGGAGGACACCTTGGCCCACATACCCAGGCTCCAGCCACAACCCCACAGCATCCACCAACAGCTGTCCCTGGGCCACCCGTCAGTCTGAGGGGTTCGTTATGACCTGAAGAATGAACCTGAAGGAGAGGATGTTGGGGCCAGCTTGGGGCCTTTGGATAGGGAATTGTGGAGTCTTGAGTATTGCGACTGTGGTTTAAAATGGTGCCATTCAACGTGTATCCATGCATGGTTGCTGTCTGTCAACTTTTCCTGAACTCAAGGGGATAGCTACAAAAATTAAGAGTAAAAGCTTAGCAACTTGAGAGCCACTTGCTAGAGTAATTTTAGGTCTGTTGAGGCTAAGAATAAAACACTTCAAGGCTTACAACTTATATATCTTTTAAAATGAATTTGAGATTTGCAGGAATTTATTTTTATAGTATGTTATCAAATTATGTATCCTTAACAGAGTGCGGGACAAAAATGAGCCCTTCCCTCTTCAGCATTTGGGAAACACCTGTTGAGAAGAAGGATATAGGTTGTAAGGGCACGCACCTTGGACCTACACGGTCCTCGCCAAGCGAGGACAGAGTGGATCTCTCTAAAGCTCAGGATCCAGGGCAGGTGAAACAGTTGTCCAAGCTGACTGAACGGCCCTGCTTTCCACAGTTTCAGAGTAGAGGACTGGAGCTTACATAGTGGGGGATTCTGTCAATGGGCTGTGGACATGGAGAAACCCATTTGTGAAAACTCTTGAATACGTGACCCGAGTTCAAATTTTAAATGAATAGAGGCTACTGAAATATCCTTTGTAAATCAGAAAATGTCTTAGCATAAAGAATGAATAGTATTAGTCAAATGTGTGTTTATGAATTGGTTTCCTCCATAACCATACTAAGGAAAAAGGTTTTAAACTGTAGGTCTTAATATGATACCCCCAAAACATTAGTTCTGGATCTAGTAAGTGTCCCAGAATTATACAACAGCAAATGTACAATGTCGTGCCTCTTAAAGAGATCTCTAGACTTCTTCAGAACAATTTGGATAGTGTGTTTGGCTATTGGCTGCACATCTTTAACTGCTGATTTAACATTACTCAATTTTGGCTGAGAAATTATATCACAGATACATATTTTCACCATTTGTATGGGTTTGATGTTATGTGTGTGTGTATATATATATATATATATATGTATACAATTATATTTCCTTAAAATTGGTCTGTCACCAATGTTTCAGTCTCTTAACATAAATTACTTTCATGCTTTTTACAAGGTGATTACCAGTCAGATACTCATTAACTAGGTGTATATTTAAATTAAAAAGAAGTGGCCTTAGGAGGCTTGTTTCTTTTAAATACACAATAAGTTTTATTTATAAAAAACCCTGAAAACAGACATATTTTCATAATCTTTGGTAAATGACATTTTAAGAGCAGGGACTGTTGAGGCTATGGATACATTTTTTTTTGCATTAATAAAAGAGTATCACAGGTTGGCCTCAATGTTATATGTGTTAGGGAAAAAGGAAAGGAAATTGTTAATTTCCCTTAGTATAGTGAGAAAAAGGATCCTGAATTGCACCCTTCTCAACACTTACGTAAATCATTCTATGGCTAAAGTACGTCATAGTTTCTAAAGTCTGCTCAGGTGTACGGAATTTGTCTCCTTTTATTCCCAAAAGAACTGCAACAGAGAGAGCAAAAGGACACCCAGTTTTCCACGGTCCAGGAACAGGAGACAAATGGTCAGCCAGTGACCTGGCCAGCATCCTTCCTCCACTGCTCAAAGGCTCCTTCTCCCTGAACTGTCATTTTGCTAAATCAATACAGAACTGATTTGTCTTTAACCTGGAACATCAGAGATGTATTTCTGCAATTTAAACATAAGTTTGAGGGTCTGAATTAATATTTAATTACTCTCCTTCCAAAATTGCCTTTATAAACGTTCCCAAATTTTAGTACTGAATTACCACAGTTCCTATCTGTACTCTGGCCAGAGACAGTCAAAGGAAATTAAGCAGTTAGTCTGTAAAAAGGTAACGCATATTGCTGCTTCTACAAATTCTACTTCTTTTTAGGAGGAAAAAGAGGGAAGAAAAGAGGAACAGAAGAAAAAAAAAATTAGGGAAGACAAAAGAAAGAACAAAAAAGAAGACACAGAAGTGCTGTTTTTGTTTTATTAAACTGAATTTAAAAAATGAAAATTAAAAATTAAAATTTATAAAAATTTAAAAAATCCAGTATAGAACTAAAAGGTAGCAGTCACATGCATGATACTTTAGATGTATCATCATTACACATGCGTGAGCACGCACACACACACACAAATACACCACTTCTGGAAAGAGAGCATTACTTTCTCAGCTTCCATAAACATTTTTATTGAAATAAAATGCTGATAAGTCATTAATACAGTTAGGCGCAAAGTTAGAACTTGATTCTGTGACGCCATATCTTTCCACTAAAGCACACTGAGTTTTTTCCTCTATATAGTTATAGACCTGAAACATACACACGTACGGTATATTGCTCTTTAGTGACTAGTCATATTTATACCCTTCTTGCAAAAAAGTGCACTATCACAAGACAACATCTATTAACTGTACAAAAACACAGGGCCATGTATAAGAATCCCTGGCTGTGCAAAGTTAGGTTGGATAAACATTTAGAAGCATATACCAACCACATTTGAATTATGTGCATTTAATGGAAAGACTCTTTACTTCTGCACAGAAAAACTTAAAACATATTGGTACCCTCGAGGGAGAATTAAAATGGTATGCAATTAATTTATTCAGTACTTCATATTAAGTTATTTTCTGTATACACAGAATGATACTAGGTTCCAAAGCTATGTTCTTGTGTTTTTTTAATTAAAACAACATTAAAAAACATCTTCAGTCTTTCTCAATTCCAAACTTTTAGGCACATGTGCAACCAAACACTGCATGTAGGAGCTGTTCTCAACAGCAAGGTCATTAGTACTTATGGCATGTTCCTGCTCAAATAATGGAAGGATTTTTTGCTGGCAACGATATATTCTATTTCCTATGATTAAATGTAAACTCTCCACCTCAGGTCAATTTGCAGAGAAATCTTTGTGAAAGATGGAAAGTAGCAGAAGCGTTTTAAAGAAAAGGAGGCTATCTGACATGTGTATGAGGGTGCAGGAGCATGATGGGGATAGGGAAGCACCCAAAACAAGTGAGGGTGATGAACAGCAGGGAGCAATGCAGAAGACGTGGGCCAATTTGTTTGCAAAAGCTACTGAAATCGTAATAACCTAATATGTACTGCGGAGGAGTTAGGAGAGGGTCAGGAGATAAAATGGACACAAGTGTGAGGCCAGCTTATACAGGAACTACTTTCAGAGGAATTAACTCCACAAAAAAGCTCTGGCTATCTAAGCTTCACTCCGGTAGGTTTAACCTGGCAGTTGGGGCATTTCAGGAGAAAGGTTGATGTCAACCGGCCATAAGCATCATAGTTCAGTGTTTTAGAGGAGGTCAGAATCCAGGGTGGTGTTCTTCCCCACTGGGGACACAGTGTGCTAGGTTACTGAGGCGGGACCTCATGCTGGCTGGGCCAACAGAATAGGGAATGAGAATAAGACCACCACATGATCTGAGTATTTACAGGGCTTGTCCCTAGCACAACAGGATCTAGGTTTGGAGCAAAATGACTAATAATGGATCCAATGTACTGAATGATACTGTGGCTACTGACACGGACCCACCTACCCTGGTTGGAATCACCTAAACAACTAAACAGGGCTGAGCCTGTATACTGGGAACATTAGCTGTGAGAGAATCTGCAGAAGGTAGAGAATGATAGGATTGAGGGGCAGGTTAACTATGATAAGGTGCAGTGAAGAGAGGGGATCTACTAGAGAAGAGTGAGCAGAGTAGGGGGTAAGTGGAATCTGTGTTAAGATGGCGATGGTTGCGCTGATAGTCCCTACCAAAAAGCGTTGTCAAGAGGATTAAATGTTACTTTTGTGGATTCCTTAGAATAGTGCCCAGTTCGTAGCCATATTAATGTTTGTAAATAAAAACAGAGAGATGATGGTCTTTGATTAGAACATAGAGATACACATGCCTGAAGTTGTGTACTAAGATGGAAATCCAAGTAAGAGGTATTGATTTAGTTCAAAGATAATGTTCTTTTATTGGAAATACTTAAATGAAACTTGTAAGGTAGGACTTTCCCTCTATTTAGCATTCAAAGGGAGGAGAGAGAGAGAGAGAGAGAGAGCATGCACTTAGGCTGAAAAGTTAAATGTTCTCCAAATCAATTTCTGAGACTTCCCTTGATTTACTTTATAATAAAAATTCACCTTTTCAAGGATAATGGGAGAGCTAGATCTTAGGAAGGTAATGGAACAAAAATTGTGTATGCAGGTAGAATGTTTGAAGAATCCAATTGTCCCAAGATATTTTTGGTAGTACCACATTTTCACCACATGGTGGCACCAAAGTGCTTTCCAAAGATTTACCTCTCTTCCTTTATACATTTCTTGCATTTGCTGTTTTCCTTCATCTATCACATATAATAAGTAAAAGCTACACAGCATTCTTTATCCTCTAAAAGCGAACAGGAAACCTGACAGTTAAGTTTCTCTCGGTAACAAATCCCGAATGTGACACATCGACGGATTTCAAATGGATGTGAGGTTAAGGTAAGGAATAAGAATAGATGGAAAACAACCCTATTAAGATGTGCTGCAATTTCAGAGACAATAACCTCTTAAAGAGTGTGTGGTAAGTCTCCTTGTATTTGAAATACACATGTGGAAACACCTTGAGTGCTTTGCAGAAATTCAAATTAGAAATATGCAGGAATTCTTTCAAGGAACTACAGTACACTCCCCTAGCAGATACAGTAAAATGGAATTATGTTTTTGGTGCTAGGGTACAGACAATCTCAGTGTATTTCACATCAATCTCACATCAACTATCAATTTGCACGTAAGGCACTTGGATCTACCGTACTGTGTGTTAACATGTGTCCTTCATGTAGGTAGAAAAGATTTAACATAAAAGTAGTTGACAAAACAAAAAGGCAGCCAAAATGGATACCCTGCATTGACAGACAATAAGCCTCATCTCACTTAGTGTATTTTTCCAACTTCCACACCTTACAAGCAACCCCAAATAAAATATTTGAATGAGCAGGATATGGAAACTCATTATTCATTGTTAGAGGTTCAAATAGATTAGAGTCATGCTATTAGGAGACGGGGACTATGTTTTATAAAAGGAGAAAAACATCCATCGTATTTCTAATTGGTCGGAGAAAACTTTGTGAAGGACGAAGGAGCTATGTATTAGCCCTCTCATCCAAATCACGGGCTCCATAAAGGTACTGGGCTCCAGGCTCTGCTATTATAAAGAGCAGGCAAATGAATAGAAAATGCCAGATGGGCACAGCTGTTATTTTAAAAAGCCTGGGAACGAGGGTCTAGAGAAGGATGGTGAGGTTTCCCTTAACCTGGGCTCAGGGCATGAGGCATTTTCCACAAAGGGACATTTTAGAAGACACCTGAATGAGGTGACAATGAGCCACAGAGACACCGGATTTAATCAAATCCTAACACCAAGAACATATCTGTAGCCTGTACGTGTGAATGCCCAAGTATGTCAGAAAGTGTTACTTCTTATTTCCAAGTCCAGTTTGCAAGACAGGAGCTTCACTGGTCTTTCAGGCAGCCAGGTTCCTGGTCACATCCCAGCTCCACAACATCATCCAGAGGCGATTTGGGTGACTTCCCACCCTCCCCTATGTTCCCTCTGCCCTAGAGAACAGAATGACAGCCCTCGCCTCACAGTGTGACTGAACCAAGTGAAATATCACACCAACAGCACAGACCTTTCTTCTCTCCTCTTTTATTCCTAATTCTTTTATATGTTTTAACCATCATACAGTTGGAGGAGGAGAATGTCTTTATTCATTCACCCAGTTGTCCAACAAGTGTTTGTTAGGTTCTAAGGAAACAGGGGACTCTGCTGGACATGGTTGTTTTAAGGATGAACGAGTTCCACTCTAAGCCTTTATAGGGAATTGAGTCTGATGCGGGAAGCAAACAAGAAGTCACATTAGATGTGATAATTACTATCAAAGTCATTCACAGTGTCAGATGAGAAGACAGAGGAGTACTTACTCCCGCTGTCCCAAAGGAATTTGAAAGAAGAGTAGAATTTCACCCGACACAGGGGAAAGAAGGAGGATTTTTACATAATCACCATCACCATCATCATCATCATCACCATCAATCTAAAGAAGTGGTAATAGAGAGTGTGCCACTTATTACTTTTTAAATGTTTATTTATTTTTGAGAGAGAAAGAGACAGAGTGCAAGCAGAGGAGGGGCAGAGAGGGAGACAGAATCTGAAGCAGGCTCCAGGCTCCGAGCTGTCAGCACAGAGCCTGATGCAGGGCTTGAACCCACGAACTGTGAGATCATGATCTGAGCCAAAGTCAGACGCTCAACTGACTGAGCCACTCAGGTGCCCCAAGAGTGTGTCACTTTTTGGGGGAATTTACAAATAGTTACTTTTAATACCATCCCTCCTACTACTTTTTCTCTTCCCTCATTGGCTTTCTGACACTTTCTAAAACCTGCTAGACTCTATCTCATTGAGACATTTATAATTTATGTTCCTTATGCTTAGGATATTCTTACCCTCAAGACTTCATGTGGTGGAGTCCTTCTCCTCTTGTAAGTCCCAGTTTAAATATTATCATTTCAGTGAGACCTTCTTAGACCACACAATACAAACTACTCTCCCCCATCATTGTTCTGAATGACAGAAATTTGTCTCTTTTAATGTCCTGATCACAAGCTGATATCGTTTTGTCAACTTTTTAAATTATCTGTCTCCCTTACTCCACTGTACGTGCAATGAGGGTCAGGAAAATTCTGTAATCCCAGATGTTACTGGTTCTCATGTATATCTTGTGCTTAGGAACTATTTATTTCTGTAGTGGATAATTGGAAATGAGTGAAAGAATTAGGACAACTAGAGAATAGATTAAAAAACTAAGCAGAGACGAGGAAATCCCATGTTAGAAGTTTGCACTAGATCTTAAAGCTCTGGAAAGTCCTTGTAGGATCTCAGTAGACAAATGGCACCAGTGCATTTTTAGTACAGAAAATCACTCTGCCAAGGATGTAGGGGAATTGATTGGAATGAGAAAGACTAGAGTCAGGGAGATCCACTAAGGGCCTGCCGTATTAATTCAGGTGAGAGATATTGCAAAAGCTTAGGCTAAGTTAGTAACTATAAGGATGGAATAAACATATTAAAGGTTATTGCAAATGGATAGAATTAGGTGTGTAACTGATATAAAGGGATAATGTAGAAAAAGTCTAAAAGGAATTCTGGATCTTTGACTTAGGCATTTGAGTAGACAAGAAAATAATACTTATATGGAAAAATGAGAAGTTTTGATATATTTAAGTCTGGAGGTTGGGGGAAAGGTCTAGGATGTAGACTGGGGAGTCAAATACATCAGGGCATTAAGGAACTTTTATGGAAACAATACATGGTTATCCGACAACAAGGAGAGGATGGGCTTACTTAGAGAAAGGGTATGCAGTGAGAAAATTAGAAGAAAATAATAGAACCTTGGGAATGACATCAGCATCATGGCTGCAAAAGACATCTCTTATTTTTGTCTCCCTTCAGCAGCAGTTCAGCATCCATCCATGGGCGAAAGTGTCCTTGTGGGAGCTGTGGGATCCAGTACACGTGCCAAGAGATCCAGGCGGACTCCCACACATCTGTGCATCAGGTAATAAGCATGGAGACCTCAGTTCTGGTGTGGACCCTGTAGTGGCCTGTGAACTGGCTCTAGTCCCTCTTAGTTACGGTCTGGGAGCCCCTGTCTTAGACAATTACCCATGGATGAGAGGGCCTTTGTGGAAGTCCTGGTTTCCAAAGAAGTTCCAGCATACCATTGGACCAAAAAATATGAGACCGTGAGAGGAGCACCTTGACTTTACCCACATCTCCCACACTACTCCCCTCCCTGCCTCAAGATGGCATGGCTCAGGGCCAAGGGAGGTATTTGCAGCCTGTGATTTCTCTCATGGGGAAAGTGAGAGCATGTGAATGAGACCCCAGCTTCCCCATTGGTGTGGGATGTTGCCAAAGAGGTTCGTTTCTCTTTGTACTCATCCAGAGTAATGAACCGTATGACTAGGCAGGAAAAGGCTGGGAGAGTGACACACAGGACTCCCAGAAGACATTAAAAAGATGTGGATCCAACTAACCACATTGTGGACTTCATCAAAAAGCCCAACCCCGAGCCACTGGGATCACCTCACATGCAACACATCCCAAATGGCCCACGGTCACCCCCAGCACTGCATGCACTTTACCCACACGATACTCTGCAGCCGGCTCCCTGTGCACTCTTCTGATGGCGGCGACAGAGTGAGCTTTGGCAGATGGCTAGTGAGCACACACACAAAACAAGCCTGAATCTGTGGAGCCAGAGAGAGACTACAAACTTGAGCTTAGTGCCACCTTTCATAGAACAAAAGGGAGGCTATCAGCACCCAGCCTGGTGATGCACTGCAGGATCAATAAAAGGCACACAAGCTTAAGGATCCTGCCACAAGAGGGGGTAAGGAGTGTGGAGAGAAGTGTATCCACAGATAGCCAGAAAAGGCCTCAGAAGCCCTAGTCCTAGGGCTGACGAAAGGCATTTCTGTCCCACAGAAAGGCAGTTAGTTACAAACGCCTGAAAGAGGTGTCTGCTACATCATATGCAAAGACAACAATGCCGAACTTCAAGAAACATGGAAAGTCAAGGACACATGACACATCAAAGGATCACAATAATCTTCCAATAAGTGATCCCTGAACATGGAGGTCTATAATATACCTGGTAAAGAATTCAAAATAGCTGTTTTAAGGAGCCTTAGTGAGCTATCAGGAAACACAGAAAGACAACTCAATGAAACCAGAAAAACAATACGTGGATAAAATGAAAAGTTTAACAGAGACAGAAATCATAAAAAAAAAAAAAAAAAGCATCAACCAGAAATTCTGGAGCTGAAGAATGCAATGAATGAAAAAAAATGCAAGAAAGAGTATCAGTAGAGGGGCGCCTGGGTGGCGCAGTCGGTTAAGCGTCCGACTTCAGCCAGGTCACGATCTCGCGGTCCGTGAGTTCGAGCCCCGCGTCAGGCTCTGGGCTGATGGCTCAGAGCCTGGAGCCTGTTTCAGATTCTGTGTCTCCCTCTCTCTCTGCCCCTCCCCCGTTCATGCTCTGTCTCTCTCTGTCCCCAAAATAAATAAACGTTGAAAAAAAAATTAAAAAAAAAAAGAAAGAGTATCAGTAGAAAAAATGATAAAGCAGAAAATGAATCTGTGAGGCAAAAGACAGGATCCTCGAAATTATCCTGTCAGAGGAGAACAAAGAAGGAAGAAGCCTCTATGATCGATGAGACAGATACCTTCAAAGAACTGATGTAGAAGTTACTGGAGTTCCAGAGGAGAAGAGAGAAAAAAAAGGTGCAGAAAACCGATTTAAAGAAATAATGGCTCAGGCCTTCCCAAATCTGGGGAGAAATTTGTAAATCTTTCAATAAATGGTGCAGGGAGAACTGGATAATCACATGCAGAAGAATGAAATTGGACCCCTTTTCTTAAACCACTCACAAACATTAACATTTTAATGTATTAAAAATTTAAACATTAGACCCAAAACCATAAAACTCCTAGAAGAAAACATCAGGGAAACACCTCCTTGACGTTGGTTTTGGGAACAATTTTTTGGATATAACACTGGAAGCACAAACAATAAAAGCAACAGAAACAAAATTTAGTAACTAGGACTACTAAAAGTCTTCTGCACAGCCAAAGAAACAATCAAAATGAAAAGCCAACCTACAGAGTGAAGGAAAATATTTACAAATCATATATCTGATGAAGGGTTAATATCCAAAGTACATAAAGAATTTATACAACTCAATAGCAAAACCACAAACAATTCAATGAAAAAATGAACAGAAGAAAGAAGTAAATAGACATTTTCCCGAAAAAGACACACAGATGGCCAAAAAGTACACGAAAAGAGGTTTACCAGGAAAATGCAAATGAAAGCCGCAGTGAGAGCTCACCTCACACCTGTCAGAATGGTTATCATCAAAAAGACAAGAGATAACTAGTACTGGTGAGGATGTGTCAAAAAAGGAGCTCTTGTACACTGTTGATGGGAATGTACATTGCTATAGCCATTATGGAAAATGGTATGGAGGTCCTCAAAAAAAATTAGGACCTCAAAAAAATTAGGAATAGAAGTACCACATGATTCAGAAATCCCACTTCCGTGTGTATATCAAAAGGCAATGAAATCACTATCTTGGAGAGGTATTTGCATCCCACCCCATGTTTATTGTAGCATTAGTGTAGATATGGAAGCAACCTAAGTGTCCATCAGTGGATAAATGGTTATGGCATATATATATATATATATATATATATATATATATATATATGGACATATATATATATGGCATATGCATATGGCAGACGATGGCATATATATAATATATACAATAAAATATTATTGAGTCATGAGAAGGAAGGAAATCCTGCCATTTGTAACAAGAATGGACCCTGTGGACATTATGCTACACGAAATTGTTCAGAGAAAGACAATACTGTATGATATTATTTATATGTGGAATCTAAGAAAAGCCATATTCACAGAAACAAACGAAAAGAACGGTGGTTGCCAAGTTGCTTAAACCAGCAGGGCATTATTTTTCTCACTTGGCTCCTAGTGATGGTCATCAATTTACCTGAGCCGAGGTCTATGGAACTCTGGTTTTTGTTTTTGGGTTTTTCTTCTTCTCATGTTGCAAGGTGGCAGCAGCCGCTGTGACCATTGCATCTGTGTTTAATGCCGGGAGACAGAGCAGAGTCGGCCTCACCTGACCTACTTAAAATCCTATCAGTAGATTGAGTTCTGTGCAGAAACTCTGAAAATCACTGCTTCAGGAAGGCTGGGGAGGTGGGTGTTTGGTTTTTCTAATCATCTCTAGTGGAAATATTCATCTGCCTTAGCACTGAAAACATTTTTGATTTTCCTCTTCTTTGTATTTTGTTTCTGTAAGCAATGTAGTTTATTGGTAAATACCATAGGTTTGGGGACAAGACAGACAGGCTCTACTCCTAACTACCTGTCAGACCAGAGGGCACAACTTTCTACAGGTCCAATTCCTTCCCTGCAAAATGGAGATACACCTTGTTATAAGATTAAGTGTAGAAAATACACACTGCAGGGGCTCCTGGATGGCTCAGTCAGTTAAACGTCGACTTCGGATCAGTTTTTCATGGTTCATGAGTTTGAGCCCTTCATCGGGCTCTCTGCTGTCAGCACAGAGCCTGCTTCAGATCTCTGCCTCCCTCTCAGTCTGCTGCTCCCCTGCTTCCACACGCATTCTACCTCTCTCTCTCTCTCTCTCTCTCTCTCTCTCTCTCTCTCAAAAATAAATAAACACTGGAGTGCCTGGGTGTCTCAGTCGGTTTAGCGTCCGACTTTGGCTCAGGTCATGATCCGGTGGTTCATGGGTTTGAACCCTGCACTGGGCTCAGTGCTGACAGCTCAGAGCCTGGAGCCTGCTTCGGATTCTGTCTCCCTCTTCCCATGACCTCCCCTGCTCATGCTCTATCTCTCTCTAAAAGGTAAACATAAACATTTATTTTAAATAAACATTAAAAAATTTTAAAAAGAAAATATACAATGCATTTTAGAGAATAATATACAGTAAAGAGATATAAGTGGTTTCAATATTAATAGGATCCTATCTATATGTATCAGATGCATTTATCTTATTCTCTGACTACATCTTAGCTCTGCCATGCCTAGTATGGAATCTTCTCCAGGGATGGAACTACATCTCAAACATCTTTGCATATTTAAGATTTCATATAACCTTGCTTTACATATTATAGGACATCACTAAATGTTTTCTGAACCTGTTGCTGAGTTTAAGTTCTCTATGATAATCAACAGCACCAGGATGCAAACTGTTGAACAAAAACACATACAGAATTAAATATAACACCTTTCCCAATGTAAGTGGGCCTTTCAACAGGCTCTGCTTGATGTTTATTTCTAATATCATGTTGTCAGTTTGTTCAGGATAGCAGAATCAGGTTCATTCCAATAATCAGGGTTTGCATTAAAAAAAAAGATTATGAAAGTAATTTTTTCAAATTCCCTCCTTATTCCTCTCAAACATATCCAAATCAGCTTGGCATAGGTCTGCTCCAACAGATGGGCTGTGCATGGAGCCCCAAAGGCCTGCAAATTCAGACTGTGAGATCTGAAAGGAAAGCAAATGTCAGCGATGAGGATCCTCCTAGGAAAACATTTTGCCTCAAATACCAACCTCTCTTTACCTATTAACTTCTTAAAGAGCAGCCCTTTCTACACAGTGTGCAAAAGCAAGAGCGTGTGCTCAGCAGGCAAATAACAGAGAGTGGATGGTTATAAGATAAACTAAGTCAGTCAAGCCAAGAGAAAAAGTCTAGCAGAAACCAAAAATGTGGAAACATAGCTGACAATCAGTCTATGATTTGTCTCTACAAAAGAACCAAATGCTTCAGTTCAGCTCAGCCTCTGGAGAGGTGTTACTGTTTCACATGAGTGAAAAAAAAAGTATTACATTTGATGAATACAGGATGAGCCCTACTTAAGGGATAGAGTATAATTAACGTGCAAACTAGCTGTTTTGTTTTTAGAGGAAACAAGCAAAATAATAAAACCGATATTAAAGCAAACTAGTAACAGCAAGTTTTAAAATTAAAAGTTTCAGGAATAAATAAGTCAAAAAGTGATAGAAAACGCAGTGAAAACCCACAAATATATGTGCTTAGGATATTACTCATCAATTTGGCGAAGACTGGCCACCTAAAAATTAGATTCAAAGCCGAAAGTGACCCCATCATCAAATTAGGTCAGGCTATGAGAACGAATGGGGTTGTACAGCCGATGACAGGAGAAATAATACATGTGTATCCTGCTAAACCCTAAACCAATTTCTCACCTCACTCTAGTAACAAAAGCAGAGTGTGCTTGGAACAGTTAATCTGAAGAAAAGCCTTTTTTTAAAAATATATATCTGAAGCCGAGCTTCCTGTGTTTAAGAAACACATACACATATATTTACAAGTAATTCAATCCGTCCAAACACTTATTTGAGGGGAGGGAGGCATATAAAAGGAATGAACCATAAAACATTTAAAACATTAGATTTTTTTCTAATTAGAGATATCAAAGGAAGTAATTCCTTTTTATGTTTTTTTTTAAAAAAAATGTTTATTTGTTTGGAGAGACAGCAAGCAGGGGAAGGGCAGCAAGAGAGAAGGAGAGAAAGAATCCCAAGCTGAAAAAATGCTGAGCATGGGGCTTGGTCTCATGACCCTGAGATCAACCTGAGTTGCAACCAAGAGTTGGATGCTTAACCAACTCAGCCACCGTGGTACCCCCCCCCTTTTATATTTCAATATTTAAAAGATAATTTTAATCACAACAGTAGGTTCAATACACATATCATCTTACATTTTTAAAATGACATTTCACTGGGGTACTTGGGTGGCTCAGTTGGTGAAGTGTCCAACTTTGGCTCAGGTCATGATCTTGTGGTTCGTGGGTTTAAGCCCTGCGTCAGGCTCTGTGCTCACAGCTCAGACCCTGGAGCCTGCTTCATATTCTGTCTCCCTCTCTCTCTCTGCCCCTCCTCACTCAATCTCTCTCTCTCTCTCTCAAAAATTAATAAACATTAAAAAAATTACATTTCACTAATATTTATCTATTTTTTAATGTTTATGTATTTATTCATTTACTTTTGAATAAGCATGCATACATGAGCGAGGGAGGGGTAGAGAGAGAGGGAGACAGAGAATCCCAAGCAGGCCTTGAGGCTGTCGACAGTGAGTCTGATGCAGAGCTCAAACTCACAAACTGTGACATCATGACCTGAGACGAAATCAAAAGTCAGACGCTTAACCAACTGAACCACCCAGGTGCCCTGACATTTCACTAATATTTAAATATGGATATATTTGCTGAGGTCACTTGGCTAACTTCTACAGGAGGAAGCAGTTTATTTTGCAATATAGTTTCTTGACTTAAAAATAAATACAAAGAATCATCTAGAAATTTAATGCTACCATAATAAATCTTTTCTTCTAGTCAAGATTATACATATAAAATATTTCACCTACATGAGGATTTAATATTCTCTATTTATAATCATAGTGCATTTATGAAATTTAAAAAAAATTTTTACATTTATTTATTTTGAGAGACAGAGAGAGACAGAGCACAAGTAAGGGCGGGGCAGAGATAGAAGGAGACAGAGAATCTGAAGCAGGCTCCAGGCTCTGAGCTGTCAGCACAGAGCCTGATGTGGGGCTTGAACCCATGAACTGTGAGATCCTGACCTGAGCTGAAGTCGGACGCTTAACCAACTGAGCCACCCAGGTGCTCCATGAAATTTTTAATGGCCAGCAATACATGGTAATAAGGGATAATGGCAAGCTAGGTCCTTTAAATATTTATTAAATGTGTTATCCATCCCTATGATAGAAAGTTACTTTTGCATATAAAGAAATTAGCTCAGGCTTATGTATTTCTTACTGCAATGCTTCCAAACCAAAAATTACATTTTTTTCATAAATAAAAATTAAATGTTTAAAATAATTTAATGCTATATTGTGTTATAGGATGATATTTTTAATAATTATATATAAAGTCCTGTTCTAAATCTAACAATTGTTAATTATATGTCAGGTATTTTAATTTACTCAACAAACAATAATTGAGTTAATATTAAGCGTGAGACACTGTGATATTCATGGGGGATAGAAAGGTAAACAAGACCCTTCTCCAGCCAATGGGCTTGTAATCCACACTTGCTATTTACGCACATGCAGAAGGCAATATCTGTAAAATAATGTGGTACTTAGGACAACAGAAGTTAGGGAGGACGCATCATTCTTGGGGGGAGAAGTCTAAGGAGACTCCCTAGAGGAGATGACCTCAGTACTCTTTCCAAAGGGATGAGAAACATTAAACTCTACAAAATGTAGAAGTATGGCATTCCAGGGAGGTAAGTGTAGGAACCCAGGCAAGGCACTATGACACAACAGCAGGTAACACTAAGAAGGAGCCTGAGGCTGGAGAAACATAGGGTGCAGATAACAGAGGTCTGTATGTCACATTCCGGAGCCTGGTCTTACCTTGCAGGTGATGGAGTATCACCTAAAGATTCTGAGCAGAGGAATGATGGGGTCATCTTTATGCTTTAGAGCATGGGTGGGCAAACTTTGTCTGCAAAGGGCCTGATAGTAAATATCTTAGACTTTGTGGATGCTCTGGTCCCTGTTACAAATACTCGACTCTGCTGTTGAAGCACAAAAACATCCACAGACAGTAAGCAAAGAAGTGTGGTTGTGTTTCAATACATGTCAATTTACAGACATTGAACTTCACGTAATTCCTGTTTTAAATAATATTTATTTATTTATTTATTTATTTATTTATTTATTTTGAGAGAGAGAGGGAGGAAGGGGCAGAGAGAGAGAGAGAGCAGGAGAGAGAACATCTCAAGCAGGCTCCTCATTGTCAGAGCAGAGCCCGATGTGGGGCTTTAATCCACAAACTGTGAGATCATGACTTGAGCCAAGATCAAGAGTCAGTCACTTAACTGACTGAGCCACCCAGGCGCCCCTATGTAATTTTCATGTGTCACAAAATAGTATTCTCCTTTGATTAAAAAGAAAGATTTAAAACTGCAAAAACCATCTTTTGCTTTGGGTCATCCAGAAGTAGATCCCGGCTTACAAGCTGTTGTTCACTCAGCCCTGCTTTAGAACTAATACTCTGGCCAGATCTATGGAGCATGAATTTGAATGAGACCAAGGCTAGAAGCATAGAGAGCTATGAAGAAGTTATTTTAGGCACTCACTATAAGAACTAGGTGAGTCTGGGCACCTGGGTGGCTCAGTTGGTTAAGCGTCTGACTTCGGCTTGGGTCATGGTCTCACAATTCGTGGATTCAAGCCCCACATCGGGTTCTGCGCTGACAGCCCGGAGCCTGGAACCTGCTATGGATTCTGTGTCTCCTCTCTCTGCCCTTCCCCCTCCCCCACTTGTGCTCTGTCTCTCTCAAAAAATAAACATTAAAAACATTTAAAAAATAAAATGAACTAGGTGAGTCTGAAAAGGATATTTATAGTAGAGATTGCAAAGAAAGGGGGAAATCAAGAATATTTGGGTAATAAATCAGCAGAATTTGGTAATTTAGAGATAAGCATAAAGGAAGTATTACAAAAACCATGCACGTTTCTGAAGTGAATGGCTGGATAGATGTGCTATTTCCAAATATGATGGAGAATTAGAAGAGGGTATAGTCTAGGGCACACAATGATAGATCCAGAGAAGTCTGAGAAACGTGAGTTGTGGAGATCAGACTTCATTCCGCTGGACGACCTAAAGCCATGTTTCACTACTATACACTAGCACGTTCTCTCTGCTTTTATACTTATGAATGCACTTCCCTGTCCTGGGAAACTTGCATTCTTTCAAATTTTCTTATTTCAGAGAAGCTGGTCTTTACAATGGTTCGTTTTCCTATTGAAGTTTATACTCATTAAGTCTGTAGCTTCTCATTTTCTATCTTACAATCGTTATATTACCTTTAGCTCTCATTCTGCTTCTTTAAGTAACCCTACCAATCTCTCCCATTCTGCTCTACTGATACCAGTAAGATTTCCTTTAGTTGCTATATACAAATCAAGTCCCAGGGAAGAAGCTAAGGCAAAAGCAAATCAAAGAAAATCGATGAAATAAAAAAAAAATGCTTGTAAACTCAAGGGTTCCTTTCCTCTATATTTCCCCAACTGGCTGATGCAGCAGTATCCAGGGGAATTGGGACCAGAAAACATTTGTCTGCAGGTATCAAAGAGCAGCTTGGAGAGAAACTAGACACGTTGGAGGAAAATAACCCGCTTCTGTGTCTTTAATGTGGGTTAGGTTGGCTTCACCGTTACCCTTGATCCCACCAGACTGTCTGGTCACACGGGCATCAGAAACAATAAAGCAATTAAGGCCGGTGAATGTAGGGTTACTTAAATCGGCACAAGGCATGAATTAACAAAAATGTAAGTGGAAAAAAGATTTTTTTTTTCTGTGCAGGATTGTTTCCCCTAATGCTGGAAAACGAAAGGCCCTGGCCCAGACGCTCCTGAGAATTTAGAATGAGGTGTCACAGAGGCACACATAATGAGACTTTGCCAGAGAGGAAACACATGGTCTTGAAATAACAGTGTCACTGAGAATAACAACACAATCGAAGGAGCTAAAATATGGATCAGTTGAAAAATAGTAAGTGATGTGAATACAAAGAACGCAAAACTGCCAACAGCAGTAATGAGGACAAATGGACAATGGAACACAACAGTAATTGCGCAGGGCCTGTTTGAAAGGGTCAGTATATTTGAGCTCACCCAAACACCCTGAGTTTTCCTCAGTCTTTATGCTGAGCCCACACAAACAGAATTGTGACTTAGGTGTCACAATTTGCATAGTTTTGTGGGTTTTTTGTCCATATGATAGTGAACTAATAGGATGTCTAGGAAATTATTAGCTGAGCAACTTCTCATGGGATGTATAAGAAATGTGTCATTTAAACTTTGGTGACCAGAAGAAGAGAATGAGTAGTTTGAGAAAAAGGATGTCTGAGTTTCTCCAACCCTGTAGGGTGACCCTGAAGATTCCAGCTGCTCAGTTTACATGGAAATTTTTCTATTCTGAAGGTGCAAGCCTTAAGCATTAGGTGCATAGTGCAAATCCCTCTTGCTTTGATTTCTTGGGGAAAAAAAACCCACAAAAATAAAACTTAAAAAAATTTTAATGGTTATATTATTTCAGAGAGAGAGAGACAGAGCGTGAGCAGCGGAGGGGCAGAGAGAGAGGGAGACACAGAATCCAAAGCAGGCTCCAAGCTTTGAGCTGTCAGCACAGAGGCTGATGCAGGGCTCAAACTCACAAACTGTAAGATCGTGACCTGAGTCAAAGTTGAATGCTTAACCGACTGAGCCACCCAGGCAATCCTAAAACTTCTGATTTTAATTTTGTTCCCTGTGATTTTCTAGCAGGGGGGAAAAACTGTTGCCAAAAGATGGGATTTTTCATGGCTCTTGCAGGTATGTTTCCTATTAATTGTCACCATTTACACAGCGGCTCCTTTTTAGAAAGCACAATTACAAACACTTTGTCTAACATTCACACCCATGAAAGTGCATGTTATCCACACTTTGAAGGGCTTACGGAGGTTAAGAAACTTATCCAAAGACACAAAACTTTATGAGCTGCTTCCAGGATTCAAACCTAGTTCTACTGAGCTCTAAAGCTGCATTCCAGTTACTCTACCCAGTAGTCCCACTGTAAGCCAATCACATAGCTTTCTGGTAGGCGCTCTAGTGCTTTGTGAGCTGCTCGTCCTGTGTCCAGTTAAGTCTGGGCACCAAACTCTGTAAATCAGATACCAACAATGCCCTTCTCATAATGAGTCAAGAGGTAAGACATTGAATCGCTTGTTCAAGGACATTTTCAAATCTTCATCAACATGGTTGAGTAATTTATGAACTTGGAAATATCATAATTTGGTGATTAAAAGTAATCTTTGGGGAATTATCATTTCTCCTGGAGTTTTTTCCTTTATCAGAGTTAGTAGAATGCACTGGTGTCCCAGTACCAATTCAATAGGGCTTACTTCCTACTTAGTGCTCTAGTTTGCATATTTAAATATGTGCACTGTTCATTTTGCTTGTGTGTGGGGAGGTTATATACCACAAAGCCAGTTAGCTCTAATGTCCATACTCTAACTTGTCAATGCTATAAAATGTTACTGGAGACCATTTCTTTTTCTCTCTCTCTTTAAAAGCAACCATGCTCTAAAAACTCAAGGTTAATAAAGGTATGACTGGAAGATCAATTTTCTAAATGGAGGTGGTTCATTCAGGCTGAAACCCCAACTTGATAGACTTCCCTAGTTTAAATACTCCATTAACGAAATAAATCAGTTTTATTTGAAGATTTCAATCTAGGATCAATAGTTGGAATCATTTAGGTTACAAAAAAAGTCTCACAACTGTTAACATGAAAATGTCTCCTCTTTTATGTTAGCCAAAAGCACATTTGGTTTTATCTGAAGTAATGATTGTGGCAGACAGAAGAAATAATGATTTGTGCTATTATAGTAAAATTTATTCTCTTAAAATTTTCAGGTTTTTTGTTGTTAGTACATATTTTTAAGTAAAGTAGAATGCTTCAGCTATTTGCTCCCCAAAGTTATTAATAGCAATATAAATATTCTGAATACTGAAAATGTTTTTACCAAATTATATTCCTAATACTTATAACTGGATTTTAATATAATCTTGTTTATATAACAAACCTTTTAAAGTTTCCACTCAGGACGAAAAAAGAACTTTTTTTTGTCTTAATTTTATAACTTGGTTTTTTTAGTACATCAACAAACATTAGGCAACATGACTATACTGCTCAAACTATCCTATTTTGTCTAATTTATTGTAGACTGTATCATGAATTTTCCCATTTCTGAAAAAAAGTTATTAAATGACCATAAGTATCTCAGAGATGTTAATGCTTTTTAGGTGTCAGATTGATTGACAGATGATACTGAATGTGGGCTGGAAAATAGAAGCCAGGTACATAAACCTAATGAGGATTGGGGTCAAACTATGGATGTAAAAGAAGCTAAGTAAAAAATGTGGAGATCTGTAAGAAGACATTGTGGGAGTTGACGTGGAAAGAGCTACAAAAGGCATTAAAATGGGCCCAAATGCTACCATTAATGAGATGGTGAGAAAAAAACAAACAACAGTGAGCTTTGAGGCACAGTCCCATGGAAGCTGAATAGAAACAAGGAGACAGGGAAGTTCTAAGAAGGAACTGTGCATATAATGGTGTGTTCAATCAGAAATGGGAGACTGGACTTGAATTTAGGCAGCTTTGAAGGAAGATGCTCACTTTGCAATGGAAAGATTAATCTCAAACCAAAGCAAAATATATATGTGGTGTTCCTCAAGGTCTCAGATGAAGAATGAATAAGCCGTTGTGGCCTCTGCTTTGTTTTTTCTTAACTTTTTAAAACATTATTTATTTGTGTTTGTTTTATTTTTTTTTTAAAGTTTATTTATTTTGAGAGAGAGAGAGCATGAGCAGGGTAGGGGCAGAGAGAGGCAGGAGAGAGAGAACCCTGATGCTGGGCTTGAACTCGGGAATTGTGAGATCATGACTTGAGCCGAAACCAACAGCCAGATGCTTAACTGACGGAGCCACCCAGATGCTCCTATTTATTTACTTTTTGAGAGAGAGTGTGTACACATGTGTGACTGGGAGAGGCGCAGAGGGAAAAAGAGAGAGAATCCCAAGCAGGCTCCATGCCCGTGTAGAGCCCATGGGAGGCTTGATCCCATGACTAGGAGGTCATGACCTCAACTGAAATCAAAAGTCAGACACTCAACCAACTGAATCACCCAGGCGTCCTGAGGTCTCTGCTTTAAATGAATCAATTTGGAGATGAAAAAATGCTATCTGTGAAATTATAAATGGTCTGTGCATAGAGGTTTACATTGGATATATAAAACCACAAATGGCTGATAGATCTGAAGCTTACCTTCTAACATGTCCATGATTTCTGCTCTGTGAGAAGGCGCATGGCTACACATTATTAAATAGGTTAAATGTCCATATTCTGTTTCCTATGATCCTCTATTAGAGGGTAAATACAAAAAGCGTGTGCCTTTACTAGAGAAAAGCCAACTGATAAGCTACCATGGATCTTTACTAGAAAAAGCCAACTGATAAGCTACCATAGATCTTTCAAAAGCTCTGTCCAAACAGAGAGCATGGTGTTTAGTGGCAGCCACAGTTTCTTCTGCAGGACTCTGATCTGGAGATTGGAGATGCATGGAGAAAGTTTATTGGTTGGTAGATCAAAAGCCACGGTCTTTAAGACACAACACAGATAACATTAAACAGCTGACAGTTTGTGTTGCAAAAACTATTATCAATCAGAAGTTATGAATGAGCAGAATTCATGAGGTAGAGAAAATCAGATATACAGAGGACAGTCTGAATTAAGTTGTTGATAAAGTAAGAATTATAGAGGCAGAAAGAACAAATTTGGACCCTTACCTCATACCACATACAAAAATTAACTTAAAGTGAATAAAGACCTAACCATAAGAATGAAAAGTTTAAACTCTTAGAAGAAAACATAGATGTAAATCTTCATGATCCTGGATTAGACAATGTTTCATTAAATATGGCACCTAAAGTACAAGTAACCAAAAAAAAAAAATAGATACACTGAAATTCATCAAAATTTAAAAATTTTGTGCTTTGAAGGACACCATCAAGGAAATGAAAAGCCGAGTCACAGAATGGGGGAAAATATTTATAAATCACATATCTGATTAAAGTAGGTATTTCTCCAAAGAAGATCTGCAAATAATAAGTGCATTAAAAAATGCTCATATCATTATCAGCCTTCAGAGAAACACAAATTCAAATATTAATGAGATAAGGCTTCTCATCTACTAGGTTGGCTATAATCACAGGCAGATAATAATAAATGTTGACCAGGATGTGGAGAAATTAGAACACTTATAAATTACTGGTGAACATTTAAAATGGTGCCACCTTGGAAAACAGTCTTACTATTCCTTCAAAGGTTAAACATAAAGTTACCATATGACTCAGCAATTCCATTTCTTTTTTTTTTTTAATGTTTATTTAGTTTTGAGAGAGAGTGAGAGAGAGAGAGAGAGAGAGAGAGAGAGAATGAGCAGGGGAGGGGCAGAGAGGGAGACACAAGCAATCCGAAGCAAGCTCCAGGCTCTGAACTGTCAGCACAGAGCCCATTGCATGCTCAAACCTACGAACCATAAGACCATGACCTGGGCCAAAGGCAAGAGTGGGACACTTAACTGACTGAACCACCCAGGCACCCCTCATTCCATTTTTTTTTACGTTTATTTTTGAGAGAAAGAGAGAGAGAGAGAGGCAGTGTGAGTGGGGGAGGGGCAGAGAGAGGGAGATACAGAATCAGAAGCAGGCTGCAGCTCTGAGCTGTCAGCACAGAGCCTGATGTGGGGTTCAAACTCATGAACTGTGAGATCATGACCTGAGCCAAAGTCAGATCCTTAACCGACTGAGCCACCCAGGTGCCCCTCAGCAATTCCATTTCTAAGTGTGTATCCAAGAGAAATGAAAAGCAATGTGTGCAAAAAACTTGTACATATATGTTCATAGCAACATTATTCATAATAGTCAAATAGCAGAAAAACCAAAATGCAAATCAACTGATGAATGAATAAATAAAATGTTATACATCCCCATGCTGTATCTTGTATGAAACTTTAAAATATTATGCTAAGGGAAAGAAACCCATTATAAAAGACTACACGTTATATGATTTCAATTATATGGAATGTCTAGAATAGGCAAATAAATACAGACAGAAAGTAGATTAGCTGATGCTTAGAACAGAGGGGATGGAGGTGGAATGGGGAGGGGGTCACTGCTAAAGGCCTGGGGATCTCTTTATTTGGGTGACGAAAATGTTCTAAAGTTGATCATGGTGACAGTTTCACAACTCTGTGAATATTAAAAAAATAGTTGAACTGTATATGTTAAACAAATGAATAGTATGGCATGTGAATTATATCTCCAAAAATGTTACCAAAAAAAAGCTGGATCCCATCAGTCTCTTAATGACTTTTTAGTGTCCACAAATTATAGCCATGCCCTTCCCTTGAACTCTGGCTGTGTAATACAAGGTACCTATCTTCCTCATTTCCACATTTTCCATTACAAGAAGTCATCCTTATTATCACATAAGTTTGTCTCCACTATATGAATTTATAACACACTAACAGAGTTCTTACCTGAAGATGTCTGCAATTTCACAGTCTACACTGTCTTAGTGTGTGTCATGAAGCTGTGCCATTGTGCAGAAAGATCATTAATAAAAATTAAAGGGAAGATCCCAAAGTCAAAGGAGCAGAAACCATTCCTCTCTTGAGTGTTAGAAGTGAATGTTTAGCAGAAAATATAGGATTATCTGGGGGGACAACCTGGTTCCAGTGAAGATTTTCTTATTTTTATATAATTTTAAAAATTTACTTAAAAACAATCAATGTGCTCGATATGTACTATAGGTATCTCTCTGGCCTTATTCCTTAACAAATTAAAATTTGAACATCCATAGAAAGGGTTAAGAGACTAGTCTAAGTTTCAATATTCATACTGTCAATGGCATCTACTACAAAATCAAGCGATCTTTCTCTAAAACCTATTAATTAATTGGAGGCAATTTTTCTTGTGTTTGTGACATGTGCTGGGCCCAGTCTCTCTCCTAATAGAAAACTGATATACCAGTGCACATACACGAAAGACCTTGAAACACACAGCAGTGCTTGTTAATACAGTTAAAACTATGAATTTCAAACAGTCTGTCTTTGTTTTTTCTGGTCCTGGAATTACAAACCCTGATTCAACCTTCAAGCGATACCTGTGAGGGGCTGAACTGTGTCTGCGAACACATTTGTATTTGATACAAATAAACCAGTTGAAGTCTTAACCCCTCGTACCTATTTGGAAACAGGGATTTTGCTGATGTGATTAGGTGAAAATAAAGTCATTAGAGGGAGCCCTAATCCAACATGACTGGTTGCCTTATAAGAAGAGACACAGGCACACAGGGAACATGCTCTGTGACAACAAGGCAGAGGGTGTAGCGATTCATCTACAAGCCAAGGAACACCAAGGTTTGCTGGCTGTCACCAGAGGCTCAGAATGAACCAATATTGTTGACACCTTAACGTCAGACTTCCAACCTCCAGAACTTTTAGGAAGTAAATTTTTATTCTTTTAAGCCACCCAGTTTGTGATACTTTGTCACAGCAGCCCTAGGACTATTGTCTTATTATACAGTGCCCACATGTGACACATCCTATATATAAAACAAATCCACTGTGGCCTCAACTTCTTTTTAAGGGAACCAATTTCACCTGGGAACCTGGAGATTTAGTAAAGATAGCACAGGGAAAGGTTTTTATTGTATAATTGTCACTTATGCGAACATTTGAAAGTAACAAAGTAAAAAAAAATTATAAACTTTTTATAATTTGTTTACAAATTTCATAGGGGGTATATGCTCCCTCTGTCCTTATCATACAAATCATTTAAGATTCAGAGACAAATTTTTATTTATGTGGTATGGTAAACAAAAGATATTTTTAGAAGCAGATGTTTTCTACAACCTCATGGTAGTAATAATCAGCCAGTTCTAAGAAGAGCAGAATTATTTTTTTTCCTTTGGGAATAATATAGGGTAATTTTAACAGAGCTTATGGTTATTTGGAAATAATATTTTGTAAGTCATAATTCTTAAAGTACTCCATTCTGTTCATTACCATATGGGCTGGATGCAAGTAGCATGAAAAAGCTCGTGGTTTGTTCGTCCTTTGTAGTCCAAGTAATCTGCTCAATGTATGGGAATCAAGGAGGACATCCTCACTCTGACACTACCAAGAGTCATGGCTGTTGGTGGAATGACATAATCCACAGTTTAACAAAGGAGACAAAAACAAAGATAAGAGGCTATAACACAAAATGATGACTGATATAGCAAAGCGTTTACAAAATACTGTTAGTAAAGAGGACATTTAAGCTAATAGTGTTGAGAATTTCAAGACAAACCTAAAGAAAAGGACATTTTATAAAGCTCTTAAAGAAGAAAGGTGCATTCCCTATGTCTCGAAGAAGAGAAACAGACCAACTTATTTTTCATATAACCCTGAGCAGCTGAGATAGGAGAGTATTTTGATTAAAGCCAAGAAAAAAGCTCTGATGCTATTCAAATGCACCCCATGGGTCCCAACTTAGGAAAACCCTGAAGAACCTTCAGAGGAAGAACGAGTTTTTATTAAAGTAGGTAAAATTTACAGAAATATTTTAAAAGACACTAAGGTATTCATTTAAGAGATGAATATAACTTTTGAAATTTTTAGATAATAGAGAAAATCAAGAGACCGACTTCGTTTTGTTTCAGCGCACACTTATTCATTGGCATAGATGTTGTATCACTGACTAAAATATAGTCCTCTCTAGCTACTAGTAATTTAGGGAGAGGAATAGGATATATCAGATATGTATCATCAATGATCTAATAACATAAGTCTCACATTTGTAACTACATTGACATGCAAAAGAAGCCATCTGAGCTTCTGTATAGTATATTCGCCACAAGGTCATTAATTATTTATATGCATGTGTACACACATACATATAAAACATCTATACCCACCTAAAATCAAAACATCTACGGTTACAACCTCAAAAGATGGATGTACTTTTTGTTAAAATAGGTAATTATTGATAAATATATCCCTCATATAAATTCTAAATTACCTCTCTGGTAACTTTCTTATTAAAGATATGAGAGACACTGCTATTGCTATCTTTCATGCTGAAAAAGACTTTCTAAACTACATTAAGTGTCTAAGGTAGTATCAGATATGTCTAGACTTTAGGAGACAATTGTGTTTACTATCTATTAACATTGGGTCAATTGGCCTTTACAAATGTGGGGCTCATTTCTGCATGTCAAGAGCTGTTCTCAGCAAAAACAGAATCTGCATTCCAGAACTCTAATTCTGTTTGATGCCTATAGTCTCTGTCATACCATATGCCCGTTCTTTAACCATAATCAAAATCTCAGAGTATCCAGGCTGTGGGAATCCTTAAAATGTTCAGTTTCAACCCCCTCCCTGCCATCGTCCCTACCTCCCTCTCTCTCTGTCACTCCCTTTCTCTCTGGTCCTCATCAATGATTTAGTTATCAAAGGTAAACTAGAGCCAGAAGTGTAGCAAGATTATTCATGAAAAATGCTCATATACCATGTCTGGATATTAGATATCTGTCATGATAATATGGAATACATTCATAATCATATATTTGTGTTCTAGTCCCTAGATCTTACTCAGTTGGTTAAAAAAAAAATGCATTAGGAAGATAGCAAAACTGAGCAGAACCACAGGCAATAGCAAATGAGGAACCTGAACAAAACTCCATATAAAGTTAAAGCTGGAAAATCATTAGAGAGCATATAGTCTAATCCTATTTTTAGAGGTGAGGAAATCGAGACCCAGGAAAGCAGAAATCATATGGTGCAATATGTGCAAGAAGCTGTGTTCAGTCCTTTGTATATATCGTATCATTTGATATGCATAACCATAGGTGTCGTCCCCATTAACAGGAGGAAATGGGGAGGACCAAACTGGAATGATTAAGTAACCACCTGTAATCAGCACAAAGAGTTAGGGGTAGACTCAGAATTCCACCCACCTCTCTTTTCACCAATGCCTGTGCTTAGCACTGACTTGTTACACTGAAAGAATAAAGGCCAGTCTGTAGGTTTCTGGAACCTCAGTCTAACCTTGAAATATACCCTTTTAACTTTTCTGAAATGGATATTCATTTCATTATTCTTACTTGAAATTAAAAGGGTACATACATGTATGTATGTATGTATTTTTAAGTACATTTAAAAATTTATTGTAAGCAGATGAAGTGTAAAAGCAGTCACATATGATGATGCAATGTGGAGTCTAATGTCGGTGCTGTTCCTGTAGTTTTAGAGATCACTAACAAAGCACATTTACCCAAAAAGCATGTCTCCGTGTTTCTCAAATATACTATAGGCTAAAAATGTGTATATGATATAAGGCAATGCTTATCTATTATTGGACAATATCTTTATTCTTTTTTGTAAATCAGAGAGTGATAAAGGCAGAAATAAATTTAATAACAAAAATATATTCTATTCTCCTTATGATTATTGAAACATTTTATGAAAATTATAATTTTAATACTTTGTCCTGATAAACACAGTAAGCTCAGTTCAACTAAAGTTATTGGCTCTTTCCTCTGTTCCAGATGCTATTGTGGGATAACATAACCTGTTATAATCACATATTTGATTTGGGGATCACTAATTACCTTTGTTCAATACTATTTAAAGGCCCACATTCAATTAAGAATTTCATTAATGAGGTTTGATGTTGATGATGACAAAAGATTCAGTGACATTAAAATTAGTGATTGTTTATAGCAAAAAGTTCAACGGAGTTTAAAGAAATTTAAACCATACATTTTAGATATCGTGAATAGTCATCTCTGTATCAATTTGCAAACTGCATCTATATACAGAGAAAGAAAGACACACAAAAAGAATGAAAGCCTTGGTTATTTCTGAGTAGAGTAAACACTGGTATTTTTAAAAAGAAACTTGCTATCTCCAAAACTTTAAAAGTTAAAAAGAGTTCTGTCCCTGTGTGTTTTCATGATATTATCTACTATCATCTTCCTATGGCTTTTAAATAGAATTGCTGTTTTGAAGTATGGAAACCAAGTAAATTACAGGAATGTTTACAGAGGACCTGAGTTTTATAGATAGTGCTTTTTCCTCTTTTCTTTTCTTTTTTTTTTTTTTTTAAGTCTCCCATCTTGGGTAGAATCACCAGACACCCTCCCCTACAAATACTCTGGTTAGCTGCTAACCAGTAAAATAAAAGCCAGAACACAGATGAACAAAGGTACAAAAGTAACAACTGAACAACAAAGGAGAAATAAACCATTGTGAAGGTATAATCAGAAGGGTCCTAACAATAAATAAAAGCCACAAAAATCGTGAAATTCAAGAGGTAGTCATGACAGATTCTAGTTTCAAATTATTTAACGATAATTCATAGTCTTGAGGTCACTTCTGACACATTGGATCTGTAAATTTCAGTTTCCATGATTTTTTTCACGTTCTTTTTCTCATCATTATCACACAGTGCTACACCAGTCTGGCTTAAATAGTGTCCTCTTTAACTCACAATGTAGAAGCATTCTGTGAATGATATTGTTGGGAGGCAATTCTCCACGGGTTTCTTGTGTTTCTGTGTGTCTTATGAGAGGTACTAACTGAACTTTCTTTGAACTATCTTTTCAAAGACCTTTGCATATAGCAAACAGCCTAGGAAGACAGGATCCTATTTTCTTCCTCTGGAGCAGGGGAAAACCAGCTTATAACTATTATAAAAAATTTGTGGCTCCCTAAGCAAGCTCCGGTTTCTGTCCTGTAATACAACCTCCCAGGCATTCATGCACAATCTTGGCTCATCTACCTTACTCCTCTGTGCTCTGATAGCTTGAGGAACTCACATATGCTGATTCTCATGCTCTTTGCTATACTGTGAGTAATAAAATCCTCTGACTCTAATCCAGGAGTCTTGGGTCTTCTGTTAACATTTATGAAATTGTGATATCCTCTGACCCAAGAATCTTGGGTGTTCGGATAGCATCCATAAAGCTGAGATAGGCTAACTTGTTAGCATGCAAGCTAGGTAAAACCTCAGACTCTTCACAATTCTTGAATGGTATCTCTCATTAAAATATCATTTTAACACTGTGGTAAATATTGCTCTTGTATGTTGTTCAAGAAAGTCCTATTATACGCTAATTTCATAATATGCCCAAATATTTTTGGTGTGCTTCTAGTTCAAGGCTTCTAGACCTCCTACAGGAGATAAGGATACAAGTAAAATTCGGTTACTAATATTACAGAACTTGTTGCATAAGAAAAAAAATCTAGAAATGAGCTACACACCTACATAAATACCTATACTTAATAAGACAGAATATACATGCCAATGAGAGAGTCGATGGGTCATATAAGTGAGAAAAAAGTACAATCCAGGAACTGTAGAGTTAATGATTTCTTCCAGATTTGATTGCAGATATGCCTTTTATATAGTCTACTTTCATGGCATATACAATGTTTGGAAGTATCCAAGAACACCAAAGAGAAGGCACTCACCACCTTGCAAAACACTAATTTCCATATTTGATAGCTGTGGTTGTTAACACATTATTTCTTGAATTAAAAACTGCCTAAGGAGAAATTCCATAGCCTCATCTGCCTACAGCTCTAATCTTCCTTCTGCAGAAGCCTCCTTCAAATGCTGTGTAATATTCTCACTCTCAATTGGGCTCTTATTCAGCCGTTCGTTTCTCAGTATATGTCTCCCTCTGCGACATTTGCACAAACGATCATTTAAGCCCAGATACACAAGTTTTCATATCCTCTGTTAAATTCTACTTTACTGATATCAACCTTGAATTCCATCTTATTGAAATAATTTTGAATCTTGATTCTGTGTTATGGCTATAGCAAGGCTACAACGTAATTTTAATGATAATAGGACATAACTACAAAAATTACTGAAAGAGCTTTGCAATTATATATTGAACCAATGATTATGCATAGGCTTAATGTTTGTTACCTATGAAGTTTAGCAAAGAGAAAAAAAATTGAAGTACAAAACCTCTGAACACCATTGAAGGGGTTTCATGTGATATTTCCCCTTGCTATTTTTAGGAGGATGATAGATTAATTATCTGACCTCTCTTTAGGGAAATGAACTAGGAAGATTGTGTGTTGCAAAATGTTCAGAGCAGAGGAATTAAACCACACAGTGTTCAGTGTTATTAATGATAATGTATGGCCACTGGAGCTAAGAAGCTTTCATATGTTCCCTTCATTTCTGTAAGTAATTAGATCCTTTCATTAGAACACAATCAATTTATCATGTTCAATGTACAGATAATATGATGATTGATGTCTTTGCCACCAGCTACATGATATAGAAATATTATATACGAATTTTTAATAATTTTCTAAAACAGAGTGTCTGAATTTATTTTATATTTATATGTTTCTTTTCCCTTTTGGCATTCTTATTGTTCCTCTCCTAAAATTTGACATAGATTGTTAATTTAAGTTTCCATTAGCTCTCGGGTTCTGACATTACCAGATATTATCAGCAGAATATGATAAATATAATAATTGGGCTTTTAGCTACGAATTAAAATAATAAAATACAAAGTATCTGTTTAAAAGTATTTTCCTGAACCTAATCTGATGTTCTAAAATATATTTTTTCACAATTATGTTCATTAATATTTCATAAACCATTATATATAAATTATGCACCTGTATATAAAATATATGCCATTTCTAAGTTTGTTGTAGAATTAATCTCATCTGAAGTTAGTAAACTTGTATTATTTTAACTAAATAATACAATAACTTGCTAATTGAACATAAAATTAGTGACATGGAAATTAAACATAATGTCTATAACTGGCATATTGGACAGGCTGAATCTAATAGGATACAATTAGAAAAAAAGCTTTATTTTTTCAAACCCATATGTTCAATATGCTTTTGGGGATTCCCTTTCAGATCCCTTGAAACACCTCCATAAGATTTTGTAGCTTTGTAGTCATTGTCAATGATTAGAATGAGTCCTATACTGGAGAGTGGGGAAAAGGACAAAAACAAAAACAACTCAAACAATTATTAATAATTCCAGTCCTAAGTAAATATAAATTTCACATTTACATCCAGTTAACTGTACTCTTCCCCCTTCATTTTGGGGTTGAACTTTGGGTCTGGAACCCCCAGTGGGGAAGGAAGTGGGACTTAGTCTTTAGCTCTCCAACTCTGTATTTTCCAGGGTCAGTGCAAGGAAAGGCAATTTAAGGCAGATGTGCAAAAAGCCTTTGTACTAATTTCTCTGTAGTTCTCACTTGGCTAGTGCTTGTTGACCATCACGCCATGCTCTCCACTATGGCACATCTAAAAACGCCAGCCTTTGCGTAGGGCACATTTGTGCCTTCTTCAGAGACACTGCCCAGAACATATTCCCTTTGCATAGGACTGCACAGTCCCTCAAATGTGCTATGTGTGCTCTAACACCCCACCCATCCCAGCAACCTCTCCCAGTGGCACACCTTACAGCTTCTTTCTGCCTCATTTAGTAGCTCTTATGTTCAAGTCATGTTGATCACTTGAATCATTTCATCCACTGCAAACTTATACGTTGTACATATTCTTTTTTTAATGTTTTTTTAAAACATGTTTATTTATTTTAGAGACAGAGAGAGACAGAGAGACAGAGGGTGAGCAGGAAGGGGCAGAGAGAGGGAGACACAGAATCCGAAGCAGGCTCCGGGCTCTGAGCTGTCTGCCCAGAGCCTGATGCAGGGCTCAAACTCACAAACTGCGAAATCATGACCTGAGCCGAAGTAGGAAGCTAACTGACTGAGCCATCCAGGTGCCCCTACATTGTACATATTCTGCAAATGCAGAAATACAGACCTTTTCCCTTATCCTGCCCCCCGCCCCCTCTTTTTTTTTTTAAACAAAACCAAGCTTGGAACAAAACCAAGGCATGGGAATCAGGTAATAGTCACTATGTTCATGTACATTCCTTAATGTCATGACCTGAGCCAAGCTCTTTCAAGAATTATCTTACTGAGTATCCCTCAAATGCAATGTTAGTTCTACACATTGCTGTAGCTGAGTACTTCATCAACTGAGGAGAATAATACTAGCCTGGACCTTCCAGAAGACCCCCAAATTTTAAAAGTATTCCCTTGGCTTAGAGGAGAAAGTATCAGTATCCTCCTGTGTGTGTGCGGCGCCGGGGGGGAGAAAGTGGGGTGGCGTCAATAGAAATAGAGGCGGGCATATGAAATCATACAATATTCTCCATGAAGCTGACAACTCTACTTCCATGGCTTTCCATGCCACCATTCTTTTGAATTTCTGGCCCTCTCTTATATGGGTGGAAGGAGAGTTAAAAGCTACTGAGCACATCTGTTGTCAGTTATTATGAATGTGTTTAGACATTCTTAGTAGACTGTAGACTATTCATCATCTGTTGTTTGATTATTGGAGTTCCAGCAATAATCTGAGACATCTAGAAGGTCCCATTCAATTGGTCCTTATATTTCATATAAGTACTTAATTTAAAATTTCAGTTAATAACTACAGCATGTTACAGTGTTTTCCCTAGAATATCCTTCATTTTGATTCTTAATCATAAAAGTTCTCCTACTGGAATAAGTTTGGAAATGCTGCATACTATATCTCTTTCCTGGGAGGTAAAAAAATTCCGAAAAGCGCTATAGAAAAAATATATACTTATTTAATTTTATTTACACATTTTTTATATAAGCTACTTATTTTTATTTATTATATCTTATGGAATAAGTACTGCTAGAACACCATCTGAGGAACAAGTATTTAAAAATAACATTTAAAAAGTAATATAATACTTCTGAAATTCAATGTGATCACTTTGAAGACAAAATGAATTGTAGGTTAAAGTCAGTTATCAAAGCCTTAAAACATGAGTGGTTCTCTAGGACTTATTATCTTGCCACTCCATCTCAAAGAAGCTTGCAACTTCAAGTAAATGTAGGAATTAACAGAAAATCTACTCTGATACTCTAACATTTAGCTGAAAAGGCTGTATTTCAGTTTTGCCATTAGAATGAATGAAGAAAAGATCCACTTTTAATGTATATTTATTCTATGACCCTATGTTCTATGAACAGATAAAATGCAACATCAAGTACAAATAAATTTGTATTTAACTGGGCTACATCCCTACTTTTTTCCTCCTTAAGCACGAGCATTGCTACTTGAAGCCTTTGCTGAAGTTACTGATTGTTGTGCTTAATGATACGTTTAGTGGCAATCCATTTTTCAGGCTTGGACAGCTGAGACACCAATGTTGCTCCTTAATCCAGACAAAGTGAACCAAAATGAGTCATATAATTTTCTTACAGCGATGTAAGAATCACAAAAATATATTATGTGGGACTCTAACAATACTGGGTCAAAACATGGGAAAGAACATGCCTCTTCAATAAGTCCAGAGCATTATCAGGCCATGAAATATGCTTATAAAAAATAAGGATATGAGATTAACCTTTCGCCCTAGGACCACCAGAAACCTGCAGTGGACAGTTTTTTAAAGAAAAGAAAACATTATTTAGTATTATTTTCTAGCTCAACTTTGCCATATTAGCTTAAGACCAAGCATTTAAATAGTTGCTTCTCTGGATAATAACCATCTGTAATTCAAATTATAGGTTCATTATACATTTATCAATACATCAAATGAGGGAAAGCTTCCTAATTTTCTAACAGATTGGATCTTAAGGCTTTATTTAGGGAATTATTAAGGAGACAGAATTTAGGCCTTGATTATGTCAGAACTGGATTTAAACTTCTGCTCTGTCGTCTTCGTTGTTCATCACAAATTCTTTTAAGTTGGTTTTCTCACGTGAAAGTGGAAATCGAACACCTCTAGGTTCTTAAAAGCTTAAATTTGGCTAGCACATGGTAGTTCTCAAAACAAGGCTGGTGCCGTATTGGAATCAGGAAAGTATTCTAAAAAGCACACGTGCTAAGGGATTCCACACCTTTCCTTTTTCCAACCTGACACTATATCTCAGCATTCAGCACCCTGGACTGCAAGTACCTACTACTTATGATGGGTATCTTGAAGATAGGGACCATTTCTTGTTCCTCCTTTGTTTCCAATATACAGCAGATTAATAGGTGCATTTGGCATGTGGTAATATAAAAATAGTAAGAATTTTCTGAATTAAGTCATGTGACAATGCAAACATTTAGATGTGTTTTGCTTATTTTCATGATTATTAAAGTATATTTAAATGAAGCATAAAACGTTCATCTGAAAATATTTTATACTACAGTGTGGACATGAAAAGCAATAGTTGTTCAATATATATACACATATATGTATATGCAATATGTGTGTGTGCATGTATTTACACTTAATGCAGACACACATTACTTGTATTTCCCTCATTAAAAAAACTTAGGTCTAGCACCTCCTTCCAGTGATACTAAATGCAGATTATCATCACTACTACGAATCAATAATATCCACTAATAATGTTGACAATTATATTCATTAATAAACATTTACTGAGCTCATGCAATGACTTTAGAATGTACACAGCACCAAATTAGACTTTTCCCACAGGGCTTTTATTCTAAATTAGACAGACCAGACACAAACATAGAGAATGAAGGTTAATGCATTCAGGGAAAGAATGAGTGACATCATGGCATATACATCAATACCTAATACTTAAAAGGAAAGTGAAAGATTCTAAATTGCTTAATGCAATTTCATCACCATTATTAAAAAAAATACCTGTAACAGCCATCAGGACTCAAGCACACATTCTGGGAGAAGGTTGACACAAATGTCTCAAGTCAAGGAAGGACCCTGAATACATTCATCACTGAACAACTAGTAAGGCAGAAACAAGGGCTGCATTATCCTAGATTCTGAGTAACATGGCATAGAACAGAGTTGCTCCGGGGATAGCTATTCATAAAAGGCTTTAAATGGAAGTGAAAAATCACCTTTCTAGCAGTGTCTTTATGATCCTAAGAAGATATAGGAGATGGAAAGACATGTGTTTTAGTGGATCTATTATCTCTCTGTGATCATTATTTCCTTTTTTTTTAACTCATGAATCTTTAACACAAGCTTTAATCAAGTTTCTTTTGCTTCTGCATATCTCAGTGATTACAAAATGATATTATTTCATGGGAAAAGAAACTTGAAAGAAATTACATTTAAATATTAATAACTTTTAAAAATAATAAATAACCAAAATGATTAAATCTCTATTAAATTAAATAATCCCTAAATATATTTATTAAATTTTAAATCTAGAAAGATATATATTTTTTAATTTTATTTATTTTTGAGAGAGAGACAGAGAGACAGAGCACAAGTGGAAGAAGGGCAGAGAGAGAGGGAGGTACAGAATCTGAAGCAGGCTCCAGGCTCTGAGCTGTCAGCCCAGAGCCCGATGCGGGGCTCGAACCCATGAACTGTGAGATCATGACCTGAGCTGAAGTCAGATGTTTAACTGACTGAGCCACCCAAGCGCCCCTTGAAAGATATTTAAGAAAGGTAAAAAAATTATGTGACTGTACTACATTTGTTTCCATATATTCCTCTGTATACGTTCTTCCATATAACCTGTTTTCATATGATCCAGATGTTTTGTAATTAACAATATATCCACTATCACTGAATATGTGAGTAAGCTTGACTTTGCAATCATGGGTTATAGTCAGACTCTGAATCTTTCTCACTGAATAACTACAGCTAGTAAGTTTACCATTCTAAGCCTGTTTTCTTGACTCTTTAGTAATAACTTATATCACAAGTTTTTGCAAGGATTTAGTAATACAAGAGATTTTAGCCTCCAATCAATGCTTGTCATCCAATACATACTATTTCATCAAAAATGTTGGTTTTATTTAGTAAGTTGTATAATTATTCAGGGATGTTTCCTTCACTCTACCAGAATTGTAAAACAATTTCATCATAAGATCTGAAAGTAAACAGGACGAAAGTTTACTACAGCTGAAAGATAGAGCTTTCATCAACTGATTTTATTACTCATATTCAGGAAATCAACAATTAGTTTGGAAAACCTTCCAAATCAACAATCTGGAAGCATTCTTAACCTAGCCACCCACAATTCTGATTTCAGTAAGAACACACGTAAAATGAAGAGCAAGAAGTCAATAATGTTATTTTATTTCATAAAGAAAGCATTGTTATTTGTTAGAAGACCAAGAAAATGTTGGACCAGTTTCACCAGATAAGTAGAACACAGGGACAAGGAAATCAAGGACCAAATCACTACCATTGATTCTGTTACTAAGGCAGCTCAGTGTCTTAGTGTGCAGATAGATGGAGTCAAGAAATAAATCAAGAATGTAATCAATTACTTAGGAGTAAAGGAAATTTAAATTAGTGTCTCATAGCATCCCAAACTACAGGTATCATTTAGTTATAAAAAGTATATATTTAATATTGGTAATTACAATGAGGCATAAATCTATAGCATATTTTATGAACTTATTTGTAGGTAATTGCCCTAATAGGTTCTAGACCACACTAACCCCTTATGGAGGGGTTGAGGACAAGTTCAAAGTCAGTTACTTTGTCAGCAGCTGAGAGGACTAGAACACAGCTTTCCTCATATCTACCTGGTGTTTTCACTGAACACCATCTAGATTTTTAAATAGTTTTCTTACCATCATCTGTGAACTATAAATAGGAGGATAATAGCAATGTTCGGGAAAATATTGAATATTTTTAGCAGCACAAATCACATGGGTCATGTGAAGAACTGACAGCCTAGAGAGCCTTTAACAAGTAAGTGCACTTGGTTTCAGTTACATTATAGAATGGGGAAAGAACTGTGGTTCACATGCCAGCCTGATATATCATTACCAAGATAGTATGATTCTTTGCGGATTTATGCCTTTACACTCTTCAGAAAATGAAAGTATAATTTGAACAAAAGGCCAAGTTAAATTTGCTGTAACAGTAGTTACCATTATGATTCAAGCATTCTTTGATATTTATTGGTTAACATTAACCAGTGATAATCACTGTGATACCACAGTGTGATAGCACTGTTGGAGTATGAAGTTATGGTTAACCATATACGAACAGCAAATCACCGGCAATTTGTTAGCCACTTAGGAAGGACTCAGATACACTGAAGTTTATAGATAGGGAAATCACAATGAAGCTTTGTGTGGAACTCTTTTCTTCTGTTTTACACTAAAATAAGTATCAGTAAAAAAAAAAAAGACACCTCATTATCCTAATTTTATATAATTGATTATAAACGCTTTAAGTGGCTGCCTGGTGATTATATCAATCTGGAAATTTACTTGGTCTGATTAGTTGTAGACTATTTCAAGAACACAAATAATCTGATGCAATAAAATATATCATAATTAAACTGTTACAGAATGTCCTCTATTGATTGGGATAGATAACTACTCCATAGTGTTGATTAAAAGTCTTTTCTCTGTGGAATAATCCATTGAGAAATTTGTCATAATGACAATTTCTGGACAAATTTTCATAAAATACATTGCTTACTGTATACCAGATACTATAATAAGCATTTTGCATGGATTATTCCATTTAATACTATTGATATCCTATAAAATGGGCTAATATTATCTTTAATAACAAAAGGGAAATAGATGTTTAGAGAATTCCAGTAACTTTTCTTTGTATACAATAAATCATCTTATTATTTATTTATGTATTTATTTATTTAAATTCAAGTTAGTTAACATAAAGTGTAGTATTGGTTTCAGTGATTCATCATTTACATCTAACACCCAGTGCTCATCCCAAGTAGTGTCCTCCTTAATGCCTATCACCCAGTTAGCCCATCCCCCCACCCACTGCCCCTCTAGTAACTTAAAGCGAGATTTGGAGCTGGAACTTAAACAAAGATTCATCATTATATTAATAGCTTTCTAAGACATTTAAACCTAACAGTTACTGAACACATAGTGTGCCAAGCCTCTGCAGAATACTTACCATGTTATCAGTTAATGCAGTTCTCACTACTCTATAAATTATATGTGCAACAAGGTGGTATTATGTCAGACTCTGGGCATACAGAAATTAAATCTCTGGTGAATCTCTGTGTACAGTGAGTGAACATCTGGAGTTAGAATAGATAGAGACCAAACATATTTCATATATCACACATAACTATGGATATGGGGAAACAAATCATCAGAAAGCAAAACTATATAGTGGTTTTAAAACATGTTCTCAAGTTCTCTGACACTCAAATGGAAAGGTGAGGTCTCTATCAACTCCTTTTGAATTTGGCTTGTCTGGAACTAATAGAAAGGAGAGGAAACGACACTGTGGTCTTTCTAAGGCTAATCCCTATAAGGCAATGCAACTTGGGTCCTACTTGCTGGAACACCTGCCCTTGGAGCCTTGAGCGCACATGGAAAAAGTCTAACCACAGAGTCACCATGCTGTGAGGCCAGGCGACACTGAGAAGCCACAAGCAGGTGCTTCGGCTGGCAGCTTTTGTCTTTGCAGTCTCCTGAATTAGGCACCAGATATATGAACGAACAAAGATTCCAGATGACTCTAGTTCCCAGACACTGAGCCGTTATGCAGAATTTGTGTATCAGCAACACATCACTCCTGCTCTGCCCTTTTAGATACTGACCACACAATCTGTGAGTATAATAAAGTAGTTGTCTTATGTTGATAAAATTTGGGGTAATCTGTTATGCAGTAACAGTAACTGGAACAATGCTTTTTAATAATTTTAACGATAGTCATAATGATAAGATATGCCTCTAACAGCAGAGATTCTTTAACTGTAACAGACCATTACCGAAAAGGACTTGAAAATATATTTTAGTGTGCAATATAGAGAATAAAATACATGGGCAATCAATTAATATTTCATTTATGGATTTCAAGCACATAATGAATGAATGAGTGGGATGAAGGTAAAATGATCTAAATCTGTGCTGTTCATGGTAGTCACTAGCCCCATGTGGCTATTGATTAAATTGAGATGTGTCTAAATGTGAAATACACACCAATTTGAAAACTTATTATGAAAAGAGATGTAAAAAAAAAACCCATTGATAATTTACATTGATTAACCACCCAAACACTATTTTGGACACTCTCTCAATAGTGTTTATATTGATTACCCATTGAAATGATAAAATTTGGCTAGTGGGTTAAATAAAATATCTCACAAAGTAATTTTCACCTGTGTCTTTTTATTTATTATTGTAACTTTGACTCCAAGAAAATTTAAAATTTAACTGTGTTTCAAGTGACATATTTATTGGACAGAACTAGCCTAAACTATTATTCTTTCTTAAACTATTAGATACTTACTAAATAAAGAAATAGAATAGAATCTAATTAATAGTCCTCATCTTGCCATAACTTCCTGCAATAATGAAAAGCAAGAAGACTGATTTTGGTTTTCCTAATGACTTCTATAACCCAAGTCACTAATATGTGAATTTTAATTGCTATCACTCTAAAATAGGGACAACAACAACAAAAAAGACTTGGTTTTAGAAACACACAGTAAAGCTAATGGAGTCACATTAGATACTGAATTTTATTAAAGCAAAGATGCTTTATTTACTATTTCTTTGTAACTATTTAAAATTCTCATTATTTTAAATTCTTTAATTTTACACTAAATAGCATGAATGAAAACTTTTCACATGTTTTATTTTCTCATTAACTTTAAATTTCTTTTCTCTCCGCTCTGACCTCTTACCAATGGAACTGATTTATATTTTCCTAGATTTTCACATCTCTGAAACCAGAGATCAGAGTGATAAAAATGTGATAAATAAAATGATCTTGAAATGGAATCGAAATATCTTAGGCACTGTTAAAAAACATATTAACATTTCAAACATAAGAAGATCTCAAGATTTTAGTTAAATTGTGGAAGTTTTTCTTTGAATGTTAAAATAGCTGTGCACATACAAATTAGTATACGTTTTAGCCTTTCTACCCCTCATCAAAACCCACGCACTCTAACTGCAGGCTGACTTCTTTTTTCTGGCAAATTGGGGCTTCCCTTTACCACTTGCCATCCGTTCCTCTGTCACTCTTAATTCCAGACTTCACTCTATCTGGCAGGCTGCTTGAGAGCTGCCACGGGTTTCATCTTAAAAGCCTGACATTTAGCCTTTTCTTCTCAGCTTCAGTCAATCAACTATTTGAACTTTGTGAATGTACCTTGCAAAATAGGTGGATAGTGTCAACCTGACTAAAAACTGTGAGACTGACTGTTTCCTTCCCTCGAGAAGTGTGTAATTATGCCAAATGCAACTGTTGGCTTGCTTGTCTGATGGCCTTTCCATCATGCGCTCTCCTCAGAAAGACCTGAACACTGTCAGATAACAGCTGTGTGAAGCGGTCGGTGTCACCTCTGGGAAAACACCTGTCAGCTTCCATGTACAGTCAAAAGTTCAGTGAACAAGAAGACAGTCAAGGAGGTGGAATTACAAAAAGAAAAACAGATGCTGGTAGACCAGAAATCAGATTGGCCAGGAGTTCTGCCAATGACCAAAAGTCGTCATGTTCTAGAACGGTATAAAAATCTGACTGAGATTTACAAATTCAAGTGCCTTCAGGAGCCAGGCAGGTAAAACGTATTTGTATTATTACTGCTACTAGTACTGTGAAAATCGTTGCTGGCTTGCTATATGCCAGGTATTATGTTAGGCAATATACAATATATTCATTTAACCTTCACACAAATGTTATGAAGGAGACACCATGATTCTCTACATTTTACAGATAAATAAACTAAAGCACTGAGTAATGTGCCCAAGGTCACACAGTAAACAAATGCGGGATTCAATTTCGAGCTGTCTACTACCAGAGACAGTGGCCTTAATCTCAAGCCATACTGCTCTTGGGAGTGGGGACACCTATGTAACCTGGAGAGCAAATGTATTACCTGAAGGCATTCAATTCTGATTACAAGAAGCAAATGCATCTGCAGTCCAATTCAGCTACTGATTTATCTACCATCACAGGCAAAATACAAGTTGGCACAATTTTTTCTAAATTCCAGCCATGTGTTCTCATATAATTTCAAATAAACATAAACATCTAGCTGTGCAACTAAATTTTACTGACAGTAATCAAAATGCATGCTTTAAAAAGTATTTCCTATAGTTATAACTACTTTACAGTATTCCTTAATCTTTAAATTCATTTCGTGTTTTTTGTATAGTTCTCAGGTAAAGAAAAAATTAACAAAGATTTTATGGCTTACGTAAATAAAGTTTCTCTCTTCTTCAGTCTAAAATGAAAGTTTTAATGAGTCTTTTTTTCAAACCAACAAATAAATGATCGAAGAAAAAATATACTGATTGTTGCTGATGGTATGTTATTTTATGATCAAATCTATGCCTGTGACACTTTACTTTTAATATTAACTATTGGATAAACTATTATGAAATATTCTTTTTTTATAATTAAGGCAGGGTGTGATAGGATAATCATTTACTTTGCATCCAGTATTTTGATTTCCAAAACCTGTAGTCATCAAAGTTGAAGCTGCCTTCAGTTACTTGCTGTCTCAGAAGCAAGGTTGCTGACATAACTTCTCGTAATTTTTTTATTCACTTAATTTTCTAGTATGGACTCTTGGATATGCAAGAGAGAATTCTCACCCATCATCTTGACCTGATTAATAAATAAAGAAGGGAATGTTCAAGTCTGTGTGCATTATGGCACAAATTGATGTACCTGTGCGTTTAGACCCAGCTTCTGCTGTATCAGCAAGACAAATCCCCAAAGAATGATCCTTTATTGACTGAACCGTCCTCCCCCATCTTGTGAGGAAGAATACTTTCCATGCTGCATTAGACAATTATTGACCAGTACTAATGTCTAAAAATGTAAAGTAAATTGCCTCATGGAAAAATGTATTCTCAAACTAAACGAAAGCAAAAACAATTGTACCCCTTCTGGGATTCTATGGAAAGAAGCCAGCCTTTCAAACTATCTTTAGTTACATTTGAAAGGAGTTCAAATATTTTTTTAAATATTTATTTATTTATTTAATTTATTTGAGAGAGAGAGTGAGAGTAGGGGAGGGGCAGACAGAGATGGAGACACAGAATCTGAAGCAGGCTCCAAGCTCTGAGCTGTCAGCATAGAGCCTGATGCGGGGCTCAAACTCACCAATCATGGTGAGATATGACCTGAGCGGAAGTCAGACGCTTAACCGACTGAGCTGCCCAGGCATCCCCTTTTTAAAGGAGTTTTAAGGGGCACCTGGGCGGCTCAGTCGGTTAAGCGTCCGACTTCGGCTCAGGTCATGATCTTGCAGTTCGTGAGTTCAGGCCCCACATCTGGCTCTGTGCTGACAGCTCAGAGCCTGGAGCCTGTTTCAGATTCTGTGTCTCCATGTCTCTCTGGCCCTTCCCCTCTCGAGGTCTGTCTCTCTCACTCTCTGTCTCTCAAAAATAAAAATAAACATTAAAAAAAATTAAAAAAAATAAAGTTGTTTTAAAATGAACTTTTCGTGTTTCATATAAAGGCATATATTTCAAATACAATATTTTGTATTTATATTTGATTATAAACAAACAATAGACACCTGTATTTAATTCTGACTTATAAATAAGAAACAGACAGATGAGATTTCAATGGGAGATTCAGTAACAAAATAAATAGAAATACTTTGAATAGAAAAGACTTTTAATTTCAATTGTAAAACAAGAATATAATGTCATTATTATAAACCACAGTCAATTTTTTCTTTTTCATTCACAAATCTGAGGTTGAAGACCTCTACATTATGAAGGGAGTGAAATGAAAATTAAAAAAAAACCTGTTATGACTATTGTGATACTGGGTGAAAATGGCCAGAATTTTCTTCATTCCTGAAACTTTTATATGTCACATAAATAAGGGTTCAATTACGGACACAAAAGAGAAGAATATGATGAGAATTCTTTTTTTAAATTTTTTAATGTTTATTTATACTTGAGAGAGAGAGAGGGGGAGAGAGAGAGAGAATAGGGGAGGGGCAGACAGAGAGAGAGACACAGAATCCAAAGCAGGCTGAACTGTCAGCACAGAGCCCAACACAGGGCTTGAACTCACAAACAGCGAGATCATGACCTCAGTCGAGGTCTGATGCTTAAGGGACTGAGCCACCCAGGTGGCCCCATGATTAGAATTCTTAATCAACTTTAGTCTGATGACAAAACAATGGAGACAAACCCAAAAATTTAGATTTGATGATGGTTTAAAAATGCAAGATAAAGCATCACTTAGTCCCATTTTCAGCCATGACAGAGTTACTAAAATCACCTTGCCCTAAAACCTGAACAATGTATGTGAAACAAACACGTTCAGACATTTAACAGCAGAAAACACAGGACAGAATACCCAGAAAAGGAAATGTGAAGTGAACTGGCTTTCTGCCAGGAGGCACTTGCTAGATCATTGCATAGGAAAGGTAGGCAAAGGATGCAGCTGAGCAGAGAGAGCAGGCTTTTTGAGTTGAGGAGGCAGAGATGTATGTGGGAGAGAATGGAGGTGGTTGGGATATCTAAGCATTGGAGACAATGGAGCTTTGTGGAGAAAGACATCCAGAAGTCTGCAAAGGGGTTTGCATGAGGTTGTTGCCATTCTAATGGGTGTGTAGTAGTATTTCATTGTTGTTTCAACTTGCATTTCCCTGATGATCACATATGACTTTGGTGAAGTGTTCGTTAAGGTCTCTGGCCATTTTTTAATCAGGTTGTTTGTTTTCAGCATGGACTTCAAAAGAGAGATTACAAACAAGCTAAAGATTTAAAGGAAAACATGAATATAATGAAGGGGAAATGAAAGGTATATTAAAAAGCCAAAGTGAACTTCTTTGGATTAAAAACCACAGTATCAGAAGTGAAGAACTTAATGGATGGAATTAATAGCTGACTGGAGACTACCTCCAAATTGATCAAGGAAGACACAGCAGTATCAAATAGCCAAATTGAATCACAGAGAAAAATAAATGGAAAAAAAAATTACAAGTACTTCAGAAACCTGATAAAAAATATCAAGATGTTTAAAATACATAAATTGGTGTTTAAGACAGAAGGGGAAAGCAGAAAGTATATTTGAAAAATATTCTAAATTTAATGGAACCAATAAACCTGTCAAAATCCTAAGCCAGATAAATTAAAAGATAGCCATACCAAAGCATATCCTAATCAAACTGCTGAAAACCAATGAAAAAGAGAAACTCTTAAAAGCAACTTGATGAAACAAGACTTTTTGTTTTATTTGCACATAGGAGCAAAGATCATCATAGCCTTTTCATCAGAAAATGTAATTAGAAATCAATGGAATGACATTTTGAAAGAGCAGTAAAAAACCTGTCAAGCTAAAAATTCTATATCCAGCAAAACTGTCCTTCAAGAATAAAGACAAAGTATTCAGACAACCAGCAGCCAAGAGATTGATTGCCAGCATATTTGTATGATGATTTTCAGTAGAAAGAAAAGGTCACCAGAAGGAAACCTGGGTCTACATATGGAAACAAAGAACACTGGAAATGGTAAATATGTGGATAAATACAAGATATTTGCCAATTTTTAAATTTCTTAATTGTGCGAAGCAAAACGTTTAAAACAAAAATATTACTAATATATAATGAGTTAATAATATATGTAAAGTGCAACATTAAAAAATAGCTAAATAAGGACAATAAGCGACATAGTGAAATTTGAAGGTAGATTTTTGGTGGTCCTACAAAGATAGGTTATATGTTAAGTGTTGGTCCTGCTTTGTCGCAGAAGTCCTGTTTTATGCCTTTCATACTGATATAATTATTGACGAGAACACTTTCACTCTCAAAGGAGCCCTAATTTTTAGAGAATATATTATATGATATCTCTAATGAAGTGAGACAATGTGCCAATATTTATGCCACAAATACTGGTTTAGAGCAATAGGTAAATCTGATGCCTGAGAATCTTCTAGGGAGCCTGTTAAAAATAGAGCTGTCTCCCCTCCCTCGACACTCTCCCCAATCCTAGTAAATCTGGGGCAGGACTTAGGCCTTTAAAAATTTAACATATTATTTGAAACAACTCAAATTTTGAGAATCCTCTATTGTAAAAAAAAAAAAAACTTTCAATTATTAAACCAATAGCAAACACCAATGTAAACATCTTGTGCAGAAATTAACACACTTTACCGCTACAAGGCTTTCAAGGGATCCTTATGGCCTAAGTTTTTCTTTCTAATATACTGTGTAGCCCAGAAAGATCTTGGAAGGCCTTTTTAACTAAACCACTAACATGCCTCTCAGTCCTATGGAAGTCATGAAGAAAAAAGTGAGGGCAAGTAATACTGTAGTTCATTTCTTATGCTGATAATTTGAATTACTCTAAGATGTGATTATGTCCATATTCAGTGAAAATGAAGAATGGAAAGAAGTTGTTCTGTGAGACGGGAGAAATTTAAAAAGGAACTGTAAATAAGACAATCATATTCAGATATATGAACACAGTCACTTTGAAAAACCTAACATAATCACAGACTTAAGAGTATGTTGGTTGTGTAAAACAGCATTAACTCTCTTATTTTGTTTTATTTTATTTTGTTTTATTTTACTTTACTTTTAAAAAATGTTTAATATATCAAAAGGCCTGCTTTAACGACATGCTAGTGCCACCTTAAAATAATCCCAATAACCCATCAGGAACATGCTCAAGTTGACCAGCCAACTCTTATTTCTAAACTTCTGTGTGTTTGCGTGTGTCTTTTAAATTGAAGCCAAGGGGCTCAGGTGATTGCTCCTTCCACATTGTGCATCCTCAGGTTACCCAAGTGGTGTCCATCTGTTCCCAAGAGTGGGCAGGGCACAGAAGCCCTGCAGTGGTGGTGAGGGAACAACAGACAGCCCCAGATAGCCAACTTTTTCAAGCACACCTCCCTCACCCCTGCTCAAAAGGAGATCCTTATTTCTAACCAGAGTATTCACTTCAAATTTTGGCTCCCAATGACCAGAATGTTTTTCCTACTTTAGGAAAACAAAACAAAACAAATAAACACACATATCTACACACACACACACACACACACACACACACACATATATACTTTTTTTACATTTAAATATAAAAATACTAATCTGCTTTGTGTTATAAATGGAGGACCAAGCAATAAGAACTTTTTCTTCTAAGGTAGGTCAATCCATCCTTCTGCTGAGCTTGTCTTCAGGTGAGGGCATTTAGTCCCGGGTAAGGGAAGCACTGTACCAGGAGGACAGGGGAATTTTCCTGCTTGGTTCTCTCCTAAGTCTCACTTTCAATAGAAAGCTGGTTATAACTTTATATGAAATGGAACTTCCCACCAAGAGAGGAAATCCTAACCTAATCCCAGAGTAAGTAACCCATCCCCCACTCCAGAACTCAGCTACCTCAAAGAAAAAGCTCTCCCCCTCCCTTCACAAATACTATGCTCTGTCCAGATAGCTATGCCTATTGGACAAACACACCTGATTAAAAGGAAACAGTGGTTATATCTCCCCATCCCCTCCCCACTAATGTACTAGACAGCTTCAGTAACAGGGAAAAAAGGGGGGGATGTAAAAAGATTAAGAACTTGACCCTTCTATCCTGATCAAAAGAAAGCAAGAGATGTTAACTGGGCATGAGGAATAAAAAAAGACCTTGATATTCTGACCCTTGAGTTACAGCTATTAGGACAGTCAAGAGAGGGCCAAACACGGAGGCAGGATGGAGAATTAGGGGTTTGATGGCTGCAAGTCTAGTCCACTAAGTTTTTGTACTGGAAGTGTTCATTGCCAGTTTCAACGAGAAGACACATGCGGATGAGGGCTCCTGTCACCAAAAAGAGGTCACAGCTGGCAGAGGGGCGATGGTCTTCAAAGTAACCTTTCTCCTGGCCAACAGTCCAGGGAATGTGGATGCTAGCACCTCGGTTGGCCACGCTGGCAGAAAAGTCATCAATGTTGGAGGTTTTGTGGAATCCTGTTAGGCGCTGGGCATTATCCAGGCCCCCCTTGGGATCATAGGCTTAGATGTGGTACTGGTGCCGCTTGCTCAGTTTCTCGATGGACCCCTCAATGTACTTCAGACCATTCTCCTCTCGCATGGCCTTGGTGCTGAAGTTGGTGTGGCAGCCGGCACCATTGCAATTCCCAGGAATGCGCTTAAGATCGAAGGTTGCTATCACTCCAAAGTCTTCACATACACGATGCAAGATGAAACAGGCCATCCAGAGACGATCTCCCACGTCGGTTCCTTCACAGTGTCCTATCTTGAATCCCACTGGGCAGGCATGACCTCAGCATTTGTCCCACCAATCTTGATGCTGGTGTATAAGCAGGCCTGGTAGTGAGCCTCCACAATGTCCCATGCCACAGTAGTGTATGGACCTTGGGGCCCAGGGAAGCCGTTGGAAGCCCAACCAAAAGGGGGCCCACCTGTGCCTATGAGAGTATATTCCTGCTCCATTCCAAACCAGGTGTGCTGATTGCTCACCATGTCCAGTATCTGTTTACAGGTATGCCTTAAATTGGGTCTCTGCAGGCTTTTGGTTGTACTTGAAGACTTCACAGAACACCAGCTGTTTGGGGTCCTTGCAGAAAGGGTCCCGAAATGCGGCAGCAGGGACAAGATACACGTCAGTGTTGGAGCCTTCAAACTGAAAAGTACTAAAGCCATCAAAATTCCACTGAGGCAACTCTTCTATATACTTGGGTTCACTTTCCAAGGTCCGGGTCTTGTAGCGCAGGCCTTCTCCAGCACCATCAATCCAAATGTACATAGCTTGGACTTTCTCGCCCTGAGGCAGGGACATGTACACCGGCTTGATGCCTTTGTTCATGTGGAGACTTGCAGAGGTGGCCATGGTGGAAGCTGTTCTGGGCTGCGAGCAGGCAGCAGGGCGGGTGGGCTGCGAGAGTGAGGTGTGGCGAGAAGAGGAGGCTGGGTGTACTGCTTAGATGCTCCGCTCTTCTCCCATTCTCAGCTCTCTCTTATTTTATTTATTTTTTTACTTTTTTTAACGTTTATTCATTTTTTTGAGAAACAGAATGAGTGGGGGAGGGGCAGAGAGAGAGAGAGGGAGACACAGAATCTGAAATAGGCTCCAGGCTCTGAGCTGTCAGCACAGAGCCCAATACAGAGCTTGAACCCACAAACTGTTAGATCATGGCCTGAGCCAAAGTCAGATGCTCAACCAACTGAGCCACCCAGGTGCCCCATTAACTCTCTTCTTGTAAAGAGATGGGGAAACTGAGGCCTAGTGAGTTTCAATAATTTAAATAACTCATCCAAAAAATAATAATTCTTGGTGCTAGAAAAAAATTATTTTGTTGCCTGGCTCTTATTTCAGTTTTTTTTTTCAACGTTTATTCATTTATTTTGAGAGAGAGTGACCGCTGAGTGGGGTAGCAACAGAGAGAGAGGGAGAGAGAATCCCAAGCAGCCTCCATGCTGCCAGCACAGAGCCTGACCTGGGGCTCTATCTCATGAACCAGGAGATCATGACTTAAGTTGAAATCAAGAGCTGGATGCTTAATCAACTGAGCTACCCAGGCACCCCTCAGTTTATTTTTAATCCCATATTACCCAGTAAAGTTTGGATTCTTTACTCTCAAGATGTACTGTCCAAGTCTGCCCCTTCAATAACTTGGATAATTGAACCTTAAAAGTCTGCGACCATCTGAAAAAAATCATATGAGTATGAAATCTCATTTAGTTACATTATTTCTGAATAGATATCCAGAGGGTCAAAATATGCTTTTATAGTACATGAATAAAATGGCTAGGGAAAGGAAAAGTGCCCACTGCTATATAATACATATGATGTACATGAAACCAAAAAGTAAATAGCTCTAACATACATAAAGAAATTTTTAAAATCTTTGGTTTTGCCATAGCTTTCTAAAATATTTAACCATTCACTGTTTAAATTCAGTTTCTAATTTGGGAACATATCTTACTCTTTGAGATTGTTTGTTTCTTTTGTAGTCCATACCCTGCCCCATCACTTTTTCATAGTGTAAATATTTTTGGGAGTTTGTCAGTTTTTTGTTCCAATGCAGCGAAATATCATCAGGACATAGTTTAAAAGTTCTCTTGTTGCAGAAGCACTTTCTCTGAAAAAGGTAAAGAATAAAGTGTATAGAATGAGAAAGTATGAAATTTTCTATGCAATTCAAGATCATCATTCTTTCTTCTAAAGACATCCAAATGGCCTACGGTCTAATGGCCTCTAGGAAAAAATACACACCATAATACTTCCATTATGGATGGATACTAGTAGCCAAATGGCTGAACTTTTGCTTGACCTAATTCAAACGAATTGGTTTTGTGTTCAACATATTAAAGCACAAGGCAATTAATCCCTTTCTTCTTAAGTTACTGGAGGGGGGGGATGGGATAAAGAAAAGAAGGAAACTAACAATTTTGTGCTGCTATATTTACTTTATACAAATTATTTTATTTAATCTTAATAATCCTTTGAGGTAAGTGGTAATACCACATTTTACAGATGAGGAAATTGAGGCAGCTCAGAATGGTTATGTAAATCGTTCAACATTCAGTATGAGTAAATAGCAAAGTTAAACTTTGAATCCAAATTAATGTGACTCTTAATCATTTCAGTGCACAATCTGGAAATAAGGCCTACTCAATAGTAACTTCAGGAAAATTCAGTAATTTGTCCTTAGAAGTAGCTGTGATATTTTCTAAGTATTTTCTGGGTATTAAAAAAAAACCACCTAGTCATAATCACTGCATGGTTTGTGTCAATGGAGCCCAAAATACCTGCTCCTGCAAATCACTTTACCTTCCAGAACTTCCTGAATCTGCCCAAACTTGATCTCTTTTATAGCATTTGCATTTCCTGACAGATTACTGCTGCCTATGCCCAACCTTCTGGCTGAGTCAGACAATGCCCATTTCATGCTGGGAAGCTCAGGCTGCCTGTAGACATGATACCTATGGTTAGAATTCAGTCTCTAGCAACGTCCCATAGCAAACCAGAGATGTTTATTAAAAGGAGAGTAATTATTTTTAGAAGATGGAACACATATATAGTCCAAAACCTAGAGGTCCACTTGCTAAAGTTCCATTCAGCAATCCTCTTTGCCATGGACACTTGAAGTATCATTATTGGATCTGCTACATCATGAGTTCTCTGTGGCAGGGAAATTTAAACTGCACCCTGAACTTGCTGTGGAGCCTTCTCTTTTTCTGGTCCCCACTCAACACTAGCAGCCTGTCACTTTGTAAATGGGTCAAAATTACACAAATGTGGTGTATGTAAATGGTCCACACCCTTTTGAAGAGGGAGTAGAGGGAGATTTCTGATGGGTACTTTCACCAGTGGTGAAAAAGAACCTTATTTCTTCCTCAAGGGGACTTGGCCTCCCCTTTAATCAAGGAACTCTGGATCTGTGAATTGACATAGGTCTGGAAATGGAGTGAGAAGTCATTGCTCACCATTGTGGAGACTTGAGTCAGGTTTATGGCTACCAGACCTAGAGCTTTTTCGGTTGCACAGACCAAGTGATATTCTCCTAGTCTGCCCATTTATTTTGCTAGGGACATGATAATCAATTACTACCTCCAAAGATCTTCAGGGGCGAAGGTATTCTGATGGCCTGTGGGTCTCTGCTGCCCTTTAAAATAGATGTTTCTACCTGTCTTTGGCAATCAAATGCTGCCACAGGATCCTGCTACTCTGAGATCCTATAATGCCCACTGAGATCAGGGTACCCATTTTAACAGTAGTGTGCTAGGTTGCATAATGTCTTCCCTTCCTCCCTGCAAAGATGTCCACATCTTAATATCAGAAATCTGTGAATATATTACATTACATAGTAAAATAGACCTTGTAGATATAGTTAAGGATCTTGAGATGGACAGATTATCCTGGATTGTCTGGGTAGGTCCAATGTAATCATAAGGGTCTTTTTAAGACATAGACAGGAGGTCAGAGGAAAGAGATACTACACTGTGTGTTGAATATAAAGAAAGGGACCATGAGCTGTCTCTAGAAGCTGAAAGAGACAAGAAGTAGATTTTCTTCTGGAAAAAGGAAGCAGCCCTGTGAACATCCTGGGTTTAGCCCTGTGAGACTTATTTCAGACTTCTGACTTCCAGAAATACAGTAGAATAAATTTATGTTGTTTTAAATTACTAAATCTCTGACAATTTGTTATAGCAGCAATGGTAAACTAATACAGATATCACTCTATAAAATAGTGCTTCTCAACCAGGATTAATTTTGTTCCCTCTAGGGAACAATCAGCAATATCTGGAGGCATTTTTGATTGTCATGATTCAGGGGAGGGTAATACTGGCATCTGGAATTCACAGAAAAGTCCCTCAAAACAAAGAATTATCCTCTCCAAAATGTCAATAGTACTAGATTAAAAATTCCTGCCCTGCATCATGCATGACTGTGAAAGGCAAGTAACCACTAAGTTTTTCAAGAATGTAGGTGTTCCCTCACTAATATATTTTTCAATGCCTCACTGAGGGCAATGTCTTTCAGACCTTCTCATGAAGCATAGTTGCACACAATAAATCCAGTCCAATGTTTCTTCTTCTTCTTTTTTTTAATGTTTATCTATTTCTGAGATAGAATGTGAGTGGGTTAGGGGCAGAGAGAGAGGGAGACACAGAATCTGAAGCAGGCTCCAGGCTCCGAGCTATCAGCACAGAACCCGACACAGGGCTCGAACTCATGAGCTGTGAGATCATGACCTGAACTAAAGTCGGACGCTCAACTGACTGAGCCACCCAGGCGCCCCCCAGTCCAACATTACTAAATCTCTAAGTCTTTGGTTTCCTTCCTCCATATCATACTGAAATAGCATGTCAGCTTCGTTAACTATAGGCTACTGTCATGGAGTCTAACTTTAAGCCAATGAACCACATAATCCTTCAGAACCATCTCCTACTGTACCAGCTAGTCCATTTAAAAACAGAATCTCCTTAATTGCTCCCATGACAAAAAAGAAATGCTATCATGTGATGTAATAGATATGTTACCTAACACCCTGTATCATATTGCATGTAACAAGTCAATGTTTTACACCTTGAAGTTATACAATGTTATATGTCAACTATATTTCAATAAAAATATTACAAGAAAAATTTAATTACCTCCCTAACCCTGAGTCTCCAGCAAATATACCCTTATCAATGAATTCAGCTAGATTTGGGTTTTTATTTCATTTGCCTTGGTCTAACATCCATAGACTCCTTTCCCATTCATTCCTTAGGTTTCAGTCAACATATTTGCAAAGACTTGGAATTCTTTCATGTGTAAGCTATTTCTTCCCGGGTAATTTTTATGTACCCATCCCTCTTGGAACATGATGAGATTCGATCTTAGTTACAGTTATAGGAAGTTTTGACATCCTCCTTCCACATGTTCACCCCAGATAAGGTTATCATAAGATTATCAAGCAGAAGGCTAGTCTCAGATACTGGAAGGAAAGCTACTTCTAATGGGATGGGAGTCTCAAAGTGATCTGGAGGCTCAAGAGTGTCAGTGTCATCAGCATTCAACAACACACGTACCCATCCCAATATTCAGAGTCCCATTCTTGATCAGTTAATGCCCTCCCTTTCATATGACAAATCTGCTGAGACTGAATTCAGTGAGCATTGTAATACAGATTTTTAGCAATATCAACCCTGCAGTTTCCAGAAATAAGATCTTAGTTTAGGGCTATATGGAACCTCTCTGATTCTCAGATAGTGATTTAAGTTGAGAGTTAACAGGTCTGAGCTTGTCATTTTCTCTTTGCTATTTCTCAAGTACACTCAAAAGAACCCATCCCACACCACAATCCTTGCAGTCATCCTCACAGTCAGATTGACCGCATGCAGTTCCACATGGGCTCCCAAGGCCCATCACAATCAACTACAGGCATTCACTCATGCATTAATTGCATACATATTTATTGAGATTTATTCTTTACTAGTTCTTTTTCTGGGAGTTGTTAAAGATTCTAACAACTTACCAGAATGTTTAATGTGTTCAATAAAAATTTGAGAACAGATTATTATTAAACAGATCTTTCTTCAACCCTTAATAATCTCTTATAATGCATTTGTATTTGTAACATTTATAAAATGTTTTTGTATATAGCCTAATCTTACTTAATCATAGGAAACTTCTTTAGAAACTATCAGGAGTTGGGGTGTCTAGGTGGCTCAGTCGACTAAGCATCTGACTCTTGATTTCAGCTCAGGTGATGACGTTGTGGTTGTGAGATTGAGCCCTGAATGTGGAGCCTGCTTAAGATTCTCTCTCTTTCCCTCTGCCCCTCCCCCTCTAAAAAAAAAAAAACAACAACAACAAGGAGAAAAAGAAACTAGCATGAGTTTAGTAAGACTAAATAATACTAAAATAAACATTTCCTGTTTTGATACTAGACATGGTACATAAGTTAAATGATACTGATCTTACAATTCTTTATTTTGGCAAGGAATTTCATAAACTTTCCTATGCCAGCCACATAGGCAACTTAGAGAAATTTGGCTATATAAACTTACAGGTTGGTGGATTTACAAGTCTTTGAAATTCTGCACTCAAGCAGTATTAATTATTTTATCATCATCTACATATATAGTTTATATAGGCCTGGAGAGAGATCTTCTAGGATATAACTTAACACTGTCCCATTCATTAGTCACCAGAAGGTAGGTGGCTGGAGTCTGGGAGAGGTTGCTAATAGAAAATAGAATAAAAATTTTAAAAGACATTTTTAAAGAGAGATCATAGAACAAAACTAACAAAATGAACATCAGCAGTGATAAAATATAAAGCCTTGATTTTACATTCAGATAAGTAAATTGCATTAACACAGTATGAAAGAGCACTTGCCTAATTGTATTTTATATGAAAAACACTTTAATATTTTTTGATTGAAAAATCATTACAATGTAAAATAAAAGCACTCCTAAGTAAGACATCCATTAAACTTGGATTGCATTAATATAAATGTGATAAATCACAGGTTGAAAGGTTTAGGTCCTAGGAACACCTTCCCTTCTAAGTTCAGACAATAATTGAAAAAGTCTATATATTTAAAGTCCTCACTGTTTACAAAAGTAACCAAAAATTTGAGGAGAAACCAGGCAAGGACAAGAAGGGAAACAATAAAAGGTTTAAAAACCATTCAAGAGAAAAATGTCAAAGGGCTTGGACTATTAGCAGAGAAAAACAAACAAACAAACAAACAAACAAACAAAAACAGCTGGGAGAATGACAGCAGTGTTCATCCATTTGGATGGACATTAAATGGATAAAGTGTTAGGCTTCTCTAAAGATGCAGATGGTGAGCTTAGGACTGTAGTAAACATCACAAAAATACAGAATTAAGTTTAGTCCAAAGATATATTCCACAATAATAATAGTCACTCTTGAAAGTGTTCAAAAGAAGCCAAATTACCATTTGTAACAGATACTATAAAGGGGCATTTGTATTTGTATAATGGGTATAAGATTGGGCTGTGGATATCTATGGCCTCTTGCTTTCTAAGATTCATTATTCTGAGTACATAGAGCACCTGCTAAAAGGAGATTTATAGCAAGAGATGATAGAGAAAGGCAGAACTACTTAACTTATATCTTTGGACCACTGTTTTCATCAAATATATTGACCTTAAGGCTGGAATTGATAGAACAAACATGGTTAGAAGACTTAAATCTGACAGAGGTAAGACAACTGTAAAATAATGCCCAGTCACCTGAAATTAGTTTATGTAATGACATTTTTTCTTTTTGTTCCATATAGATATATCTTCAACTTTCCCAGGAAAATTTTCAAAAACACTTGTACATACAGGTCAAAATCTAGGAACTTCTGAATTCATACTTAAATCTTTTTATATTGTTAAACTTATGGCCTTCAACATAAAAATAAAAAACAAGCAATTAACATAACATTTGGCAAAATCTATAGTAAAGTATATCTCCCAAATATATATAGAATCATGCTATTAAAATAAGCAACAGATTTATAATATCATAAGCCTTGAAAATGAAATAATAGAGAAGCATCCCTTTAAATTATTATCTTTAACCACAGTTTGAGGAAAAGCTTTATTTCTAGCAAAGCAATTTCCTGTACATAAAAACAACACAGAAAAGATCTAAGTTCACCACAACATATTGACCGCTGGGAATTAGGAGAAAAAAAAACTACTCAATTTAATCACTCAGGTTTTGCTTACACTAAATGCTTTAAATCTGTCCCAAACTACTGGTGTTTCTAAGATAAAGCACAGAGTTTTCCCTTAGGTTCCTCTGCACAAAATTGTTCCAAGAAAGTTGGATTAAATACAGAAAGAGTATACTCATCCATAAGCTTAACTATTTAAAAGATATCAAATTAAATGCATAATTATATTAATCATATGTAATTATTTTTCATTTCTAATATCCATTTCTATGAGATTATACTTAAGTTTTACATTTTAAGTCACTCAAGTTTGTTAATAACTGTGTGGGGTTGCTAGATAAAGTTGCTGTCATAATTATGATAACAATGGAGCAAGGAAAGCTTTCTGTTTATCCACTAGGCCCCATCCTTACCCCCAAATCCTTCCATGTGGTTAGGTGATCTATTGCAAATTTGTGGGTCAATAGATATGTTCAACATTCTTAGGTTTTCTCCAATAAAGACATCTCTTCTTGTCCTTTTTTTTTAAGTTTATTTGTTTGAGAGAGAGAGAGAGAGATGTATGTGCCTACATGAGTAGGGGAGGGGCAGAAAGAAAGTCCTGAGCGGGCTCCACTCTGTCAGTGCAGAGCCTGACACGGGGCTTGAAGCCACAAACCCTAAGATCATGACCTAAGCTGAAATCAAGAGTTGGAAGCTTAACAAACTGAGCCACCCAGATGCCCCTTCTTGTCTGTTTTTTGAGATATACATCTCCTGAAGTGGACTAGTGCCAAAACATGATGTGACCTTGACACAATTCTGCCAGAGGAATTTCCTATCCTTTTGGGACTGTGGCCTTGGAGAAACTGACTAAGTAGCTGGAAGGAGCAGAAACTCAGACGTGAGAATGCAGACTGACTCAGATCATTCACCATTAAACCATGATTCCCATTTTATAGCTGAGGAAATTGAGGCGTATATGAGGAAACTGTGATCATCTATTGTTACATCACATTGGCATGCATAGTCTATTTCCTAGAACCTCTTTTATGAGTTAAATGTAGTCTGTTAACTAGCCAAGTAAACCTTAGAAGACTTGTATCTAGAATATTAACAATCACATAGAATAAGCTACCATTTTTTAAGATTTTACTTTTAAGTAATCTCTACATACAACATGGGGCTTGAACCTACAGCCCTGAGATCAAGAGTCGCTTGCTCTTCTGACTCAGCCAGCCAAGCACATCACAGGCTACCATTTGAAAAGAAAATTTGAACTAGTCCATGAAAAATTTAGGATCATTTTTCAGATGTGCTCAAAGTAAACTTTCCAATGTATATTCAGAGATTCCAGCTACAAATATGACAAATTATCTTTTGCAGACAAGTCATCTGATAACTTACACTTCTAAAAATAGGAATTTTTTTGTTTTCTTTTTCCTATTAACGATGACTGATGAAAATATTTGCTTCTGCTCCAGAAGCCAAACAATAAGAAACCCCAAATTACCAGACAAGCTGTAAAAATATAGTGAAAACAATGTTCATCATGAATTCATAGTTTTATAATTTTGAAGATGTAAGTGATTATTAAATATTAAATGGCACTGATAGTAACATTGATGCTAAACATTCGCCTCTACTGTCAATGTAGAAGAAATTTAAGTAACTCTAACACAACCCTCTGACTCTTGAAATTAAATCTTCCTGTGTGATATTTCTGTCCTACTCAGGATAATTGAATTTTTACCTGCTGCTCTTGGGGGCATTTGTTTGATTGTTCGTTTGTTTGTTTTTCTTGTGAGCCTGTTTTCTTTTTTGTTTTTCTTTTTTTTTTATTTAAAAACAAAATCTTTTTTTTAACATTTATTCATTTTTAAGAGTGAAAGAGACAGAGCGTGAGTAGGGGGGTGGGGGCAGAAAGAGAGGGAGACAGAATCTGAAGCAGGCTCCAGGCTCTGAGCTGTCAACACAGAGCCTGATGCAGGGCTCAAACCTATGGACTGCGAAATCATGACTTGAGCTGAAGTCAGACGCTTAACCGACTGAGCCATGCAGGTGACCTGAGCCTATTTTCTTATGAGAGAATCAAGTCAAGATGCTATAGAAATAATCTGCACTTTCTGTTCCCATGTTCTAATAATGTACCAGCTGGCAAGGTACTAGTCCCCTACTGAAGGCATTAGGAAGTTTCTTGGCTACAAGGTCGCTGTTATCCTGTCCTTAGAACCAGGAGAGATCCAGCTCCCCTGTGTAGTTCATCTGTTATAAATGCATCATCGGGTAGGTACTCCTAGGATTACCCACGGACCAGTGACTGCAATTCCATTCCAGAGGCTACACTTCTCAGTGCGCCAAACTCTTTCCAGGCAGGCATTCAGACTCTCACATCCCAAGGACTCTGCCATAAACCACAGGTTCCTGTTTTGCACATATGGTGATTAAGGCCTGTGGCCAAGGCTTCTCTGCAGGGTATCCCCAGTGTCTGGTCACCTCAAGAGATTAGCATAATGCTTCTCTAACTACAATGTGCACAAAAATTACCCAGAGATTTTATTAAAACACAGATTCTGATTCAGTAGGTATCTATTTGAACCCATGTGTCTCCCAGGTAAGGTAGATGTTTCTGGTCTGCAGACCACATGTATAACAAGGAGTTAAGTTAAAGTAATTAGTAGTGATTTATAAAGAGAAAAGTGGCAAGGAGGTCTCTACTTTGTCTCTACCTTCTTCCTAAGTTTCCTTCTGCAACTCTTTAAGTGCCTGCCTGCCTGCCTGTGTCCCTCCACAAGGAGTAAGGTCTCTGGGTCACAAGTCTTGCTCACAGGTGCATGGTGGTCAATATCAAAGCTGAATACCTGAGAACCTTACCTATGAATTTCCTGTTAACCACCATTCACCCACTTGCCAGATCCCTAATTACAACAGGTTGGGATTCTTTTTTTTGTTTTTCTCCATAACATTTTGATATTATTCTTGGCTTCTTCAACTCCATTCTCCACTGAAGTTCTAGGTACTGACCTCTACAAATTTGCATAACCTGTCCTGATTGTTTGGGCCACATCTTAATATAAAACAGTAAGTTGACTTAGCATGCTGGTGCTGCCGCGGACATTTCAAGTAAGATGATCGACATGGACGCCTCAAGTATTTACCTACTTGTTTTTTAAAACAAAAAGTGTTACAAAACTAAATAATTAGCTGATAATCAATGCTATTTATCCTCTAAATATTGCTATATCCCAAAGCCTAGAATGTTCTCACATTCTAGAACAAATAGTTTGATTCCTTTCATCAACAAATGTATACTGGAAATATATTATGTGTCAAGTACTCTACAAAGTGATTATGATTTAACAGTCAGCAAGACAGGCATTGCTAGCAATAGTCTTTTTTTTTTTTTTACGTTTATTTATTTTTGAGAAACAGAGTGAGACAAAGCATGAGCAGGGGAGGGGCAGAGAGAGAAGGAGACACACAACCTGAAGCAGGCTGCAGGCTCTGAGCAAGCGGTCAGCTCAGAGCCTGATGCAGCACTTGAACCCACCAACTGTGAGATCATGATGAGCTGAAGTCGGACGCTCAACCGACTGAGCCATCCAGGTGCCCCAGCTAGCAATAGTCTTAATAGTCAGTATTGATTAGAGAGATTAAGAAATGTATTTTACCAGATAAACAGAATTCACTCAATTATATAATATGCATATAAATAGACTTTTGTTAAAGAGCACGTAAAGAAATTGCATAATTCTTTCTGCTTTGGAATGATTTGTAGATTACATTAGTATAAGTGTATTAGTAGAAATAGTAAATTGGTGAATCTGGAGTATATGTGCTGGTCATATGTGGAAGAAATAGGTTTTACTTCTGTTTTTGATGCCGTTAAAAATGGAGCACGTCAATGTCAGTGCTGAAGATAATTACAAGGGGGCAGAAAAGGCTGAGCAAGTTTTAACCCTGATGGTCAGCTACAACAAACTCTCTTTATACAAGTGACACTGCAATGAGTAAAACCATAGGCAAGTAAAATAAATGTCTACCATAATAGCTGGTGAACTTTCCTCTGGTGGAAGGAAATGGGCAAATTTGGGGGACCTGAAAAGCGGCCTTAGGAGAAGGCACAGAGGGTAAATATTGGTGCTGCCGAGGACTTGGGACTTGCAGAGCCTCTTGAGCACCATATGTGCCTGCGATGTGTCCTGTAGGTAAAGTTGTGGAGGCACAAACCAAATATGTCAGAATGGCCTTCCTTGTTCTGTCTTTCTGCTCTGCTATATTACTGAACCCTGCTGCTGAGAGATGGTACATACAGCTCATTCCCTTAGTGGCTTTTCTGAGTTGGTGGGAGTCACAGACAACGGTGCCAGGAGTAGTTTTTTACTGTTCTCCTTGCCTTTGCCTTTGGGGGTCAAGCCATTTGGGGCGGGGCCATAACATGTAAGTCAGAGAATCACTGGTGTATGTCATTGTGAAGCTTACAGTCTAAAACTTATACGATGTCTTTAGACATCCATATTGTAAACACCTGAGTTATTGCTAGGTCTAAAGGATGTCAAAATTACATTATACCTGCACCAGGAATGCAATATGTAAAGCCAACACCAGAAAATATATAAAATGATACTATTCTTTCATACTGCATGATTTGATTTCTAATAATCAAATAATAGGAGACAATAAAAAAATAGGACTAGTAGGTCAAAATGCAAACAAAGCTAAGGAAATGACCATGAGCAATCTTCTACAGGGCTTCTACTGAACATTAAATAACAAGTTATATCAGTTTTCTAAAATTGCCCAATTGATCAAAACCTAAACAAGGGTCACTCAAATGGAACTCTTCTAAGATGACTTTGTAAGAAAAGGAGCCTATTGAACTGAACAATGATGCAGAAATAGCTAATACTTTTTGAATGCTCAGTATGCACCAGTACCTAGCTAAATGTTTTACATGCGCATGACAGGTAAGTTTTAGATTCACCATTTTGCATATACAAGGAAGCAGACTTAGAGGCATACGGTTCATGAAGTCACATAACTAGTAAGTGGTGTGGTCAAGATTTTAATCCAACAGGGATTCAGGTGTGGCTACTGAGTTTACACATTTAATCACTAATGTAAGCAGAGTAGATTAACAAATACTTGCAAGTTATATTGGACTGTAGCCTCTGAAGCTTGGCATAGCTGTGGGTCTCTGTGAAATGTCAGTAGACAAAACCACCTTACATACTGAAATCAGAGAACCACTGTTGGGGGAAAGTCTGAAAGGCCTAGTAGAAAATATTTCATAGATACAGGCTTCAATACTTCAAAGTACTTGGAGGATTTTCTAATGACCTTAACAACATAGTTCCTTTAGCCATGAGCTTTGCAAAGAGAAACACAGAACGAAACACAATTTATATTTGCTAATGTCGTTTCTTTACTAGAGCCCATTACCTAGACATTATTCTTTCCATATTCTTTAACTACTCATACACACCTTGTTCTGTTTTAAAAATTAGATTGATTAGCTGACACTCATTTATCTTTAACTCTGGTATTTTCAGTGAGAGGTTTTCATTATATTTTTCACAGCACTGCCATTTACTGAAGAAAAAATGCAATAGCATGCAGTCTTAAATCCTGCTACGGTCAGGTCCTTGGTTTAAGAAGGATTAGATTTCCAGAGATTGACATTAATTGACACAATTCTTGATCTACTTACTGATCTAGGTGTTCAATAAAGACTTACTACAAAAAGAAAGGCAGAATCTTCTGAAAAATACAGAAAAACTTGCTATCGCACTTAAACCAAGAGATGATACCTTTGCTTTACAGGCACAAAATGTGGCAGGAAGGATTTAGTAATACAGAGATCCGGAGAACGAGAACAGCTAACTGATAAAAACCAACAGTTTTGAATCTAAAAGTTTTCAGACTGAGTTGAAACCCGCTCTTAGAATGTCTTTCCCCAATCAGACAAGCAGGGTGCTGGACTGCTTCTCTGTAACAGAACCCCTAGGCATCTGTGCCTATGATCTCTTCTCTTCTTGACTTTGAAATCCGCCCTCCAGTCTCAGTTGCCACAGATACCATATTTACCCTAATCCGAATTAACTGAACCAAAATTTTTTTGAATGTTGAATAAGCAGTGAGTCTCTCAGGAGAAGATAACTCTCTGTCAAAGAAACACACTACATTCAGGGGAAGAAAAGCATTGCTACAAACACTAATTATAATTAAGAAACTGAAATAGCAATGAAGAAAGGAATGAATGGTGATGATGGATTCCTTAATAAAAGTATCATTATACCCCATGCTATGGTGCTGCTGTTGTTGTATCATTCCTTCAGAATCTGTTATGTATCTATAAATTTATCTATGGCACTAGACAGTTTGTGCCTTTTGTTGCTGTTATTATTATTGTTATTATTATTATTTGTTGTTGTTGCTTGCTATTATTCAGCATCTGTTTTACCTTCTTTTGGTAATTTCTTCTTTTGAGAAATTGCCTCTTCTCCTCTTGTTTGTAGCTCAGCGGTAGCTTTATTCAAGGTGTATTGCCCTTCTCTACCCGGAGGTAGAGGGGTAACAAAACTTAGCATGTGGACACTCTCTCTTTAGAACCTGAATTGTGCATAAGAATGAAAACTGCAAATGTGCCCCCATGAGTCTAGAAAGCAGTCATACTTTTTACACATTGGAGCCATTTTGGGTTTATCATTTTCCATGCCTGGTCCTCCAATCCTTTCATGGTTGCAGTAAGTACTCACATAGCTGTTCAATAAATTCTATTTTTGCTTAAGTTAGTTATATTTCTTTCTGGCAACTTAAAAAACCCAAATACCTTGCTCACATGTGATTGGAGTTCAGTGTTCTCATTATGCCTCTACAGCTCCCTTTAAACTTATCACCCACCCCTGTTTGTCTCCCCACTGTCTCCTTCCCCCACCCCCAACTTCTTGCCCCTTCATAGCTGATCTGTGTTAGCTCCCTGTCCTGACCTGATTTTATCTATTTTCAATCTTGACCTTAGTCTGGTCACATCCTGAAATACCTAACTTTTTCCCTACCTTATATTCTGAAATAAGATGTCATTATCATTAACAGTATTTTTATCAGCCAGATATTTGCCTTATTACTCTTTATTCAGTAATTATATACTAAGTTTTCCCATTCTATTATATTACTCTTAATGCTCTCATTATTACCAATAGTCTAATCTAATAAGCTAACGTCAAAATCACTTACATGAAAAATGAATCAGCATGAACAGCAAATTTAATTCCATCAGAAATAAGTATTTTCCAAACTGCTGATGGGTTATAACAAAGGCTAGGTTAATGGCTTCGTAATTTTAAAAATAAATAAAGGACAAAAAGAGTCTCATGTCTGCCTTTTGAGATTATCCTTAGATAAATTTCATGGTTGTATAAGGAGGTTCAATAAAATTCTTATTTGCTTCTAAAAAAACTCCATGCCTACTTCCATAAGTACAATTGTTCCTATATGTCTTTATATTGTGCATTTGTTTGATTTCAAAATAATTCTTACATTAGATACTTATAAACTTGCTACAAAAAACACTTCATGCAAATTACTAATATGAAAATTAAAAAATACTGTTTTATCATCTTTTCACCAAATATAAAAAATATGGCTCAGTAATTCCAACAAAAATGTTAGATGAAGAACTACAGGAATGAGTACAAAGTGCTATTCTGGGTCTCTGTTAATGAACATTAATTTATTTTTCAGGAAAAAAAGATGATAATTATGTGGAAATGTGATTAATGTTTAGTGGGATTTTATTATGTTACTTAGGGCCTAAAGTTACTGTTGATTGCTATTGTGTTCCTTCACAGTGTTAGTCCAATGCAGAGGGTTAAGCCTAGTGACCTTCAAAGGGAAGAGAATGATGTGTTTCAGGGGCACTGAACTCAAAGCATAGTACACCAAGGGCAAAAATCAGAAAGTGCTAAAAGTAATTATAGAGGACAATCCTCACCGAAATTTACAGCACAGGTTGAAAAACTATATCCATAGTACCTAATTATCTCTGTAGGAGAACTTTCATCTCCAGCGACCAGAAATTTTAAATTCAAATTTTAGTATATATAGGTCAACATAAACCCAGGAAAAAAAAAACCTGATAATTGCAACACTGGGAAATACATTAAACTCATAGAAGTGATTTCAGCCAACAGAAATAGTGCAGAAGTCAGGCTAATAGAAATAGCAACTATCATTCCAAAACAAATTTTTAAAGACTTTCTTAAATGTAATACAAGAAATGCTCTAATCTACCACTAAAAGAAAAGCCCATAAACAAAATAACAAGATCAGTTCACAATTAGTGACTTTTCACCTTTTAAATGTCAGTTTTGCAGAGTCCGTATCTTTTCACAAGGAAACAACAGCCTCAAATGAATCATAAAGGTCAGTTGAAAGAAGAGAAAAAGGATTTGACGCATTTTTTCAATAGAAAAAGGTTTGGATCATTTGCAACCAAAGGGGATTTGGCCAGGAACACAGGTGCATTGGCTGGATTAATTTCAAGAAAGAGATTTCTATGCACGAAATTTCTGTATCTAGTATCATTTTGAAAAACAGTTTAAAATGAACACACCAAGAGTCTGGGGTATTTTATTCACAAAAATGCTCAAGTATTCCAGTAACAACCTGCACTATTCCAGGGAGAAGAGGAGGTTGTAATTATATGGTTAACGATATGATCCAGTGTAGGCATGTATCATTCTTATTCACACAGAGAATGCATACGCTCTAAGAATATATTTACTAATTATAGATTGTGATGTAAAGTGATCACCGTGATACAAAAGAAGTCACAAGAGTCCTTTTATTCCTCAGCCTTGCCACTTTCCCCCTCTGCTTTCAGACTCCTATCCTTCTATCCGGTAAGTACCGATTGCCCTGGGTCCACCCCAGGCCTGTACAATCATGGAGAAATTTACCTTGATAAACACATGCATGGGAGAACTTTGCTCACATCATGAGTAACTACTCCCAGTAATATTTGTAAAAACTGCCTACACAGAGAAAGCAATACTTAAACAAAATGAATGCATTTCTGTCACCTAATACCATAGGGAGGATATATTTTTTCATAGAAGCCCTTTTCTGGCATCTGGACAATCAAACTATGCTGAAAAAAACTATTCTATGTAAGATGAAAAAATATTTTTAGAACAACTTTCTGCTTTCCATATACATTAAAAAGAGCTTTGACAAGTTAGTTTTTTTTTTTTTAATTATAAAAATGCTACCAATTATCAATTTAGACCTGAGACTATTTCCTAGATGCTTGGTAAATGAATGTCTGCTTTCTCTAAATTATGCTGCATATCAACTAATACCCAAATATCAGTGGCTTTAATATTTAGTTCCCATTCAAATCTTATGCCAGTGGTGAGAGTTCTGCTGCCCTGCATGTTTCAGGCTGCCACAGAGGGTGGGTCTGCCCTAATGCCTTCTCAGTGAAGGAACAGCTGGCCCCAAGGCATGCTGTTGCCTTTTTTTCCTTAATGTTTGTTTGCTTGTTTAGATTTCTCTAAACTCTTTCGAGTGCATGCGTGCCTGAGCAGGTAGGGGTGGAGAGAGAATCACAAACAGGCTCCACATTGCTGCCAGTGCAGAGACCCACGGAGGAGGAGGCGGGGATAAGGGCTGGATCTCATGGACTGTGAGACAGTGAACTGAGCCTAATTCAATAGTCGGATGCTTAACCAATTGACCCACCCACGCGCCCTGACATGCTCTTGTCTTAAAGTGCAGGAATGGAAGCAGCAAAATCAAACTATGTGAGTGCATTTAAGGTTTCTCTTTAGAAGTACCATGTCCCCTTATGTTCTAAGGAGTCAAAGCAAATTTTATCAGCAATCCTGACAACAGGGTATAGAAATACTCTACCTCCAGAGGCTTCATAACAGGGTGTGGAAGGAGTCAAAACTTGAGACCAACGTTACAAAAATTACAGATGTAAATAATTTGTTAGGAATGTGATTAAACATTCAAGATATTTTCTTGTATTTTATAAGTCTCTCATGGTGGTCAGAAGCTCAGTCTTCTAGTCAAACAAACTTGATAAGACTCTAAACATGATGCTCATAAGTTTTGGTTTTGAGTAAACCCTCTCTGCCTCAGTTTTCCCATCTGAAAAATTAATTATATCTGTCTCACAGATTTATTCTAGGTATTTAATGAAGTACTTAATGTACAAATCTTGAATATCCTTTTAAAAGTTTTAAACTACTTATACATTAATATGATTTCCATCTCTCCCTCATCCATCATCTCTACACATCATAGCACTTTGCTTTAATTCTGAAAAGTACAGGCAATGTACAATTTAAATAGTCATTTTTAATACTATTTTGCATAAATCACTTTTGTCCTTAATCAAATAAAATGACCTTATTTTGTTTTTATCATTTGTCACATTGTCCCTGTGAATACATAAGATCTGAAAGCAATTAATCCGGGAAGGGAGTGAAAAATTCCATAAAAAAACATGCTGTAGAGGCAAGTCTAAGTGAATAGGTCATTTTAAGTTCTGATGGTCTTTCTAATGTTCATGATTTTTTACAAAAGCAAACTATCCAAAACAGTGAAGGTTATAAACACCATCCTTAACCTATTCTTTCTAGTTCAAGTCACTACATGTCATTATATTTCACTCTAACCTGTTAGCCAGTAGCTTGATTGTTATGGATATACTGGTGGGATATCTAAATGAAGAAAGTGTTACATAAGTTACAATGATCCTCATATACTTATGGGAGGATCTACATGTTTAGTCTGGGGCTGTTTCCCAAAGATAAGTGGCCACATTTTTTTCTTTTAAGTTTATTTATTTATTTATTTTGAGAGCTAGAGAGAATGGGTGCACAAGGAGCAGAGGGGCAGAGAGAGAGAGAGAATCCCAAGCAGGCTCTGCACCATCAGTTCAGAACCCTATGCGGGGCTCGAACTCATGAATCGAGGGATCATTACTAGAGCAGAAATCGGGAGTGGGATGCTTAACCAACTGAGCCACCCAGGCGCCTCAAGAGGCCACATTTTAGAAGCCAAAACTATTTCCAAGAAAACTAAAAGAAAGCTTAGAACATATTATTAAATGAAAATTTCTAACCAAAATCTTAGTATTACTTTTATTCATTTATATGTTTATTGATTAGGAAAATGGTACTAACCATTACCAGTTAGTGAAAGAGAAGGGAAATGTCTCTCCTCCAATGAATTTGTGGCGTGGAACAACCTACTGATGTTCCATAAATCCATCAAGAGTCCAACTAATGAACACGTACGCACAATGGGTATTTACTTAGCATCAGGGATGGCTTTGTATATACAGCAGACATTAGAAGTGATAAATAATTACAGGGGAGTAAACATATTATATAAAGTTAGGATCCAGAGATAGCATATAAAGGCAAAAAATGGTATTGACTCAAAATCATCCTTGAAAACTTCCTTAAACAGACCAAAAATATAGGACTCACATTATGAAGGATAACACATCACCATATTTGACTTTTTGTAACTAATAATTTATCAAAAATTCTACAGTGGGCCTAAAGAACACTTTTGACATTTACTTTTTATTTACTTGGATTTATCTAGAATTATTTATCTTAGGGAAACAAGGTACTGTTGTATATGAAGACCTGTTGCAAAGGAGTTAATAAAATAGGGGTGAAGATGATGTGATGGAGTTTTTGATAAGGAAATGGAATATGTTGTGGGTAAAAGGACACTTCTGAGACAGAAGAGCAAGACTCCCCCAAACTAGCAGGTGCTGAAGAAAACTACAGGTCAGAGGGCTTATAAGTTATAACTGGAACTATGTGTCTGGAATCTCTCTGACATTTGTTGATGGCCACCGATAATAATTACAATATAATTTGGAAAGCTTTATATTTTTGATTGTTTGGATTGTATTTATTTGCACAGATAAAGACACTTGGTACCTGGGCTTGTAATATTTTTTATTAACTTATAATAGAAACACAGGACAATAATTAACGCAGTCACCTTGATATTACTTGCTTTTCAGAAGATGTACACTCCCATTTGAGTGAATGCATTCTGGCTGTAAAGCAAAACACAATCAACTGCCAGAAATTGCAATATATTGTTACATTTCCAGTTTCTTAAATGTGTGATAGGCTAATTAACTTAAAGTGAAAAATACTGAGATGATTTCAGCTAATGATAAGACATTGTTGCCTACAATCACAAACAAATGTATTTCAGCCATGATTACTTAATTTTGCAAGGAACTTTGTTATTATAAAACTACTATTGCATCATGATAATCAAGTTTCTAAAAGAAATCTATTAAGTTTCAATTCAGTAAGAGAATAAAGAAACAGGAGAAAATAAAATTCTATTAAGAATGTGATTATGTCACATTAATTCTTTGCTTTAAAGGCTTTTTTTAGAGTTTAATTCAGTATTCTAAAGTATTTTAAAATAGTTTGTATATGGAGATGATTCCTGTCACAGCAAATGTTTCCATAACAGTAATTTTTCCCAGTTCATATCGCTAGGCTAATAATATATAGATATCTACTAACACAGATACATGTATAGAAAAAGAAATAGGCAGGAAAGGCCAAGAACATTAATTTTCTTAAAGGTCCACTGTCACCTATAGCTTGATTTTACTTGGGTTTATGACCTGATTTTCATTAAATTCTCATTCATTTTTTTTTTCAAGGCACAGGGGCCAGGAAACTACTAATTTTCATGGTGTTGTGAATTATCTCAAAAAGGTTACTTTTCACTCCTTTCAGAGATTACTAAATAATTTATTATATAATTTTTCAGGAAGACTTCTCATGCACAGTTGTGCTATTTCAACCTTGAAACAATGTGAAGTACATAGCCCAGTACCCAAAACACACCTCACTTAAGGAGTAAAGTGAGGCTCATTGTTGAGATCTTCAAGAAACTTCTTAGCACAAGTACATGCCATTGGCCTTTCTTCCGTGCTTGGCAGCAAGTAGAGCTGTTTTTACCTCAGCGAATTATTTCAGATTTGCTTGCTTTTCCTGAAATTGTTTAGAATTTGTGTGTTTTAACATTTAAATTTTGTAAAAGCACTAGTATATATTTCCTCATCCAGTTCATGTATGTATGTGTGCGTGTCTGTGGACGTATGTTTGTCTGTGTGACGATGTATATGTGTATGAACTCTTTTCTGCCTCATGCCTCCACACCCCTACCTCATTATCTTTAACCACTTTATTCATTAGCCACTTCTCTGTTACCACTCTGTGTTATGTTGAAGACTCTGAATATAATAATTTGCTTACTTCAAAAGGTACTTCTTACATATAATGATTTGATGGAAGTATTTTAAACATGAAGCTGCTGAATTGCATTGAATCAACATGAGCACTCCATTCCATGAAGCTGCAATGAAATGTCAACAGTTGGAATATGAAGAATCAAGTGGGTCTACTTGGAAGCCGAAGTTGAAACAAAGATCCAAAATCAGAGTAGCAGGTTAGAACAACAGCCAGGATTGTAGTGTTAAGGAAGGAACTATAGACATCAGAACACGACTGTTTGCATTTGCTTATAAATGGTGTTATTCTCATTGGTAAAACTGGGCTAGTTTGCTTATAAGAGCAGGGCGTGTATATGGGTAGGACCAAACTGGGAGATAGATGCACTAGTTAATCTCCAACAATGACCCCATTTTTGAAGAGCTACCACTGCTGCATCCCCATGCCTCAACTAGAGAAATACAGATCTCACTGTAGTTTACATAAGAAAACAACCAAAAAACGTTCTAAATTTAATTGTTAAGTAGAAACATTTTATTTCTATTTCCCAGAACTTTTCGGAAACCACATTGCTCCAGTTCTGTGCAACACTGGAGTGAGTTTCAAACTAGCTTTCTCTAACTTTTTTTCATTTTCTGTATCTAATAACCAAGTCATAGAACTTCTTCTCCTAAAAGTTTCTGGCAGAGTTACTCCTTCTACTTTATTCAACACTCTACTTTTGAACTCATCAAAATACACTAAAATTATATATATTTCTGTCATTCTGTAGCCTCCGGAAAAAATGTGAAGATCTGTAGTACCAAGGCAATGTTTTATTCCCTTTGTGGTTGGCATTGAAAGCAGAGGTGAGGATAAATGAATGATTAAATGATTCCTTTTCATTTACACAGTTACTATTTTGGTCCAACCATGGAAGAAATGACATGGGTTTATTTTAACAAATATTTATTCAGGACTGTGCATGAGCCTAAGACATGGGGATACAACCCTAAACAACCTAGACGTGGTCCTCTGTCCCCAACACTTTTCCTCTATCTTTCTATAATTATCTTTCCTTGCTCTCCAAGGTAATCATTCACTGCTATGATATACCTCTATGTATTATCCATTTCTGAATTTTTCCATACAGCTCTTTCTTGCTCAAGCTATTTCTCTTAACTAAAATGTTCTTACGTACAACTCTACCAAGTCATTAATTACTTAACATTTTAACTCAAAATCATCTTTTAGAGAGGAAAGGCCTTACTTAATTAACCCCACCTCAATTTCTTCTCTTACTTATACCATGCTTACCCAAAATGTTTATACAAATAATCTATTCATCCCAGAATTTGAGCTAGATCTGGAGTTAAACGATTCTGAGGTAGAAATTATACCTTATATCATTCTCATCATCAAGCCAGAGACAACTATCCTAACCATGTTTTTAAAAAATAGTTATTTTGTCAAATAGCTTTATGTCAAAAAAAGCTTAATATTTTTGTTATAATTATTTCAAAAAAGCTGATTTAATGTGCCATTTATATTCTCCACTAGGCTTTCTCTGGTATCAATCTAAATTCCAATAAGAAAACAAAAGAGGAAACTACAATAAATATAATTTATAATTACATATAATATAAATTAATATATATAATATAAATTAAGTTTATATTATAAATTAAATAATATAACTTATAATTCTATAATATAGATTAACATATATAATAAATAATATATAATATACATTAAATTTTAATAGAACTTTCATTTTAATAAAAATTTGAGTGATTTGCTGCAAAAACTGCCATATTCTCTTGATAGCGTCACCCTGGGTTTGTGTCTAAAAGTCAATAGCTTTGAAAATTCTTGTCTGTGTTTCACTTTCCTTGTTTTCCTTTTAGGTATTAGGCTATACTTATACCATGAGTGACAGTTATAGAACTAAGATTCCATTGCAATGGTAGAATTATTTTCTTACCTGGGAAAAGTTTTTGTTTCTATGTTTTTATGATATTCTATAGTTATTAAACAAAAAAGATGAAAGTTCACTACGAAATTTATAAAGCCTTTAATTTTGTAGTAAACTTTTGTTTTTTTTTAATAGAGTAAGAGGGAGAGAGAGAAAGCAAGCAAAGGATGGGGTGCAGAGGGAGAGAAGGAATGTTAATCAAGCTCCATGCTCAGCCCAGAGCATGACGCAAGGCTTGATCCCAGGACCCTGAGATCATGGTCTGAGCCACCCAGGTGTCACAGTAAACTTTATTTTTAATATTGAAGAAAACTTTTAGAATAATAGTATTTCTAGAAACTCTGTTTATAATTTTATGCTTCGAAAATAATGACTACTTTATGAATTTCTAAAGGAGTCATTACCATTATAATATAAACCCACTTTTTCTTTTACAAAGTATGGTAGAAAACGTATAATAAATGAAGCTTATATATTAAAAAAATAAACATTTTAACTAAGTCTACATAAGCAAGTATTTAAAAAAAATTTTTTTTACTGTTTTTATTTATTCTTGAGAGTGTGAGCAAGGGAGGGGCAGATGAGAGAGGGACATAGAATCCGAAACAGACTCCAGGCTCTGAGCAGTCAGCACAGAGCCCAACACGGGGCTTGAATTCACAAGCCATGAGTTCATGATCTGAGCCGAGGTCTGATGCTTAACCGACTGAGCCACTCAGGCACCCTTATATAAGCAAGTTTTTAAGTTAATTTTTCATGATTAAGTGATTCAACAAGAATGGTATGATACTATTTGAAATATGCCTATAAATATCTTCAATATTATGGAAGCAAATAATTTTGTCTATATATCTTGATTAAACTCTAACTGCTATGTTACCAGGACTATTCAATTTTTAGAAAATATCTTTATTATTTCCTGCAATTCTTCACTGGCATCTTTAGTGCTGAAAGAAATGAACTGCCCACCTAGTTTTTATAACTTGTGAAAATAATCTTCAAATGTGAAGCAGAAGAAAAAGGGGGCAGGAGAAAAAATTTATTGTCAAATAGACAAAAGCTGAGATAAATTTTTACTATCAGACCAATATTAATGAAATATTAAAAAGAATTCCTCAAAGAGAAACATGGAAAAGAAGGAAGGAAAGAGGAGTAGTAAGAAGGGTAAATATTCAGGTAAATATCAATCGTTACTGGCTACACAGAACAATAAAAATAAAATTTAATGATTCTTAAAATATATATAGAAAATGTATTCTGGGTATATGGTGGTGGCAGCATGGGTTTTTGGTCTCCACAAATACTTCCATTAAAGAGGACCAGAGCAACTAGATGAAAGCACAAATCCAAATACCACATGTACAATAAATTATCCGTAATGGTATTATATATATATATATATATATATATATATATATATATATATATACACACACACACACACACACACACACACACCACATTTAAAAAATATATAAATGTTCATTTAGTTTTTAGAAAGATACAGAGCACGAGTGGGGGAGGGGCAGGGAGTGACAGACACACAGAATCCAAAGCAGGCTCTAGGCTCTGAGCTGTCAGCACAGAGCCTGTTACAGGGCTCGAACTCACAGACCATGAGATCATGACCTGAGCTAAAGTCGGACGCTTAACAGACCGAGCCACCCAGGTTCGTTTTCTTTATCCATTTTCTTTATCTAGTCATCTATGGATGGGTATTGGGTTCTTTCTGTATCTTGGCTATCAGAAATAATGTTGCAGTGAACCTAGTGAACAAATAATCTCTTTGAGATCCTGATTTAAATTCTTTCAGATAAATACTCAGAAGTGGGATTGCCAGACTGCATGGTAATTCTATTTTTAAATTTTTGTGGGACCTCCACACGTTTTCTATAGTGACTGCACCATTTTACACTCCCACCAACGTATAGCAGGGTTTGAATTTTTCCACATCTTTGCCAACATTTGTTACTTTTTGCTTGTCTAGATTATTTTTTATAATAGCCATCTTAACAACTGTGAGATGATACCTCATTGTGGCTTTTACCAGCATTTCACTGATAATTAGTGATGTTGAGTACTTTTTCATATACCTAGTGGCCATAAATATAGGGGTTTTTTTTTGAAGAAATATCTATTCTAATCCTTTGTCCATGATTTGTCTTTTTGCTAATGAGTTACTAGAGATTCTTACATGTTTTGGATATTAACCCCTTATCTGGTAGATGGTTTGCAAGCATCTTCCCCAATTCCACAGGGTGCTTTTTCACTTCCTTGGATTGTTTCTTTTGTTGTGCAGAAGCTTTTTAGTTTGATATAGATGAACCCTGAAGACACTAGGCTAAGTGAAATAAGCCAGGCACAGAAGTACAAATACTGCATGAGTCCACTTAGATGAAGTATCTAAAATGGTCAGACCCAGAGAAGTGAAGAGTAGCATGGTGGTCGCCAAATGCAGGGGAATAGGGAAACGGGGAATTGTTGCTCAATGGGTGTGAAGTCTCTGGTATGCAAAACAAAGAACTTCTAGAGATCTGCAGTGCAGTAGTACTAATAATTAGCAGTATGGTATTGTGCACTTTAAAATATTTAAGAAAATAGATCTCATCTTAAGTATTCTTATAAGGGAAGGGAAGGGAAGGGAAGGGAAGGGAAGGGAAGGGAAGGGAAGAGAAGAGAAGAGAAGAGAAGAGAAGAGAAGAGAAGAGAAGAGAAGAGAAGAGAAGAGAAAAAAGGAAAGAAAAACATCACAAAAAATATAGGTAATTGGTGGAGGTGATGGATAGTTACCACCCTGATTATGGTGATGATATTACAGGTATATGCATATGTCCAAACTCAGCAAGATGTATTCATTATATACGGGCAATTTTTTGTGTATCAATCATACCTTAATAAAAACTAAAATAAAAAAATAAAAGTAATTCTTAATAGTCAAACATTGTAACTCGGTATCTATTTGGTGACAACCTCACAGAGAAGAATGACTCCAAGTGACTTTAAAAGTTTTCTGCAATTACCTAGTAGAATATTCTTCATGGGAAAACCATTAAAAATAAGAAAATATTAAACTGTTTTTGGAAATCATAATAATGTTGGTATTGGTGGTACTGATTTTATGAGACTCTTTTATGTATATTGAGGGATAATCAGATAAGTTATTATAAAATGTTGTTAAGATGTGAGATTTCTGGCACTGCTGAAGGAGATGTAGATGTAAGACTAATGAGGTTAACTAAAATTCCTATAGTCTTGATTTTAAATAGGAAGTATAACTATAAATGTGAAATTTTTTTTTCTTTAATGTCTATGTATATGTTTCTGTGTGTGTGTTTATGTATTTGTGTGTGTGTGTGTGTGTGTGTGTGTGTGTCTGTGTGTGTGCATCTCCTAGCTCTGACTCCTGAAACAACTGAGAAACAATAACAATTCAGTAGCATTGAGCCTCCGTAGCACCCAGAATGTTGGAATGAAGTAGCTTTTTCCAAGATACTATAAAGCTCTTTGGAGACTGGCTGATTCCCAGTTTGGGGCAGGGAATTATGATCCTGGAGCATTTTATTATCAGAATACAGGAAGTTATCAAAGACTAATCGAGTTATATAAAAATGACCTAGGAAACAATGTGAATATAGTGGTGTCACAAGGCAAAGTCGGGATAATTTGATCATTAATGAAGGTAACAACTGAAAGGGACTGGCAAATTATTAGCGACGCTCAATTCTTGAGCTCATCAAATTATTAAAAAAATTTTAGGGGTGCCTGACTGGCTCAGTCAGTAGAACATGTGACTCTTATTATCGGGGGTGTGAGTTTCAGCCCCACACTGGGTATAGTGCTTACTAAAAAATTTTTTTAACTAATTTTAACATTTAGAGAATGCTAGGGAATCACTTTACTCTTTTGAATACTCATATGAAGGGAAAGAATCAAGGAGTTATCCTATTTCTTTCCATACAATAGTAACTCAGCATAACCAAATACATAATGAAAGAAAATTCTCTTTTAGAATAATTCCAGCTGATAAGCAAAGAAAACAAAGGATAGGAAGCAGATTACCAAAATCATCATATCTGTCTACGTACCTATCTATATATATTCAGTAGCTGTTAGCATCACAAAAGAAAACAAGACAGTACTTTTTGATGGACATGCACAGAGTCACCCATGAAGAAATCTTTAAACATTTCCACCTAAATTTGACCAAGCTTCTAGATAGAATTAAAAAATTTCAGGAAATACAAGGAACAGAGAAGCATGTTAAACGATACCACAGGGTGCAATCACCAAATTGCAGAACTGCGAAACATTATAGGACAAATGATCCAATTTTTTTCAACATATAAAATGCAAATGGAGGTGGGGAATAGATTAGGAGAGGTTATAAATTAAGAGCCCTAGGGATATAACAATGAATCCCAGTCTCTGTCTCTCATTTGGATTCCAATTCAAATAAATCAATAAAAAGAAGTATAAGAGAGCAAATTCTGAAAAGAAGGAATTATTACTAGATTGATGTTAAGGGATTGTAGAATTACATTTGGTGATATCATGACCTTGTGGCTGTTTTCTTTTAAAAAAATTATATATATACGGAAATATTTGCAGATTAAATGACATGTCTGGGGATTTGCTGTAAAACAATCCAGGGAGTAGGAAGAAAATGGTAGAGATACAGAAAAAATTATATGGTTGTACAATGATGATTGCTAAATGGGGTCAGGCGTATATCTACTTCATTAGACTACTCTCTTCACTTTTATATATACCTGAAAATCTCCAAACTAAAAATGTAAGAAATCAAGCAAACTTTGTACAAAATTAAAATTCATGACAATTATAATACAAAAAGTGAGGGGTCAATGAATACAAACAAAGTATTGTATGAATTCAGGGTTATTTGGAAAGTAGTGTGAGGGACAATTTACATTAAACTAATATATCAAAGATATCTGTTGAAATATCCAAAGTAATGCTACAAAAATAGCAAAAGTATGTATAACATACAAGCAAATAGAATGGAAAATATAAAACAATAACAGATATTAAATAAAAAAGGCAAGAAAGAAAAATGAAAGCTACACAAGGAATAAATAGAAAAAAAGCAAACCTACAGATGTAATTTCAAACATATAAGTAATTAGATGTGAATTAAATTTCTAATAACAGATGAATTATTACAATTAAATAAAAAAGCTGTCAAACTGTATTTTTAAAAAGATTATATGTTGCTTACAAACGTTTTAAATATTAACACACAGAATCACTAAAATTAAAATGGTTGAAAAATGATATACTATGCAAACATTAATCAAAAGGAAGTGAGTTAATCTATATTGATTAGACAATGTTTTTCTGTAAGACAAAAATAATTACTAGACATAGAGATATATCATACTAAGAAAAGAATGAATCCATTAGAAAGATACAATTTCAAGTCCGCATTTACCGAATATTATTGTTTCAAATATGTAAAGCAAAAATTAAAAGAACTAAAAAGACAAAGAGATGAATCCATAATCATAATCCACTCTCTAAATAACTGATGGAAAAGAAGAGAAAAATCAATAATGATACAACAAATCAGAAATTCAATTAGTGATTTTTGCCTATTGGACACATACAGAAGGCTATGTAGAACAGCTGCAGCATATATGTATATATATGCTGTGTGTCAAGCACACAGGGAATGCTTATGAAAACTGATCATATACATGTAGAACAAAAAAAAAGGTCTCATTGAATTTTAATCAATTTATTCTCTAGTTATAATGAAATTAGGCTAAAGTGAATTATAAAAATTATAAATTCAGTAACAAACTTTCTAAATAACCAATAGGTCAAAGAACTATCAACGTGAATTAACAAATACTTATCAACTAATTGATTCTGAAAGTATGATGTGTTAAAATTTGGGGGATGAAGCTAAAGCTGTGCTCTGAGAGAATTACAGAATTAATGCATTTTTAGAAAACATGAAAGGCTGAAAATCAGTTACCTAAGTTTCATACATGAAGTTATAGAACAAGTAGCAAACTAAGCCAAAACAAGCAGAAGAAAAGAAATAATAAAGATAAGATTACAGAGTAATGAAACAAAAATAAAGGAGCAATGGAGAAAACACGCAAAGCCATAATTTGGTTATTTGAATAGATGACTAAACTAAGAAAGAAAGTTAAGGCAAAAATTATCAAGACTAGGATTAGCAAATAAAAAGATATCACTTAAAGATCCTAATGGCAATAAAATATGAGAATACTATGAAGAGCTTTATGCCAAAACATTTGAAAATGAGTATCAAATTAGCAAATCCCTTAGAAAACTTCTCCGTCTAAAACTGTCACAAGAATAATTTTAAAAAATCTGAATAGTCCTATGTCTATTAGAGCAATTGAATCTGTATTAAAGATCTGTCCATAAAACACTACCAACCCACCTGGCATTATTGGTGGATTCTCCAATATTTATAAAGAAATAACACCAATCATGTGCTAACTCATCCAGAGAACAGTAAAAGAAGGAACACTTCTCAGTTCATTTCACGAGGTCAGCATCTCCTCAAGAGCAAAACTGGTAAGAACCTAACAAAAAAAAAAACTGCGGGCCAATCTCTAAATATCTACCAAAACCAAAGAGGTTAAAAAAAAAGAAAACAAAATATGATGTTGCATTGATTTTAGGAGAAATTGAGTTAACATTAAAAGATCAACTGCAGTTCATCACATTAACAGAATAAAATAAAAATAAAGTATTAATTTCTACATAAACAAAAATATTGAATATAATCCAAAAAAATTAATAGCAAACTCGAAATATAAGAAATTCCTTCATTTGATGGGCAGTTTCCACAAAAATAAAATCTTATGGTAAATGATAATAGCAAAATATTGACAGCTTCCTCATGCAATGAGAAAAATATATCTGCTACCATTATTACTCTTCAATATTATTCTGGAGGTAGTAGCCAATGTAATGAGGCAAGGAAAGAAATGAATACATATTGGAAGATAAGAAATAAAACTACCATTATTTGCAAGAGACATGGTCATACACATGGAACATGCCCTTGAAAGCAAAGATAAATGACTCATTTATCAGAAGTAATAAATGAATTTAGAAGTTCTGTGAGTATATCAATAAATGTGCCAGTAATGAACAATTAAGAAATAAAATGTCTAAAATGGTACCATTTACAGTAGTATCAGTATCATTAACAGCATAATATCTATAGCATATATGTAATGCTATACATATATTGATATTAAATAAATTTCTACATATAATTACCTATAAATTATATTGTAAAATGACATATTGGATAAAGGGTTAGTATCTAAATCTATAAAGAACTTAACAAACTCAACACCCAGAAAACAAATAATCCAGTGAAGAAATGGGCAAAAGACATGAACATACACTTTTCCAAAGAAGACATCCAGATGGCTAACAGACAAATGAAAAGATGTTCAACATCACTCACCATCAGGGAAATACAAATCAAAACCACAAAATGATACCACCTCACAATTAATGGCTAAAATTAACAACTCAGGAAACAACAGTTGTTGATGAGGATGCAGAGAAAGGGGAACATTTTGCACTGCTGGAGGTAATGCAAACTGGTCCAATCACTCTGGAAAATAGTATGGAGGCTCTTCAAAAAAGTAAAAATAGAGCTACCCTATGACCAAGCAATTGCACTACTAGGTATTTTTCCAAAGGATACAGAAATGCTGATTTGAAGGGTCACATGCATCCCAATGTTCACAGTAGCCCTATCAACAGTGGCCAAATTATGGAAAGAGCCCAAATGTCCATCCACTGATGAAATGATAAAAAACGATAAAAATGATGTGGTGTGTATGTGTGTGTGTATAGTGTTGTATATATGTATATTTATAAGTCAGAGAAAGATAAATATCATATGATTTTACTCATATATGGAATTTAAGAAACAAAATAGATGAACATATAGGAAAAGAAGGAAAAATAAAATAAAAACAGAGAGGGAGGCAAGCTATATGAGACTCTTAAATACAGAGAACAAACTGAGGATTGCTGGAGGGATACGGGGTGAGGGGATGGGCTAAATGGGTGATCAGCATTAAGGAGGGCACTTGTTGGGATGAGCACTGGGTGTTATGTGTAAGTGATGAATCACCAAATTCTACTCCTGAAACCACTATTATACTATATGTTAACTAAGTTGGATTTAAATTAAATAATATATATTCTATATTATATATATAATGTATTTGTATACATGTAATATATATTGGTAATTATATATAATTTAATATATCACTTATTCTATGTCCAAACTGACATTTCTTGACAGTGAGGAAAGAACAGCTTCTTCAAAAAATGGAGTTAATTGGATATTCATGTGAAAATAATTGAATTTGTTCACTAACCTGCAGCACACAAAATATTCAATTCCAGAAGTATTAAAATTTAAATGTAAATGGTAAAATGAACAAACGAAAAGCCACTTAGAAGGAAACCTGAGAGTATGTCTTCATGACCATAGATGGAGTAGGCAATCACTTCTTCAACAAGACAGAAGAAGCACAAACCATCATGGATATGAAACCTTCTTGTGGACTTAAAGCCTATGCTCTCCTCACATATGAGGAAATCAGAGTGCAGAAAGTATAAACGTTTGTTGAGGCTCAACACCTCCAGAAAGCTGAAAATCTAGTATTAGGACTCCAATTTTCTGAATTCATTTTTATATAGTTTTGAGAACCATTATGCAATAAGACTTAATAGGATGCACTTTTACTTTTTCTGGTGTTTATGGCATTTTACAGGTGCTAGGCAATGTTTTAAGCATTTTACACATACTGATGCATTTAATCTTCACCACAACTCAATGAGATGGGTATTTTTATGATTATGTGTATTTTAGAGACAAAGGCACTGAGACCTTTAGTAACTTGCCCCAAATCACATGGCTAGTAAGTAAAAGCTAAGATGCTAACACAGGAAGCCTGAGTCCAGAGCCTGCACACTGAACCATAAGCTTTTACAAGCGTTGGAGGCTGCAATTTCAATTTCTCCTTTTTTAGTTTCAATTCAAATAAATTAGAAATTGCAGTGTCTAAAAATGTTCTTGAGGTTTAATATTCTGGTCTTTTGCCACCTATTTTTAGATGGTTTCCAAGCTCTTAAAATTCAAATCAACATTTTCTCAAAGCCTTTCTTCAAAAATTCTTACAATACTGTATATCCCTTTTAAAATTCATGTAGCACTTGATGTTGTACATTACAGCATGTTTTATCTTATAGTTTCCACCTTCTATAGTATGTTATTTCATGTGTGTATTTTATTCCATAACTGCAGTGATTAACTTATGATATTTTATCCTTTTATAGTACTTGATCTGCATTATTTTGTGCTTTATATTGTGTATTAGAATACTTCCCAAGAGCAGTCATCTATTTTGTTGTATTGTATTATTTTACAATATTTTATTTTATTTTGACATAGCCGTGTTTCCATGCCCCTTTAGAGCTTAATAGACAAATAGCTAACACAATTCCACACAGATAGTTGGAAGAATAAATGTTTGTGTTACATATAGTATTCTGAAATCAATTCACAAGTGACTTTCAGACATTTTATTAACAAGTTTGAAGTTAATTTGAGGTATTGTATTCTATCTATCATTATGCTCAGCTTTGCTCCAGGGAATAAGTTAGAACTAACAAGATGCTTCTAAGTGTCACTTAGGAGTTTCCAGTGATGGTCTTAGTGAAAAAATTGATGTGAACAGTATTTGCCACTGCTTTCACTGATTTAGGTTCAGTGACTGAGTCAAATAAATAATTTTAGAGGCATGAAGACAATTCCCCAGGCTTTCTGTCATCTGTGGGACCATGTATCTCCCTGGCCAACAGACCACCAGTTCATGGAAGTTTGCTAATTAGCATTTGTTTATAGCATATTAAGTAGCTCCATTTAATTACTAAAAACCCTATATGCATATTGTGCTTTGCAGTCCTCAGAGCATTCTTTTTAATACTTATCTGAGAACAGTGGAGGATGAGGATGAAGGTTTCAGAAGAGGGTTAGAACATCCCAAACAATTAGCAGATATTATATTATACTTTGGATAGTAGAGTAAGGATAACTTACAGTAATTTTAAAAAATGTTAGAAGGATGTGCCAAGACTTTTGTCTTCGGGAAAACATGGTTTCTTTAACAGCCACTACATTATAAGATTTCCTTAGATGTAAATGAGATGAATGAAACGAATTATCTAGCTTGTATGAAGGATGTTGGAAAGAAATTTTTAAATAATCTCTGAAAATTTGAGTGAAAATTACACATATGTAAAAATATTATTACTAAAGTCTACTGGTTTAGAGTGGCAACATATTTCTGCCAACCACAGAAAGAGTAAATCAAAATGAATTTCCTGAATATCATCTCATAAGTAATTCTTTACACCTCCAGTCACGTATACCATTCAAGACCCTTCATGGGCCTGTGAATAGGTTTTTGAAAAAAAATATAATGGCCATGTAAATATAACATTTGCAATTGATAATCACTTTGAATATCTGGGCAATATACTATTTTAGGGGAAATTGGCTGTTTAAAATACAAGGATATGTTGGCTATTTCTTTAGTGGAAAAAGAAAGCTGGAATGGCAAATAGTTTCCGGGGAAGAAAAACTCTAAGGTTTATAACTCAAATTTCAGCTAATTTGAAGGATTAATTTATGATACATACCCTGGGAAGTGAAAGCTTTGTCAAACTATCAAGTTGAGAATGTATGATGACACTGTTCTCGTTAGAAATTGAGACAAACACGAAAATTTTTTTCTTACTTGTTTATCGGAAGAAATAGTAATACGTTTATATAATGATGCCTTGCTAAAGTGTTCTTTAGTACTGGCGGCATTCTTTGGATGTTTTCTATGAGAGTTAGAAAGCCCCACAAGATCTGTGCACTTGTCAAAGGGTTTTGCAACAGACTGCACTGTGCAAAATGATTATTTGTACTCATCATGTCAGCCCAGGCCATCAATCTATCCTTATTAGACGTTCAGACATTGCATCTAAATTGTACCTAAAAGTATCTGCATGAGAATAATAGTTACCAAAATGAAGTAGAATAGATATAATGGTAGAACTAATGTATCTGAGAGAAAATATCACCTAGGAAGGCTGCAATTCTTTCTTTGTTTCACCAAGCTTTTAGTGGTACTGTTAAATAATAAATATTTGAACATCATCTGCGCATCTGAGTAGTCTCAGAACTGTTTTTCACTTAACATTTTTCCAAGGCTTTCTTTTTCTTCATAATTTTTAGTGGTGATCTGAAATGTTTGAATGGAAGGACTGAATGAAAACAAAAATCGCATCTCTAAAAGGCATTATATTCAAGATGTGAAGGGAAAGGACTTTAAAAAAAAAGTCTTTTTGTTGTTGTTTTATGCTTGAAATCAGTAAACCTATAAAATGTCAACTATACAGACAGATTGATTTGTTTCCAGTGTTTGTGTTTAAGGATTAAAACAAACTGGTGATATAAATGGTAAGCTATAGTCATGAACATAATTGCTATGAAAGGTACATACTGAGTTTTGTTTTCTGAATAACTGGAAAAGATGTGTTCTTATTATAAATTATGAATTATTTTCAAAATAATTCAAAACATTGTTTTCATGTAGTTTATTTTGACTAAAACTACTATAACATTTATGAATTAATGGAGTTTATTTTGTTACAATTGCTCTAAAGTAGTGATTATTAACCAGTAGTGATTTTGGCCCTCAGAGGACTTTTGATAGTATCTGGACACATTTTTGGTTGTCACTACTGGAAGGGGGTGCTACTGGCATCTAGTAGGTACAGAGAAATCAGAGATGCTGCTTAACATCTTATAACACAAAGGAATGGCCCCCAAAGTCCCAATGTTTCAATACTGCCAAGGTTAGGAAACACTGTTCTAAAGACATATATTGCTATGTAAAGTTCACCAAAAATTGCAAAACATGCATACAAACACCACGCTACTTAATGACAGATAATTATATTACAACAACAATAAATAAATATAAACCATTCAGTAAATAGCTTGTGACAATTACACTAACTCTGAGTATAGTCTGTATTCCCAGAGGACCTCACCCAAATCAATTTCCAGGCTAGAATAGAAAATTAATAATTGACAATTAAGTGAAGAAGTGAATGAACCTCCCAGGAGTGAGAAGAAATTAATGTGCATATTAAATAGTATGCCACATAATTAAACCATTAACAGCAAATCAAATAATAGTTAAGAAAGAAAAGATATTCTTTTGAAGCCAATCTTCATTACACTGAACACAGTGCTATATTTCTATACACTTGGTGTCATAAGTATGACATTCAAGACCCTTCACAGGCTGACATCAATCTTACCTCTCTCTACTCCTCTCCAGGAGACCACTTCTTCATCCACAGGGTGGGTCACTCACTTCTGCCCAAATTAGGACTCCAGGTACAATGTTTCATCCACCTGGAATTATTTCTCCATACCTCACCATGCTTTTAACACTGATCTTAAATTCTGCCTAACACTGATTTTAAATTTCTCCCTCCCTTGAGTCACCTCCTATCAGACCTGTAATCCGTTTAACTAATCTTTTGTTCTCAGCAATTACTGACACTACCATTATGGACTGCCTGCACCATCTATTCAAAATCTGTCTAGAATCTTACAGCCAAAAAAAAAAAAAAAAAAGGAGAGGACTTCTCTTAGTACTAGAAGCCACAATATCCATACACAAATTTTTTACCCCAAGGTGTATACCACATGCAGGTAAGGTTCTAAGCACTTAACAAACATATGAGTTCTGCGTTATAGTATGAACTAAGCACTACTATTTCTATTTTACAGAAGTAGATTCTTAGTGATTAACTTCTTCATGTTATTCAACTACATGCAGCAAAGAAGCTAACTGCTCACTAAAGATGGCCACCTGTCTATACGGCTGCTGGTGAGAATGGCTGCCCAGGCCCGCTTGTACCTAGCCATGTCAATGGCACATAAGCACCACTTCCAGGCTTGAACTACAAAACTGCCAAAGCATCATCCTCCCTCACTTTTCAATGGTCTGCTGATATGACTTCTTTCCAGGTCTATGGTAGTCACTCACTAAAAGAACTTCCTACGGCCTGGTCCCTGGATGAAAGAGAAGAACAGAGCCTCCTCCCCCAGCCCATCTCTTCTTCAGGGTACTGATTATTTCTATGTGAAGAAGAAATAAAGTTCTATTATGTTAACTATTGAAACGTCTGGGTTTACCTGATCCTGAGACCGGCATTCTTTAATTAACATACTATGCAATATTTGACCTGAGAAAGATCAAGTAAGTGGAGGAGTCTACCTTAAGTACAAATGTAGTAGATAATAAGGACAGTACGTTCAAGTCTGTCCAGAACCATCCTGGTTTATACCTGATTTCACAGCATGATCATTAATAGTACTTCTCACTCTCAGAATTAGCCTGGTTTAGATGGTAATATCTACAGTTACTGTACCGATATACTGATATGGAAAGAACTGATGGCAAGAATCAGGAGTGAAAATAATTAGGGTCATAATATGTTGAGCCTGATATCCTACACCACCACTTGTGTGATGTAAGGCAAGGTAATTTCTTTGAGCTTCAGCTCCTAGGCAGCAGAATAGGCATAAATACTCATATTACTTACCTCTCAGCATTGTTGTGAGGAAGAAAAGAAGAGAATCTGTGGTTAAAGAGGTTTGAGAATGATGCAGTACTGAACAAATATGTAGTAGCTATTAATAAGACAAAACTATGACAAGATGCCATTTTAGGGACTGTAGCAGAAGTTCCCCACAAATAAATCTTTCTTTAAACCAATATACCATTCACTATAACCTTTGCAAAAATATATGAGTTAACATCTGATGCTTATTAAAGACTAGAATATGTTTAGAAAAAAAATGAACCCGGTCTATTTAATAACTATCTTGGGGGTGTCTGACTTCAGAGAGACCATTGAATATCTAGTTGCCTTACAAGACGACCACTGTGTTTTCTCTCTACAGCAATCCCAATCTGTTAACTACTTGCTTTCCAGGGGACTTGCTGCTTCTCCTTCTCCTTCTTTATCCGCCTCCTCTCTTTCCTCCCTTTCCATTCTTTCTTTTCCTTCTTCCTTTCTGTCTCCATCTTCTTGTGTTGCTTTTTCAATGGAAGAAAAAGCCCTTTAGTGAAATTCATGTTCCTCCAATCATCCAAGCATTCATCCAACCCTTCACCATTTACCATGGAAGTATCAACACTCTGCTAAGTGCTAAGAAGTTTAATATAAACATAAATAGTCAAGGCTTTCAAGGTACTTAGCTTAAGAGGGGGAAGAAACAGATACCAGTTACAAAACAGTACATATGGAAACATAATTGAAAAGAAGATATGTGCTAGAAAGGGAAATAAAACATTCCCACTATGTTTGCGGGATCAAAGTAGGTTTCCTTAAAGTAATGATATTTAATCTGAGATGTGAAAGATGAATAGTTAAGTGAACGGAGTGAAGAAGTGGGGAATGAGGTGAGATGGTAGGGAACTTAGTAGGGAAGGACATTCGACACTGTCTCACATAGCATGTGCAAAGGTCCAGAGAAGGGAAAGAATATGAATTGTTTAAAGAACTGAGAGAAATCAATTTAGATAGAACACATGGGAGGGTGGTGATGTAACTGCAGATGAGTGAGAAATAAATCACAGAGGAACCTGTAGGCCACAGCAATGGTCTCAGTCTTTTTCCTGAGAACAATGAGAAATCATTCAAAGTTTTTATTAGAGGGTGACATCATGAGATTTGTACTTCAAAAAGATCACTCTGCATGCAAGATGGTAGCTGAGGATAAAACACATTTGAAATCCATCACTCCTAAGGCATGCTTCATAGACTGTTATAAGAAGTTGTCTGTGTTTTTCTTCTTTCCTCTTTCTTACTCACTACGGATCTCCAGGATCCTCCTTTCTACCACTGCATTTCCATTACTTCCTTCATGGTTAAGACTATCTACCAGATTTACTTTACTTTTTAATTTTTTTATTTAAAAATTTTTTAATGTTTATTTATTTTTGAGAGAGAGAGAGAGAGAGAGAACAAACAGAGAAGGGGCAGAGAGAAAGAGAGAGAGAGAGAGAGAGGAGAGAGAGACAGAATCTGAAGTGGGCTCCAGGCTCCAAGCTGACAGTACAGAGCCTGACACAGAGCTCGAACTCACAAACTGAGATCATGACCTGAGTTGAATCAGACACTTAACCGACTGGGCCACCCAGGCGTCCCATCCACCACATTTACTTTAAAATTAACGATGTATTCATCATGTTTCTTCTTTGAATTCCTTCAGCATTTGTAAGACATTTATAATATAATGAAATTAATTTAATTCTATCTTACATATTCTTTTTCTAAACTAGACTTTGCTCTTCACCAACAGAGACCTGTATTCAGGTTTCAGAGCAAGGATGATTTCTTTTTTTTTTTAATTTTTTTTTCAACGTTTTTTATTTATTTTTGGGACAGAGAGAGACAGAGCATGAACGGGGGAGGGGCAGAGAGAGAGGGAGACACAGAATCGGAAACAGGCTCCAGGCTCCGAGCCATCAGCCCAGAGCCTGACGCGGGGCTCGAACTCACGGACCGCAAAATCGTGACCTGGCTGAAGTCGGACGCTTAACCAACTGCGCCACCCAGGCGCCCCAACAAGGATGATTTCTATAGATAAATTATGTTTTTGCTTTGCATTCCTCCTACTATTAATTACTGACATCTTAAGTTCATATATTATTGTGTCTTTTGCAAGCATCATAAGAGTGAAATAATCTTAAAAAAATCACAAATGTTTATTTATAGTATGCATGTAATCAAGCCAGTGTAATCAGTAGAAATTTGCACTAATATAGACTTAGTCTCCAACCTCTGCATGATATTTTTGTACAAAAGAATGCTTTATGCACGACCTCTCATATAAAAATTGTCAGTATTAAACATTTAAAAAGTTTGTTTCAACTTTCGTAAAATGTGTTTGAGAGAAAAATCTGTGATGACCAAACTTAGATTAAAAAATGCAACAAATATTTCTAATATTAACAAAACTTAAAAGCCAAATTCATGAAATACTAAAGGAAGGTTATATTAGTATTTCACCTTTTTAAATTTAAATTTTATTGAACAACTAAACTGAGATACACTTTTATAAGGAGCTTTACCTTACAGAAAATGTGTTTTTTAACAAAAATTATTCAGAATAATTTCATAGCAGGATTCTGGTTTTTTAAGAATCCCAACGAATGTGAGCCAAAATGGAATCAATTGTTGTTTGCCACAGAAAGCTCAGCAATCCTCCATGACGTATCAGAGGCATGAATCCAGGGATAAAAAGGGGATATCCTTTTTATACTGTGGTACAAAAGACATGTGGAAGAACTAAACAAGTATAAAAGCAATTAAAGTTAAGTTACAGCCAAGTTTCCCTTTCTGTACAACACCCACAGGGTATGCTGTGATTAGTGTTTGGAAAGCAGCAATACCAACAATCCATCTCTCCACCCAGTTCATTTATTTGAAATCACTTAATGTGTTCAGTTATCATAGCTCCAAACATATGATTAAGGGTATTTATCGGCTAACTATGACCTGGGAATGAAGACACATCAATGGGGAAAAGAAGAGAGGTGATTGAAACATGTGTCACAGCCTGGGGACAGAACTCGGCATGGGGTCACAGAGCCCCAAAGTCTGAAGGAGTGAACTGTGAAATGAGAGACAAAGGCATAAACTTTAAAGAAAATTGCATGGAAATAGGAGAAGAAGGAAACATGTCTACCTCACAAGAAGTTCTGGTACATGCCTTGATCATAGGTTAAAAAAAAAAGAACAACTAGAGACATTGTTTACAGTTTGAGGAAGTAAGTATTTTTGTTTGTTTTTGCTTAATTGCTCTGGAGTAGTGAATATATTGAAGTCTAAACCCAAGGAAAAAAGTACTATGTCTTAGTTATTCATTTATTTGTTATATGCCTTTAAGGAAAATGACCTCAGGAAACAAACTTTGCATTCAATAAAAACATTTCTTGGGTTCATTAACATGTCGATAAAATGGATGGGTCACTGAACTATTTCTTGGCACTTTTCCCCTGTTATGGTATAGAATTTAGAAATCTCTGCCAACAATAAGTATAAAAAGTCCAAGAAAGAGAAGTTAATCAAGACTTTAGACTGTGACCTACTTTCAAAATTCAGATTAGAGTTCCAGTATTTTGAGCTCCAACTTCTCAGCACCCTTAGTTACTCTATGCATTGTAATTTTTAGGTTGGATTCAGCAACTTTTAAAATAAATTCTCATTTTACATGAACTTGAAAAGAATACAAAATATATACTATTTAGGATTTCAATTCAGAATTTGATGATGATTCCATGGTAAAAGTCCAAAGACACAGAAGGTTTAATAATACAGATATATGGAATTATTGGTCTTAAATCTTCAGGTGTACTAATGTAGTCAAGTGAGTAGAATTATCCTTCCTGGATCCATAATGGTTGACTTGCATCTGCTCTGAGGAACATTTCTATATTTTCCAATAGTTTTATTAAAGACAGACAATGAAACCTGGCAAGGTAGATAAAGTTTTCTCTGCTACTTAGCTGGGCAGATGGCCTTGGGTATAGAAGACATTAATATGGAAAGAAACTTAAGCGTAAAGATAAGATGCTTAAGCTCTCATAAATGATATTTTTAAATATTAGAATCAATAAAAGTATTTGCACACATGGCCTTCGAAGTCTGCAAATCAGTAGCATTGAATGGAGGTGACTTGAGGACTCTACAGCTAAGAAAGCAGTCATCCACTCTAGGAAGTTTAGATAGGCCAGGGTTAACTATAGCATAGAGCTGGGGGATGAAACAGCTATGTAGAAAGTAGATTAGATTTAGATTTTCAGAGGGCATATTTCTCCACAGATCCATCTTTAGCCAATATTCTTTACTCTATACATTTTCCTTGGGTCAGCTTACCCATTTCTATAGCTTCAACACCATTTATACTGGTGACATACAAATCTCTACTCAGTCCAAATCTCTCCTGTCAACTTGGACTTGTGTATCCAATGTACAGGTACTGTATACATAGGCTTCCATATCTTCAAGCATGCCCATCAACCTTAATACATCTATTCATTCCTGCACTCACTGTCTTACACAAAAAACTTTTTCCCTTAAGAAATCATTATCCATCTTCCTAGTGATCTCCAAGACTATCCAATAGAAAACTCAACCCATAAAATGGGAATCATTCTTGATTCTTCTATCTCTCATTGTCTCTGTCTCACTCACTGTACCAACTAGTTATTTAATCTTATTGATCCTACCTACCTTTCCTCATTTTTCCTTCTTCATTTCCATAATTTGAAACCTGAACTCTTTCAGCAGGCTCCTAGCACATGTTCCATTTCTAATTTTATGTCACCCTAATCCGTCTGTCAAACTGCTGATGGATTATTTTCTCAGTAAAAGACAATTCAGCCTACTACTTTCCAAGTTAGAATCTTTTCATGTCAAAACAGCCATTAATATTTACATTTAGTAAATGCCAGATTTCATCATATTCGTAGCTTATTGTCAGTTTAAGGACAACCTTATAACTTCCATAGAACTATAAATTCACATATTCTACAAAATGTTTAATTTTCCTGGTACTACTGATGTTTAATCTCTAATTTGTACATAAAGATATTTAAACATGTAGTTATATGAAAAAATTGCTTCTCTCTATAAGAAGGTATTTAAATATGTGTTGCTATCAAATAAAGTAATAAAGGTAACATACTAGCCCAGCAAGGCTTCATTACTATGAATTTTCTTCTTACTCTAAGAGAAAAAAGAATGCTTAGACAGGTTGTGGGTACATGAAGCTAATATCAATTTCATATGACAGTGGTCTATTATTTAATCCATAATCAATTCACTTCAAATTAAGTGCTCGTAGGGCTTGGTGGGGGCTACAATCATAAAGGGTTTATTTGAGAGTCCAAAAATTCAAGGAGCAGGTGATTTACTAAGCCTGCTTTCCCTTGTCACAAAAAAACAAAGGTATAATATTTAAAGGTAAAATATTAAAGGTAAATATTTAAAGGTTTAATATTTAAAGGTATATATAATGGATATACCTTCTGGAAAACTCAGAGTCTTCTTCAGGACTTGACTGGGGAACCAGCTTCCTATAGGGAACAACTGGAAAACCTGCCTGAATTTCTAGCAATATGGTTCAAGAAAAGGTGGGGGAAATTCAGACATTTGACCTGAAAAGCAGTTACTAGCTATTATAAAGCCTTTGCTTTGTATAAAAAGACATTCAGCTTAGACACAAATAGTGAAAGACCAGATTTCAACTGAAGGAAGAAAGTCTTTAACTTGGATTCAGGCAGAAAAGGTGATTACGGCTGATCAAGATATATGCTCCAGAGTTTAACCTGAGGACACAACAAAGAGAAGATCTGAGACAAATGATTAGAAATGAGAAATGATATCTTATTAGAAGTACAATTTAATTCTGTGCCTCTCAAAGCATAGTGATTTGGTGTCATCATTTTTTTTCTTTGGGTTTTCTAAGCAAGGCACACAATTTTCAGTATTGATGTTCTCTTCCTCCATTGCATTCTTCTCAAAAGGAGAGTAATCAACTGGGCAGTGGGGGAAAAAAAACCAGGACTCTGAAAAATTAGCTATTGTTCATTAGTAAGTGAATAGGATTTTTTTTTTTTTTTGAGAGAGAGAGAGTGTGAGTGCATGATTCGGGAGGAGTGGGGGGAAGAGGAGGGGCAAAGGGAAAGGGAGAGAGAAAATCTGAAGCAGGTTCAATGCCCAGCATGGAGCCAAACACGCCTGATCTCACAACTGGGAGATCCTGACCTCAGCCAAAATCAAGAATCAGACACTTAACTGACTAAGCCACCCAGGCTCCCTGGTGAATTGAACTTTTAATTGACCTTATAGTGATAATTAATTTTTTTAAATAATAATTAAGTACATTTCTACAAGTATGTACTAGCTTCATAACAGTCAGGATACAGACAATAAATGAGCATTTCTCTGACATTTGCTCGAATGAGGCCCTGAAATAAGAATTTCAAATTAGAGGGTGCCTGGCTGGCTCAGTTGATTAAAGCCTCTGACTTCAGCTCAGGTGGGTTCGTTCCCGGCTGGGGCTCTGTGCTGACAGCTCAGAGCCTGAAGCCTACTTTGGAGTCTGTGTCTCCCTCTCTCTCTGTGCCCCTCCGCACTCAGCTCTGTCTCTCAAAAAGGAATAAACGTTAAAAAAAATTCAACTTAGGAAAACAAAAATGGTCAGGAAATTCCCACTTCAAGGTAAGAAGTGGAATGGAGACATTAAGGAAAATACAAAGGAACAAATGAAAAACTTACCAATGTCTTTTGTAAAGCCTTACCTTTCTTTAAAATATTAAAAAATGAATTAGAGAAAGGTATAAAAACTCTATTCTTTGTGGTTACTCATTATAAGTGAGTCTATAGCAAGTACTTATGTAAAAATCCTTTTTTCCCTTCAAGATTATTACCTCAGACTTCACTCTTGTTTTATTGAATTTCTTGCCCTCCCCAATATTTTTCATAACTATAATTATGTGACTTGATAATACAATGTTCTTAACACTCTTCTAACTTGATTTGTCTATGCTTTTAGCTTGTTTCTTTTATATGTGCCTTCATCTTTAGGTCTGTGGACCTGAGAGAGGTACATGATAAATTATGTAATCCCAGATACCCAGATACAGATATATATATATATATATATATATATATATATATATATATATATAAAAATATAAAGTACAGTAATGAAACAGATCATGTAGGCAAGAGGGCAGAAGACTATCCTATTTTAGGTTGGTCAGGAAAAGCCTCTCCAGGGAAGGAAAATTTGAGTACAGCACACGATCAAGCAGGGAGCAATAAATTATTAGCAAAGACCTATCTTTTGAGCAGAAGGAATAGTAATTCCAAAGCCTCTGAGGCAGGAACAATCTTGGAACATTTGGGGCATATCAAGATCAGCATTACTGATGTGGTACAAGAAGGCAGAGAGGAGGAGATGAAGTTAAAGATGTGAGGCATTGGAGGTAAAGAATATAAATCTTACCCTGGGTAAGATGGAAAAGCATTAGGGTTTTAAGAGTATCATCACATGTACATTTTAAAGGGACACTGACCAGAGTGGAAAGAGGCAGACTGTTAGGTGGTTACTTCAGTAGTCCAGGTGAGATATAATGGTGGCCTGAATGGATGGCTATCAGTACCCATCTAAAAGGCAACTGGGTTTGGGATATATCAAAGGCATGAAACATGATGATGCGTTATATCTGGAGTATGGGGAGGATAGAGGAATCAGAGCTGACACCTCAGTTTTTGTCTGCAAAATTGGATTCAGTGAAGGTTCCATTTCTCTTGATGGAGAAGCCTGGGAATGAAGGAAGTTAAGGGTGTGAACAATCATGAGTTTTGTTCTGGGCATATAAAGCTGAGAGAAGATGTTGTGCAATCAATTTAAAATATGAATCTGGACAGGGTAAGAAACATACACTAAGGGATCACTGATGTATTAATTCTGCTTTTTCCTCATGTAGAAAAATAGATTGTGTAATTTTTATTTTTTAATCTGCATATTTACTACAATATAGTTCCTCCTAAATATTTGCATTTTACTTCAGACTGTAGTCTTTCCTTTGAAAAAAAACTGTAGTATTCCTTGGACTTTAGACAAATATCTGATTATTACACATGATTGAACAGGCATGATGTACAGGATTCCATAGTACATAAGAAAGACTGGCTTATATTCCTTTCCCAGTTCTCAAGATTGACTTCTGTTTGCTATTTTCTATTGCTCCTCCTCTAACAATAAAAACAGGAAATTAGGAAAATGTTAGCCCTCAGAGCAAAGGCTACAAAGCAGAGTTACTTTTTTCTTAACATAGTGTTTCCTGGAAGATGGAAACCATTTCAAGTCAAATAAAGTTACACATGATGCATATTTTTTATTTCCCTGGCCCTGTTAGGCTTGGTGGGGGCAACACGTACTGCAAAGCAGAACTGATCATATTTTGTAGAGAAAATAAGAACCATGTAAAACAATACGAAAACAAGAAAGTAATGTAAATTACAAATATGCAAACATTATAAATGGTTAAATAGGAGGTAGACACTATGGCAGGGCTGGCTTAATAGTAAAACTAAAAATACGCAGATATGTGCAAAGACTGGAGCACTAATGTGAGAACCATAACTGAGCGTGACTTACCAAGTGGCTGGCCGGCGATGATCCTGGCATTTTCTCCAGCCACTGCAGCTCTCGCGTGCCGCTCACTCATGTACTGTACGAACGCATAACCTTTGTGAACTGAGCATCCAACTATTTTTCCGTACTTTGAGAATATGGCTTCAATGTCAACTTTCTTGACAATGGCTGTATTTAGATTGCCGATGAAAACACGGGAGTTGATGGACTTGGGGTCATTCTTATTGGTGACATTGCTGGTCTGTGTTTTGCCAGTCATGGTTGGCTCACCTTGTTTTAATCCTTAAAGAAACAAACAAAAACAATCAAGAGGAAAATAATTAGATTGAATGGATACTACTGGTTTTTAACAATTTTTCAATAGTGTACCAGGTAACCTCAGATCCCTAATTATTACTGGTCTTCTTGAGAAGAAAATTTAGTAATATAAAAAGTGAACATTGCATTATAAAATGCAGTAAGAAAACACTATTAACTCTTAGCATATAGTCATAAATAAATTCCTGACTTATTTATTCCAAATTCAGGACTGAATAATGACTAAACCGTTTGTCATTTTTCTTTTAAGTCTCTCACTTTTTCAGAAGCAAGTTTGAGGAAGAATCCGCCTTTTATTGCTGAGAACATGCATTTTTAGTTCTACATTTTCTGTGAAAGGTACATATATTGGCTATTTCATTATCAGAACCCTTCTATCAGAAACTAACAATTCTTTGCACTAAATGCTGTAGAAGAGAAAAAGGGTTTAAAAATTAATTTAAACTTTCAACATAAGAAAAACATGACTATAGAAGTAAGGGATTTAACCAGAGTTAATTCCATAGCTTCTCTCTAACTGAACCAATATCATATGTTGCTTTAAAAAACAACAACAACAAAAAAGAAGGCAGCACATGTGGCTAGTTTTTATCAATGATCAGCAAATTAGTGGACTGGGTATCTGTGTTGAAATTTGTATTCTCAAACTCATTTTTAATTCATTAAACTAATGGTTCCTATGTTGCCTAAGGACTGCCAGTATTTCTAAAATTGTTTTCTGAGCTTGGCAGAGTATTTAATTGTGCTTAATTAAACTCAATGAAACTTTTATTTCTAAGCATTCCAGCACTTACAGATTTATTTTTTTAAGGTTTTAAACATTTATTCATTCATTCATTCATTTATTCAACAATATTTGTTAAGCACCTCTTTCCTTCCTTCCTCTCTCCTTCCTACCCTCCCTCCCTCCCTTCCTTTCTTTTCTGGATAAACATCTTCTTCTAAAGTGACTAACATTTTTAAAAAGTCAGTGTGGTAAAAATAAAATTTCAACAAGGATACAATCTCGGATACTGATGATCATTGTTAAATATTAGCTTATTAATACACTTTATCAGTGATATATTTTTATAGGAGTAATTTCTTTTAAAAACTTATAGCTATAAAAACAATTAATAAGTCCATCTTACTTTTTTATAATTTCAAATGACATTTTAAGTTGAGCATTAAAATGGTAGAAGTCTTAAAGGTATGTAATTGAATATGTCTGAAAACTGACTATACATTTAAGCCAGTTACTTCTGAGATCAAGAGCAACCAAATAACATAAAATGTTTCAAATTAAGTTGTTAATTATCTTGGATTATTAAAATTTTACTAAATATTGGACAGTCAATGTTGTATATATCTCTTTAAAATCAAGGTTGAGTTCATAAACATTTATTTATTCACATAAAAAGAGTATGGCATCCTTAAAAGCAAAGATTATATTGCTGCTGCCTTGTTTTGTTTCAGTTTAGCTAGATTTAAGTGGTTGCTTTATGAATTATTCAAGGTTAGGGTTGAAAGGAAGGAAAGCTGATGATTTTTTTTCCATTTTGCAATATGAGCTGTTACATACCTCAAGACAAACGCTTTGAGAATCAATTTTTAAAAAGAAAAATTAAGGTGTACATATATATTTTAAATAAATGTTTAGCTTTCTCATATAATTTAGTGTATTTTAATAACATTGAGAAGGAAAAACAAACTAAATATCCATTTTGGGGGCTTCAGAATCGATAGATTGTTATCTTTCTTACCACTCTAAGCCAACATCAATAATGCAATCCATAGCAATACTATTATTTTCTTTTTGCTCTTATGTGATCAATACTTTTAGCAATATCAGTTACTTTCAAGTAAAAACAATTACTATGGTTGATGTTTTATTTCCTGACAAGGGACAAGCTGGTTAAAATGCAAACTCAAGAACTGTGGGTTTAGGTCAGACCCATGGCTGACAGAGCCCAGTGGTCAAATTGAAGATGACGGCATAGCTGTACTCAACTTCTCACCGTAAATATCCGCATGCTCTCTCTGACTCTGTCCTTTTACTCTATGTAAATGACTCTCGAAACTGCAACTCCAAATTGCCAATCGTGTACTTCTACCTACGGACTCTTCATCACCTTAAAATCTGTATGTGTCTGTCTTCTCACACAAACATTACTTGTCTGTTTCTAGCAGTATTTAAAATGATACAGCTTTGTCACTGTGCTGTATATTAACATTTCAACATTCTCTGCAAAATCAAGTCTTCGTTCATAGTGTAATATTTAGCTGTACTTCTTCATTACATGAATCTTCAATCAGTTGAAGAAGGACTTCCACTTTCAGACATAATGTAATAACAGGAGATTATAAATTAACCTTCCTGATTCTAACTCCTGACTCTAAAACCAATCTAATATAGATGAAACAAACTGTTTTTGGACATTAAACCACAGTTACTGCAGGGGCCATGACATCTCAGAGAAAAGAAACATATTTTAGGTCATCGTTGCTGAGATACATGTGTATGTGTGCATGTGTGTGCAATTGAAAACACAGACAGCTATCTCACTGGGTTGAGGCAATAGATATCAGAGTTCAGGGAGTCTGAGGAGGCAGGAATTTTTGAGGCAGATTTCTAGAAAGAAGAGAGCTAAGACAGACAACTCCAGAAATAGGCTTAGAGATCCTTTAAATCTATGCTGGTTCCTAGAATATGCATGCAAAAGATGAGTGTCTATGAGGTTGGCTAAAAGTTATTGGAGGCTGTGAATTTCCAGACCCATAAAAGAATGAGTATCATTGCAGTTTCTACCAGCAACAGTGCAGTGTCAAACTGGCCCCTGGAGCATTAAGTTTAGACATCATAAGGGCTAGGCCTTAGTGATGGGGATAAATGATCCCTACAGTGAAAAGTACTCTGGGACCACCCTAATAAAACTTAAAAACAATCTTAAGATGTTCAAACTAAACGAAAAACAATTTAAATGTCTACCAGAGCAACGTGTAATACTTCTTTAAAAAAATAAAACTCAGATGCACTCAACATAAAATACAAAATCTTCAGCATCCAATCAAACATTTCTAAATATCTCACAAATCAGAAAATATGACCCATAACTAGGAGAAAAATTAGCGATATAAAAAAAAGAATCAAGGGGAATGTCTAAAGATGAAGATTATATCTAAAATAAATAATGTATGTATACATATACACAACACACACACACACACAAACACACTTAGTGGATATTACAGGTGATAAGAATCTGCAGAAGAACGGATTTGTGAATTTGAAGTTGTAGAAATAGTGAACATCCAAAGTGTGTCACAGAGATAAAACATTGAGAAAATAAGGGCCTCAGCGAGTCATATGATGCTATCGAGCTATTTAATATAATATACTTGGAGTCTCACAGGGGTAAAATGTGCAAAAGAATAATAGCCAAAAATCTTCCAAATTTGATGAAAAGTATATGATCCCACAGATTCAAGAATCTCACTGACTCCAATCAGAGTAAACACAGAGAAAGAAAACTACACCCAGACACATCAAATCAAATTATTGAAAACCACTGATAAAGAGAAAAAATCAGGGAGCTCTGAGGCACTGGAAAAATGCTTACATTGTAAGAAAAAAAAAACAGGAAAACAATAGGAGATGTTATTATAGCTACAAAAGAAATAACAAGAGAAAAATGATTTTTTTGGTGAAAATGAAATTAAATATAGAACTTGTCTCTTCATTTTTAAGCTAGAAGTTTGAATGGAGCTACTGTTAAGTGTTTATGAAGGGCTACTGTGTAATAAACTATAAATCACTGCTGCCCCACAGAACTTTCTGTAAAGATGGAAACATTCTATACCTGCACTATCCAAAAGGATAGTGAATAACTCTGCAACTTTTGAGGACCTAAAATGTTGCCAGTGAGATTGAAGTACCAAATTTTTAATTTTATTTAGTTAAAATTAAAGCAGTATTTTAGTGGGTTTCCATACCCAAAAAGGCTAACAGGACTCTGGTCTTTCAAAAATATAGAGTCAACAAAAATCAGAAATAATTTGTTTTATTTATGTATTATGGAGGCATTCTGGTCCCAGAAACTTACGAAAAATATGATGGTATTCGATATATTTCAGAAGAAGAAGAAGCAAAAATTCAAACAGTTGCCATAAGAAGACGAACATAAGAGTAAGATTTTCTTTCTGGAAATATCACACTAAGATGGTGAATGCTCTATAAAATCATAAAGAATGTGTTTAGAGTACTTAAAACCTTTTACTTATATTTGAAGAAGATTTTTACCCTTGGATCTAAAAAAGATACATTAATTATGAATTAAAGACAACATTAAAGTTTATTTTAGAGAAAAAAAAATTTGGAGCAGACAAGATTAAGAGGACAATAAATTCTATCCTCCTCTTGATTTCATGGTCCTGAATTTCCAATTTAAATTTTAGATTTATTCAGATATTCCTATTGAACAAAGAATGAAGAAAAAAAATAACAAGTTCAACAAGAAATACCCAGGTATTCAAGAAAGGCAGCTAACAATATTAATAATACTATATTCAAGAACCTGGGAAAAGATGAAAGGGATACAAAAATGAGTAAGAAAAAAATATCATGCCCTAAATGTTATAATCTGCTACAATCTAGAACTAGTACTCAGATAAGTTCTATAATATAAGGTTAAAACCTTGCAAATGCTGCAAGGTTTACAAACTAAAGTTGTAATTTCTGGGGGAAAAAAAGACTAGAGAAAACTTGAGGCAGAAGATATCTGGGGCACCTACGTGGCTCAGTTGGTTAAGAATCTGACTTCTCCCAGTTCATGAGTTGGAATAAACTTTTAAAAAAGAAGATATTTGAATTCATCATTAGAGGATATTACAAAATTCAAAGAGCATAGCTAATTTCTTAGCATGCACAAGAAGACAATTATTTTCCAAATACTTTTTAACTCATTTAAATGTACTTGAATATTTCTCCATTTAAAAAGTTGGTATAAAACTGCTTAGATTTATGACTACATAAAGGGAAAAAACTGAATTGAAATAAACTAATGTATTTAAACATCTCTTCTTAGATGAATAAATCAAAAGAATGTCCCCCCCAAAAGTCTGAATTTATTCTTTAGAAAACCATCCATAACTTAGGAAGGTATAACTTATGTCTACCAGGGCAGTGACAATCCTTCAATGGAATTCATAAAACTTCAAAAACACTGTCTTGTGAAATATCTTCAGATATCCACTTGCCACAGGACAATAAAGCATATGTGGTGATATCTCTACCATTCAATAAAGATAAATGTCATAATCATATGAATATTCAAATATTTTTTAACTTTTTTAACATTTATTTCTTTTTGAGAGACAGAGAGAGACAGAGTGCAAGTCGGGGGGCGCGGTGCAGAGAGAGAGGGAGACATAGATCTGAAGCAGGCTCCAGGCTCTGAGCTGTCAGCACAGATTCGGACACGGGGCTTGAATTCGAGAACTGCGAGATCAGGACATGAGCCCAAGTCGGATGCCAAACCGACTGAGCCTCCCAGGTGCCCCACGAATATTTGATTCTTAAATCTCAAAGTACTTCCTGAAAGAATCTAAAGGTGACTTTTAAAATGTTTTTTTTTAACGTTTATTTTATTTTTGAGACAGAGAAAGACAGAGCATGAACGGGGGAGGGTCAGAGAGAGGGAGACAGAATCTGAAGCAGGTTCCAGGCTCTGAGCCATCAGCCCAGAGCCCGATGCGGAGCTTGAACTCACAGACCGCGAGATCATGACCTGAGCCGAAGTCGGACGCTTAACCAACTGAGCCACCCAGGCGCCCCTAAAGGTGACTTTTTAAAAAAATGTTTTGTTTATTTTTGAGAGAACATGAGTGGGGGAGGGTCAGAGACAGAAGGGGATAGAGGATCTGAAGCGGGCTCTGTGCTGACAGCAGGAAGCCCCATGTGGGGCTCAAACTCACCAACCACCACATCATGACCTGAACCAGAGTCGGACACTCAACCAACTGAACCACCCAGGTGCCCCCAAAGGGCACCTTTCTTTTTAAAAGAAAATATTTTGGGAACATGTACACATGAAGGAAAATACAGTAAAACCTTGGATTGTGAGTATCTTGATCTCTGAATGTTCTTCAAGACGAACAAACATTTCTAATGAATTTTAACTTGGCAAATGAGTGAAGTCTTGCAATATGAGTAGTATGTGATGCCGAATGTCACATGATCACAACTGAGCCAATGGTTCTTGAAATTCACTTTGGTATACAAGTCCATGTTTCCAGAATGAATTATGCTCACTTAAGGCTTTACTGTATATCCATATGAAAGAAAAAAAAAGAAAAAAAAAACTTCCAACCTGAAGATATTTACTGTTAAAATTTTGTTGTATTTTCTTTGTCATTTCTTTCCAGTACTTAGGAGAAAATGAGGTGTAAATTACGAAAAAAAAACCACATCAAATCTGCATACAAAGTTCATTACTTATTTCAATACCCATTTTATTACACTGTTAAATAATTTTATTGGATATAACTTAAACAATCACAGAGTAATAATCTATACCATCATTTTCTTCATTCTCTTTCGCTTTCTTTATTAAGTTTATTTATTTATTTTGAGAGAGAAAGAGAGAGAACCAGGAGGGGAGGGGCAGAGAAGGAGCGGGACAGAGGATCAGAAGCTGGCTCTGTGCTGACAGCAGAGAGCCCACTGCGGGACTCAAACTCAGGAAACCTTTAATTATGACCTGAGCCAAAGTCGGACACTTAATCAACTGAGCCACCCAAATGCCCCCTTCATTCTCTTGATGAGCATTTAGCTTGTTTCCAATTTTTTCAGATCACAAATATATCTCAGATGAACACTTTGAGAAATTTAATAAGGATACATTGCAAATACTAAAATTCCTTGGTCAAATAGGAAAGAAAAAACTTTACTTGTAAATCCTCAGCTATTTTCTAGAACGGTTAAACACCTTTCTACTCCTACCTGTTACTGGTTGTTTTAACTCACTCAAAGCAATGTTGATGCCTTCTAGCTCTTCCCTAAGTACCACATTCTAAATATTTTCTGATTCATTAGGTTGAATAGGAAGAATGGGCAATCAGACCATAAGCTAAATAAGAGAGGGATATTCTCATCTCTGAAATGAAGTTTAAGAGCTTAGCTAGACTGGCACTAATAACAGAAATAGCATAACTCTCTTGTACTCAGAAAAAAATGAATTAGTGTTTGGAGCTTCCCAGGGATATCACCACACAAAGCCATTATTATTTAAAGATATAATAAAATCACTCTGATTTCCTTTGTTAAATGCACATTTCATAAGTCTACGTACTATATTTTAATATATGAATGTTTAGTACTGTTCAATATTTATTAAAAATTTAACTACTGAATATAAAAAAATTAAAAACACTATTAAAATATTGTATCCTTCAGCAGCCCTTCTATCTTAGTATTACAATTCAGTTGTTACAACTACGAGTAACATTCAGTGCAAAGGTGAAATTTTCTATTCATTAAGTTTTGAAAATATTAATTATATTCACATCAAGTATTCTTTATGCTTTTTTAAAACTATGTGCCTCAGACACTGTGTATAATATTGTGGCAGTAGCGCCCTCTAAGAACCAAGAAACCCAGTTTTCCTTTTCCCTTTTAACTACTAGTTTGTGTGTAAAAAAATGTAAACATATAAAACACTTTGCTTTCAATAAGAACTCACTGATAATAAAGGTGATACGATAAATTTCACAGAAAGTTGATTAATAGGAGGTATTTTAGGAATAAAAATGGTTTGAAAATGCTATTTAATGGGATATAGAAAGGCTTTAAAATGAAGCAAATGATAGTATTCCATTCCACAGTTCCAGGCAGAACATTAAAATTTAATGAAATTATTGTAAGCAATAGAAAAATAAAATTACTATAAAAATAAGAATTGCATTAATTTTATAAAGCAAACAATGTTAGCTAAAATATCTTAATAGCAGTGATTATATTTGAATAGAACCATTAACTACTAAGAAATAAATATTTTTAATCTGGAGATTAAGTGGTTGAGTTGAAAACAAAAACAAATAAATATATAGGTATATATAATGTAACAATTGTAGCTACAAAAAAGTTATTATTTTACGTTGGTGATTTTAACTATAAATTAGAAATCAAAGGATATTATTGAGTCAACATTTCAAACTTAGTTAAGAAATGGAAATATTAATCAACTTCTGTGTTAAACTGAATTAAAATCATTTTGGAAAATACAAATGAATAAATGATTGAAATTTTATAAATAAGGAGTAATAGTAATTGTTAAGCCATCTCTTGTGAAGCATTTAATGAGGTGCTATAGATCCAACCATTATTTAGCAGAGGTTATGGTCTAAAGAAACCACCAGGGAAATACAAATCAAAACCACACTGAGATACCACCTCACGACAGTCAGAGTGGCTACAATGAACAAATCAGGAGACTACAGATGCTGGCAAGGATGTGGAGAAACGGGAACCCTTTTGCACTGCTGGTGGGAATGCAAACTGGTGCAGCCACTCTGGAAAACTGTGGAGGTTCCTCAAAAAATTAAAAATAGATCTACCCTAAGACCCAGCAATAACACTGCTAGGAATTTACCCAAGGGATCCAGGAGTGCTGATGCATAGGGGCACTTGTACCCCAATGTTTATAGCAGTACTTTCAACAATAGCCAAATTATGGAAAGAGCCTAAATGTCCATCAACTGATGAATGGATAAAGAAATTGTGGTTTATAAATGCAATGGAATACTATGTGGAGATGAGAAAGAATGAAATATGGCCTTAGGTAGCAACATGGATGGAACTGGAGAGTGTTATGCTAAGTTTAATAAGTCATACAGAGAAAGATCCCATATGTTTTCACTCCTATGTAGACCCTGAGAAACTTAACAGAAGACCATGGGGGAGAGGAAGGAAAAAAAAGGTTAGAGAGGGAGGGAGCCAAACCATAAGAGACTCTTAAAAACTGAAAACAAACTGAGGGTTGATGGGGGGTGGGAGGGAGGGGACGGTGGGTGATGGGTATTGAGGAGGGCACCTGCTGGGATGAGCACTGGGTGTTGTATGGAAACCAATTTAACAATAAATTTCATATTAATAAAAAATAATAATAATTAAAAAAAAGAAACCATCACCTTAGTTCACGAGAGGTCAGACACATCCATGTGTAAATCATGATCAATCTGAAAGAGCACTGGTCAGGCCAGGCCAAGTATCAAGAAGTAAAGCAAGGAACAGATAATCAGTACAATTCCCTTCTTTCTTCACGCATTAATCAACTGGGGCTGCTATTAACAAAATCCCATAGTATGGGTGGTTTATAGAGCAGGTTATTTTTCACAGTTGTAAAGGTGAGAGTCCAAGCCAACTGGTTCAGTTCCTGGTAAGAGATCTCTTCCTGGTTTGCAGAAGGCTACCTTCTTGCTGTGTCTTCACATGGTAGAGAGAGAGCAAGCTCTGGCCTCTCTTTGTTTTCTTATAAGGATACTGATCCCATCATGGGAGCCCTACCTTCATGACCTCACCTAAAGCTATTTACTTCCCAGGGACCCCATCAAGTACCATCACATAAGGGGTTAGTGTTTCAACCATATGAATTTTGAGGGGACATAATTTAGTCCATAGAAGTTCACATTACCCAAGGGTAAGAATCTACTTGTGTTTGGAGTTTTCATGAAATGGAACAAACTTTCTTTGAGCCATTAGAGACATTGTGACTGGTGTTGCATCTATTATTTCAGGAATCATGTAAGCATTGTCTATTTGACAGATCCCTACATTCAATGTATAAGATTCCAATGAGTTTTTACAAATAAAATTAACTATCAGCTTTAAATTGAAACCAAGATTCAAAGAGATAAAACCACATGGTGATATAACTCAAAACTATTCACTTCATGGAGTTATCCTGAAGTATACTCATAACCTCTACAATATGAACAAATTGATATGAATCTATGAAATTTATTTCATGCAATGTTCTTAAAAGCTTTCTCCTCTGCAAAACAGAACCTTCAGTCCCACAAGTTGCCTAAGATACTGACTGTAATCATACTTTTAAGATAACTCCACTGGTCAACATGACCTAGGCAGAAGATTGCTTTGAGTTACATAGAGAAGTCAAAATAACAATAATTAGCCTCTTTCTACTTGACTAAGGAAAGTAAGTCAGTCTGGGACAGGACCTTTGTGATATGAGGGATACGTAGCACTGACTGGTATTTGAACCATTATCTGGCAGAGGGCTATGGATAATGAGGCACCATTACCTTGGTTTCTGACTGGCCAACAACATCCATGTAGAAACCATGGCCTATTTGAAAAGACCCCTTAGCGGGCTGCGACCATGAAGTCAGAACAAAGTATGGAACAAATAATCAGTGTCACTTCATTCATCACATACCCCTTCTTTTTTAATGTCTGTTGCAAACATTCTAAAAGAGGTTCCATTTAAGATAGTTTGAATTTTAAAAGATGGTCTATAAATTATTAAAACTATTTCAAAAGCAGTTATGCAACATGTACGCTACTCTACTTTATATTTACATGCACGTAGAACTTATTATATACCTGTCATTGGTTAAGTGCTTATTAAATGTTCACTCACTTACAGTAGTTAGGAGAGGGTTGTTTCTTTTTCCTTCATTTCCTCTGGGATCTGGAGTATTTCCAGAAAAGAATTCCAATTTACACAAGGAAGACACCAATCACAATAGTACCCAAGAGTTCTATATTGAAAAGACTGATAATCACTGTAACTATTCATGCTATACAGAAATGAATAGCCACAAACTGCTAAGACTTTGTCCGTGATTTATGTTAAGAATTATATTAACAATGCCAGGTAACACAGTCTCTTAGGAATGCCCAGAGATGGTTCTGGTAAATTTTTCCTCATACAGTTTCCCTGAAAAAATATAAAATAGAGTAGAATGCATATACCTTCATATTCACCTCCTTCTGAAGTCACACTATTATAAATGGTATGATATAGTTGACATTAATAAAATCTAAAAATGTAAATATGGACATTCAAAGTGAAAGCATCATAATATTCACTTATAATTGATGCATTATATCAAGACAGAAATGAAGAAACAGTAAGAGGATTGTTCTTGTGTATTCACTGGAACGAAACTCTGCTCTGTCCCCCATATTCCTCCACTGAATAAAACATCTTTCTCCATTTTGAACTCTCAGGTCACTTAAAGCTAAATTGCAGGAGATAAACACTGTCATGCCCACAGGAGAAATTCACTCACTCCTAGTTAACAGGTCCATTCCACTCTTGTCCTCTTTGTTCAAACTGTCAATCATGACAGCTCCCTCAGGAGTTAAATTCAGACCACTAAGTGATTTCATGTAGGCTACTAAACTGCCCGCAGAGATGAACAACTTTCAATCATTATTGATGCGGCTTTGGAAGACCAGCCCTAGAGTAAAAGGTTTTAAATCCCACAACCAATCCCCTGACATTTCTGTGCTCTCTTGAAATAACAAATAAATGCCCTACAGAGGTGCAATGGTGAACTGCCCTCCACAAACTTGAATGCTTTGAGCTGTATTAAGTAGCAATAAAAATGATAGAGTGAAAATGCCTACTGTATGTCTAGATCAGATAAAGTTCCTGTTTACAAATTCCTTAAACTCAACTGCTATGAATGCAGATGCAGCATCATAAATGATAGCATCTAGCAATCCATGTATTGCAAATAACTGATTCAGAGCATAATTTCTCTTTGGTGGAATAAATCCTGTCCCTATTGATGCAATAGTCTGTGACAATACACAAAATGTTCCAATTGTCTCCCACCCACAGCTACATAAGGCAGACTCTTCACATAACATTAGAAAATACCAGGAATGTGGAAGTTAAAAGTTATGGATGCCCTTTCTGAATAGAAGCTATAGGGTAATTATTAATTATCACCTATTTATAAACTTAGTGAAAGTTAAGCTTTGTTAAGATCTTATGCCACAAATAATAGCAAGGAGAGGGTAACTGTAGATATGAGATAACTATGCCACTTAAGTGGCTTAATTCCCCAGACATTTTTAGTCTTCACACAGACTTTCTATTAGGTTGTAAAACAGCATAATTAGCATAAATTGTCAGACTCAGGGAAGAAAACCACTTTCGTTTTTAAGAATGCTGGTGTTGGGATTTATTCCACAAGGATCATTAACAGTTATTAGACAAGTTCTATATTGTACTGTACAAATGATCTATAACATTTTTAAAAGCTGATTAAGAGTACACTTTTCACAATGAACACTGAGTATTGTATAGAATTGTTGCATCACTATCTTGTACACCTGAAACTAATGTAACACTATATGTTAACTACACTGGAGTTAAAACAAACTTTTTCAAAGTTCACCTTGTGAGTGGGTTTCATCCCATGAAAAGTAGCCAGCTCTGCCTCTTTCTAGATGAAAGAAACCAATGTAACCTCTGTGATGCTTAGTTTTCTAACTGATAACTTATCTGGAGCTGAATTTGGACTCTGGTTTCTACTGCTTTCCACCAGGTCTTTCCCAAAGTGCTTTTGCAGGGACCTCTGGATATATGACACAGATATGACACAGCTTCTAATAATAGTGTATCTGAGATCACTGTAATTTTGGAGTTAGCACGTGTTCTCCAAAGAGGTTCTTGTGAATCAGCATCCTGAAGAGGTTTTAATTAACAAGTGACACGTCACAGCCTTGGTTGATATTTATCTTACACTCATGGAGCAACTGTGACTCTACATGTACCTTGCCTTTAGTATTATGACCTAGTCCTAGAATATAAAGGCATATACATAATAGGATATCACAGAAGGTCTGGGGGTGTGGTCTATACATATACTTTCAGAAATGATTTTCAGGTTCCATCCATCCTCTCTTTGAGTGTTTGCTTTTGCAAGTGAAACCTACGACAGCTTGCAGAGGAACGAGGATGATTACCTGCCTCTAACCTTCCTCATCTATAACATGCATTTCATGTACTGAGGTAACAACATTCAGTGTTGGCAAGGGCTCTATTTAAACATTTGTTAGAAATTTCTGAGATACCGCTACAAATAATTCTTATAATTTCTGCTAAAAACAATGAGATAGTCTGTGGGGGTAATATTCCAGGAAGGTCAGAGACTGAGAGACTGAGCAATCCTACACAGACCAAAGCATTTATTCAGAAATATGATATATCGGGTTCGTATTAGCTTCCAAGCTGATGAGACAGATAGAAATTAAAATTCATATTGTAGACTGCACGCATATACTGATAGCAATGGTTTATGATTTACAAATGCCTATTCTATACCAACGTGACAGGACGTATGCCTCTCAGAACAAAATGAAAATTGGATCTGCAGCTGGGGAGAACTCCAGCCTGAATAGGGAGATGATCTATAGTCAGATATCCTCCTGGGCCCTGGATACCCAGGGAAGCTTATACATGAAAAGTAGAAAACAGTGCTGAGTCTCCTCTTTATACAGTCCTCTTTATACAGTCTTACTCTTTTATCGTTGCTTCACATTAAAGAGACCCTTAACCGTGGCTTGACATGAATTTGGGTTCAATAGAGTGGTCACTGAAGACTTCAAAGCAAATTTCACATACAGATTTTTTCTCAGAACATATTATTATTTAAAATACTTCAAACTATATTGCTGAGAGATCATGTAGGTTCAAAATATAAGCAACAAAATAGCTTTTTCAGGCTATCATTTCATTTAAGATATTTAAATCTCTGGTTAGTGAGTTATACAAAACCTTGCAAGGAGGGATAAACTTGTTCATTTGATTTTATAGAGAATTTTAGTGAAAAATACATAGAAACAAAGTGAACTACTTATGGCCTGTAACTATCCTCTCACGCAGCTTTTATTTTCTTACTAAACTAAATGCAAGGATGATGTATGTTAATATAAGTGTGTGTGTGTGTGTGTGTGTGTGTGTGTGTATACGTTTTAACACTGTTTTACATACTTTAGCTCAGGGCTTTGAACACAAGTGTTTAACTCTTGTTGATTTCATTTAAATTTGTAAATTAATATTTAGAAATGAATGAATGGGGGATAAATGTCTACTATTCTTTCTGTTTCTTACTGATATTATTAGTTTGAATTAAACATACATCTACACCAACACTACTCCTCCAACTCCCCAACCGGTAAATAACAATTAGATTTTTTAAAAATAATTTTGAGATAATTTTATAAAACAGTAGTAATTGGTAAATCCATTGTTTTCAATGATTACATGATGAATTTTATTGAGGGTCAAAATTCCTGACAGAAACAGCCAGAGACTTCAATGAAGGAGAAAATCTGACAGGTTAACATATGTAAAAGTCTCTGTCATATCTCATGGGGGAAAAATATGTTTTTTTTCCCTCCTTTGACATCTGAAAATTTATTCCATCCTGCATGTGTGTGTGTATATATATATATATATATATATATATGTATATATATATATACATATATATATGTATATATATATATATATATATACCATCTCTGTACATACATGATGTACAATCACTATCTTTGCATGTGTAGAATAAATAAATAAATAAATAAATAAATAAATAAATAAATAAATATTTGCAACTATATATTCCTAACCTTTCTGGCATGACCCACCATCTAAATCAAATAAAAAGGCCTATGCAAATTAAATATATATGTAAATCAAACAGGTTGAAATATACACTGGAAGGGATTATCATATTTCTCTAAAGAAGAGTCACAATTTTGAGAATCAAAGATTTATAAGAAATACTTTTTACTATTATTAATGGTATATATTTTTAAGCATCCTCACAATTTTTGTGAACAGTTTTGAAAGCAATGTGCCCACTACTGAATTAAGGGACATGAGATTCCATATTTGGAATGGATCTCATTATTTTTAAATGGCATATAAAGACATTTCTCTCTACAAAAACATTTTAGCATCCACGATACACAACAGATTCAAACAGGAAAGAAGAGCTATTTTTAAAATTGAATGGGGAGTGGTTCTCTCCATTGTATAAAAAGAAAGGTTGTTTTTACTAAAGTATAGTCAGAAATAATAGCTATCACTGTGTAGCTATTGTTTACTTGATAGCTGTGTAGTTTATTTGGTAGAATAAAATTGAATATCACTTAGGGTCATAAAAACAAACAGTAATGACCTCAGCTTTGCAAAGATTTATACAGAAAAACATAGGTATTATAACTACATAAGTAGGTTTTATGGGTTTGAGAGTCCAGAAGCCAAAATGATTTTTAAAAGGGTGCTGATATTTTCTTACCTATTGCATATTCAGCGGGCATTATTTGTAGTGTTATCTTATTATCTCTAAGTTCCCATAAAACACTTTACATATTAACTGCCACTTTTAGAGAACCATCTGCCAGAACTCTAAGGGCTCTCCGATGTAATTCCTCCTTTATAATGATACTAGCAACTGCAAAACCCTGTCTCTTTCTGGGGTGACCCACATCTGTAGGCCACGATCCACACATCACACAAAACTTGCTAAGAATGTGGGCCGAGGGCACATAATGCCTATCCTTAGACTGAGACAAAACTGATGTGTACTCTTAAATTTTAGAAACACTGGAGATCAGGGGCACCTGGGTGGCCCTCGATGTCAGCTCAGGTCTTGATCTCAGGGTAGAGGGTTTAAGCCCCACATTGGGCTCCATGCTGGGGGTGGAGCCTATTGTAAAAAAAAATTGGAGATCAAACTAAATGTAACATTCGAAAGATCTTAACTCATTAATAGTTCTTATCACTCTTCAATGAGAGAATATTCCTAAGTATGCTTTTATTTGCAGAAGAAGCATTGTACTTCCCTACTTTGTAAAGCTAAAGTGAGTCAGAAAACCTAAGTGAGTGTCACATATTGGTGTTTCTTATCTTGAAAGAAGGAGTTCATATTAGGTAACTTTTCATAAATATGAAGTTCCTTCCGTATTTTATGTTTTATCAGAAAATGAGTCTGTATTATTATGATTATCAACAAGAAAGTTAATTATAGAATATATGCATAATTTAAAAAAATAAAGCAATTGAAATCTTGTTTAAATGTAACAAGATATTACACTTCCTGATATAAAATCTCAAAGATGAGTGCTCAGGAAATATCCCCAAATCATGAGTTTGTGCACTAAGATTACAAACCATGGTTGAGTATCAGCAGCTACATCTCTGATAGACACTCACCTATTGTTAAATACTGTCTTCTGGCTGGTAAGTTACTTCCTCTAAAAGGCAATGGAAAAAATTAATCCTTAATATCTACAGTCATTACATGTGTCTTAAAATCTTAAAATAGGCATATTTTTAAAATGTCAGGGCTTAAATATGCTTTGCTTTGCACATGTAAACAGTGTGATAAACAAGGAAGAGACATAATCTAAATTGGGAGAATTGGTCAGAAATTATAACCTCTAAGCAGAGAAATGACAGTGAGAGGCCAGGTTCAAAGCTAAGACACGCCAACAACCAGAAGTATGAAAACGTTGTAGACTCCTGATAACCAAGAAGAGGAAAAGAAAGAGCAGCTAAGTACAAAACAAAATAAAACAAAACAAACAAGGGAACTATCAAGATTTTAGCTACACTCAATCCCCTGCCAGTTCTCCATTGGGTTAGGTTATTAACAGCTGCCCCTTGGTGGGCTCCAACATTTATCAGATGCTTTCCTAGATGGTTCATAAGTTATCACTGAACTATAGAGCAAGCAAGGCAGCTTTATCCACATTCTACAGACCAGGAAAATTATGCACACAGAGGCTAACCTGTCCAAGGGACACGACTATGCAATAATGGAATCTGGATTCAGACCAATGTCTGTCTTGATCCATTCCATCATGCTATTATTTCTTATGCGGTTGCACAACACATTTCAAAATTTCAATACTGGAGGATTAGACAAAGAATCAGAGCAACCCAATTGTGCTTAATCTAACTAAGTCTGTTCCTTCTCATTCTGAAAAGATCCTCTCCTTTGAAGCAATACACTGAAGTACTAACATCAACCCTAGTGATCCATACATCAAAAGATGTTTCCATCCAGGCAGACAAACCTTGTACCTCTTTAAACTGTAGCATTCAACACATTATATTGTTTTTAAAGTTTTTTCTTTCTCTAACTGAACACCTTTTATGATACAATATACATGTAATCAACACGGTATGTGTATTTCTTCTACAAGTAAGGCAAGCAAGTGTATAAGTGAAAAATATTTTTGGAATCCCAAATTTAGTTATTTAAGAAATATAGTCATTATCATGTTAATTTACATGTTCATGGATATTTATCCTACTTAAAAAATCTGGTTATAAGTAATCCTTAAATTCTACAAAACATATCTACCAAATTGAAAAGATTTATTTGAACTCCTTTATTATTATAATTTTTATAATCATCATCAGCCTGTTATAATAGGAGTAGCAGTAGCCTAAGAGTCATGATCTAAGGCAAATGCTTAATTTATTTGGATTCTTGATTTCCTATGAATAGAATGACTTATACTTTTTATGGGATAAAATCCAATCACAGGAAAAACTTCAAAAAATTCAGCTTTAAAAATATAGATTATTTGTACAGTACTTAGTATACAGTACAAATTAATGAATGTTAATCATCAACACATCTGTCACACTATAGTTCCTTTCAAGATTTTCTATTTAAGTTATATTTTGTATATTTATATAGCAATTCAAAGCTCACTTTGAATAGTTAATGCTTAACTATTATTATCTTATTGATTCTTATAATAACACCATAACATGGATGGGATTTGTACTATTGTTGTTGTTTACGGAGAAAGGCTAAAACGTCCAGTGATAATAATCATATACCAAAGGGTTAAGTCCCAGGCCAGCTAACACTTACTTCAGCTCTTACATTATACATCACTCCTCTTTGTGATTCATAATAACATAAACTATTAGATTAATTCAACCATTTTTTAAATTTTTTAAATGTTTATTTATTTTTGAAGGAGAGAGAGAAGAGCATGAGACTGGGAGGAGTGGATAGAGAGGGAGACACAGAATCCGAAGAAGGCTCCAGGTTTCCAGCTGTCAGCACAGAGTCCGATGCAGGGCTGGAACTCATGAACCATGAGATCATGACCTGAGCCGAAGTTGGACACTTAACCGACTGAGCCACCCAGGTGCCCCTCAATCATTATTATTGTAGTGAGGGTCTCAAGCACCTGGAAAAGTGTTTAACATTGCTCATGAATTAGAGGACGTTATTTTGTTCTCAAGGTATGTGAACTTGAACATCACATGCTATTAGAATTCTATTCTAAAGGATAATAATCTTAAAAAATAGTGTTTCTGAAGCACTGTAAGACCTTTTCATGTGTCTAACATGCCTTCCGTTAATTTTTTTTTCTGAATCATTTCCCTTTACGATGATAGCGACAAGAGCACATTGACTCCAATGCATCAAGCTAACAAGTGTTTATTTAAATTCTTTGACGCATAGTCTTAGAAATGCCAGTCATTAATCTACTGCCAGGTATCAACTGGTGAAATATGTCCTTAATTTTCCTTCTTCAGAAAGGGTTAGCATTGTACACAAGGCTGGCCAGAGCAAAAGCCTACAATTCTCTTAGCTAATTGTGAAATACACCATCATCAAGACCTAACAATTACTATGTGAAATATACTTTCAAACAAACTGCTTGTAATTGTCTACAATAGTATCTAAAGTTATTGGCTAGAGCTCACCTCTACAAATACAGGGTAAGACCTTCTTTGTGCCAAATACGCACCACACCCTGCCATTGAAGTTACGGTAAAATAAACCACTGTTGGCTATAAAGTCACTCGAGCTTATCTCCCGTGTCACAGAGCAACAAAAGGGGCAAACAGAAACCTATGTACTTAATGAGACCGGACAATCCATCTTTGATGGCGGTAAACTAATATACTTTGTACTTAGGCAGACCTTTTTATTTCCTCCTAATTGCAAGATACTAACCAGATGCCACAGCCTGAATTTTAGACTGGAAGCCTATTAGTTTATCTCACCCAACCACAATTTCTAAATATTGGTTCATTATAGAACTGCATACCTGAAGAATCCATTGTTAGATTTTGCTATCTGATAATTAAATAATTACTTTTAGAATAAGATGGAACACATACGGACCAATGATGCCTGTGTCTCACAAACTGAGAGTTATGAATTCAATTTTGTGAACCTGTAGTCAATAAGAATAAATCAGAACAGAATTTTTCTTACACTCAATTCTATTTCTAGATCTGATGGATAAATAGGCTTTGAGGATAGTATCCTAGTAATTCTGGAATGCTTTTGTTTAAGTAAAAGAGACAGGGCAGGAAAATGCAGAATAGAAGCAGCGGACAACAGTGCAAACTCCACCATTATTAATACACCAGCAAAATGAAAACAAAAACAAAAACAAAAACAAAAAACCTTAGTTCTATGGTATGTTCTAGACACATGTTTCAAAGCATAGTGATTTCCAGATAAATATCAGCTAGATGACAGCTTTTCTCTGATTACATAAGTACATACAATTTTTTTGTTAAATTGAACTCTGCCTTGTGACAGGTTTCAGATGTAGAAACTTATACTACCTTTGTTACCTTCAAAAGAGAGAAAAATATGTGATAACCTAAAAATTTAAAGAGTAGATTGATTTAAGCTGAAAGGATTCAATCTAAAAATGATATTTCAACCAGGTTAAATTTTACATGTATTCTAGCTCAAGTAATATATTTAAAGGCCACACACAGTGTAGGGTATCCTATAAATGTAGATTTTTTTTTTGTCTGTTGAATCATTTAAACCATATTTTTGGATAAAATACAAAGTAACTGGAATTACTCTACCGTGACCTAAGATTATTTTACTTAAATTTCAAAGCCATTTTATTTTATTATTATTTTTTTAATATGATTTTTATTGTTAAATTGGTTTCCATACAACACCCAGTTCAAAGCCATTTTTAATTCTAATGAGATTTAGAAAAACTAAATACAGCGCTTCCTTTTCCTAAGAATAACTATTGTTTCATTTAGCTAATTATATTTTCAAACCTGAAAAAATCTAGTATCCTTTGATTATTAGTGTTTTAGAAAACAGTAATATGAACTAGAAACTTTGTAATAATTAATGACAAAAATAAAATGTGGAAAAATCCAATCTTCCATGAATTAAATTATAGATATGGAGGCAATAACAGAATACTAAAATCATAGAATCTGAAATTAAGAGGGCTTGGTTCAAATGGCAGCACCATTTCCTAGCATCTATATGACCTTGAGAAAGTTAATTTTCCTCACCTTCATTAACTCTATCAGTAAAGTTGGGATAATGATATCACTTTTCTCATAAAACTGGAATAGAGATGAAGGCAATTATTATAATACCTGGGTACATAGTAAACACTTAAAATATTAGTGACAGCACAGTGATCTAGTTGGTACAACGATGGTCGTTAAGGAAGAATAATAATTATGCACATAAATAAACCAGAAATTCCAGAGAATAAAATCATTCTAATGTCATGGTTAATTTGTTCAGTATTGACTTTGTCATTGTTATCATTAAATAGTAATTATGGAGTTTTGTGTTATGATATGCTAACAAACATAAAGAAGATACAAAAACGTACAAAAACAAGCATTTAATAGTTACACATGAGTAAAAATAACAATGTAAATAAAAGTAGCCACTATATATTGAATGTCTCCATGTAAAATGTATTATTGTCAACATGTTTATGATCTTTATCTCTTTAAACCTACCACCTAATAACAATTGTTAAATTTTAATGTATTTTCCATGTATCTTTTTATTTATTGTATTTTGAGGTACCATTTAAAATTTTTTTAATGTTTTATTTATTTTTGAGACAGAGAGAGAAGAGCATGAACAGGGGAGGGGCAGAGAGAGAGGGAGACACAGAATCCAAAGCAGGCTCCAGGCTCTGAGCTGTCAGCACAGAGCCCAACGCGGGGCTTGAACTCACGAACTGTGAGATCATGACCTGAGCCGAAGTCAGATGCTTAACCGACTAAGCCACCCAGGCGCCCCTAGGTTACCATTTTAAAAATATTTCCAATCACATTCAATTTTAGATTTTTTTCATTTAATATTAAATCATCTAAAAATTTCTGAATTATTCTAGGCTCCTTTTTATTTATTTCCTTTCCTGAAAATATTTTTAACTGACAAAAGTAATAGAATTTATTGTTAGAATATAACAAAGTAAAACAATATTGAACAAGTATAAATACAAATTCATCTTTCCAAACCAATGCTAATACACCTCTCCTCTACGTCAATTAAAATGGGAATTATTTAATGTGTATTTGTCCATTTTGTTATAAGCATATACAAACATACAAAACATGTATAAGCATCTACAAATTCTTACTCATGGAATTGTTATCAGGAGGGAAGTGTTTCTGGAATTGTGGAGCCTAGATGAAACTGTTTTAGAACCAAGACAATGAAAAGGAATTGAGTCAAAGTCTGGTGCAGACTAATGGTGAATGGGAATCCCAGGATGCTGAAAAGAGGGAGGCAGCTGTATTGCCCATGGGCATACAGCATCTGACTCTCACTTCTGCCCTCAGATGGGCGTGAGTTGCTGTTGATACTAAATTTGTCTCATAAGACAGGAGAATCCAATACTTGTAACATTCTCATACGCAGCATGACATAGATTGATGATTAAAATTTTTCCTAACTGAATATTTATACATTGAGTGTAAAAGAGCACGTGTGTGGGTACAGCAATAATTAAACCTCTCTAGTCTCCTAGTTTGTGAAATTGAGGCCAAGGGAATATGATCTGAGGTACAGTGCCTCCACTCCTTATCTGTATTCACTTCTTATCTTAGACAAATTAAATCTGGAACTTAATATAGCTTTATTTGCTGTGTATGCATGTGTGTGTGTGTGTGTGTGTGTGTGTGTGTGTGTGTGTGTGTGTGTCTCTATACTCCATAACATGCCTAACACATTTGAGCTTCATATCATACATATTATTTGCAACTTGTTTTTGTTAAATAACTATAATATGCAAATACCTTCAGGCCAATACAGATAGAGATACTCATTCTCTTTAAATCATACATATTTCCTACAACAGATTGAAATAATCTGTTTAACCATTCCCTTATACTATTATCATGCAAACACTTCTTAATTTTTGCTATTGCAACCAGTATTCTAAAAGTACATGATAAAGTGTATGCTTAATATATTGGTTTTTCTTTCTGTAGAAAATTTATCAAAAGTGATTACTGGGTAAAATTATGTACATATTTTAATTTTTATTAAGTACTGTGATATTAACTTCCAAAATTATAATTCATAGCTTTCATAGTTCCACCAAAAACATACGAGGGTACCAATTTTCTCATTCCCACAACAGCATTAAATATTATTGTAAGTTTAGTTTCTACTAATCTTATGGGAAAATGGGTAGCTCATTATTATTTCCCTTTACATTTCTCTATAATAATTTTAACACCAGTTATATATTTATCATCCATTAACCTTTCCTCCTTTTTGAATTGCCTGTTGATATCATTTGTCTATTTTTTTAAAAACTGGGTTGATTGTATTTTCCTTATCAACTGTTAAGTGTCTTTGCATAATAAACATAGTAAGTCTTTATTTTACTTAAATTTACCTTCAAAATTCTTTTCCCCCTGTCTCTATGGTAACTTTCCTTAGCAAGGAATTATTATTCTTATGAAATCAATATATTTATCTTTTCATTTAAATTATTTGGGTTTCGTGCCTTGATTAATATACATTCTTATACGTTTCTAAAACTTCATTATTTAATCTTTCCTTCTGGATTTTAACAATCTTCTGGGAATTTTTGTTTATATTCACTATTTTTATAGGGTTAGAGGTAGAATTGATTTCTTGTCCAAATAACGTCAATACTACATATTAAGTATGCTATCATTTCTTCCAGGGAAAACAAATGGAGCCTCTTAACATACTAAATTCTCATTTACAATTTGATATTTCTCTAGAATTTTTATTCTAGTCAATAACATTTTCTTTAAGGCTGTGGCAACATTTATCATTATTCTGATGTTAAAATGGATCAATGGGTCAAATGATTCTGTAGTATTCTTACTTTTCAAATTTTTCTGTAAAATTAATTCTTCAAAATATACTCTAAATTACTTTGGCAGTTTCTTTAAAGAGTGGATCTTTTATACACATGTATCAAATCATCACATTGTACACCTGAAACTTACATAATGTTATGTCAATTGTATCTCAATAAAGCTGGAAAAAATGAATACTACACATCACTTTTAAAGATGGACACTTGAATTTCTTCCCTTTATGACTAGGAATGATCTCAGCATGTTCTCTATGGTCACTTTTATTCAGCATGTGACTGGAGATACCAACCAATTACATAAAACAAAATGATATACACACACACACACGCACACACACACAGAGTAAGTCTTTGATGGGACTTGAATTACGTATATAGACTGAAAAAAAAACATTTTAATATTGTCTTCCAAAAAACCAAAAATTTCCAAGCTATTTCTTAGTTAATTTTATGATATTCAGTAAAGTTAAACAATTTTTTGTGAATAACTTAACACATATAAAAGTATATAAATAATTTGTTTTTGTTTTTTACTCATGAGAAATTCATGTTTGTTTAAAAACATGTAAAAACTCAAAAAGTTATGGGTCACCTGGGTGGATCAGACACCGGTTGAGTGTCTGACTTTGGCTCACGATATGATCTAGTGGTTTGTGAGTGGAGCCCCGCACTGGGCTCGTTGCTATGAGTGCAGACCCCGCTTAGGATCCTCTGTCCCCCTCTCTCTCTGTCCAATCCCCACTGGTGTTCTCTCAAGAATAAATGAAAACAGTAAAAACTGAGAAAGTTAAAACACGCAGAAATAAAAATAACCTCAAGTGTATAATTGTCGTATTTCCATCTAATTTATTTTGTGATAACTTTTTACAAATAAAATTTTAATATGCTGTTTTTGAAACACTTTAATATTCTCTCATAGGAGTTTAATTAATATTGCACTTTAAGAGTTGCTTATTTTTCCCTATTACTAATATTAATTAAGTATACATCTTTGCAGCTTTTAATTTTTATCTTTACGATGGGTTCCTAGAATAAAAATGATTTGGCCAAAGGATGTATGGGATTTATAAACTTTCAACATGATGAGTGAAGCTACATCCCTTTTTTTTAAGTGTATTTATTTAGTTTGAGAGAGTCAGAGACAGTGCAAGTTGCAAATGCAGGGGGTGCAGAGAGAGAGTGAGACAGAGAATCCAAGCAGACTCCACCCTGTCAGCATGGAGCCTGACATGGGCTTGAACCCACAAAACTGTGGTATCATGACCTGAGCAGAAACCAGGAGTCAGACGTTTAACCAACTGAGCACCCAGGTGCCCCTGAGCGAAGTTACATATGATTTTTTTTTTTTACCCTAAGAACAGCCAATTACTCAGACACCATTTGCTGAACAATCATTTGTTTAGCTAATGGTCTACAATACATCCTATAGGATATGAGATATTCTTATACACATCAAAATTACATTAATTATTGTATGTAGAGAACTGTAAGTATGTCAACATATAATGGTGCTGCTCTTACTGCATTTCCTTCTGAGCACTATACAGAAATGTAACCACTTAATCTTAGATAAAAACTTTAGAATTATTTGTCATTTGCCAAATTATTTGAAAAATATTTTCCAACAATTTGGTAAATGACAAACAATCTGAATAAAAAATGGTCAGAGGACCTAAATAGACATTTTTTCAAAGAAGACATACAAATGGCCAACAGGCGCATTGGAAATATGCTCATCACTACTCATTAAGGGAATGCAAATCAAACCTACAATGATACAGTCAATTATACCAGTCAGAATGGCCAGGATCAAAACAAAAACAAAAACAAAAAAACAAGAAATGACAAGTGTTGGTGAGGATATGGACAAAAGGAAACTCTTGCGTATTTCTGGTGGGAATGTAATTTAGTGCAACCACTATGGAAAACAATATGAGGGTTCCTTAAAATATTAAAAATAGAAATATCATACAATTCAGTAATTCCACTGCTGGCTATTTACTCAGAGACAATGAAAACACTAATTCCAAAAGATACAGGCACAATTTGTTTTTTGCAGCATTAGTTGCAATAGCCAAGATATTAAAGCAACATAAATGTTGATCCATAGATGAATGGATAAAGAGGATGTGATGTATATCATATACATACAATGGAATTTTTCTCAGCCATAAAAAAAGAATGAGATCTTTCCATTTGTGACAACACAGAATGACCTAGAGTGTGTTATGCTAAGTGAAATAAGTCAGACTAAGAAAGTCAAATACCATATTATTTACTTACATGTGAAATATATACAAAAAAAGAAAACAACCAAAAACCAGATGCTGACTCATAAATACAGACACCAAACTGGTAGTTGCCAGAGGGGTGGGATTGGGGGGGTATTGGCTGAAAAAGGTGAGGTGGATTAAGATGTATAAACAAACTCCCACTTATAAAATAAATAACTCACAGAGATGAAAAGTACATCAGAGGGAATACTGTCAATAATATTATAATAACTTTGTATGGTAACAGATGGTAACTATACTTATTGCAGTGAGCACTGTGTTATGTATAGAACTGTCAAATCATTATGTTGTACACCTGAAATGTAACATTGTATGTCAACTATATTTCAATCAAAATTTTAAAAATTGGTATTTTGATTGGATTGCTATATAAACTACAAATTAATTTGGAAAAAACTCTATACCTTTACAATGGCCAATCTTACCTTTAGAAACAGGGCTGGTATATTTTCATTTGCTTAAGACTTTAAAATTTTTTTGAGTAAAATACTAGTATTTTTTTAATGCAGTTAACAGGTCCCAATCCTGGCTATATGAAATAACCACATAAGGAGTTTTTAAAAAATGACACCTATATGCTATCCCTCAAATTTTTATTTTATGAGTGACAGACAGGAATAGAAATGTAGGTCTAAAAATTGACGTAAGTATTCTGCACTGTGAAGGAAACAATCGACAACACTAAAAGTAGCAACATTTGGAATGGTAATAGATATTTGGAAATGACATAATTGATAAAGGGTTAGTATCCAAAATACATAAAGAACTCACCAAACTCAACACCAAAAAAAAAAAATGATCCAGTTAAAAAATGGGCAGAAGACATGAATAGACATTTTTTCCAAAGAAGACATCCAGATGGCCAATAGACACATGAAAAGATGCTCAACATCACTCGTCATCAGGGAAATACAAATCAAAACTACCATGAGCTATCATCTCACACCTGTCAGGATGGCTAAAATCAGTAACATAGGAAACAACAAATGATGCCCAGGATGTGGACCTCTTACACTGTTGGTGGGAATGTAAACTGGTGCAGCCACTCTGGAAATAGTATGGAAGTTCCTCAAAAGCTAAAAATAGAACTACCCTATGACCCAACAATTGCACTAGTAGGTATTTACCCAAAGGATACAAAAATACTGATCTGAAGGGGCACATGCACCCCAATGTTTATAGCAGCATTGTCAACAATAGCCTAATTATGGAAAGAGTCCCTCAAAGACTGATGAATGGATAAAGAAGGGGTGAGGTGTATGTGTGTATCTATATGTATGTGTGTGTGTACATATATATACATATGTATATTTATATGTGTGTGTGTGTGTGTATATATATATATATATATATATATAATTGAATATTACTCAGCCATTAAAAAGAATGAAATCTTGTCATTTGCAATGACACAAATGGACCTAGAGATTATTATGCTAAGCAAAACAAGTCAGACAAATACCATGTGATTTCACTCATATGTGGAATTTAAGAAACAAAACAGATGAACATAGGGTAAAAAGAAAAAAAAAGAGAGAAGCAAACCAGAAAACAGACTCTTAGCTATAGAGAACTATCTGAGGCTTGGTGGAGGGGAGGTACAAACGGGGATGGGTTAAATGAGTGATGGTTATCAAGGATGGCACATGTGATGAGCACTGGGTGTTATATGTAAGTGACGAATCTCTGAATTCTAAACATGAAACTAGTATTACACTGTATGTTGACTAACTGGAATTTAAAAACTTGAAAAAAACTAAAAATTGACACAGATCAAGAGATCAATATAATTGAATATTCTTGTACACTTATATTTAATCTAGTAGTTTTTCAGTCTCTATATTCTGGTTTTCATGTAGTCTACATGAAATTATCATTCTGGGGCACCTGGGTGGCTCAGTTGGTTAAGCATCCAACTCTCAGTTTCGGCTCAGGTCATGATCTCACAGCTTCGTGGGTTCGAGCCCCACGTTAGGCTCTGTGCTGGCAACGCAGAGCCTGCTTGGGATTCCCTCTCTCCCTCTCTAGCTGCCCTTCCCCCACTCATGTGTCTCCATCTCTCTTGAAATAAATAAACTTAAAAAAAGAAATCATTCTGAAGTATGTTTATGTCTTACTGCCTTGACCACGGACTTACAGAATAATGTTAAATAGTAAGAATTTTGATGATTTTGATTGGTATATCACCAAAGTTTCACAGTTTTATAAATAATTACATTGGCTAATAAATAAACTGTGTTCCTTTGTGACTACATATTGACATGACTCATTATTTCTAGTGTTCTAAATCATCTATAGAGAAAGTGATATTGGATGTGTAGCAACATTTGAAGGGCAAACAGTATGCCTTTTCTTTTTAATGTTTTCTACCTTTGGAGAGCAAAAGAAACATGATTTACATAATTGTATCTTATTAAAGTGCATCAGAAAATATACTAAAATTTTAGTACAGGTTTAGAACTTATCTCCTGGAAAACTGCATGTTTTGTAAAAACAGTGACATTTCTTACACACGCATAAAGCAGATTCAATGACTACAATAAATATGCCATATTTAAATGGCATTATAGATTATGAATTATATGTGACATTCAAGGTTATGAACGTGAATCTCAGAAGTACTAAAAGAAATGATCTGATCAAGTTTGACATCCAGAATTGAAGATTATTGTTTGATATCATCTTGTCATTCCAAATAATTATAATATATGTGAGGGAGGTTGTATATGCTCAACTTAGTCTTGTCAACAAAATTAATTATTTGACAGAACTAATTATTTTGAGAATCAAAATCCACTCAGGGGATAGAAATTGCACTTTTACATGCAAACCTAGTTCCCAGGCCACACTGCCAGAACATTCAAGATCACATTTAATTTCCATTAGTGAGGCCAGTCATTATTTTAATATGATTACACAGTGTTGTAAAAATGTCCTTTTTTTATGAAAAGCAATTAATTTTCATTTAGTAACATTTTGGATGCCAACTATTTAGAAGTGACTCCTCAGAATGCAGATTTTTCCACAAATAACCATATTAACCCTCAAATCAGTATTAGATTCAAGGCAAGGACAAACAATATAACACAAAGACCTGGATTTAATTGCCATCATTAATACCACATTAATGTGGAATATTCCCATTCATGCCAGGACATCAATACAAAAAAGAGGTTTTCCAGTTCCAGAGCTACAGAGTAAGATGTTAAACAGCAACACTTAAAAATAGTTCATTTAAAACATTTATCTATCTATCTATCTATCTATCTATGAATGAAATAAGCATGTGCAAATGTTTTTTTCATCAGATTTGATTACATACTGATTGTAGATGTTGTAAGTTATTCAGCCTTGATTATCAGTAAAGTTTACCAGATGTCAAGAAGTGAAAGGCCAGAAAAAAAGGTTGCAGAATAAATACTGCAACTCAAAAAGACTAAAAAGCAACCATTTGCAACATTTTGAAGATCAGGTTTCTTTAAATCATCATACTTTTCAGTTTTATAGAGAATTAAGTATAACATACATGGCAATAAATTTATACTATTTCAGATCATTCTGGATGTAGACGAAAAGAAATTATTTAAAATAATTTATTTATAAGCTCTCAAATCAAGAGGATACATTGTTTCTCAAGAAATGCCAATAGATTTTATGATCTCCCAATTAAGTCCAAGGTTAGGTCTTTTCCTTGAAAAAGGAAGGAACCACCATCATTTCTTCTTGATTGGCTTTGCCTTACCTGAGAGCTCTCTAAATCACACTGCAGGAGTACAACTCACAACAGATCCTTACTGCCTGTGTTCAGTGTTTTAAACAGGCGACTGCTTAACTGGTCAAAAGGTAGTAATGTGAGTAAATAAAATTTGCATAAGAAATAATTCTTAGATCTTATTAAAGATTTTCAATGTCTCCCACTTTATTTTGTCAGCTTTACTGAGTTATAATTGACTATATATATTTAAGATGTACAATTTGATATTTTGATATATATATACATTGTGAAATGATCTCCCTTGTATGTGGAATCTTAAATAGTCAAGCTCCTAGAAGCAGAGAGTAGAATGGTAGTTTCCAGATGCTGGATGGAGGGGGAAAAGGAAAGATGTTGGTCAAAGGGTACAAAGTTTCAGCTATTCGAGATGAATGAATTCTGGAGATCTAAAGAACAGTATGGTTCTATATTTAACAAGACTGTGCCATATACTTGAACTTTGCTAAGAGAGTAGATTAGCAAGCTCAGGGGGCAGGGGAGGTTGGAATAGGGGGTAATGGTTATGTGAGGTGATGAATATGTTAGCTTAATTGTGGTGATCATTCTGTTTCCTTAAGATTTGCTAATAAACCTCACAATTCACTAAATTTAATTTTTGCTCCTATTTTCTTTAAACCAATATTTTATTGAGAACAATAAAGAACATCTAGTTTAAAGAAGAGATTAAAAAAAATTCACTATAAGGTCCTCCACCACAACGTAAGATCACCTTAAGAAAGCTGATCTCAAAGACAGTTATAGCAGAGTCCTTTCTACCACAGGCAGTATGAAATTAAAAAGATTGGCAACGATGTCAATCGTTGATTTTCCTGCAGAATCACACTGCAGGAGCACAACTCACAACAGATGAAAATCTTCCTAAAGTTTGTAGGTGCTCAATGTATAAGACTGCAGCAATGGAAAGCACCAAGCATGAAAGAAGTCTTCTTGATATTTTTTTCCTACATATTCTGTAATTCGAAAAGGTAAATTGAAAATTTACTCTCAATCTTGGTTTCTTAGAAAAGATATTGTATTCTATCATTAAGCAAGTCTATTGAATACCCACCATGTGCCAAGATGTTAGTTGTCCTTTAGAGAGCCTTTTATATGTCTGGTATCATATAACGCTCTTAACATTTTAAAAAAATTTTTTTTCAACTTTTTTTATTTATTTTTGGGACAGAGAGAGACAGAGCATGAACGGGGGAGGGGCAGAGAGAGAGGGAGACACATAATCGGAAACAGGCTCCAGGCTCCGAGCCATCAGCCCAGAGCCTGACGCGGGGCTCGAACTCACAGACCGCGAGATCGTGACCTGGCTGAAGTCGGACGCTTAACCGACTGCGCCACCCAGGCGCCCCAACATTTTTAAATAATTACCTCAGTCAATCCTGATAACAATGTTTGGGATAAATACACAAGTTCTAACATATCAGGAAACTGAAACTCAGAGGTAAAGCAACCTGCTTAACATAGATCCCAGGTAGCGTTTGGTAGAAATGAGGTTCAAATCTAGGTCTGCACCATTCTAGAGGCTGTGCACTCAAACACAATACTCTACGGACAATCATCTTTGAAGGTCTTTACTCTTCTTCAGCTAATTTAATTAAATTCCATAAAGAGAACAAAAAAGGAAAGAAAGTTGCTTACATATTCTCCATATTGTATTTCTACCTTTTATTCACAAGACTGTTCCCACAGTAAATACTTAATAAAGTTTTGTCTAATGAAGCATGCATTAATAAAGTAGCATAAAAACAGGAAAACATCAGCAAAAAAATCTTTTATCCCTTGAATAAATAGGAGTTCACTAATCATAGCTTGGGAAAAGAAAAAACAATGGTGTTGGATATTTTCTGAACTCGTTCTTTTGGGATTGTAGAAAGTTTGTCTTACACCCTCAGGAAACAGAATATTCCAACTTTATAAGTATTGTGGCCATGGTTTGCTTTCACATCATTCGTAATATGTAATAGTCTGTTGAAAAGTATGTTATCATTACCCTATTCCAAAAGAATGTACTGAAAAAGGCAGTTCCATTTGGATATGAATAAGAACAAAATTTATAGAGCTGTATGAAGCTTTGATGATTAAACTCAAATGTGTATCAATTCCAGCATCTCTTACTTTCTCCACCTGAGGTTAAAAATATAATTAATGGGCATATTCAATACTAGCAAGGTGCATCTTGAGTGCTTCATTTGAGGTGCCATGTTAACAAGCCCTGAAAGGAGATCCATTAGCAGCTGCAATGAGGCTTTTTTCGTCAAAGTAGGTAATTAATGGGATTATGAATAATGGCTATTATTCGATTCAATCACAGAAAATGACACTGAATATGAAAAGAAGGACTTGATATTGCCCAATAAAGTAGTTAGAATTTTGAAAGAGCTAATCATATCATGGGAATAATACCCCAGGGTGATGATACTAAGTCTACAACACAGAAACTCAAGACAGCTTATTCATTTGGAGCATGGAACTCTTTTATGAATTTCTAATTTATAAATTTGGGTATTATATTAACTTTTATAGGTCACATGATAATCATGTGGCTCTTGGTGGTTAATAATTACAACTGAATTATGTTGACTGCCAGCAAATAGGAGACAGATGACTTCTTCACTAGTCAAAAATAAAAATAAAATTCACTCATTTCCTCTTCTGAAATTGTGTGTATGATATAAAGGAAAGAAAACATTGTTAATAATCCATTCAATGTCACCCCCACTTACATAATCTTAAGAGTTTGGTACATTATGAAAGGGTAGAAAGTTAACTTCCTTACACAAACCCCACTCTTTCCACTCTACACATGTACAAATCAGGAAAGAGTTGTTAAATCGATGAATTGATTTTGAGTCATCTAATAAATCACAGCTATTAGTAGGTATGGTCACCATGTGATGCAAGGAATAAACCCATACTTAGATCCCTGTTTTATGGACCTGACTAAGTTGGTTTGGGACTTACAAGAGGCCTTGTAGGTTCCCTCTCTCTTGTTCTGCCTCATGCATGTTTGAGAGTCGTTATCACAGAGACAAGTTTCTGTACCATGTGGTAGTACTTACCAGTTCTCTACGTACTACCAGAAGATAGTAGGGTCTCAAGATGTGAATGGAAGTTTTAATGGATGGTAAGAGGCTAAGTGGTATCATGGTCCAGTTTTTTCAGGGTTTTAATTAGAATACTGACCACTTGAGCAGCAATTATGAGGGCATTCTTGGGCTTTAACTATCTGTATACTTCATGTGCTTAGCCTCTTGAGGAATTCCAATGGAAATAAGAGGAAGATTTCTGTTTTTCTTTCATTTAAGGGCCATTATACGATGGAAAAATATTAAAACTGTCCTAACACTACAGTGATTAATTATAATAAATGCTGAAAAACAAGAGAAGTTTGAAGATAAAACAGCAATATTACCTTGGATCTGACTGAATGAGGTTTGAAATTTTCTTAGTCAGGGATGGAGGTATATATGCATATATGTATATATACATACTTAGAGGTATATTTATAGATATTTATATATAAAAATATAATCATAACTTTTTTCATAGATATAGGTAATCTAATGTTGCTTTACTAAGAGATTAGTTTTGAGAATTCTATTATATCTTGAAATGATTTATTTTTTAATTTTTTTTAACATTTATTTATTTTTGAGACAGAGAGAGACAGAGCATGAACGGGGGAGGGTCAGAGAGAGGGAGACACAGAATCTGAAACAGGCTCCAGGCTCTGAGCTGTCAGCACAGAGCCTGACACGGGGCTCGAACTCACAGACCGCGAGATCATGACCTGAGCTGAAGTGAGACGCTTAACCGACTGAGCCACCCAGGTGCCCCTATCTTGAAATGATTTAAATATATACTTTGTAGCTTCAGTTGCCTGGTTAGAGAATTGTGCCAATAAAGCCACAGTTATGAATTGATTATTACAGAAGCATCTAAACAAAACTAAAAGGGACAAGATCTTGTCCATCCTGTCAAACTTCCTTTTGGGGGAATCTACAGCATTCCAAATGTAGTCATCCAAACCACAACTGAGCACTTGGTGACAGTACTAACTGGCTTGCAAACGTTGGACCATGACCATATTTGATATTTCATAAATAACCAGTCCTTTCATACCTTGCTTGTTTGCATGGAAAAGAGACCTGGGTCTGAATGGCCCACTAGAAACTAATACCACAGCTAAACCTAAAATAACAAAATGAAAAGAAAAATGAATTCAGTGTAGTTTTTGTTTGTTTGTTTTTGTTTGGTGATTAATATCTCACTAACTGAAATCCTTTGTTTTACCATAAAGAACAACTTTTCTACTAGAAAAAGCAGATAGCAATCGATTAGTATGTACCTACATATGTCAGACATAGTGCTTTCCCTTATTATATCTCACCAAACCATACAAGATATTTCAGAAATGAACAGATGGAGACTCAGAGAAGTTCATGACTTTTTTGGAAGCCTATGATTATTGAGTAGTGAAGTAATCTAATTTCAAAGTCCATCTGTTATCTTTTGACTACAAAATACCAAATAGTAATTAGTAACTGGTAACTCAATGGTTTCCCCATCCTTCCCTGCTTCTTCTGAAGGGACAGACACCTTATGCACTTGCTTCTACTTATACTGGTGACAAAGAGACAAAAGTTGAAAATAGAAGAGAAAATACAAAGCTCTGCTTAATTTTAGGGTCGTAAAAAAGCAAGATAAAAAAAACGAGAATTACCTAAAATTTTCAGAGTGAAGCTAAGTGAAAATGAATGGTCAAAGAGATAGTTAAAACAATTTCCAAATGCCATATGTCTTACATGAATAAATTAGTTACCTTTCCCTAAAAACTTCCATATGCTAGATAAATGCAGAAAATTATGAAATTGCCTATTTTTATTTCAGGTATGTTTCTTTAAAATACCATCTTTTGATGAATATTTTTAAAACAAATTAAAAAATAGTGAGTGCTAAAAATGGAATTTTTTAAATCAACAGAGTTTTTAATAAACCATCACAAAATCAAAATGACACTTTTCAAATCGATGTCTCACAATATTTTACATCTCTCCCACATTGTTCCAGTTATCCGGAAGGAGGTGGAATCTGTGTTACCACTTTAGGTGCCTCTAACAAAGGCATATAAAGCATGCACATTTGCTAATTTTCAAGTCAAGGTTGTTTTTTTTTTAATAGAATTTTGTTCCCCAAGGAGAGGCTGAAGTGAAGATCTTAGTCTTTATTGTGCATGTCAAAGATGAATGTGTGTTGTGTTTACTCTAAGTAGGTGTTGAAATTATATAATAATTGGACCTCTCTGAGAGTTTGTAATCTATTAAAGGGCAAATATAACCATAAATACAAATATAACACAAGAAAATATTATGTGTAATGCCTTGTTAAAGATGTATCCATTCATTTATATAATATATACCTATTTGTATTATAAGCATTCATAGGAAGGAAAAACACAATATCCTCGTAGTATCCAATATACTTTATGGAGCCTGAGGCATTTGAATGGTGAGTTAAAGAGAAGGGATTTCAACAGATTAAAAAAACATGAACAGCTTCATAGAAAATTCAGTTTGATGAATACAATGCATCCATATAAAGAAGTAGCTTGGAGATCTGCTGAAAAGATAAATTAAGGTCAGACTGAAGATTTTAAATGCTAAGCAAAGGAGTTTGAATGTAATTTAGAGAGCAAGGAGGATTTATTGGGGGTTTTGTTTACTTTTGGAGCATGGATAGAATACAGTACAGAAATACCTGCAAAAATATTTTGTAATCAAATCTCTTAAAAGCTCTGCTGTACTACACTATTAAATTACATAATAAGTTTCTTAAGAGTGGTTGCTTCTAAGGGCAGAGGTTATTGTTCTGGATTTGGAAAGGAAAGTTACATTTCATTATGTATCATTTATTTTTATTTTTTTAAGCCATGAGTGTGTGTTATCTGCAAGTTAAAAGGTAAGGCAAATATATTTGAATCTTGCCTTCTCTCAAATTAATACTTTGTTTTTGTCAAGAAGTAATGTTAGAGTTCTAAAAAAAGTTGGTTGTTTATAGTTCTAAGTTAAATACTGAGTCTATAATAAAAACGTGTCTTGTAGAAAAATGCCTTATTTGTATGAAAAATTTTGCCTTTAAAAGTAAGATTATTTTTTATAGTTTTACAAAAAATAGCAAAATGATGTGGATCTAGGTAGTAAGAATAAAGAATTGAATCTAATGTTCCAATAGAGACACAGAACTGGAAAGAAATCTGTAAGTCCTATTGGACTACTTGCTTCTTTTTTTTTAATGTTTATTTATTTTGAGAGAGAGAGAGAGAACGAGTGGGAGAGGGGCAGAGACAGAGGGAGAGAGAATCCCAGGCAGGCTCCACGCTGTGAGCGCTGAGCCTGATGCAGGGCTCAGTCTCACAAACCCTGAGATGATGACCTGAGCCTAAATCAAGATTCACATGCTTAGCCAACTGCACCACCCAGGCACCCCTGGACTACTTGCTTTTTAACTGAGGAACTGATTCTACAGCATCCATGAGAGATCATCATCAAAATCGAAGACTACACACCACTAGAATGGCCAAAATCCAGAACACTAACAATACCAAATGCTGGTGAGAATATGGAGTATCAGAAATTCTCATTCATTGCTAGTGAAAAGGCAAAATGATACAGCTACTTTGGAAGACTGTTTGGTGGTTTCTTACAAAGCTAATCATACTCTTATCACACCAACCAGCTATTGTATTCCTTGATATTTACTCAAAGGAGTTGAAATTCTATGTTCACACAAAAATCTGCACATAGATATTTACAGCAGTTTTATTCATTATTTTCAAACGTGGAAGCAACCAAGGTCTTATAGTAAGTAAGTGGATCATAAACTGTGGAACATAACATAATGGAATATTACTCAACACTAAAAAGAACTGAGCTATCAAGTTATGAAAAGACACTGAGGCACCTTTAATTTTTTTGAACGTTTATTCATTTTTGAGAGAAAGACAGAGCATGAACAAGGGAGGGGCAGAGAGAGAGAGGGAAACACAGAATCCAAAGCAAGCTCCAGGCTCTGAGCTGTCAGCACAGAGCCTGACGCAGGGCTCAAACCTACCAACCATGAAATCATGACCTGAGCTGAAGTTGAACGCTTAACCAACTGAGCCACCCAGGCGCCCCCAGACATTGAGGCACCTTAAATGCATATTAGTAACTGAGAGAGGTCATCTGAAAAGGTCACATATTGTATGATTCCAACTATGTGACATTCTAAAAATGGCAAAACTCTAGAGGCAGTAAAAAGATCACTGTTTGCTAGGGGTTGAGAGGGTAGTGAACAGGCTGAGTCCACAGGGTTTTTTGAGCAGTGAAAATACTCTGTAGAACTATAATGATGGATGTCATTACACATTTGTCCAAACCCATAGAATGTACAACTCCAGGAGTGAACTGTAATGTAAACTATGGACTTGGGTAACTATAAATGAATCAATGTGGGCCATTAATAGTAACAAATATACCACACTTGTAGAACATGTTGATAATAGGGAAGATTATGCACGTTTTGGGACAAGGATATACGAAAATTTCTGTACCTTTCTCAATTCCACTGTGAACCTAAAACCACTCTAAATAAAACTGTCTTTAAAAAAAATATATAGACCAATTCTTACCATAGGTAAATATGTATTTTATAAGATTTTGAAACTCATTTTTTAAAAACATCCTTAGGTAGTAGGAAGATTTCTCCTGGAGGTTTCCCTTTGGTTCTTGTTAAGACAAGTAGTGACTCTGACAAAATGCTAGGGCCACTTTCCAGAGGCCCTCTTCTTACTCACTGAATCCAACAAACTCTCTTTTGAGACTTAGTACAAGACAAATTGATGGGCAGGCTCCGTGTGTAGAAAATTGGTGTTCTGCCATGTACAGGGAGAGTGACTTGCTTGCCCTGTGGGCCACACAGGAATGATGAGGACTGTGGCAGAGTGGCCCGAGATGAAGGGTCAACTCTTCCTGGCCCACAGGACAGAGTGGCAGCATTACAAACACCAATGTCATGATAATCTATGCACAGGGTACCCCTCCAGCAGAGCCATGCAGAGCCTACATGACCATACCTGGCAACCCTCCCCCTGAAAAGGTACACCTCTGAGTCTTCTTGGCTTGGTAAGAACTGCTCTGAGTTCTGTCCTATTCCTGAGCATGAAATCTGTCAAAAAGACCTGAAAGCCTAAAGGCTGCTCAATGGCGGACAGAGAACTTATGAGCTGGTACATTACCTGACAGCAGGAGATAGGGCTGCTCCTCCCTCTGTGTCCTGGTTTGTTACCACTTGAGACCTTCTATTCCCTTAACCTGTTCCAAGCATCATCAAAGACACAACTAACAAAGATTAACAAAATGCCTGAGACTTTAGAACTAGGGAAAGGGAAAACGGAATACTAGAATAAGAGGCTTCGAGTAAAGCAATACTGCTACAGGAGAAGGATAACAGCTTTTGTAGAGGGGGAAAAAAGGAAGGAAGGAAGCTGGGAGGGAGGGAGGAAGAAAGAGAAAAAAACAGGAAGTAAGGCAGGAAGGTGGGAAAAAAAAAAAAAACTATCCCCATAGTTTTGCCTTTTCCAGAACATCATATGGTTGGAAACAGACAATATGTAGCCTTTTCAGATTGTCTTCTTTCACCTAGTAATATGTACTTTAGTTTCCTCCATGTCTTTTTGTGCATGGAAGAAAGGAAAGAAGGATAAACTCCCTAAATAAAAAACCCAGCATAAAGACTAAAGAACTTCAGGAACTAAGAGACAAAATGTTGTTCACTCCTAAGAAGCAAAATATATCAGAAAACACATAAAAAGATAAAAATAATTAGGGGAAATAGAACAATGAGAAGGTCATGAAAATTCCAGGGGGAGAAAATGCAAATACAAGACATACTCGAAGGAAAAAACATGAACTCATAGAGAAGGGGCAGAACTCTGAAAGATGATAATTAATAATAATAATCATAATCATAATAAATTCCTAGTTTAAAGAAATGTTTAATTTTGCATCACAAAAAGGCTAGTTCCAGACAAGATTTTTTTTTCCAAAAAGTACACATAGGCATATCCTGGTAAAGTTCCAGAGAATATTTTGTGATATCTAGACAAAAATAAACAAAGTAACAAGGAAATAATCGTATAATGTAAGACTTACTTGGTTATATCCCAGGAAAGTAGAATATGGTAGTGAGAATACTAAAATGATTCTAAGTTTCAAACAGACATAAGATGTCATTAATAGTGGTTACTTGGGTTGGGGACAGGTAAGGTTATAAAGCACAAGGAAATGAGGAAAAGAAAAGTTAGTCACATTTTTAAGACTGTTTTTTAAAATCACATTGATGAAAATACCATACATGATATGATCCCACTTCCTCAACTGAATGTGTGGGAATATTTATAGAGTAAGCAATATGGAAGACAGTTAGCAAAAAGACTTTTTTATATTAGGACTTTAGAGTTTAAAATTTTTCCTACCTATACTTTTCATCATATCTTAAAATTATTATCATTCATTACTTATATAATATCAGAGGAGATGATAAAAGTATTCTTATTTTGGGGGAAAAAAAAGTTCTCCCAAGTCCCTCATAACTCTTCCCAGAGGTCTGCAGTTGTATTTACAAAGTACCATGAAATAAATGATATCCTTCCTCCATATGAAGGGTCTTTAAAAATATGAATGAATATTAGAATGTATTTGAATGTAAATTTAAATCCCTTTGGATGATCCCTCCAGGACTCTTTTACCTATGCTCTAGAAATCCTTATTCCCTTCGCAGAAATTGTCCACCATCTTTTGCCATTCTGAAACTTAAGTTTTGCTCTATAATTTATCCTCAGCCTACATTATGCTCAAATATTTTTCTTCCTAAAAAAATCTTCTTGGAAACATCCATTTCCTTCACATAATACATATGCATTCTCATTACAAATCCTCCTCCAGCCCCTGACTTCCTTTACCCCTTCCTCCCACAGTCAAATGTCTTAATTGATTTATCTCTTCTCATTGACTGTGTGTTCTTATTAATAAGACAGGTCAGACCTTCAGGGCCTAGAAGAAACATTACAACACCAGCTAAGGGCTGTGTGGTCCAGGAATTTTTCCAGGTAATACCTGTGAGGGAGATGTTAAATATTATTTTAGAAACAAGACCCTGTAGCCCACTTATTTCCATGGTGGGTACAGTTATTACCTTGGAAATGATCTTCTTTATAGGAGTTAACCAGGTGGCCCTCTAAGTCAGTCAAATGTATGGCAAGTAATCATCTTCCTGAGAATAGGGAGCAGGGAATAATCTTGACCTTCAACAGTCTGACTAACACTGCCCCAAACAATTGTCCTTTGGTAATAACAAGTGAATCTAATGGAGGAAATACCTCAAATTAAAGAGTCCAAGAAGCTTCCTGGGAAGAAAGAGGCCAAGGCTCAGAGGTTCACCCAGAGGAGACAAAAGCTTTATATTCAGGAGCAAGGGCAACAGTAGGACCCAGGGGCATTTGAAAATGGGAACCTCTTGGTCACTGGGTTCCCAAGTGTCCATCTATGTTCTTTACACTAAGAAAGCCTCCAAACCCATATCAACTCTGGAAGTTGATAAACCTCGAAAAGCTGGTATTAAGCTTTTTGCTCAAGTGTATAGGTGATGATTCATGCAATTAATTGGGCAAGAACAATATTCAAACAAATCAGTAGCAATGAACTTTGTGAAGCCGGCCATACAACTTATGATGAAAGAAAAAAAATCACATTTGTTGCAATCATTTCCAGATATGAAGTATTTGTACCATGAAAATAACTCTCTGTAAAGTGAAGTTATAATTCATCTCATGATAAATTATTTCGCTGTTACTCTACCTTGCACGGATGCTAACACTTCAATCATTCTTTCTCTATAAATGCTGTTTTGTTTCCAGTATTAATGCAAGTGCAGAGTAAATGTTTCAAAATCTCGTTCCATGGATATAAACATCTTTCCTCTGCTGACTTCACAGTCATGTTAAAAAACACTGTTGCCTCAGTAACACTTTTCTCTGATAGTAAATCACTTGCTGCATACATCCCAGCCAAACTAGATCAATTTTATTTGCTTTTGTTTCTTGTTAATATAATTCAATAAATAGGGTGCCTGGGTGGCTCTGTCAGTTAAGCATCCGACTTCAGCTCAGGTCATGATCTCATAGTTCCTAAGTTCGATCCCCATGTCAGGATCTGTGCTAACAGCTCAGAACCTGGAGCCTGTTTCAGATTCTGTGTCTCCCTCTCTCTCTCTCTCTGTTCCTCCCCCACTGATGCTCTGTCTCTCTCTCAAAAATAAACATAAAAAATTAAAAAATATATATGTCAATAAATAAATTCATTATAAAATTTAACACCCAAGTCTTGTACACAAATGTAATAAAGAAGTTCTTTGCCAACTTTTTCTGTAAAGGGACAGAGAGTAGAAAATTCAGTCTTTGGAGGCCATTTAATATCTCTTTCAATCCTTGATTCCGTCACTGAAGCTTAAAAGCAGCCATAGAGAATATGCAAATGAATGAGAATGACTGTGTTCAATAAAAATAAATCGTTATTTACAAAAACTAGTGGCCAAAAAAAAAAAAATTACAGACTGGACCTGTGAGCCATAGTTGTTGACCTCTGCCCTATATAAAAAGCTGGGAAATAGTGAAGAAATGGGCAGAAAACATGAATAGACACTTCTCTAAAGAAGACATCCAGATGGCCAACAGGCACATGAAAAGATGCTCAACGTTGCTCCTTATCAGGGAAATACAAATCAAAACCACACTCAGATATCACCTCACGCCAGTCAGAGTGGCCAAAATGAACAAATCAGGAGACTATAGATGCTGGAGGGGATGTGGAGAAACGGGAACCCTCTTGCACTGTTGGTGGGAATGCAAATTGGTGCAGCCGCTCTGGAAAACAGTGTGGAGGTTCCTCAGAAAATTAAAAATAGACCTACCCTATGACCCAGCCATAGCACTGCTAGGAATTTACCCAAGGGATCCAGGAGTACTGATGCATAGGGGCACTTGTACCCCAATGTTTATAGCAGCACTCTCAACAATAGCCAAATTATGGAAAGAGCCTAAATGTCCATCAACTGATGAATGCATAAAGAAATTGTGGTTTATATACACAATGGAGTACTATGTGGCAATGAGAAAGAATGAAATATGGCCCTTTGTAGTAACATGGATGGAACCGGAGAGTGTGATGCTAAGTGAAATAAGCCAAACAGAGAAAGACAGATACCATATGTTCACTCTTATGTGGATCCTGAGAAACTTAACAGAAACCCATGGGGGAGGGGAAGGAAAAAAAAAAGAGGTTAGAATGGGAGAGAGCCAAAGCATAAGAGACTCTTAAAAACTGAGAACAAACTGAGGGTTGATGGGGGGTGGGAGGGAGAGGAGGGTGAGTGATGGGTATTGAGGAGGGCACCTTTTGGGATGAGCACTGGGTGTTGTATGGAAACCAATTTGACAATAAATTTCATATATTTAAAAAAATAAAAAAAATTTAAAAAAGAATGGAATTGTCATTAACTGAGAGGATGAAGCCAGTAAAAGGAGCAACATTGGTGAGAAGATCAGAAATTCAGATTTGGATGTGTTCAGTATGATATGTCTACTGGCCCCTGCAAGTGGTGATGTCAAGCAAGTAGTTTAATATATGAGTTTGGAGTATGGGAGAGAAGTCTGGAGGATATAAAAACGTAATTGTTCCTAGATATAGAGAAAAATGAAATGCATTGGACTAAGTGAGGTCACCATGTAGAACTAAGGATGGAATTCTTAAGCACCCCAACATTAGGAAGTTAGGAGAAGAGGATAAATCAGCAAAGATGCCTCAGAGGGGGCAACCAGACAGGAAGAAGTCATCCATTCAATGTATGCAAAGCTACTTGATTTCAAGAGTAAGTCATTGCCTGAAAAAGTTGGTATATACAACTCAAAACATACATTCAAAAATACTATCCACTTTTAGTTATAATTATAATAATATTATATTTTAAGATCTACTTAGATGGATTAGCCTATCCAATTCACAGATTATTGAATGAACTAGTTAAACAATTAGTTCATTGCTTCATTGGAGCTCACCATGCTCCAAAATAACACTCACACATCACTTTAAATTCATGTTGATAATTAGGTTTTACTTGGTTTCATAATTTTGTTCCCATCTCATGAATAAACATGTTTGGGATTTTTATTGGTGTAGAATAAAAGAACTATCACATATATAAAAATATAAAAATAATTTGAGTTAATACTACAGATTAGCAAGATAATTCTTTCCTTTTAAAGTGCTCTCTCATTAGTCATGTTTAAGAGAAACAGTTCTACTAGACTACTCATCATTCCCTGTACACACCCTGACATTTCACACTTTCCTCCCTTGGCTTATGTTCTTTCCCGTGCCTGGTATCCTTCCACTTGATGAGTTATTTCTCTTCTGAATAGCACATCCAGAATTATTAACTTCCTCTTTGGATATCTTATAGCATTTTAAATATATCTGCATTATGCTGCAGTGGTACTTTACTAGATTGTATTCTATTTAATTGTTTATATATTTACTTTACCTTCAAGAACTCTAAGAAGATTGAAACCTTGTCTGTCCTGTTACAGCTTTTTAGCCTCTACTCTTATTCCTGGCAGAGAAGGCACTTGATAAATATTTGTTAAATGAATGAGTTTATTGATTGGTAAGGTGCTATCTGTTTCAAGAAAACCTGTCAACTCAATGAAAGTTTTTCTGGAAAGAGAAGCTGAATTCAACAGATGCCAATTTAAAAACACATCTTAATTTAAGAAATATTAAAATGGAAAAATTATTTACATCTCTGAATTGATGTAGTTCAGTAATGTCTATTCAAAAGGCAATCTAAACATTAAAACACAGACAATACATGAAATGAATAAATAAAAGAAGATATAAAATATTCCAAAGTAAAACCATATTCTATCTTGGAAGATGACACTGCATATAAAATCGGCAGGCTTTTGTTCAGAAATGGCTTTATATGCCAATCCCATCTGTTTTGCCTCTTAACAATTTTACAAAAATATAACAGCTTCTATCTCTCTGCCCTCACAGTTAGTCATCTCATGCTTTCATCAATTATTACATTCCCACCCTCCAGTTGATGATGTCCTTGCGTAGTTACATACAGGCAGAATTAAGCTTAAGGGCAAAGGAACATTATTTTGGTGATTTGCAATCATTTGTGTTACTCTTCAATCAAAACAAAATTGTTTAATGTTTATTTATTTTTGAAGGAGAGAGAGACAGAGTGTGAGTGGAGGAGGGGCGCAGAGAGAGAGACACAGAATCTAAAGCAGGTTCCAGGTTCTGAGCTGTCAGCACAGAGCCTCATGTGGGGCCAGAACTCACAAGCTGTGAGATCATGACCTGAGCCAAAGCCAGATGTTTAATTAACTGAGCTACCCAGATGCCCCTCATTTGTGTTATTATTAAACAGAAAGCAGAGGACTGTTAAACTGACATTAAAGTTTTCAGAGTATTGGCATCCTAAGACAGTTACCAATCAGTCACAGCCTCATGGTCTGATTGACCACAAGCACTCAGAGGTCTTCAGTGACTTCACAGGGTACACACTGCAAGAGTAATTAATAATCTACATCCCAAGAAGAAAATGAAGAAGAAAAAGTGTATGCCAACACCAGTGCTTGAAAATCTGATCTCTAACCTCCAAAGCAACAATTTTAAGGTCTACCTTGTTAGAGCATTAGCAAAGCATCATGCCATGGTAGGTAGGTATGTAAATTAAAGGAAAATAAGAACATTTAGAGGTATCCAATTAGAAAATGGAAGTAATTTTATCTTTATTTTAAATGCTAAACCTCTATATTAAATTTCATGTTGGTTTTATTCTAATTCTCTGGTTTATGTTGTCTCAGATCTTTTTAAAAAGTATACTGTACAGTAAAGAATCACAAAATTAGCAATTACAAAACGAGGTTAACTTAGACACAATACAGAAAAATAATATATTGCGTATATCACCAATCTAAGCACAAAATCAAAAGAGCTATTTTACCTGGGCAAACCTGCTGAAAACTTTTATTTACTAACAGTAAATCAGTGACCTACAAGTGTCATTTTTTTTCTGATAAAAGTGCAAATGCTATTAAACACCACTATTAAACATGGCACACCAAATTATTCTTATGATGCAATCCTTTTCATCATGAATGCTTTAGTGGAGATCATCCTATATCTACAAAAATGAAGGTGAAACAGACACACAGTTCCCTACAGCAATTTTAAAAATAAAGGCAAGTGCTGTGAAGCACTACTGAAAATATATTCCTTGATATGTACAACTCTTTGTTGTACAAAATCTATGCTCTGTTGGTCTCGTTTCATGAGTTAGCTCCTTGAGTGTAGCAATTACAGACTGATGGAGATTTTGAGGTTGCTAAAACTTGAATGGAACCTAAGAGTGGATACTTGGTGCTGAAGGGTACAGATAAAAAGTTCAATACTTAATAGTAAAAACCAAATCTATTCATCGAATCTCCATGAGAAAAAGTCACAAACAGAATAACACTGGTTGTGCTAAATAGTTATTATAACACTGGCTGTGCTAAATAGTTATTTGCCACAGATCATAGGATTAAAGATAGAAATAACTTGGTTACACGTAATTTTTTTTCTTTCTTTTTTTTTTTTTTATAATACTCCTGTAGAGTTTCTTCTTTTTTTAAATTTTTTTTTAACGTTTATTTATTTTTGAGAGGGAGAATGAATGGGGGAGGGTCAGAGAGAGGGAGGCACAGAATCCGAAACAGGCTCCAGGCTCTGAGCTGTCAGCACAGAGCCCGACGCGGGGCTCGAACTCACAGACCGCGAGATCATGACCTGAGCCGAAGTCGGTCGCTCAACCGACTGAGCCACCCAGGCGCCCCGTAATTTTTTTTTTTTCAAAAATTCTATCTTGGGGCACCTGGGTGGCTCAGTCAGTCAAGCATCTGACTCTTGATTTCATCTCAGGTCATGATTTTATGGTTCATGGGTTCGAGCCCCACATCAGGCCCTGTCCTCACTCTCTCTCTGCCCATCCCCAGCTTGCATTCTCTCTCAAAATAAATAAATTTTTAAAAATGCAATCTAATACGGGAAACTATCTTATCCTCATTTGGAAATTTAAGAAAAGGTGGGGGGGGGGGAAGATGTTATTCCTTAGTTCTCCATAACGTGATTCAATCAATTTATTCTTCTTTAATTTTGTGTATTTGTTAGTTTCAGTGGTTAAGTACTAAAATAAATCATAAACATTTATTAACTAAAGAAAATCCACTTATTAGTAAGCATACCAATTTTCCCTATAAAGTTGTGGATATGAGTTTCTAGAAAATATTAGAACATAGCTCCTTTTTAAAATTTCAGGGCTTCCACCCGCAACTTAAATTAGGTATTACTTACATGCATTAAAAATAAGACTTAAATATTCAATATTATGAGGATTGACAACTGTATACATTTATACAACACTGCTCAAGTAAGATATAAGGCATTTCTAACACCCTAGAATATTCTTTCATCTTTTTTTTTTTTTAATAGAAACCTCCAAGAAACTAGATCGTGACCAATATCTGGATTCTCAATGAGGAAGTATGAGATTCTTCCATGAAGTGTGTCCTAAAAAAACAAGACTAGATTCTGGTCCTTCTTATCTTTGTTAAGTCCATACTTTAGTCAACATTAAATGTTTGTTTACTCCGTATAGAAAAACAAAGCAGTTGTTGAATAGACCACTGCCTTTTTAAATCAAAGGAACAGTTTTACTTAATGGACTCATTTTGTTGATACTATATTTAGGCAAAGATTTTAAGTCCTAGAATCACGATTTTGGCTAATCCTCAGGTATTTACTATGATTTAAAGTGCATTAGAAATTATCTAAGGATATATAATTGTATTAGTTTCAAATTCAAGTATTAGTAAATTGAATAATGTGGTGAAAAATTCAGATTCTTAAAATTTTTCTTTAAACAATTAAGCACATTTTTGATAGAACTTGAAAATTCGCAAACGTATAAATAACCTAACTTGAATATTACTGGAAATTTGGATTAATCAAGTTATACTCAGGTATGTACGTATGTATGTATGTATGTATTTATGGAGGTCATTGACTATTTTTTTTATTTAATTAAAAAAAAAACAGTTCACTTATTTCTGTCCTTATTAATTCCCAAATTCCACATCTTCCCTTTTTTGTGGGGGGATCTATAAATTATTTTTTTTAATTTCAGTGTGTTGACACACAGCTTTACATTAGGTTTCAGGTGTAGAACACAGTGATTCAACTTCTCTATATGTTATGCTATGCTCACCAGAAGTGTAACTACCATATATCCACCACAATGCTACTGCAGTATTATTTACTATATATTCCCTATACTGTGCCTTTTATTCCCATGACTTGTTGATTTGATAACTGAAAGCTTGTATCTCCTACTCCCCTTCGTCTCTTTTGCCCATTCCTTAACCCCCTGCCCTCTGGCAGCCATCCATTTGGTCTATGTGTTTATAGGTCTGATTCTGCTTTTTGTTTATTTGTTTTGTTTTAGATTCCACATATAAGTGAAATCATACGGTATTTATTTGTCTTTCTCTGACTTATTTCACTTAGCATAATACCCCTTTAGGTCCATTCATGTTGCTGCAAATAGAAAAATCTCATTTTTAAAAATTATTTATGTTTATTTATTTTTGAGACAGAGAGAGACAGAGCATGAATGGGGGAGGGCAGAGAGAGACGGAGACACAGAATCGGAAGCAGGCTCCAGGTTCTGAGCCATCAGCCCAGAGCTGGACGTGGGGCTCGAACTCACGAACCGCGAGATCGTGACCTGAGCTGAAGTCGGACGCTTAACCGACTGAGCCACCCAGGAGCCCCCTCATATTTTTTTATAGCCGTGTAATATCCCTGTGTGTGTGTGTGTGTGTGTGTGTGTGTGTGTGTGCGCGCGCGCATGTGAGTGTGTATCATATCTTCTTTATCCACTCACCTGTATATGGACATTTAGGCTGCTTTCATAATTTGGCTATTGTAAATAATGCCACAATAAACACAGGAGTGCATTTATCTTTTCAAATTATTGTTTTTGTTATTTTGAGTAAATACCCAGTAGTGGGATTATTGGAGCATATGGTATTTATATTATTTAACATTTGAAGAACTTCCGTGTTTTCTACAGTGGTTGTACCAATTTACATTCCCATCAAAAGTGTAGAGAGTTCCTTTTTCTCCACAACCTTGCCAATACTTGTTATTTCTTTAGACAATCTTTTTAATTTCTCATTACACAAATTGGTTTTACTTTTCTAGGTCATCATACAAATAGAATGCTCTATTAACTCTTATCTCTCTAGCTTCTTATGCTTTGTATAATGTCTATAAAATGTTTCCATGTTGGTACATCTATCAGTATTTTCTTTCTTTTTTATTGTTGAGTATTTTGCTGTATGAATATATCACTATTTTTATTAATTCAATTTCAGCCATTCTCTTGGAGACATATATTTGGATTGTTTCCAGGCTTTGTTTATTATAAATAGGACTTTTGTGAACATTGATGAAAAACATCCTTATGGTAAGACTAAAAATAGGAATCTAATAAAGGACATATATGAAAAACCTACATTTTATATCACACATAATGGTGAAATATCAATCCTTATTTCCCTAAGAAACCAAAAAAAAAGAGGTCTTATATTACCAATTCTATTTCAAACACTGGAGTATCTAGCTAGCACAATACTCTAAGAAAAATAAATAAGAGGCATAAAGATTAGAAAGGAAGAAGTAAAACGGTCATTAATCACAGATAACATCCCTATTCATAGAAAATATCCTTCTAAATGTTACAAAACATCTAGAAAATTAATACTTCAATTTTGTAATATTATAGGATATAAGGTCAATATACAAAAAATGATTAAATTTCTATACTACCCAATGAACAACTGAAAAAGGAGATTTAGAAAAATACAATTTACAAAAGCCATATCTCTCCTTAAAAGCCACTTTATTGAGGTATAATTGACACAAAAATCTATAAAAATCTGTATATATTTAAGGCATATCATAATGAGTTTGGAAATAAGTATAATGAATAAAGAGAGTAGGAAGACACATTTAGATATGATGGAATGTTTATGGAACAAATAACTTCTTAAAAATGGATTGTTCTCAAATTCTAATTGTCCTTCCCTGGCCAAGACTTCTACACCTCCTCCTGTTGGAACACTGAGATCTATTTCTGCTCTTCATAATAGTTGGCATATATTCTGTAGCAAATATGCTCAGAGATCTATAAATTCAGATGATATTAAACATTACAATAATATAAAAAATTAAAGAAATATGGAAATATTCAACTTCCTTTAAACCTTCTTCACTGAATACTTTTATTTTACTAGCTCCTCACTTTATAAGACCATCCATCAGTTGCAGAAGAAACTAATTACAACCAATATTATTAAATCTACCTTGGGCACACTTTCATGGTTGTGCTTTATTGCTCAGAATCAGCACTCTGTAGGGATATAAAAGTCATTTCTGCTGTTACTGGTCCTTGTAACTTCTAGTAAGATCTCCAGAAAATGCCATCTCTTTTAAGACCAGTAAGGACACCACCAGTAAGAACTCCACCATTCTCCCGCTCTTTTGAACCCCTAGCCTATCACTACTTTTTTTTACTTTCTTCCCCCCATCTCCTCTTGAACTCATTTGCCTACATCCTCCAGAATTCCCTGTATATTTTTCTACAGAGTGGTTTCTCCTACCAAGGTTTTAAGTTGTTTTTCTAACTCTATCCAATTTAGGATGTGCACATAAGTCCTTAATTACAAAGCCAAAGGCAATCATTAAGGTGCATTCCTAAACAAAGACAGTTGTCTTCCTAAGGGAATCCTGTAGACAGACTTAAAGTAAGCATTTTTTTCCCTCACTGATGCAAGATCATTGTAAGTACAATGCACAAACTCAAGATCATTAACCCATTTTAGTTTCCTTTAGATACTGATGATGAGTCATAGTCATGAGTTATTCACAATTAAAGTGCACCTTTCTATTTTATCTTTTCCAGCTATTTTCAATGTTCCAATTTGGAATGTATGTTAGATGGATGGCCCTTAAGCAGTTCAAGATAATGTTGTTATTTATACAGCTTTAAATATAATTAATAATCAAAGCCTATTTATTTGAAAACAATAAGAGCTAGGCATCAAGAAGTTAGGCTCCCCAATCTACGAGTTCATATGTGTTAGACAATTAAACTAGAAAACATTGTTAAGTATTGCAAACAGGGCATATCCTAGGTGCTCAGTAAATATCTGTGAATTAATTGATATCAATTCCTTTGGAAACAAAAACAGTTCCCAGTATGTGTGTGCGCTCTTGCACTCTCCCTTCTCCCTTTCTCTCTCTCTCTCTCTCTCTCTCTCTCTCTCTCTATCTCTATCTCTATCTCCCTCCCTCCCTCCCTCCTCCTTCTCTCCCTCCCTCTTCAGTAAGATTAGTTCATAATGCTATTATGGATCAGTATGAATTTTTTTCAACTCAGCTCTGAATTCCAAATATCAAGATGCATTTTCCAACTTCAGTCACACTTAGTCTATAAAAACTGCTGGACATTAAATGATGCCCTCACCATCTGAAGTGGTTAATGTTTCCAAATTGTCAGCAGATTCAGTAATCTACTCTGAAAATACTGACCCAAATAGAAAACAGCTGGATTTTTACTAAGAGAATACGTTAGGATTATGATTAAAACACACATTGTCTTCAACATCTAGAAATTGGACTTGAGAGGGCAATAATATAAGCAGTAGCCAAGTAATCTGAAAAAGAGTAAGTGTACTTCATGCTGCATTACATTTCTTCTCTCAGGAATAATCATTCATTATACCAACAATATACTAGTTTCCAGAACAAAGACACTAAAAACTGTCAACTGATCAACTATCTTAAAGATATGAAACAAAATGGTTTGAAAATAACTACACTCATCGTTCCCAAAGTGCAACTAACCCTTAATTTCTGAATGTCAGGCAGTATTTAAATCTTAAACGTAGCTTCCAGTCATTCTAGGAAAATAAACCTGTACCTGCTTTGCAGTGAATAAAATGATTGTCCATACTTTCCTTTTAATATATAAATGTTTATGCTATGTTGTCCTCTTTGATTACAGTGTCTATGGGAGGAAGCATGAGATATTGATTTCTGCATTCAAAATAGGAACCTTATTTTAAGCATCCAATCATCATGTAATATTGGTATATAATGTTAATGGACAGTCAGGATCTCCAGGAAAAAGATGATACACATAATTGGGGGTAATTTAGGAGAGTTTAATAAAGGATCATTTACAAAAGTGTATGAGATTAAGGGGGATCCACAAGGGACATGCAGAGCTCTGTGTATAGTGTCTGAAGGGACATAGGGAGGCCGTGGGAACACAGCTTGCAGAGAGTATCTGAAGAAGAGAGCCTCAAGGCAGAAACTGTGCCAGAAAGAGAAAGAGAGAGAGAGAGAGAGAGAGAGAGAGAGAGAGATGGACAGCAGGAAAGCGCACATGAGAGAGGGCCAAGACTGTCCTGGTCAAACAGGTGCATGGTCACTTTAATTAGAAAGCTCATTAAAATAATATCAAGAGATTTTTTAAGGTTACAGAGGAACAGTTTTTTTTATTTATTTTTTTTAAATTTACATCCTAGTTATCATATAGTGCAACAATGATTTCAGGAGTAGATTCCTTAATGCCCTTCACCCATTTAGCCCATCCCTCCTCCCACAACCCTCCAGTAACCCTCTGTTTGTTCTCCACATTTAAAAGTCTCTTATGTTTTATCCCCGTCCTTGTTTTTATATTATTTTTGCTTCCCTTCCTTTATGTTCATCTGTTTTGTATCTTAAAGTCCTCATATGAGTGAAGTCATATGATATTTGTCTTTCTCTGACTAATTTCACTTAGCATAATACCCTCTAGTTGCATCCACGTAGTTGCAAATGGCCAGATTTCATTCTTTTGGATTGCTGAGTAATACTCCATTGTGTATATATACCACATCTTCTTTATCCATTCATCCATCAATGGACATTTGGGCTCTTTCCATACTTTGGCTATTGTTGATAGTGTTGCTATAAACATTGGAGTGAATGTGCCCCTTCAAAACAGGATACCTGTATCCCCTGGATAAATACCTAGTAGTGCAATTGCTGGGTCGTAAGGTAGTTCTATTTTTAATTTTTTGAGGAACCTCCATCCTGTTTTCCAGAATGGCTGCACCAGTTTGCATTCTCACCAGGAGTGCAAAAGTGATCCAGAGGAAGAGTTTTTATCCCTAAGGATTCTGATTTGTCTTATTAAGGATAAGGGCAAACATTTGTAACTTCAAAGGCAAAAATAGACAATTCCCAAAAGTAGGGATATTGATGGACTACTTAGCATTTTGGCTTGTGCAGAAAGTGGTTATCATAGAACCTGGATATTAAAGTTATTTTAAGTTATTTTCATTTAGACATTTAATTAGATTTCCTTTTCTATTCTCTTATGCCACTCAGTTGCTTCCCTCTGTCAGAGCACATCTTATACTGCTTTGTATTTTTAATTTATTCATCATTGTCTTTCCTCCATTTGGCAATCAATTTTCACCGTTGGAGGCAGTATTTTTACTACCTTAATCAGGATGTCTTTATGGTCTTTGTCAGTATATTCTGAGGGGAAATAGTGGTGGATTTTATTATGAAAAATAACTTACACACATATTAACATGCATAAAATCTTGGGTTTTTAAATCAAATTTGTAATTGACAACATTAATGTGTATTCTGTATTGACAAAGGTTTTAACTGATAATTGTTCACCAAGACTTCATGCTTCAAAGAGATGAGAAGGGAGTCTTAAAATAGTAAAAAGAAAAAAAAAGTTTTATCTGTGAAATTTTTTAAAAGTTCAATGAACATTTTAGTTGGAAACAATAAAAAATTAATGACAATTATTCCTCATCTATGAAAAAAAAGGATTTTTAATTCTTATATACTTGTACTTGCTTGGTCAGATACAATTACTGTTTAAGCCTATTTGACAGGTGTCATATCTTCCTCTGAATCCTGATGGGAGTTAAGGATATTGCTGATAGTCATTTTATAAGAAATAATGCAAGAAATATTGTCTTTGCTCTGAGAATCAAGATGAAATGCTAAAATCCCTTTCCATGAAGCTGTAATCCAATTCTTTCACTGAAATCCAACTTTCAAAAACTGCTTACTATTTTTGCCACTGCTGAAAGTGATTATGCCAGGGAACTGGAGGCCCCCATTATTAAATTTAGACATAGATAGAGAGTGTTTATGGTGAGAAAGACACAGGGTTAGATTCTGCAGAAGATACACAGTCTCCCCACACTAACAATGTAGTTAAAAAAATAGATGTGGATACGTGAGCAATGTAAAGAAATAGAAGGCCATGTGTGAGTTAGATTAAAATGACAAATACAGCCATCATGTAGACAATGAGAATAGCAAGAGTTGGGACTTAATCAGGAAAATAAAGTATAAGTACAATTTGTACCTTCCAAAGGGATAAGGGAATCAGAGAGAAGCAAAGAATGATTCCAAAGCTTTTATCACAACGTTTTACTCTGTGTATGGAATAGGAAGCCCTTCTGGTGTTCCTTTTATTGTCTATTATCTTTCTGAATCACCTCACCTTCCAAAACCATGGCTTAATATTCACCACGTGAAAATCAAATGCTGCAGAATTGGTTCTGCTACAGATGTATTTACACCTGAAGTCCAGGTGGAGATATGGCAGTTACCTACCAGATCTTTTCAAACTGAAAATGTTTCAAACTGATTTAAAACTTCGTTCTAAAGTTGTACTCCTTTCTTGCAGTTGCTACATCATCACATAGCTCCAAAATTTTCTCCAAATCAGTAGCACATCAGAAGCCTGGGAGAGCACAACAAATGTGTTTGCTCTGGTTCCGTGGATATCTTTGTAACTAGAGTAAATGCATTTGCGAAATGAAGCAAGGAGGGAATAAAGATACTGTTGTAGATAGATATGGGTTGGAAAAGATAGTAATGTGAGACAAGAACCTTCAGGTATTGGGGGAAATAAGACATTGGCTCAAAATCTTTAGAGATTATTATCGAGTAAACCTCTCTGTTAACCTCAGGGAAGAATGATAAAAGAGCTGAAGGAATAGCAATTTGATGAGATTTTTTAAAAGCCGAAGAGTAAAATACTTCAACTTTCCTGATTTTGATCTTTTTGGAAAGCAAGACCGATTTTCTACAAAAGAGTTAAGACATTGTGTATGGAGGTGGATGCTTGAAAAGTGTTTTCTGACTATTTAATAGGTTGATAAAAGTTTTATCTAGAAATAATTCAGTGTTAACTTTCCCTTGATAAACATAATCAATTGTACATATGAAATAGAATATCATTCCTGTCACATTCTCATCAGCATAGACTCGGACCACTCCATCCAGGTCAAAAATCTCCACCCCAGGCTCCTTTATGCCATTTACCTCTCCTCAGTGTCAATTACATTATGGACTGTTTCATATATTCATATGTCTCCCCTCACAACTACCTTGATCTCAGACTGTAAGATGCAGGAAGGCAGAGACTGTATCCATTGCTGTCCACCATTTCACTACTGACACACAGCAGTAACAAGTCAAATATTTGTTGAATGAATGCTTGTTATTAGCATAATCTTTCTGAGCTTTTAAACTGATTTATATTTTACCTTGTATAATTAACCTTAATGCCAAACTGAAAATCCTCTGTATTGTGACTCCTTTGACTAAATACTTAGTATTTCTATATATCATGCATTTAACCGAGAAGATGCCAACCTAATATACTTTCTTGAAAGTGTTTATTCATTAATGTAACTAACTGACTTGATCCACTTGAAAGTAATGAGACAACAGCAATTGTGGTGAGGTTTTTAAAAAATCCTAGAGACCCTGGGGTGCCTGGGTGGCTTAGTCGGTTACACATCCAACTTCAGCTCAGGTCATGATCTCATGGTCTGTGGGTTTGAGCCCCACATCAGGCTCTGTGCTGATGGCTCAAAGCTTGGAGCCTGCTTCGGATTCTATGCCTCCCTCTCTCTCTGCCCCTCCTCTGCTCACACTCTGTCTCTTTCTCTCTCCCAAAAAGTAAATAAACATTTTAAAAAATTTGAAAAAATCCTAGAGACCTTATCTCCAATAATTTCTTTAGCTACAAGGTACAAAAAAACCTGTTCTTTACCAGAAATTTCTTTTCACGCTAATTATCTAAATTACCAGCTAACAATTTATCACAATTCACAATTCTCATAAAAGAAACTGATTTTTCTATATGTCGAACCACTTCTCTATCTTTCTAGCTCTTCACTAAGCTAGAGCTTTTTGCCCTCAGAAATTTTATATTAGATACCTTTACAATCTGTCTAAACTCGTTTTATACATTTTTAAATGTTTTCAAAAAGCAGCCACCCTCGTATCAGTAGTTTTTCTATTTCCTTACTTCAAGGAAATATAACAGAGCACAGTGTATATCACAGTCATTACACAGGACTTAGTTTAAATGAACAAAGACGCTTCTAAAAATCAAAGTTTCCTCAGCAAGCAGCACTTGTAGGAAGAACATCTGCAGAATGTTCTGGAGATTGCCATCTGGAGAACGTCAAGTCCAGACTGGACTTGCCATCGTCAAAAATCAAGAAATCAAGATAAACTAAAACCAAGATAAAGCCTGAGAGATCATCATATACTACAATTGCAAAGGTACTTCATAAGTAGTAACTATGGAATTTGAAATTTCATTGGAGGAACTTATTCCACATATACAATCTTTTAAAGAGATAGAAAATGCACTGAGCACCATTCAATTTACTCGTAAATGTGCACTTACCCAATTTCCTGGTAATAACAATAGATTATTACTAATTAATGTACGTTGCTAGTGGGGAAAATGAATTAGAAATTTACTTTCCCTAAAGGATTCTTAGCACTTTTGTTAAAAGGGTTTTTTGTTTTGTTTTGTTTTGTTTTTCTCAAACAATTTCAAGGATTTCCAAACTTTTGGGCAAATAACAACAGTACTTTTTATGGGCACAAGCATGAAACTCCTGAAGTGGGTGACTGTCAGGTAAAATTCTGTTCCCAGGTGATTTAACCTTTCTACTTTGAAATAATCTCTAGCCAATAGTTGAAATTACTCCTAACTCTCCATTTCTTCCCCATTTTAAATATTGTAGTAAAGGTGGCTTCTGCAGTGGTGAAACTGGTAAACACCTAAAACTAACATAATATTGTGCGTCAATATTAAGAAAATTAAAGGAATTTATTATTTCTTTAATTAAAGAATAAATTAAAGAAATTTAGAATAAATTAAATTAAATAAATTAAAGAAAAATCTGTCTTTTATTTCATCCTACACCACATAATAAAGAGGATGTCATAATGAAGAAATTCTTAATGCACCAGAAATAATGACTCCTTGAATTAGAAGTCATTTTAAGTAGTAGGAAAAAGAATTTCATATTGATGAACCAAATTTTATTTTATTCTTTTAAGCAGAGATTTTTTAAATTAATTTTACTGTAATAGCTTAAAGGTGATAACATTATTTGTAATAATATTAATACCAATAACCTAAACAGTCCATAGAAAAGGAACTTCTTTGAATAATATGCAGGCTTCATGTGTTAGATCAATATAATAAATGTAAGATAAATAACGATTGTTTACAGCCTATAAATATATAAAATTTCATGTCTTGAAGTGGCAATGATTTCATAGAATAGGCTAAAGTGTTGAGATGTTCTCAATTTAAAATGATTTATAGTAGTTAATGTAAACTCAAAGGACACTCTTAAAAGAACTGTATACCAAATGAATACACACAGAAGAATTAAATACATAGAATGCTGGATATTATATTTAAAATACTTTATCATGTAATGATTAGTCTTCTAAAGAGCAAAAAGACTATATAAAGTGGAAAATTTCATTCTTTAAAACATTCAAAGTTTAAAAGACAGTTTAAAGACCTGTTATTAAAAGTAATAAATAAATATAATTTGCATTTGGGTATTTTGTACTAAATATTGCTAACTGCACATATTTACTTTCACAGTTTCACTTAGCTCTTGATAAAAGTATTTTAAGACTATTAAATGCTATTCTTATTATTCTTACTATTCTTACTAGCTTTTAAGATCTAAGGCATCCCTTCTAGCAGACTCAAATGTATTCTAACATTATTAACTTAACTGGATTATCTACTCAATGCAAAGCTTTTTCTTTGACATTCTTTGATTTTCAAGTGTAGAACTCAAATTAGACTCTTCTTATCACGATGAGCACTGAGTAATGTATAGAAGTGTTGACTCACCACACTGTACAGCTGAAACTAATGTATACACTGTATGTTTCTGATATTGGAGTTAAAATTAAAAAAACTTGTTAAAATAAGTTAGATTCTTCTGTTTTTAAATTTTAATGTTTATTTATTTATTTTTGAGAGAGAGATACAGAGTGCAAGCTGGGGAGGGTCAGAGAGAGAGGGAGGCACAGAATCCAAAGCAGTCTCCAGGCTCTGAACGGTCAGCACAGAGCCCAGATGTGTGGCTCAAACTCATAAACCACGAGAACTCATAAACCACGAGATCATGACCTGAGCCAAAGCCAGATGCTTAACCAACTGAGCCACCGAGGTGTCCCTCAATTAGATTCTTCTTAAGAACTTGTAGCATAAATATTACATTACACACTGACAGTGTAATTCTTTTTTTGTTTTTTAAATAAGCTCTATGCCCAGCCTGGGGCTTGAACTGACCAACGTGAGACCAAGAGCCACATACTCCACCAACTGTGCCAGCCAGATGCCCAGAGGGTTTTACTCTTAAAAAACTCCTGAATAAGGCATTTTCAAAAGGCAGAAGGGGACAAAAATAAATCAAGCTATTAATATACAGATTATTCTAAAAGAACCTGACCACTCCTCTCCTCCCACCTCTCCAGCCTCGTAGATGTGTACAAGAATGTACAGAACTACAAGATTTTAATTTAAAGCTTCCTAATTTGTTCCTTCATTTTGGGCTGAAAAAGGACAAAAGCTGTGACTCACCAAGGTCAGGGATTGTGGTATGTCATGAGAAGAATCTGCAGCACCATTTCAAAGACAATTCCATTAAAATACATCATTGAAAGTGTGGAAACTAGTAGGTAATCAACATAAAAGATTTTCTGAATAAAATAAAGTTTTTGGAGCTGTCAGAATAAAGGAGAGATTTGGGGATAGAATGTAGAAGTCAAAATATATTTTTCTTTCTCATCCAAGCTCTAAATAGTGGCCAGATTGATTCCACTAAATGATCAAACACATCTACTTTCTTTTCAGATTTGACCACACATGACAGGAAGGCTCCTCTCTGCCCTCCCCGCCTCACTTGCATGCCAATCTCTCTATGATTTGATCTCTTTCCAACTTATTGCTCCCAGTTCTTTTATGTATTTTTTGTATTCTAGTCGAATGGACTAGGTTCCAAAACACTGAATACTTTTCTTGACCTCTAAGATTTCATAGTTCTCTTTGCCTGGAATTCTCCTTGTGTCCCAAACTTACCGCTTCTTCAGCTCAATTTAAAGCCTTTCCCAAACTCAGAAATTAGCTCCACTTTTCTGAACTCCCTTGGGACTTTTATCTTCATCGTTCTTTTGCCATCGTTTTTCCCCTTGTGTTATTAAAACTTCATGTATTTATCTCTCTTAAAAGAGAAAATGAGGGACACCTCAGTGGCTCAGTTGGTTAAGGGTCTAACTCTTGATTTCGGTTCAGGTCATGATTTCAAGGTTGATTGGTTTGAGCCCCACATGGGGCTCTGCAGACGCGCGGAACCTGTTTGAGATTCTCTTCCCCCCCCCGCCCCGCCCCTCCACTACTCATGCTCGTACTCTCTCTCTCTCTCTCTCAAAAATAAATAAACTTAAAACAAAGACAATGTGAGGCAGCAAACCTTACACATAGAGATATTATGTAGCCAAAGACCCAAGAGGTTCTGAATGACTGAATAAATGGTAAATGATTTGAATTATCAAATGAAGGAATGAATTGGAAAAAGCTATTTTTCCAAGTCATATATACATGACTGCTCAGTAGAAAGAAATTAGCCAATCCAGGGTAAACTATTAGAATATTTTTTTAGAAAATTAAAGATTAAATTTAACTAAAGATTAAAGTACCAATCATTAATAAAGCCATAAAAGTGTTTCTACCGAGAAGTTTGCAATTCCATATAACAGACACACTAGTTTCTATGTGTAAGTCATTGTCCAAGTATTGCAATTCAGTATACTCCCCAAATTACGAGATTTATTTTATATAACTAATGTTCCCATAGTATTTTTTTAAACAGCCAAGTAGATACCTTACCAACTTTACCAATATAATTAATTTTATCTTTATAAAATCTGTTGAGAAAGGCTAGTACCTCCATTTTACAGATGCAGAAGTGATACTAACAAAAGTTAAGAAATTTGCCCAAAGTCACATTTAGGATATATAATGTCTATCCTGCATCTTTCAAATAGGTTTGCCCTATAAAATGCCTGTTTGTTTATTTTTGTAGAATGTTAGCCGTATTACAATCCTATGTGTCCAAATTTATGGTAATGTGGCATTTGGGAGACTGAGAAACTTCTAATCCTTGTTGTTATTATGTTTTACTTTAAAAAACTTTAAATAAAAAAACCTATGTTTTAAAATCCATATTTATTTTTACATCAATAACTTTTTGATATACTAATTCAACACATTTTTTTTTACCAGGTGTGGTATAATTTGATTTTCTATATAAAAAAACAATTTGGATATCAATTTACCTTTTAGGAGAAAACATACTTTCTGATACAACGCCTATGTTACTTATCCTAGTTTCACAAAAGAATCTCAAAGTCAAGAGGCAATGCCCCATGTTACAGAAAACTGACAATGATGAACTCACAGCAAGGAAACACCCTTTCTGAGACATCAACATGGTTTGATTTGAGGAGGTCTACCATGACATCTGCATTTCGGAGGGTGAGCTCCTTGTAAATGATCATGATTAACAACCAAAGCTTTCTATACTAACAAGCCAAGTTTGATTGTAATTCATTGGTGTGTAATCATCCCTCTAATGTATAATTATACACAATGACTAGTGAATTAGGAAAAACAACAACAAAAAAGGACATGGAATAACATTCAGCTTTCAAGAGGCAGGCTCTGGAACACAAGCTGGCATTCTGCTGGCGCACTGCTGGTGTATCATAAGAACTACTCCACAAGATCATTCAGAGAATTATTGGAAAAGTAAGTGGCATTCACATCTGATGTATCTCACAACAGGCCAGCAGGCCACGATGTCAGTAAAACATTAAATTGCCAGCGAGATTTCATGTTGCTACTAAAATCTGAAGCATGCAATTACTTTAATTTTATACCTTTCTTGTTCAGCTCAAAAAGGCTTTTTTTTGGCAACAGGAAAAAAACCCTCACAATCAGTCACACCTTGGCCTTTCAATCCCACATGTTTCAAGAAAACCACCTCCTGTTTTTAATTTCATCTCAAACCAGATGACTACAAACATTACAAAGTTATATTTCTTGAAACTATGCCCTTGGGAATTCAGTTTTCATCTGAAAAGAAAGACATAAGTATTTCCAAAATCCTGGTGCAGGGCTTAAGAGAACTATTAAAATGCTATTGTCTATATTTTATGCTAAGGATGTAGATCTTTATTCAATCAAGTGATTTAATTCAATCACGTCTTTTATAAAAAAAGATGATTTTAATTTTTTTCTTAAAATAGATTAATTGGATTTTAAGAAAATTAAAAAAAGTCTTCATATATCAAGAAAAAGGAACAAACTGCTGATAAATACAACAGCATGACCGAGTCTCAAAGAGTATGAGGAAAAGTGAAGGAAGCCACATTGGTGTGATTTTATTTATATAACATTCTGGAAAAGGCAAAACTATGGGCACAAAGTAGACTAGTAGTCGGAAAAGGTAGGCTACAAAGAGGCCAGTGGGAATAGGTGAGGTGATGGAATTGTTGTATACCAAGACTGTGGTAGTGTGTATGTAAGTCTATGAGTTGTCAAAGCCAAGAGAACTATACACTAAAAAGTGTGATTGTTATTGTATGTAAATGATTCCTCAGGGAACCTAACTTAAAAATTATTTTCACTGGGGCACCTGGGTAGCTCAGTCGGTTAAGCGTCTGGCTTTGGCCCAGGTCATGATCTTGTGGATCGTGAGTTCGAGCCCCACATCAGGTTCTGTACTGACAGCTCGGAGCCTGGAGCCTGCTTCAGATTCTGTGTCTCCCTTTCTCTCTGCCCCTGCCCTGCTCGTGCTCTGTCTCTCTCTCCCTCTCTCTCAAAAATAAAAATAAACATTAAGAAAATTTAACAAAACTATTTTCATTTATGTTTCCACATTAACTTCTCAAAACTCAATAGAAGATGGATGGGACAAGAATATTTATATCTTCATTATCTTAAAGAGGAGTAACTTGATGCTCAAAGAAGTTAAATGACTTACTTGTGGACAAGATGCTAATATGTACCAGATATATTCTAAGCCTGGGTCTTCCCAATGTCAAATCCCGTATTTTTCCTATTAGAGTACACTCCTTCTTTGTATACCCTAGAATAATGTTCAATTCAATTAAAATTAGTCAAGTAAAATTAGTCCCCTACTCTTACATTTCCTCCTCAAGGCATTTCCTATTGAGATTTTCCATACTTACAAAACAGTATTGAATATGACTGCCAGGCAAAAGTTAATTTCATAATGAATTTAATATAATGGTGCATTATGCCATTTTGGCAGCAAAAATACCAATGATTTAAGGCTTAATTAATTAGGGATGTAGTCCAGGTCACAGAGAATAAACAGACCATTGTGCATTTTATCAGATGGATGACTTCTAGAGAGATATGTTTATCTCTCAGTAAATAGTATTTTGAGAGAAGCACAAAAAATGAAATTTCACCCTGATATCAATATATCAATGTTATTAGGGATGTTTGAAAGAAAAGGACAGTGTTAAACTGATGCAAGGAGTGAGAAGCACTCTAATACATATAAAATTCAAAGATCTAAAAAAGGAAATGGATGTTTGTATATTGCTCAAGAGTATGGAGCCAAGATCTTGTAATTGTAGGCTACATAAAATACAACTTCTTGAATCAGTATCTGACAACAATGAGTATGCAATATGTGTTGAATGAATGAATTATAACTTGAGTTATTCAACACAAAGAAGGCTTGCTTTATGAGGTTGTCATCTACACTATGAGGATTTGCAGGGTTTCTATGGAAGAGTTTCCTCCATTGGACAGGTGGTTAGAAAGACACGAAAGATTTTTTTTTTTTTAACTATGGTATTGTGGGAGAAAAACCTGGAGTGAGAGTAGAGATGAGCTTGAATTCATGCAACTTGTGAGTGGGACTAAAAAGTAAGAAAATAGAAAAAAATACTAATTTTTTAAATGAAGGCTTTTAAACAAATGATACAGGAAAAACTAGATCCACATGCAAAAAAAAATGAATCTAAACACAGATCTTACACAAAAATTAATTCAAAATAGATCATAGACCTAAATGTAAAATTATGCAAAACTACACAATTCCTAGACAACAACATAGCTGGAAATCTAGTTTACTGATGACTTCTCAGATACAAAACTGAAATGTAAAATACAAGACTCTAGAATTCCTGGCTGATAACACGGTTTGAAAATCTAGGATTGGTGGTAATTTTCTAGATACAAAACTAATAGCATAGTACATGAAAGAAAAAAAATAGGTTGGACTTTTATTAAAAATAAAACTTCTGCTCTGGAAAAGGCTCTCTTCAGAAAATAGAATGATGAGTCACAAAATGTAAGAAAGTACTTCCAACATGTATATCTGAAAGATGATTGGTATCCAAACTACACAAAGAACTCTTACAACTCAATAATAAAAAAACAAATAATCTAATCTAAAAATGGGAAAACCTGAATAGTCACTTACCAAAGCAGATAGACAAATGACCAGTAAGAATGTGAAAAGACGTTCAACTTTATATGTCAACAGGGGATTGGAAATTAAAACAATAGTGATATACCACTACACAACTATTACAATAGCTAAAATCCAAAATACAGCACTAAATGCTAGCAAGGAAGTGAAGCAACAGGAACTTTTCTTTCATTGCTGGCAGGAACAGAAAATGGTGTTGTAATTGGGCAAATGTATTACTCGGGCAGTGAAAATATTCTATATGATACCATAATGGTAGATACCTGTCATTATACAATTGTCAAAACTCATAAAATATAAAACATAAAGAGAACCCTAATATAAACTATGGAGTTTAGTTAATATCAATATCAATATTGTTTCATCAGTCTAACAAATGTACCACCCTAATGCAAGATGCTAATAACAGGGAAGATGGGAAGGGGGGGAATAAAAACTTATATAATCTTAGTGCTTAGGCGTTAACAAAAGTTTCTAAAAACATTCAATTAAAGGATATTAGATACAAAGAATATAATTCAAATTATAACAGATGTACTAAATATAAACTTAAAAAATAATTATGTTGTGCCATCGACAAGTCTAATTTCTGCATTTGATCTCTTTCAGGACTATACATTTAATAGACTTGTGAATTAGCAAGTGAAAAAATAGATTGTTATTTCAAATTTTATTTTAAAATTTTACTAAAATTCCTAGCTTCCTACAAGACCAAGATTTTGCAGACACTGCACTTATAGGATATGCTCATTTATCTAAATGTCTAACGTAAGTTATTTCTTTATTGTCAATTATACTGAAGATGTAAAACAGAATGGCCATTCATTTTAGTTTTGAATTATGTGGGCCTTCTAACAATCTATATTATTCTTCATTAGATTTCTTTTGGAAGACTCATTCTTACAAAATTCTCTTAATTTATATCAGCGAATATATTTTATTTATGATAACATATAAAAGTTCTTAGTAGGTACATCTGTCAAGATTGGTCTTTTATTCAAATGAAAGATGTTATAGATCACACATTTATCTTTATTAAATTTTATTGCAAACTATCTAAAACATGGTTTCTATGTTTGAAAGGATAGAGTTTCAGGGATTATCTAAAAGTGTTTTTAAAAAATACTTTCCCCCTAGGTTCCTGGCTCAGTCAGCTGAATGTCCAACTCTTGATTATGGCTCAGGTCATGATCCTGGGGTTGTGGGATTGAGCCCGTGTTGGTTTCCACACTGAGTGTGGAGTTGGCTTGAGATTCAGTCTCTCTCTCTCTCTCTCTCTCTCTCTCTCACTCTCTCCCCTTCTCCCCTGCTTTCAGTCTCTCTCTAAAATAAAAAATAAGTTGGGACGCCTGGGTGGCTCAGTTGGTTAAGTGGCCAACTTCAGCTCGGGTCATGATCTCGCGGTCCATGAGTTCAAGCCCTGCATCAGGTTCTGTGCTGACAGCTCAGAGCCTGGAGCCTGTTTCAGATTCTGTGTCTCCCTCTCTCTGACCCTCCCCCCTTCGTGATCTGTCTCTCTCTGTCTCAAAAATAAACATTAAAAAAAATTAAATAAAAAATTAAATAAAAAATAAGAAATTGATAAAAAATAAAAAATACTTTCCCCTTCAGTAATGCAATCCATGGTACATTGCTCCAATTAAGCCATATGTAAATAATGTACATGCACTGAGATATATTCAAAATACACTTTACAAGAAGAGAATAAAAACTGCTTGTAATCCAATCCTGTAACCTGTTATATCCACTAAATATATATTGGAGTGTACGTTCTTATCATTTTACAATGCCTTTATTATGTACTTATATATACATATATATATATGTATGTGTGTGTATATATATATATATATATATATATATATATATATATATATATGTATGTATCATGTGTATGTGCATACATACACTTTTATAATTATTCCCCTGGCTGCAAGCTCATTATTTTGAATATATTTCTAGGTCACTAAAATAAAATTTTACTTTGTTTGTTTGTTTGAAGCCTAACACAGGGCTTGAACTCATGACCCTGAGATCAAGACCTGAGCTGAGATCAAGACTCAGATGCTTAACCTGCTGAACTACCCAAGCACCCCTAAGATTTTAAATTTATACTTAGATTTGTTACCTCAATAGTTTGGTTTTTAAAATTTTCAAATGATAATACATTTTTTTTTCTTTTTAATTTTTTTGTTTGAGTATACTTACCACGCAATGTTATATTAGTTTCAGATGTACAACATAATGATTCAACTTCTCTTTATACTATGTTCACAACTGTAGCTACCATCTGTCACCATATAACACTATTACAATGTCACTGACCACACTCCCTATTTTGTATCTTTTATTTCCATGACTTACTGATTTCATAACTGAAAGCCTGGATCTCCTACTCCCTTTCACCTGTTTTGCCCATCCCCCAACCCTTCTTCCCTCTGGCAACCATCAATTTGTTCTCTGTGTTTTATAGGTCTGATTCTGCTTTTTGTTTATTCATTTGTTTTGTTTATATAGATTCCACATATGAGTGAAATCATATCACATTTGTCTTTCTCAGTCTGTCTTATTCTATCCATACGGTTCAAAATTCAAACAGAATGAAGAGATAGATGATAAAATGGCTATGAAAGTTCTTTCTCCATTGCTGTCCCCCTCACCACCTGAATTCTCTTCTCACCAGCAACTAATGCTATTATTTTCTCATGAATTTATCTAAAAAATAACATACATATATATGTAAATACATGTATGGACTTCCCCACTTTTTATAAGATGGCATTGTACCACACACTCTGTTCTGATTTGTGCAAAGCAGTTCACATCAGTAAAGATTTTTCCCATTAGTTTTTATAGTTTCATAATATCTCATTTAATGGATGTAGTATCATGTGCCCAGGCAATTCCCTTCTGATTGGCACCTTATGTTACAAACAATGTGGCAACAAGTTCCTGTGCATTCTTGATTTTACATGTGTATAAATATATCTGCAGGGTACATTTTTAGAAGTTTCAATCAGGATTTCCTGATTGAGTGGCATTTGTATGTAAAACTGATGGACAAGGTCAAACTGCTTCCATAAAGGGTCAACCAATTTATACCTCCACAAATATTTTGATTTATCATAATTTATTTAAGCCATCCTCTGTTACTGCACTTCTAAGCTGTCTGCAGTCATTTGCTATTACTTCCAAGGCTCTCATGAACATCCCAGGTTGTTAATAATATTTGTATCATCCTAAATTATTTCCTGGTGAATAGATCCCAGATGAATAAATGATGGGATTCTTTAAGACTATTGATTCTTCAAATGAATTTTCACTGTGCTCTTTTACAAAATTATATCATTGTGTCTAATAGTTTTTCAGGTGAATCTCTTGAACTTTTCCACAATTCTTCCACCCTTAGAGTTTTAAACTCCAATAGTCAATACTTGCAACACACCCTTCTAACCTTTCAAGATTCTCATACCCTCACTCATTCTACATGCATTCTAGCCTATACAGCTTTACATATCCATCCATCTATCTGCCCCACTTTGCTTCACTCCCTCCTGGATTTAGTCAAGATCCCATAATTCATGATCTTGGCTGCTCTCCAAAATGCAACATCCTCACCCTTGTTCCTACCTCCTATATCTAGTAAAACCTAAATTTCAGATCCACCTAACAAAGAAATTTCTATGCTGTTGGGCTTAGCTGGCAGTGTTTTCTGGCCTTTCCTACAGACTTCCCAGCAAGGAGAAAAAGTATGCCACCCAGTGCCAAGACATACTAACGTGGTAGTTCTACACTGTGAAACAATCACTTCTTACAGTTTCCCCGGTCTGTTCTCTGTCCTATTTCCCCAGAGATGGTATTTTCAGTCTTCTACCACATTCCATAAACACACTATTCCACTCTCCTCTTCCTCACTCACAGGAGACGATTTCAGGAATTTATAGAGATAATAGTAGCCATTAAGGGTGGTGGGGATATCACCTCCCTTCTCTCCAGGCTTTCCCTCCCCTTGGTTAGAAACATCTTTGTTTCTTCAGTGCAAAAGGATGTAAGGCTGACATTGGCACTTCTGCTTAACTTCTTTGAATGACGCTACACTGTTTTTAGGATCAACACCTTAAAGTGACCTAAAGTGCTCTTGGTGATTTGAGCCTTTACTGTCTCATTTTTATGTCTCTTCGCTTCCATTTACAGCTTATACTCCCATGCAATTCCCTTTTGTCACATTTGCCCTTATCTCTTAATCACCTATTTGAAATTCATTTCCCTTTCCTTCCTGTTCACCAGCATGCTGCTGCTGCTGCTGCTGCTGCTTCTTCTTCTTCTTCTTCTTCTTCTTCTTCTTCTTCTTCTTCTTCTTCTTCTTCAGACTCAGCTTAGATGCAATAGTTTCTAGAAAATTTTCCTAGACCAGTCAGTCTTGGCTAGATGTCTCTTCTAGATGTCTCATGGACCCTTTTGCTAGACTTAAAAAAATTTTTTTAAGGTTTATTCATTTTTCAGAGACAGAGAGAGACAGAGCATGAGTAGGGGGTCATGAGTAGAGAGAGAGAGGGAGATACAGAATCCAAAGCAGGCTCCAGGCTCTGAGCTGTCAGCAAACTCACAGACTGCGAGATCATGACCTGAGCAGAAGTCTGATGCTTAACCGACTAAGCCACCCAGGTGCCCCAGTTAGACTTCAATCGTAGCATTTATCACACTATATACAATCACCTGTACATAGACATCTATTCCTTCAGCTTTTACATACAGAGTAGAAGCTTCATAAATATAAAATAATTAATGAATACACTGGCTTGTATTTGTTTGGCTTATTATCTTTTTTTAAAAAAAAATTTAGGTTTATTTATTTTTGAGAAAGAGAAAGAGAGGCAGAGAGAGAGAAGAAGACACAGAATCTGAAGCAGGCTCCAGGCTCTGAGCTATCAGCACAGAGCCCGACATGGGGCTCAAGCCCACAAACTGTGAGATCATGACCTGAGTTGAAGACGGACACTTAACCAACTGAGCCACCCAGGGTCCTGCGGCTTATCTTTTAAAACAATTTTTATATCTTACTCTCAGTATGTTTCAGAGTTTCTAATAACAAATGCTTTCAATTGAAAATATAATCAAATTAACTGATCACATGATTTTTGGTCACCAAAGAATTCTCTGTTCTCATGCTCTCTTACTTCATGTTAAGAAAAACATATATACTGCATTTGAGATGGAAGCTGACTTGCTAAAAATCATCTGCTTATAAGATAGCTTCATAAATAACCATTTATCAACACTAATGTTTTTTGATTTTATATTTTAAATGGTATAACATAAAATTCTGTATTTGTTTTTTCAAGGTAACAAAAATATTCTTTATGTAATACAACATTCTTCCTATCAATCATAAACTTAAGGTAGCATTACAAAGATGAGTACGTTCCAACTTTGACCTACCTTTACTTTTTTTTTAATTTTTTTAATGCTTATTTATTTTTAAGAGAGAGAGAGAGAGAATGAGTGGGAGAGGAACAGAGAGAGAGAGAGAGAGAGAGAGACACAGAATCCAAAGCAGGCTCCAGGCTCTGAGCTGTCAGCACAGAGCCCGACATGGGGCTCAAACCCAGGAACTGTGAGATCATGACCTGAGCCAAAGTCGGACACTTAACTGACTGAGCTACCCACATGACCCCCCCCACCTTTTCTTTTATAGGATATATAAAATACAATATATTTTATATATGTGAAATGCTTTTTTTCCTCCTCAAAACAAATACCTCATTGCATTTTTTTTCTTAAGAAGAAAAAAGGAAGGCTAACAGAGCAGCTCTATACTAGAAGAAAGCATAACACAGTGTCATGAGAAGCCAAATTTGGAAACAGAAATGAATTTCTGTCCCAAGATTCAAGACTTGATGTAATCAACACTAAAAATAAGAACAATTTTAGATTTGGAATAGAACCTTAACAATGTCCTCTAAAATGAGTTGCAAAAAGATTTAATTTTCCATCATGTTTGGGAATATAGAACTGTACTTTTTTGATCTTATGGTTTAACTAATATGGACATTTCTATAACTATCCATTCTGGATCAGGATATGAATATACAGGAGTATAAGTTATCATCTTTGACATTTGCAATATCATTTATATAGCCAAAAAATCAATTGTCACATGCAAGGAACTATTAAAATACAGTTGAAATTGATTATTTAAAGCAATTCAAACATTGTATCCTAATAAAGAATTAAGTTTAGGCTAACATGATATTAATTTATTTGGCTATAAAAATCAAATTTTGAGCAGATGTCTAAGGTTTTTTGCTTGTTTGTCTAGGGAGAGAGCATGTGAGCAGGGGAGAGAGGCAAGTGGGGGAGAAAGGAGGGGGGAGAAAGAGAGAGAGAGAATCCCAAACAGGCTCCACGCTCACCTCAGAATCCAATGTGGGGCTTGATGCCATGTCTCTGGGATCACAACCCGAGCTGAAATCAAGAGTTGAACGCTCAACCAACTGAGCCATCGAGGAGCCCCTAAGGTTTTTTATACTATTTATTATTTGACAGTTTAAAAACTACTTAATAAGAATCTGGTATATGGCAGACACTTCTTGGCACTGGGCTAAAAGTATAAATAAGATAGAATTCGATATCTTGTGGATGTCATTACGTAATTCAGAAGGCACTTAACTAAATAAGTTCAATACAATGTGGTTAAGAGGTTAATAATATAAGAGAGCAAAACAAGTCACAGAAACATCCAGGAAGGAATATGTAATGTTGTCTGACCTAAAATTCAGTTTGAAGGGGTAATTTAAGTTCTCTAGTTGAAGATGAATAGAAAGGGGACAGGTATGTGCAAATAACAAGACAGGCTTAGAAGAGTTTAAATTTTGGTTTCCAAATCAAATGCAGGTATCCATAAGCATTGTAAGTCAACCATCATCCATGATATATGTATTTAAAAGGGACAAATTAAGCTAGAATTACTTTTAGTTACTATTTATTGTTTCCAAGTGCCAGGCACTGTGATATGTATCTGACCTTTAACTTACTATATTACTCATTCTATCTGGAAGGTAAGATGGACAGCTGCATATCTCAGAAGCTTAAAGAAGTTAACTTTAGAGTGACAGAACAAATACACTCATCAGTCACATTTTCAACAGTAAAAATTTGAACAAAGCATTACATCTTACCTCTTGCCTTGCTAGTTACCACCCATAACCTCAAAATATAACCATTTATTCATTATTAATCAGTGCCTCCATAAATGATTTAAAGCAATACACTGCAGTCAAGACTCTTAAAGGATTTACTTTAAAAATATTTTTTCTTAAAAGATTGCATGACCGCTAACTTATTAAAGAATTGTCACTGCATTTTGGCATAATGTTGTGTTTGTTATCAATAAAAAATCAAAGAGTGAGATTAATGGTGAGATAAAAGGACATTAGGAATATGCAATAGCTGAGTGATCCCCATAAGTGGTGTAATGACGTAAGACAAGGCATAAAATATGAGACAATGCATATACACACACAAGCCACAAAGTTTTATAAATCTACAATGATGTCACACTACAGCAAAATTATAAAGTGATTCTGTTCTTGTAAAGAAATGTTTCTAAATGTTAGTAAGTCCTTTTTCTGGACTACTGCATAACAGCATGTCCTATGTAGTTAGAACTTCTCAGGACATTTGGTAAAGAGTGAAATGCCTAACGAGATAACAGTTAATTCAGGAAAGGAAAACGTTATCCATGAAAACCACTGCTGTCATCAAGGAGCATTTAAAAATTTAAAAGTGTACTCCAATGTTTATATTATCCATAGCAGCGTTTAGAAAAATACTGTGAAAATGACATCTTGTAATATCTCTTTATCTGCTCTATGAATTATTGCTACATAATTTAGGGATGGAAGAAAACAGCTTTTGCTGCTTTTATTAATGCAGAGCAAATAAAACTTCCAAACCCTGTATTACATTTATTCTTCAGAATGACAATTGGAATGGAAACTAAGATTCTAGAAGTGTTAAAGTTGTGCTTGGCTATGAAAAGGGAATAAAATAAGATTTTTTTAAAGATAAACATTTGCATTGTCAGTACAAAATAAAATAGAGATTTGCATTGTGAGTACAAATATAAAATAGAGATTCTGAATTTTAGATCAGCCCTTTTATTTTCTGATAGTTTTATAAACTCTGGGTATTGCAGAGAATGTATGGACGCTCAAAGCAATTCCTACAATTGAGCATCTATAGAGGGCAATTATGATAATTCACTATGAAATGTACTTTAATATCTTTGTCAGAGTCAAATACCTAAATGACAGAGAGTGAAATTGTTAAGAATTTTATGACTAATGTAACTGCACTTATTCTACGATGAAGTAACACAGACCAAAAGTTCCTATGATTCGATGTTAAGAAAAGACAGATTATTAATAACATGCTTTGCCCTTATGAATCTCAGTCACCTGTAAGTCATTGAGTATCTTTTCCATTTGTATATTCCTGGCTCATAATAGGATGCAATAAATATTGAATTAATGACTAGAAAGAGATTAATAAATACTTAGAGTATGCATGATAAGCAATAAATCATTCATCATTCTCTTTAGAACAAGGTCAACAATCCAACACCTTCAAAGATAGAATCAAGTCAGGGAATGAAGCTTAACAGGGAAGCATATGGGCTCTGCAGCCAGATGTCTAGGGTCAGAATTGTGATTGTGCCACTTACTAGTTGTCTGACCTCAAGAAAAGAATTAACCTCTCTAAATCTTAGCAACCTCTGGCTTCCTCTTTGGTATAACAGCGATAGCCAAGTTCAGATGGATGTTGTGTTAAATGAGTAAATAAATGTAAAGTGCTTATAAAAGCATAAGACTGGAGCTTGAAAGGTCATCTATTAATGTACCGAAAAACATGTGAGAACCTATAAGGGTCCAAACACCTGTGCTACGCAGGCTGGTGTAGCCCCTCACACAGTCTCTGTCTCGAGCCACCAAAACGAGCCAGAGAGACAACTGTATTTTACAACTGTGTACATTGTGCTCAAGAAAAGAGGAGACATATCTAAAACAGATTGAAAGAGGAGACAAGGTATACTTGAGTTCTAAAGGATGAGTAAGGAATACAAAGTTATCAGACAAAAGTGAGGTTGAGGTTAGGGACGTAAGCAGACGTAAGCAGAGGATGCAGACAAGTTGGAGCAGAGATGCCACTAGAATGAACTTAGGAAGTCAAACTATATTAACTGATCAGGCTAAACTCACATAAATTTTGGAGGGTTGACAAATTTCTAAGATTGCCAGCACAATGGTAAGACAGATGTGGAAATTTACATATAGAAGTTAACTTAAGGATGATTTCAGCTCAGTTAATTTAGAGCTCCTAAAAGCAAGAAATTGAGTAATTGAACTCATTTATTCATAGTTAAGTAAACAAGCAAATATAAGGAAGCTTTTGATATTTGATTGTCATAAAGGTTTCTGTGGCTGATTCTGTGTTCTGTCAGATTTAGGTTATCTCGTTTTTGACACTTAAATCCTGGATGACATAATTCTTTGATATGAAGAAAATGGTCCAGAATCCCATAAAATACTATATTTTCTCTACAAATACAAAAATGTGAGCAATGTGAGGTACTTGTTTGGGCAAAAATCAGTTCTTTTGGAAGATGGCTAAATCACAGATTTATTACATTTGAAATTGTTTTCCCTTGCTCTGGTTAAAGGTGTCTTCTTCTCTCATAATGTCCTCTTTTTTTCCTGTTGGAAAAAAATAATCCCACTCTTCTGGTTTGGTATTCCACAGTGAATGCCTTATCTTTTACACCAGACTCAAGGTCTGCCTTATCCAGTCCTAAAACCCTGAACAATTTCAATAACTGAAAAAGGGTTAACATGAAGGAAAGCACAGTCTGTTTTGAAGTGACATTAGCTGAACAATCAGGGAGGACCGATTAACTCAGTCAGAAATTTTACTCACATAATAAGCCTCTACTTCAGAATTGTTTCCTAATCAATATTCCCAAATTTGTTTGATGCTTGGCTCATTTTTTTCCCCTTGGCATGGCAGTGCATTTTATATTATACTATGTATAGCTTTCCCAATTGAATCCATATAAAATAACTTGTTTCAGATAATATGAATCTTTTACGCATTACTTTGGTCTTTCTGAAGTTGTGTATCCTCGTTTCTAGCAGAGCAAAAACCTGCTATACACAATTGCTGGCTTTTATTCATTAATAAAATAAAGATTTCCCGAGTATCTCCCACGTGCCTGGCACTGTGCTGGGAACAGGGATTCAGAAATGAATGAAATATAATCCAGTCTCTGAAAAGGCTATAACTCTATTATGAGAGAGAATTGAGGGATTAAAAAGGTACCAAAGACTAAATGTTAAGGAAGAGCTTCCTGAAGGATTAGATACATGAAGCAGTTCTTAAACTATATGGGAAAGAATATGCCATGTGAGGGAAGAAACAAACAGGTTCCATCAATGATTCAGCCAGTACATGTGGTCCAGTGAGTTGAATGATTACCAGTCCCAGGCCTCTGGGTCATGGTTTTAACTCCAGTTGCCATCTGGGATAAGGACATCAACTTGAACACCAGTCAGGCTGATTTGAAACGTGAGGTCCTTATCAAGTGCAGGAAAACACTATTTCCATCATCCCTGCCTCCACTTAAACCACTGGCCCTTAACCTGGCAAAGGTTTCAAGTTGTCTGTGAAGCCCGTGAAGTTATATACAGCAGTCTGTCTGTATGTGCAAACTTCTGGGGAGACCCCAAAAGCTCACACTGAGTTTTCATAAAGGTTTGCCCCACCTCCCTGTAAAAACAGGAACTTCTAATTATGTGTCTACCTGATCCTGGCTACCACCACCCCAATCTTGCACCTGTAGAATATGATTCTGTCTGGATAGGCATTCTCTCCATTCTGCCTTCCCTACCTGGAAGGAGTTCTCTATACATCTGGTAACCACCTGGCAGGAGCCTCACATCACAGTATATTCACTTTGTTTCTGGTAGAAGTATTAAACCTGCCCTGAGACCAGAATTACGCTGCTTTTGACAATGGAATTCTGGAACTACATGAAATCCATTTATTACATCTAATCCTAAGCGTGAGTTTGTACCCAAATCATAACCGCTGCCAGGCTTTTATGTTTAAGACTGAGTTAGCCTACAGCTGGGTTTGGCAAAAACAAACAAACAATTACAATGGTACAAGATTTTATTAAAGAGAGGGGTGCCTGTATGGCAGATCTCATGGTTCACGGGTTCGAGCCCCACATCAGACTCTGTGCTGACAGTGCAAAGCCTGCTTAGGATTCTCTTCCTCTCTCTGCCCCTCTTCTGCTTGTGCACTCTCTCTCTAAAAATAAATAGATTTTGCAAAAGAGAAAGGCAAAGTTTCACTTCCACCTAAAGCTCTAAAATGGTCTTTGTCTGCTTATACTTACATGCTCCCAAAGTACACAAGATTTTTTTTAAACAATGAAACTCATCTGAGATAATATTAATGAAACTAGCAGGCTTTTTAACTCATTTCTGAATAAGAGTTGCTCATGTCATTGACACTGTGCCCCTGAATAAGGACAATATCACCAACAGTCTGAGACAATTGTTCAAGACTGAATTAATTGTCCTTTCCTTTCTCTGGGCTGCGTTAGCACTTCTGAGTATATTTCTCTGACTGCAGTCTCTTGTTTTGACTATGTGTAGATTATATGTGTTCATTTATCCGTCCTGTTAGCTCTCATAGTCTCCATGGGTCTGGACTCTGTCTTGCTCTTGTTTACATTCCTTACCCTTAAAATGGATTCTTGGTATGCAGCTCAATCAACTTAACAGGATAAATACATTGTATGATAAAATGTTGCTTCCTTACCAATCATCATAACCATGTTCACGGCTCTCTCACTGTGTTACTTTTGTAGATATTATGCCTGAAATGGCAATTCAAAATAATCTCTAGTTTAGGAAACTCTGGATGTTGTACTTGCAAATAGCCAATAACTCCAATTGTATATGTACACACACCCTCACACACACACACACACACACACACACACCTCTGCGTGTGTAAAAATATTACTTATTCAAATAATGCAATATAATATCACATACCAAGGAATTAAGAGAATTATTAGCAGTTAGAAGTATCAAATTCTGTAATAGTCTAATTCTCCAAAAGATATGATGAGACGTAGTAGGTAATTCTGTATAGCACCTATTTGAAGCAGTATAAGATAAAGGTGGTCCCTTTAAATCAAATTTATAAGATCAGGAAATTGATTAACTTTCCTCTGAGGAAAAATGTCCAAAAATAATTGTTAAGTATATGCGCGTCTGGAAATGCAAAGAATAAAAATTTTTCTTTTGGATATTCTTATCTAATGACCTATTACATTTATATTTAGAAAAATAAAGGTCAAGAAAGAAGTGTAGAAAAACACTTGAAAAGTTCAATGCCAAATACAATGATAGTCTGTGAACAACACAATCCTGAGAGCCATGGCCGAACTTCTTGAACTCTTGAAGAAATTTTCAGCTGACTGAGACTCATATAAACACATGACCATATAGTATCTTCCTTCTAAACAGTGCTACCAAACACTGATTTATTTCAACATACCATATCTATATTAATAACCAATGTTTTCTTTGTTTTTTACCAGTGGGAGTAGAACCAAAGTAATTTCATAATACAAACAAAAAATACACTACTCAGCTTCATAACATTGGCAACAATCTAACCACAGTAAATTCTGTCTCTAACTTATTACTGATGCATTTATATACTTTATAACAGTCCATTTTATTTTAGGATATAAATAACTATTATTGAAATATGTGAAGAGGAATGAACAACAAATATGAAGACAGGTGATGGGCCTCAGACTCTTGCAGCATAAAACTCAGAGCTCTAGTTAGCAACTTAGGAAAAAAAAGAAGTGTCAACAACCAGCCAACTGTCACCCTGAACAAAGATGGAAAGGTCAATATGATGCTTTGATGGGTAGAAAGACTGCCTTATGGGTAAGAAACTTTTTAAAAAAATATATCTATAGAAAAAAGGAAGAATTGCACTGCCATATCTATGGGGAACCATTTATTAAATGGGTCAAGGAACACATATTTCAAGAAGGACTGTTGGCAATAAAGGGCATAGATTCAGCCTATAATAAACATCAGCCTGATTCTCACTGAAATAACACTGTCAGGGCTGCCCTTTAGAACACTGATCCAGCACTAGCAAATATCAGATACAAGAACAATATGGCAAGTAAAAACCATGGGTGATTTTTAATTGTATTACCAAAAAAAAAAAAGTACCAAATAGAAAACTAAAAGAAGTCAAGAGTCATTGCCAAACATTCTTAATTTTGAAATGCTAGCAAAAAACTCTTAGCCATAAGGCAAACGTGTCTGGTAGCATCAATTAATGTTAAAAGCACTCATTTTAATATATTAGGGTTGGCAAAACCAAATACTTAGTGAAATTGAAAAAATTTTGTTATTCCAAGCATTTCAATGCTCCCTCTCATTGCAAAAATTACCTAGTCCTAATTACAATGATCTTAAGGTTGCAATTTTTCTATCAGCTACTCAGAATTCACGTTTCATAATCCAAAATCTGAATAAGGCACTATTGAAATCAAATCCTAATTCATAGTATCGCTCAACGATTTGGCAAGTATGTCCACTATGTACACAAATAAAATAAATGTGATTAAATTGAAACTGTCATGTGAATTTCATTGTTCAATGTTGCCCTTGGGCTCCCAGCAATCATTTTGGAGTCATAAAATTTTTTTTGGCATACCATATCAACATTTCCCTCTCCCTCTCCCTGTCTTGGATTTACTTTCTTACCACTATCTGAATTTAAGAAATAACTTAAAGGTTGATGGGAACAATGAACCAAAAATAAATGCTGATAAAAGAAGACCAAATATTTAAAGACAATAACCATCATTTTACCACAAAACCCAGCTAGATTGCTGAAATACTGGAGGACTGAAAGTGGATTCAAGAGGGAACAGATCCAAGGCCACGATTCCCCCATAGGGGCTCACTTCTACTTTCTTTGGCTAGAATTAATCAACATCTACTCAAACAGGAAAAGGAGGAGATGATGTCAGAATTTTTCTAAGGTCTGATAGTTCTTGAATTGTTTGTGCACCACATAAACAGAACTCATGCCTGGAGTCGAAATGTATAAAAAGGGAAAGTAGATTATCAAATGCTCAATGTCTTTTTAGAACATGAAATTTGGCAGCTGTTAAATTGAGTCACTTGATAGAATCTTTAAAAAATTTTCACCCCTTTTGCCCACAAAATTGGAAAAATGAAGCATAATGAAACGGGACTTAATAAGATGTTATTTTCCTGCAGTTTAAAGTTAAATAAAATTCCATAAAGTGCCTAACTTTTGCATGAAATACATGTGGAAAAAATGCAAGGATTTTTTGCTCTTTTATAGGCCTTCAAAAAAGCAATTTAAAATTGAATAAAACAGAAAGATATTATCTGAACTGTAGGTATTGTGAAAATTGTGCTGCGAAAATTAAAATACTAGTTTGCACCGCAGCCATAAATTACTAAACTAATTATCTAGTAGCAGGCATAACTGAATCATTCAAAGGGGTAATTAGCAATCAGACATAATGAGTACTGCTTCTATTTCTTGTCATACTGTATTTAGCTTCCATGCAGCCTGGAGGAACTGAATTATTTCCTATCCTTCTCAGAGGGCATTACTGCTATATTGAGTGCATCAGCCCATATTATTACTCCCAGAAGTTTAATTCTTCACTGGACTGCACATTTCTGATTTCCCCCGTCAAAAGTTTCCCTGTTCTCCCAGGTTCTTTAAAAGCAGTCATCTCCTTAGTAATCATTTCTTAATATATATGTAAACTGCATAGGAACCAAATTGTGGATTTCCTTTGTTGGTTTTAATGAATTCTGATTTAGTAACTTAGGCTATCTCATTTTAAATGGTATTTTCTGGAGTAATACCCAAAGTTTTACTTATATGTATAAATTAAAATCCTGCAAAAATTTTCCTATGCCTTTTTAGACAAAATTACAAACAGTGCTCTAACTCATTCATTTGTTCACGTTTTCCTGAACACCTTCTGAAAGTTCAGACTCAAGCGTGCGTCCTGAGACATGAAAATGAGTAAGATATGGTCCCTGAATCACACATCACACAGTCTACTAAAGAGAGATACGTACTAGAATATTTGCATTAGATTGTGCTAAAGGAAAAAAATGAGGCAAATAAGAGCAACCATTTGTAATAACATGCTATCCTATGTCCCTTGCCTTCAGTGTCTCCTCAGATTACCGGCAAATTTAAAAGATTAGATGGAAGAATAAAATTGATAATGCAAGTCAATTAGGGGAGAGAGTTGATTTTTGAGGAAAAAAAATTAAAATTTAATGCAGTCCATTTTTTTATTCAGTTGAAATTTATTAAATACCCATGACATGAAAATGCATTGGTTCTGAACCTTAGCTTCAAAAAGCTAATGTTCCAAGTTACTGATCAGAAATTCTCAGGTGGAGCAGAGTTGGGGAGTCAGGGCTGGGAACCACTGCACGAAGGCCCCAAACAGTAAAAAGTGGCAAATCCGTTGCTCAGTCCCTCGGTTTAGCCAAAGAACGCACGGGGACATTTATGGTAGAAGACAGAATACAACTATAAAGGAAAGGGTTTTGAATAATGAGAAAGAGCTTTGCAAGCAGCACTCAAAGAAGATCTGATGCTTTTATTGTCCATAAACCATCAAGGAACACAGAATCCCTTTCTCTCTCTGCTGAGGAGGGTGCTAAGTGCTTCAAAGCCCACCACTTTTGCATTTGGGGAGAGGACTGCATCTTCTACAGTCCTGTTCTGTCTGAACTAAAACAGCAACGAATAAGAACAAAAAGAAAGACTGACAGAAATATAGACATAATTTAGGAGAAGCAAAGTTCTGTTCTTTAAGGACTTCTTTTTTAACATCATCATCAGAGATCATTCTGCCATTAGCATAGAAACAGTAAGACAAGGCAGAAAATTAAACAGTTCACAAGACCCCAATACCCCGGTTCCATTATTTGGATAGATTGGATCACACGTCTGCTGGATACTGGCATACTGTCATTACACTTAAAGAGACAAGTGGCCCATTATAGTGCTTCAAATTCTGAACATGTTTGGAAGAACACAGAGGGAAAGAAGAAGTCACCATGACTCCAGAATCCACGATGGAGCAAGCACAATACGAAAGCACTTTAAATGCAGAGACTAAGGGGCGCCTGGGTGGCGCAGTCGGTTAAGTGTCCGACTTCAGCCAGGTCACGATCTCGCGGTCCGTGGGTTCGAGCCCCGCGTCAGGCTCTGGGCTGATGGCTCGGAGCCTGGAGACTGTTTCCAATTCTGTGTCTCCCTCTCTCTCTGCCCCTCCCCCATTCATGCTCTGTCTCTCTCTGTCCCAAAAATAAAATTAAAAAAAAAAAAAAAAAAACGTTGAAAAAAAATGCAGAGACTAAGCATGCATGAAACTCCTATATCCCAAGATTCCCATCTGTGATGAGATTCTCAGTCCATGTTTCACCATAAGACAACCAACCGGCTCCACTGCTCACTGATGGATCAGACAGAAGCTTCAGGCTGTGAGAGGTGAGTCCCCAGACATTGACTGAAAGTACGAACCCCCAAGACTCAGGAAAGACATGCCAGGTGTTCTCCTTGCCTTCATTTTGGGCTTGTTACCTAACCAGGGTCAATGGTTCCCCAATTCACAGAGTTAGAGAGGCAATATCTGAAGTTATTTCCTGACTGCAGAAAAAAGCAGCAGCTTCTAGCAGGGCTTTTGTTAGGTGAGAACAAATTCTAGAGTGTGAATAATCCTGTGTGAAGGTTGTTCGTCATCTCTCTTCATAACCTGTGCGCTATGCAAGGAGCCAGAAACTGACTTGAGGCAAAAAAAATCTTTTTTTTAAATTAACATTATTTTTAACAAGCCAAATGGAAAATCTATGGATTGTTCATCAATTCAAATACCCGACAACCAAACCACAAAAGCCTTAAACTCTGCCTACCACACATATATACACACAGTCATCCACATGGACACAAACACAAAACCATAGAACACTTAGGATATAAAACTAGACAATGTAGTAGGGTAGATGAGCTGGAGGGTAGTCGGTAATAAATGGAAGGTCCCTCCTTCCACCTTCCTTCCTAGTAATTTACCTCTTGTAACAACCAAAAATTGATGTTGACTCTGGTTACTTATGTATAATCACATTTACATATTAAACCATACAAAATCCTTCTCTCAGTACAAAATGGTGCTTATCACAAAATTTTTGTATGTCTTACCACCACTACCCATGATATAAGGCACATTATAATGTATTTGCTTTCTTCGTGTCCTTCTCTGTGGAATCTTTTTTCCCCCCAGTATAGTTAACATACAGTGTTATATCAATTTCAGGTATACAATATAAGGATTCAGGAATTCCATACATTACTCAGTGCTCATTCACCTATTTCACCCATCACCCCATCTATCTCCCCTCTGATAACATCAGTTTGTTTTCTATAGTTAAGAGTCTGTTTTTTCTCTTGTCTCTTTTTTTTTCCTTTGTTTGGTTTTGTTTTGTTTCCTAAATCCCACATAAGAGTGAAATCATATGGTATTTGTCTTTCTTGGAATGACTTATTTCACTTAACATGATACCCTGTAGATACGTCCATGTTGTTGCAAATCTTAAAACAGTAGTCAACACAAAGGAGGCAAACCTCAGGTGTTCCTGAAGGAACAAAAACATGCAGGCATTTTTAGTTCTGGCTGTCTACATTAATATACATCCATATTCATCTTCTTTTTTCATCTCTCCTTGCACAATCTGAAGCAATTCTCTGTCCTAACATTCCCACAAAGGGTCTTCATCTAATTACTACATTGTAGTCATTCAATAAATATTATCGGTCTCACTGAAGAATGAATGAATGACAAGTGTGTTATTCACCAGGTTGTAGCCAACCACTGCTGTTGCTCATTCTTCGCTTGACCTACCTACTCTCTTAAATGAATCAGGACTTGGATAAAGTGTAGGGTAAAAGGGAAGATTGGTCTGGGGCCACAAAGTGTGGACCTGTGTATGCTCTGAGATACAAGTCAGAAATAAAAGGAAACCCAAGACAAAGCAAATCATCCATACAAGTATCACTCAAAAAAAGAGAGACACCCAGGAGAGGGATAAAAAGAGGAGAGCCAGGATCCAGGCAAGAGTGTTCCCAGCCAGAGTGCCTTCTGAGAAGGTAGAGAATGTGGCAGCTGCACCCTACAGGAGCCTGTGGCTCGACCCAAGTAGGGGCAGATGGTACACAAGTTCTCAGGGCAAAATGCAACACCAGTCACATAGGTAATGAAAAACAGCTACTGATATGTCAATTAGAGCCACAAATTGAAATGCCTCGGAGTCGCGCAAGTAACGTACCTGACTGAAGGAGGCTCGTGCAAGTAAATGTAGACTGACAGGACCCTGATGGGAAGAAAAGTTTGTGTCCTCAATTTTAAGTTTTTTACAGCCTACAGTTTATGACTCCAGAAAAAAACAAAAACAAAAACAAAAAAAAATGCCAGACTATTTTTGAATTACAGAAATTTAACAATGATAATAATATGAAATAATATGAGTGGGAGAGTAAAATTCCAGTTCTGGTTCCCATACTAACTTCCAGTATGGCATTGCCAAACTGGTTTAGTCTTTACGGAATCATGGAAGACAAAACTGGGATTCTAGCTTATTGATTATTCATCAGTAGGAAATGCTCCCTACGTGGCTCCACTCAGCTCCCCAGCATCATACTCCTCTGTGACTGCGCTTTGACAGCCCTCACTCCTGAGGTCTGCTATTCATACCCTGCTGCCACCAAAGTCCCTGTTCTGTCACTCCACAAACATAGCCTTAATAATTAATATTCAAGTGAGCCAAGGAAATCTGATATTTCCCACAGATATGGTCCTGCAGAGAATAAGTTGAAAAGCACGGATTTAGACTAATTACCTAATTATGCAGGTAACAAAATAGGTATTCCAAGAAAGAAAATGACTTGCCCAAGGCTATGTAGGTAGTTCATGACAGAGTCACAACTAAATTCAGTTCTTTTAATTCACAGCCTAGTATTAAGATGACCTTAAAAGACCCTTTCAGAGATATGTCCATAAATATAACTATTAAGGGTTTTTTTTCTCTCCTCTCCTCTCCTCTTCCCTCCCTCCCCTCTCGTCTTTCTTTCTTTCTTTCTTTCTTTCTTTCTTTCTTTCTTTCACTACACTCTTTCATGTATACACACACTAACACACAGGCACATAGACACATATAAGCATATAACTCTTTATTCTAAAAATGACTGTAAGGGGCACCTGGGTGGCTCAGTCGGTTAAGTGTTCAACTTTGGCTCAGGTCATGATCTCACAGCTTGTGAGTCTGAGCCTGCGTCAGGCTCTTTGCTGACAGCTCAGAGCCTGGAGCCTGATTCAGATTCTGTGTTTCCCTCTCTCTCTCTGCTCCTCCACTGTTTATGCTCTGTCTCTCTCTCCTTCAAAAAGAAATAAACATTAAAAAAATTAAAATGACTGTAATTTTATTCTTTCTTGGTTAGACCTTCTCATTGTGGGCATTTCCAATAGTCCAATATGCATGCTGCTTCCCTAAGGAATATAGAAACAATACACACAAAGAGTTTACAGAGCAAAACAGAGAAAAACCACACATTTTAGAAAGTACAAGCACAGCTATCAAACACGAGGAACACACAGAATATAAAGTTAATTGTGTGCATAGCTTGGAGGGACAGACAATTAAAATATTACAAGGACTAATTTAATTTCTCCAAAGAGGTTTCAAAAACATCTAACAGCACACATAAAATGCAGAAGAACAAAAGCCAAATTTGGTCTTTCCTCTTTTCTTTGACATTTTCAACACAACTTTGAAATTCAATATTTTAAAGTAGCATATACAGTTTTAAAACACATCAGAATAAATACTGATTGGATTCATCTTTTTCAAGAAACTGAAATAATTAATTATCAGAAAAAAGAGAAACATTAAATTATTAAATAATTGTATACATAACATTATTTGAAAACAAAAGGGCATAGATGTGTGATTTAGTTTGGCACAAAAACACACTTAGACTCATTGATTTTGTCACAAGAGGGAGCCCATGTTTTTCAATTAATTCAAACACATTGTGAATAAATGAAATGAAGATAATTTGAGCCTGATTAAATATGTAGCTATAAATTTTATAGCATAATCCATTATTGATAACAAAGTACAAATTAATATTAAAATTATCATCTCCTCTTCATTTCAGTTTATTTGGCTGAAAGATGAAAAAAATAACACTTAATGAATTATTTCCCAAATAAAACAAGATTTATGATATATAAGTGCAAAATAAGTCTGTACTACATATAGCTTTAATACAAAATTAAAACTTCAAATATATTGTTCGGGTAGTGTGCTAAAAAGGGTAGAGACCAGTCATTCTTGGTTCATAATTATGTACTAAATATCCTTCTAGATTATCTTAAATCTTTCTAGATCAGCTGGTGGGTGGATAGCAAACAAAAGGAAAATTACTGATTATCAAGTCATGTACCTTCCTGAAAGATACTTAACTTCCATCAAACTGTAACATCTGTAAACAGAAGGACGTTTAGCTATCTTCTAGCAGAGATTTAAGAATTAATGAGGTAGCCTGAAAACATTAGGAACTGGCATTTGGAAACTTAATAAAAATCAGTTTCCCTCCACACTTTGAGTAAATATTATACAAAGTTCCTTGATAATAAATATGTTTAAGTCTCTTTCATGAAAATAAACCCTTTCCTGATACCCAATTCCTTGCTACCCACTGACTTTCAGCACCTATTCTTTTTTAGTCTTAATTTCTCAAAAGATTAGCATCCATCGGCCACTATAATTCTTCACTCTACCAAAATCCCTTGCATTAACTTCCTGGTAAATTCAATCTACCAAAACTAAGGAACTTTTTTCAGTTTTTATTTTGCTAGGTCTTTTTGAAGCTTATCAGGCTTCTTCCTTCTTAAACTTACTTCTTTTCTCTGATTATTCTTTGTTTCTTCCATAAGCTCCTTTCTGATGATTGGTTATGTCCAGGGTTCAACCATGGACTCCCTGATTGTTTCATTTTATCTATGTCTCCAGAAATCTCATCTTCTTTCACAGTTTCACTACAACCTCTAGGAAGATAACACAGGTAGACAAATGGGTCTGCTAGAATGACCCATGGGTCTATCTAGCATACAAATCTAACCCATTTCTCTTTTTTGCCAAAAATTCTCCCAGTTTGTCTTGGCTGGCTCACTTATTGTTGGCTCATGTGGTGTTTGATATATATATATAATTTTAATTACTTATCTACAAAAAGGTAAGTAAGATAAAATATAAAATTCGACTTCTCTAGCTTCTGTTGCAAAACTAAAAAAAAAAAAAAATGAAACTACTGGCTTCCACCATCAGCAATGAAGCAGACCTACACAGCATGTTTGCTTAGGTGTGGTCCATTTCCCCCAGTTCACCAGCATCCTCACCATACTTTACCAAGTTGCTGGAATTGGAGGTCACTACTCATCATCAAATTTGAGTTATTTGATTTAGTAGGACAGAATTAAGGAGAAGGTAAAGCAGCTTTCATATCCAAGTCAATTACAAAAGTGGAAAAACAGAACTAAACACAGGGCTGTGCAATTCAAGAAAAATTCAAAGAAAGATGTTTTGTGTCCAAAGAATCAACTGTTAGGGGGTTAAGCCAACTGCTTCATTCAGTGTTGGCCTGGTTCTCATTGAGATTATGATCACAGAGCATAGCCTGAGCACCCACTCTGTTCCAGCAGGGAATGAAGGGTTTTGTATGCAGACATTGAGGGAATATACGTGAAGCTCCTTGTATCCTAAGATCTTCATCTGTGATGGGATTCTCACTCTATGTTTCACCACAAGGCAACCAACCAGCTGTGCCGATTTACTGATGGATCAGACAGAGGCTGCACATTATGAGAGGTAAGTTCCCAAACATTAACTGAAAATAAAAATACCAGGACATGCTAGTTGTTCTTGTCTTCATTTTGGGCTATTTAACTAACTAGCATTAATGATTCCCCAATTTATAGAGTCATAGAGGAAATATTCCTTGAAGTTATTTCCTTATTGTAGAAGATCCTCTAATGGTGCTTTATTAGGTGGTACCATTTGCTTCCTCTGCGATGTTAGGCCTCTCAGCGAACCTCCCTAACTATGGGTTTCTCTTCTTTAAAGGAGGGTATTAATGTCCATTTCATAAAAGTTGCAGGGAGAACTAACCACATACTGTAGTACAGGCATACCTTGTTTTATGACACTTTGCTTTACGGTGCTTCAAAGATATTGTTTCTTCTAACAAATTAAAGGTTTCTGGCAACCCTGCGTTGAATGGGTCTACTAGTGCCATTTTTCCCACAACCTTTGCTCATTTTGTCTTTGTGTCATGTTATGGTAATTCTCACAATATTCGAAAAAATTTCAATTTTGTATTTGTTATGATGATCTGTGATCAGTGATTTTTTTAATGTTTATTTTTGAGAGAGAGAAAGAGAGAGTGAGAGCAGAGTGTGAGTGGGGAAGGGGCAGAGAGAGAGGGAGACAGAATCTGAAGCAGGCTCCAGGCTCTGAGCTGACAGCACAGAGCCCGACGTGGGGCTCGAACCCGCAAACTGCGAGATCATGACCTGAGCCAAAGTCAGACACTTAACCGACTGAGCCACCCAGGGGGCCACTGTGATCAGCGATCTTTGATGTTACTATTGTAACTGCTTTGAAGTGCCACAAATTGCACCCATGCAAGATGGCAAACTTAATGGATTAGTGTGTGTGTCCTCACTGCCTCACTGACCAGCTATTCCCCTGTCACTCTCTCTCTCTTCAGGTCTCCCTATTCCCTGAGACACAACAATATTGAAACCAGGTCAATGAATAATGCTACAATGGCCTCTCAATGTTCAAGGAAAGGAAGAGTCAATCAATGCAGCAAACTTCATTGTTTTCTATTTGAAGAAATTGACACAGCCACCCCAACCTTCAGGAAGCACTACTCTAATCAGACAGTAGCCATCAATACTCCCTACCAGCAAAAAAATTGTGACTCGCTAAAAGCTCAGATAATGGTTAGCAGTTTTTAGCAATAAAGTACTTTTTTAACATTTATTTAATTTTGAGAGAAAGAGAGAGAGAAAGCATAAGCAGGGGAAGGGCAAAGAGAGAGGGAGACAGAATCCAAAACAGGCTGTCAGCACACAGCCCGACACGGGGCTTGAACCCAGGAACTGTGAGATCATGACCTGAGCCAAAGTCAGATGCTCAACCGACTGAGCCACCCAGGTGCCCCAGTATTTGATTTATTGCAGTGATAGGGAATTGAACACACAGTATTTCCAACATAGACCTGTAACGTAATAATGTTAGCCAGCATATACTAAGTACTTAACCATGTGTCCATGATCTTCTTATCTTTGTAAGTTTTAGCATAATTAGCCCTCACAGCAGCCTTATAAAGTATATGTATGGCCACCTCCCCTTACAGATGAGGAAACTTATGGGCAGAGAGGAAGGTCACACAGCAGAGGAGTCAGAACCAGTCCTAGAAGCCAGCATTTTGACTCCACAAACCCAAGTACTATACACTTGACCAAAATAATATCCGGACTCCCACTCGGTAAGCGGTAGGTTTTAGGCATGTCTGTTGCATGACACACAAGTTCCTTAATGACCAAACATTGGCTGTTTTCTGTCATTCCCTGCCTTGATCTTTGCAATACAAAAACATGCATAGAGTATCCACCTCCCAAGCCTACATGCAAACACGCAGCTCAGCACTTCTTGCCTCTGCAAATGCTCTCCTATAACAGGAAAGTCTCCTATTCATCTTTCAAAGTAGCCCAGAAATTACTGAGTCAACCTCTGTCTCTCCTTCTACAGGAGCTTCCATGGAAACTACCCCACCTTTGACAGGTAAGCATCTTGGAGTTAGGATCTTATTCAGTTTTATGTCCTCAGGGCATTTTATAGTTCTTGATATGTAGAAAGCAAGCAGAAATGTTGTCATATGAGGAATAAGGCAATGAACAAATAATACAAGCCTTATAAAGGTTTTGATACCGAGGAAAATAGATTCTATGCGCAGCATTTAAATTTGAGGCATTTAATTAGAATCAAATTGCAAGTGCTAAAATAAACTGATCCTCATTTAAAAGCAGAGTATCCATAAAATATTTTATCACTTAAATTTAGCCGTGTCATCACAATAATGTGTATTTATAGCTTTTTTTCATATTTATACAAAAAGAGTGTGGAAAAAATTTAAATTTAGAAGAGTTTGAAAAGTAAAACCACATAAGAGTAACAAACATCTCAAATGCATTTCTATAGCTTTTCCTACTTTTCTTTCTTTTTGCCTTCTTGCTGCTAATATCTACACATTCAGTGATATTCTCTTCTGTTTTAAATGGCAAGTGTTGGGGCATCTGGGTGGCTCAGTTGGTTAAGCACCCGACTCTTGACTTTGGCTCAAGCTATGATCTCATAGTTTGCGAGTTCGAGCCCCACATTGGGCTCTCAGCTGACAGCGCGGCGCCTGCTTGGGATTTGATCTCCCTCTTTCTCTGCCCCTCCCTCGCTTACTCTCTCTGTGTCTCTCAAGAACAAATAAACTTTAAAAGAAAATTTTAAATGGCAAATGTTTATAAAACAATTTTTTCCCTCATTTTAACTTAATGTTTACATTCAGTTCATTTTGAAGCAGTGTTCAGAGAAGCATATACCTATATCTGGCGATGAGAAAAACATTTGGGTGTATTTTGATCCTGACAACAATTTTCAAAGTTAGCTGGAAATTGCTATTTATGCCTTAGCATTTTAAGAACCCACACAAATGACTGCAGGAAAATTATAAGGACAAAAGTCAACACTTTAAGGACTCTAGTCACAGGCGAAATCTCATTTATCCTGAAAGGCCCCAATGCTTATCAGGTAATGTGAATTGTGAAGGGCCGTGAGGTGGGGGCCTGAATTCGAACACATTAAAAGAAAATACCAGAAAAATCTTATTTTTTGAATTCAAATAAACCCCTAAAATTTTATTAATATTCCGGATACTTAAATCATAATATGAAAGAATGCCAATTTAAGACGGCATAAATCTAAAGTTTTCTTCAGTGTGCACTGCTTTTTTTTCTCTTTTCTCGGTTTTTCTATTTTCTGCAGCTCACCATTCTACCTACTCCATAGATCTGATTATATTATTGTCCATGTTTAAGGGTTCTAAAACAAACTAGAAAAGAATAAATATTATTGCAGTTAGCTCAAAAATGAAGGTAATTTTGAATCTCCACATCAGATCCTTCAAAGCCCTCTTCTGCTCTATTGTCATGAACATCACAACCACTTTTGTAATCCGTATTGGCCAACTACAAAATTCACTCATTCAATTGCCAGACTGGACTATGGCCTCTCTCCTAAATACACCTATGCTTGAATTCAGGGGTCCACCTCAGCAACTCCGATAAATTATGAGCAACATGAAGACAGGGACATTTCTTATAAAAGTTTGACTTTTCAGAGATCTCACAGTGCCTTATAAAACCCATAGAAAATGAAGTTAAATAAAGCTTCTTCCCCTGAAAAGTCTGAAGAAAGGAGAAAATATAAAATTCTCTTAAAATGTATAAATTTGTAATTCCAACTTAGTTTGAAGACTGTTTTTTATATGCTTAAAGAAAAAATGCTTGAAGAAAAAATATTTTTTCTTACTTAAAAAAATCATCACATAGATAATTATAAGAATTTCAAAGCATGTAAACAAATAGACAAAGTCCTGATAATGCTAAGTTGATGATAAAAAACGTGGAGCAATTAAAACTCATTTACATTTAGTGAAAATGCAAAATGACAAAAGTATTTTAGAAAATTGTGTGTGTGTGTTTTAATGTCTATTTGTTTATTTTTAGAGAGAGAGAGAGAGCACAGGCAAAGTTGAGAGAGAGAAAGAGAGAGAATCCTAAGCAGGGTCTGTGCTGTCAGCACCAAGCCCGATGAGGGGTTCAAACTCACAAACCATGAGGTCGTAACCTGAGCCAAAATCAAGAGTCAGACGCCTAACTGACTGAGCTACCCAGGCACCCCAGAAAGTAGCGTTTTTTTATACTGTTAACATACACTCACCACATGACCCAGTCACCCCACTCTTAGAGATTTAAGCAAGTTAAATGAAACCTCTGTTCACCTAAAAGCCTATATGTACATATTTATAGTACCTTTGTTCATAATTGCTCAAAACTGGAAAAAACTCAAATATCCCTCAGTCAGGAATGTATAAACACACTGTGGCATATCCATAGAGTGGAATGCTACTCAACATAAAAAGGAAGGGACTCGGGGCGCCTGGGTGGTGCAGTCGGTTAAGCGTCCGACTTCAGCCAGGTCACGATCTCGCGGTCCGTGAGTTGGAGCCCCGCGTCAGGCTCTGGGCTGATGGCTCAGAGCCTGGAGCCTGTTTCCGATTCTGTGTCTCCCTCTCTCTGCCCCTCCCCCGTTCATGCTCTGTCTCTCTCTGTCCCAAAAATAAATAAACGTTGAAAAAAAAATTAAAAAAAAAAAGGAAGGGATTCTTGGGGCGCCTCGGTGGCTCAGTTGGTTAAGTGCCTGACTCTTGAGTTCAGCTTAGGTCATGATCTCTGGGTTGGTGAGTTAAAGACCCACATCCAGCTCTGTGCTTATATCCCAGAGCCTACTTTGGATCCTCTGTCTTCCTCTTTCTGTCCCTCCACCCAAACCCCCCCCCCAAAAAAAATAAATGTTAAAAAAGAAAAGGAAGGGACTTTTGATACATGGAACTAAATGAATCAATCTCAAACGTTAAGTGAAAGAAGAAGCAAGCCTTAAAAAAAGACTACATATGTAATACTATAAGGCCAGAAAATTGATTTGTCTTTGCCAGGGGCTTGCGAATAGAGTAAATTAATTATGAGAGTTGCTACATGAGAGTCGCTACATGAGAGTCAATACATACAAGTGCTTGCCATGTTCTGCTATGTTAGAAGGTGAGAGAGGGACAGTAAAGTATCCCTCAGACTGAGAAAGCACTTTGAGACTGAAAAACAAACAAAGCCACACCATAATTTACATAGTTTTATTTAGGGTAAAAACTGACAGGGGGATCAGATGAACAGCAGAGTGCTCTGCAAAGTCCAGAACTTAACCCACAGTCTTATACAGTGAAGGGTAGTTATCTAAAGTGGCACCATCTGTGTGTGCCAGAAAGGATATCAGAACAAGCCTTCCAGGATTCCAATCAGGGCATACATTAACCTCCATCGGACCTAGAGCTGGCAGTCCAGAGGGAGATCGATCATGGTGGAGTGGACACGAACAAGATGGAGGGCCAAAGATGGAATCAGTATTGTAAGCACTCCTACAAAGTACACTATTCAACCCCTCGAAAACACTCCTATATGAGTTTCATATCTAAAGATAGATATGAAACTATCTTTATCTCCTTTTCTCAGAAGACATGGAGGTTTAAAAAAGCCAGAATTTGAAGTCAGGCTCTTGCTGTTAATCAATTAACTATTCTGTCTCTCTCAGAGTAGGGACATATCAAAATTTTAGAAGTCATAAGAGAGAGATTACTGTGACCATTAACAAATACATTTTTTTAATCCTCAAAGAAAGTATGCATACAAAGGTATGAAAATAAATTTCGTTAGTGTTGGCCAACTGAATACTCCAATATTATTACCTACCTAAAACTCTAATATCGAAAATCACTTATATATGATATGTTGTAAATACTTTCTCTCATAAAATTTCAGAGTCAGTTACCATATTTTACTTTAATTATGATTTACAAACAAAAAATTATATAACTTAGAGATATTATGAATTAATAGTGATTCTATTATCTTACTGTACTGATTTAAAACTTATTTCTGAAAGTAATTATAACTGCACATATCATTATGCTTTACACTACATTAGAAAGTTTGAAATTTGGCCACTGAAGATTATTGGTATGCATGAGTGAAGGATTACCAAGTATAAATCCCACGTAGCCAATCAAATGATTTTTTAATTTCAAAGAAATCCAAATATTAACACATTTTCAAACACATTTATCTTAGGTGTGACCATAAGAATCTGACAAGTTATTAAATGTGGTTGAAGAAAATACTAGTACAGTTCTCTGTGTCTTATCATTAAAATCATAAACATGAATCAAATGGAAGCTATAATCAAAACAAAATCACATATATATGAAAAACAAGATACCAGTCCCAGTCTAGCCTCCATGGTGCAGAATGAAATAGGTGAAAGTTCTGAAATCAGAACTACAGATGACAAAAATAGCTTATAGGTACCAGAACCCCTCATAAAGGATGATATTAAAAAAATAAACTAAACCGACACTTACATCAACATGCACATTGAGACAGTCTTATAGCATGGTGCAACTGCTTGTACTATATGTAACCTAGGCTTGAAATTAGCATTTAATCAAGTTGGCCACCTCTAGACATATCCCCTATGTCATATAAAACAAGGACATCCTTACCAGGATAGTGTGGAGGACACATTACAGAAAAAAGAGCAAGTTGGAATAAAAATGACTCCTATTACTGCTGGAAGGACATTATTAATCCACACTTCAGAGAAGGAATCACCCTTTCTATCCAATCCTACATCTCCATGAGAAGGACGGCTCTAAGGGAGTGAGTCTGGGGGATACTGTGCAAAGAGGAAGTAGAAAAGACTGGCTCCTGGACTGAAAACACAGTTCAATGCCAAGTTTTCAGTAGTGAAGAAAAGACCAGTCCTAGAACTATGGACTAGTAGGTTTCAGGAAAGACAGGCTGACCTCAGTCTCTCTGGTGAGTATGATGGAAATATTCCTGAATAGTCTATTCCCGAGGAACAAAGAAAACGTAGGGTCTATGATATGCTGAGATAAAAACAGCAAGATCTAAGTAAAGCACGTCATATGACCCGATCTCATATTATGGGGGGCGGGGGGGGGAATAGTATAAAGTAATTACAGTACCTAACTAATTTATTTATATTAATGTACATATGTGTCTGGAGTCAATTAAAAATCCCATTTACAAAGAGACTTTATTCTATTTTCTCTGAAAATTCTGAAAAATACAAATTATTTCATATCCTTCTTTTCAGATAATGTCTGATGGGCATCAATATACTTACCACCATAAATCTGTACTCTGAGGAAAAAAAATTTCATCTAAGACTTGTAACATCTCTACTACTAAGAGTGATAATGTTATGTCTATACTAGGTATTTTTTAAAGAAGGGAATCACATCTCTTCTCACATACAGAAATAACTTTGAGTTACATATAGCTATGAATTCTAATATCTGTGTGGGCTACTAAGCTTTAGTACAGAGAGAAATAATCACAGATTCCTAGAATCACAGAATCCTAAACATCAAAGAATGTAAAAGCTTTCGTTTTCTAGCCATTTTTCTTACTCTTCAAAGTTCCTCAGATGGGAACTGTGCATCCTTTAAGAGACTAATATCCTTTCATTCCACCTAAAATCCAATTGGGGCAATTGAAGAGGTCATGTCATATTCTTGGAATAGCTGTATTAGTGTCTTCAGAATATCAGTTCATTTTCTTCCCATTCGTTACTTTCTAAATATTATTTCTTGACATATTAGAGATTACCACCATGAAATCAAAATACATATTTCCAGTGTCAGGTCAGGTATTTCAACAAAATAAACAACAAAAACAACATCTCAAATCTCTCAAATAAGTATACATGTTCTTTTCTTAACTTAAGAAAATTATCAGGTAAAGAAACAATTCTATTGTTAACATACTTTGACTCTTATTGGAATGGTACATTCATTTAAAAAAAATATGTTAGCTACCCATATAGATCCTACATTCAAATGTTTCACAGGGCTTTCTAGTTAGGTAGATCCTCAGCTAAAAATCTGTACAGACACAAGCTTTTTCCAACGTCTTCAGTTTTGAGCTGAATGGTGCCACCCATTCATGCATTAAAGACTTAACACCCAGGACTTCAAAATGGGACTACATTTGGAGACTAGGTCATCACAGAGGTAATTCAATTAAAATGAGGTCATTTGGGTGGTCCCTAATCCAGTATGATTGGTGTCCTTATGAAAAGAGGAAATGCAAGAACACAGAAGTTGTTCATCTATCAGCCAAGCAGAGAAGCCTAGGAAGAGAAACCAATCCTCCTGCCAACATGCTGATCTCAGAGTTCTGGCCTCCAGAACCGTGAGGCGATAAATTTCTGTTATTTTAGGCCACGCAGTCTGGTAGTTTGTTATGGCAGCCCTAGCAAACTAATATACCTTCCGGCAATGTTCTTGAGAACAGAAGACACCATTAAGCTGAACAATGGAGGTCCCCACGTACAAATACCTGACATGAACACCACAGATCGAAAAAAAAATTGTTCTTGTCATGATATAAAATTTAAAAAATATATATTTTGCACCATGTATATTCATCATCCTTTTTTAGGTGTTACATATTACACAGAAGTATAAAATATAATACCTTCACTGTAAGAATTTATGATCTAAACACAGACAGAAAGTAACATCTATGAAATAAAAATAAATACTACACGGCAGTTACAGACCTAAGTGCTCACCTGCGTGCTATCAATTATAAGTGCTATAGGAAGTATGAATGGCAAGTTCTGGGTACATTTGCTACTTGACTGAAAGGAAAAGAAACACCTACGTCTACAGAGATAAATATCTGTCTCCTGATGGAGTATACAAAATCCAAGGTTTTATAGAGTTTTAGCTTTAGAAAATGCTATATAGGAAGAGTTTGTTTGTTTTTAAAGATTTCCATAAACACAGATTCCTATGCTACTAAACTATAAAAAGATTAGACCAAATATTTACTGAGTGATTATTATACCTGACACTTTTCTCACAATTTTATGTAAATATCATTTAAGTATATTAGTTTACTGAAGTCACCTTAACAACAACAACAAAACTCCACAAACCAACAAATCTAGGGTGGCTTAAAACAACAGAAATTTATTGCCTCAGTTCTGGACGTTAGAAGTCCCAAATCAACATGTCAGCAGGGCCATGCTCCCTTTGAGACTCTGAGCCTCTGTTTTTCTCTTTTTGGCTTCCGGTGGTGAGCCACAATCTGCTTTGTAACTCCATTTCTGCCTCCACCTTCACACGGCATTTTCCCTTGTATGCTCACATCACCTTCTTATTAAAGACAGTTGTATTTGATTTGGGGTCCAATCTACTCCACTATGACATCATTTAAACTAACTATATCTGCAATGACCCCATTCCTAAATAAGGTCACATTCTGAGATACTGGGAATTAGGATTTCAACATGTCACTTTGGGAGACATGATTCAACATATAGTTCAACACAATTCAACTGGATAGATAGGTGATAGATGATAGTTTTTTTTAATAGATAGATTTTTAAAGAATTTTAGTGTGTTATAGGTGGTGGGTATAAGGTATATTATATTGGTCAAGTATATACAGTACTTTTATAACGGGAAAAGATAAGATAAAATAGGCAGACCTGAAGTCCTTGGGTGGGGAAAAACACATATTTTGGAACAATGCTGGGGGTGTCTGACCACAACAAACCCCCTCAGGCTGAAGGCTCCTCTTAAGAATGTAACAGACATCACCTACCCCTCTTCAAGGGTAGTTTCCCTCAGGAATTTGACATAAGACCTAGGAATGGCCATAGACCATCCCTCATACAATGGAAATGAGCCAATCAGGAATGGACAACCCAGAACCTAGAGTTATCCAGCCAATAAGGGTAGACCCTGAGAAGGAACAAGGGGGAAGGGGAGGGATGGAGAAGGGCTGACCAGAACCTTATAAAACAAGGACCCTTGCCTATAGTCCTTGGGCATTCATGTTCCAATGCCCCCTCTCTGTAAAGACATGTTTCCTAATATTCTTATTATACTCTAACAAACTTTTGCCTGCTGCTCATTTTGTGTCCACCTCTTCATTCTTTGAAGTGGCGAGACAACGAATCCCAGGTATTGTGGTAAAAAAAATCCCGGAACATTTCATTTTGTGGAACAAAAATGTCCGGCTTCCAACACTGTTTCTGACACTGTTTTTGCTGGGTTATCTACCCCTAGCGGATGGGTGCCCATCCGCTTCCTCATCTGCACAAGGAGTGGCCATATAGCCGTAGTTTATAAGGCTGCTGTGATGACTAATTATGCTAATGCCTGTAAAGATGAGAAGATCGTGGACATATTGTTAAGCACTCAGTATAAGCCAGCTACCCTTATTACATTACTATATTGGTAGGTTAATTCTCCCAGTCATTTTTATGAGCTGAGTGTTAATGTAATGCCCTACTTTATGGAAGAGAAACTCATACTCAGGGAGGGTAGCTGACAGGCCTAACATCACACAGGAAGTTAATGGGACATCTTGGAATCCAGCTGGGTGACTCTGAAGTTCCACACACTATCTGCCGTTGCGTGTTACCTCGATGGTGTGGCAGGCATTGTCCCATCTCAGGAGATAGTAAGAAATAAGTTACAGAAGGTTACGTTAGAGGAATATTTTCCACATCACCATAACATGCTTTGAAAGTTAGCAAGCCATTTACACATTTTTACCCATATATTCTAAATCTATCTAATGAGGAAATTTTAAAATAAGTAAGCTTGCAATATTAAAAAATTCAAAATGATTATTCATAATTTTATTTTAAAAAAGACATCCATGTCTTGTGTTGACATGGCTTTTTCCATAGCCAGATTATTTTTATTTTATAACCTCAGATTTTTTTTTGATAGATAAGAAAGCACAAGCATATTCTTTGAGAACAAGAGAAACTGTATTTGAATGTTTGCTTCAAATAAGTAACTCTCTAATGCTGGTTATTTATGCACCCGAACCCTGACCTGGAATGACAGTTCATAGATAAAACATGAAGCTTTTAATTTCTAAAAATTTCTTTTCTGAAAATCCTTTCATGAGATAAATTCAAATTTTACACTGGAGTAAACCACTGACATACACTGGTCTTCTCACAGTGGTTCTTATTGTCTCTATAAAAAGCTAGGTCTCAGGTGAAGAAGAAGAATGATTTTCTAGTCCTTACATATTACCACTTTGTAAGTGACTTTCTTTCCTCTCTTTGAACAAAAAGAAGACTTCATTTGCATTTGAACTCAACAACAGAGTATAGAAGTGAAAAGAATCTCCAGAAAGCAATGAATATTCCCCCAAGACAAAATTGTCTTCAAATATAACTAATGCTTAAAACATATGACTGCATGACAAAGGGATAGAAATGATTTTGAGTCACAGAACTGGATTGAAATCCTATCTATAGTGTCCCTGAGAAATTTTTTTATCACTATCTGGGTTTTCTATTCTCTCATTGTAAAAATAAGGAAAAGGTTATTGTGAAGAATACATTAAATTTATGATTAAGGTAACTAGTGAATTGTCTAGCACAAAGAATGCACTCAAAACATGTTCCTTCTGTGGCAAATCTAACAAGGGTAAGTGGAAATCTATGTTGTAAATCTCCGTGAAAACTGGGACAATTTGTTTAGTGAACTCTCCTAGGAATCTATGTTGTCTTTGGTTGTTTCCTCCTGCATTTTTTAGAGCAAAACCCTAAAATTTGGGGTGAGGACAATATATGTTATTTACCTGAAGGTAAATACCGAAGGTAATAGTTTTGCCCATGTTCATGACATATAAGAATAGTGGGTATGTACTGTTGAAAGGTACATGTGGCTAGGGCACATGTCTTACAATCTATTTGCCTGCGAATACAATGTTTTACTTACAAATTGTTATGGGAAATTTAACTGGAGATTTTAAGAGGCTAATAGTCAGCCTTCCCCCACCCCAACCTCAGATACCCAAGCCTCTCTTATCACATCAAAATAGTGTTTAAATGCTTGCTGTGCATCAGCCACTCTATTTACATGAAGGTTTGGGGACACAGATATCTTCTAACATTTAAGACTGGCAATTCAACTGCCTTAGAGGTACACATGTGAAACAAACTAAAAATAGAGATGTATACCTGTCCACATCTATTTTCCATACAGAAGTATAATGTAGCCTTTGGGGGAAAATGTTGTTGTCTTCTTTTCCTCTAAAAGCATTTAAAAGGTCTCATTTATTTCAGTCCTCATTTAGGATATTGGTCCAAAATGCACTGGGACTTTATTCAACAAAAGAATAAAGATCAAAACTACAGCTACAATATCAGGTTTTTAAAGATGTCAAATCTCAACAGCACTAAACCGGTTCTTCATTGTTCCTTATGTTATTCTTATTTTGTAAGTACTCAAACAGCCTGTGCAATTCTTCACTGCTTCTTTTCTGCAATGATTTCCTTTTCAATGATTTAAGCAGTCTATTCTCCAAAGCAATGCTCAGAAATCCAATTACCATTCCAACACCACGCTTTTGTAAGCCCGGAGCATTAAACCATAGAATATGCTTCCTCTTGCCCCTTCCTTACACCTCTCACTCAAGAACTCTGCATTTTCCTATCAAAAAAGGTTTTGGTTTTGTTTCGCTTTGCTAGGCTTTCTTTGGATAAGGAAAAGTGGCCATAAATTACCTTAAAACAAACAGAAAAAAAAAGTATAAATCCTTCATGTGGAAATAAGTCCAAGGGAATATATAAAAGAAGAAAAATTAAACAATAAGCTGTTTCTCGTTTAAAACAGTGTTTGTCTACCTTACCTTAAAGGTGGTTTATGGATTATAAATTGCAATGTATTAATAAGCGTAAGTAATTTCTTCTACATCTTACTTCTAGTTTGTCAGATAAATGAGGAAATTTAAAGTAGAGGGTCCCATGGTAATTATATAATAAAAGATAATTTCCTATTTATGTATGTTTTTGTTCTAAGTTCATTCATTTCACGAATATATTGTATGTGTGTTTCTATGTGAGCTTGTATGTGTGAGAAAATAAAGGATAGAAAATGATAGAGATATTATAGTAAAATTTCTAAGTTAATTTCTGGAAGCAATAGGAAAAGGCACTGACAAAAGGTCAAGGAAGGAGATAAATCTTTAATGAATTAAGGCTGACTAAATCCATTTAGAACAAGAACTCTGTGTTTAAGATTTCCTTTAACCATGAGCCATTTCTGACCAGCTGTACTCTAAAAAAGACAAAAGAATGTAAATCATCTAAACTCTAAATATGAACTGAAACCAATTTTTCAAAGCCCAAGTTAGAAGGAAGCCAAGACACGTGTGGAAGTGATGGAAATCTTCTGAACACAGAGTAAAAAGCCCTTATGATCAATGACCATCTGGCCACCTGGAAATCTTTTTAGTCTGACATTAGCTTTGGGAAAGAAAAATATGGTAAAATAATTGAGACTATAATTAATAAATGAAGAATTTATATATTCTATAGAACTCCTCGCAAAATAATGTCAATATTAACTTAAAATATATTGAACTGCTTTATGTGTGTATATATTTATATATGTTAATATATTGTATATTTATATGTATGCTTTTATATATATTTAAATACATACATACATATGTGTACATACAAAGTGGAGAGAAAACCTGGGAAGACAAGTAATAAATAAGGCTGAAGCACAGGATATGTAAGAGCAGAGAGCAGAAAATGACATTAAAGACTTGACTGTGAAAAGTCTTTTGTGTAAATATGTTGGGCATCATTCTGTAAGGTCAGTGTTACCTCAAAATAAGGTTTTTGGAACAGTGGCAATAGAGAAACACAGAGTGCTTAATTAAAATGCAAACTATGGGGACAAGCTCAGAATCTAAATTTGTAGAATGTATTCTAGAAATCATTATTTTTCCAAGTTCCCCAGATGCTTCTGGGGATGTTTACATTTGAGAACCTCTCCCAGATAAAGCATAACAGGGACACAGCATCATCGGTTCTGCTCTATACAAAGAAGACTGGAGTCAGTGAGAATAGACTAGAGAGGCTAAGGCAAAAAGCTGGAAGTCTAGTTGAGAGGCTATCCCAGTAGCTAAGGCAAATGATGATATATGGCCTTGTGTTAAAATGCTTTTTTGACACTAGGTCTTCTCCATGTACTCATGGTTCTTTTCCATTTTGAATTTCTGAGTCGATACCCCTTCTTTGGTTTTAACTTATTAAATGGGCCTTTAAAATTAGTAAAATGACCCTGAATCTCAGTTCAAGGACATATTTGGGGAGATTTTCAGCCAAAGATGAAGTAAAATGATATACTGGCTTTCTTTATACTTTGGGTAATATATGTACATGTTTTTCCTATATCCAGTGTCCCCAGAGACACCGCATAGATGTTGCAATGGTAGCAACCAAATCCAGATTAACTGTCACCTCAAGTTCTGTCAGTTACTGACAAGCACCACGCACACACACACACACGCACACACACACACACACACACACACAAACACACCTTGCTTCCTAACAACTGATGCTGCAATTAGATCCTACTGTTGGGCTGATCAAGTTTCTAGAGATCCTTTGGAGTGACAATGGTCCAATGGAGTTAGGATTAGATATCAACTTTGATAATTACCTGGAAAGAAAAGTTTAGAATTGTTTGCTACTTTGCAAAATTAGGCAAGGAGCTATTCGAAGAACATATAAAAGTTAATATCATAAATTTGTGTTAGTGGTTCTAATGGGCCTCTCACAATGGGACCAGAAAAGTAAATTATTAGATTCAGGCAGGTCTGAAAAACAATGGTATAGGAGCAGAACAGAGTAAAGGAGTTAAAAGGACTAGACAGACACTGAATTCCGGACAGAACAAAGGAAGCAAATTCAGAAATGATGACAAAGAGTAAGTTTGTAAAGCACAATGGAGTTAATAGACATTTGTACTAAAGGGGTCAAGGAAGTATAAGGGGCCCTAGTGATGGTGTAAATTATGGTCAACAGAAAAACAAGGAGGCACAAAGCAAAGTTGTCCATGAATCTATAAGAGGGCCAGAAGAGTAAGTAAAACAGCATGGCTGGTGAGCATTAGCCACAGAGAAGGGGGTGGGGGCTGGACTAAAAAGCTGGAAAATAGCAATGGGAATTGAGATGCTCACGATATCTTCTTTGCACCTCAACATTTCCACATGTGGAGATATCAGAAATCAGAAATCCTAGATGCCACCATGAAGGGCAGTGAAGGAAATGATGTATAAAGGAGAGACCCAGGTTGTACCTGACTCAAAAGAATGTTGGAAATTGTCAAGAAGACATATGCCTGTGTGGCTCAGTCGGTTAGGCGTCCAACTTCAACTCAGGTCATAATCTCACAGCTCGTGGGTTTGAGCCCTGTGTTAGGCTCTGTGCTGACAGCTCAGAGCCTGAAGTCTACTTCAGATTCTGTATCTCCCTCTCTCTCTGCCTCTCCCCCACTTGCACTCTGTCTCTCTTTCTCTCTCTCAAAAAAAAAAAAAAAACGAACATTAAAAAAAATTTTTAATAAGATTTTAAGGCAATGGAAGGGAGGCCTACTTAAGAATGAAGGAAGATGCAGGTGATAAAATGGAAAGGCTAAAAGATACTAGTAGTATGAGAGAGGTAAGGAGATGAAGGCGGCAAGTGCTTGGTTTCTGCAGGGAGACAGAAAGACATCGAATTCACTAAATTTTAATGGAATTACATCAAAACTAGAAAACTAAATTCAGGGTCCTACTTATATTGATGCGAATGTAGGTTTTAGTTAAGTACTAAATTTGGGGTTTATAGACTCAACTGAATTCTAGCAACAGAATGATTCATTTCTATTGGGGAAGGGAGACTTGGGATCAGAATTTTCCCTGTTCTAAAACTATTCTAGTTGGACACCAGCAGTTCTGGACAGCATGCAAATTAAGTTGTTATTAAGCATTTACAATAGTAACTAACACTTATTGAGTGTCTAATATGTGCCAAGGATTGTGCTGTGTTTCATAGAGATTACAAAATTTTATTCCCACAAGAAACCTATGACAAAAGCTTTACTATTACTTCCATTTCCTAGATGAAGAAGCAGATATATAGGAAGAGGTTAAATAATGTGCTCAAAAGTCCCACAATCAGTAAATCACAGAGTCGAAATTCAAACCCAACCATGTGACTCCAGACTCCATATTTTTAATCACCATGCTGTATGAGGATGTCTCTATCAGACACTATAGATCTTGTCAAGTGTGAGCACTTATGGGACTGTAATCAGAATATGGAGAGGTCAGCAATTACTTTGTGCCAGGAAAACTAAAGGATGCATCACACGATAAATTTCCATTCCTATATTTTCTTTAGACCGTTTGATCATTCCCCTGTTCAGCCACTTAGGGAAAAAAAAGAGGTCTTTATGTCTTCAAGAAGGTGCTTTTATTGCAAAAAAAAGAGATACAGAGAGATACATAGAGAGAGGGAGGGAAATAACAGAATGGAAAAAGAAAATTCTGGGCTTTTGATTTCCAAAAGCTGAGGTTCTGAGATAATCAACAGAATTTTTAAAACAGTGTTCGGATTTTAATATTCTACTAGTTGAAAAGTACTGGGAGTTGTCTGTAATAGGGAATAAAAGAAAGAATTGGAGAGGGGAGCTATATCAATATAAATATGAGATGTGTATCTAATGTGGAACCTTTGTTGTGCTCGTGTCCTCTCTCCTAAGGTAATGTTATGATATTTAAATGTCCAGCATAGAGGGAATCCCACCTCCTTCCTACTCAATTTGGTATGTGCCCTACTCAACTATGCAGTGAGAATAATAGAGATGACTATAGTCATGGCAATGAGGACTGTGAAAAACTTAGTCCACTCAGGAAAGTACACCATAGAGAAAAAAAACACAAGACAATGGAAGACTGAGTGTCTCCATGTGCTTTTATGACACTATGTCAACCTCTTAAATTTAGCTGCAACCCCAGAGAAAAATAGTGTCAACATCAAGAGAAATTAGCTCATGCTCTATAAGAAGGTGTTGCCAGCATGTTTTTTTCTATCTACCAAATACTGAGGATCCTAATTTTGACTTTTCAATTTCTACCCTCCAAAGAGGTCCTTGCCTTGTCAAAGTCGTTCTCGATTTCAGGCTTTGAGCAAGAAGAATCAGGAAGAACAGACTTACCTCATATTTTTGGAACATCAACAAAAGGACTTCAAGAGTCTCCAACAGTACTCCTAAAAATGTTCTTCCCACCGCCACCCCCATCTCCTAACCAATACACATATTACAGCTATTCCTACACTCTCTCAGAAGCCGCCTCAAATGCATCTTGTTTCCTCTTTTTTTGTTCTAGTTTTTGTACACTAATTACCTATCATTCAGCCAGACATAGCATAGATAATCTATAAATATTATTTCCACTTTGAAAAGGAATAAGAGAGAAAGAGAAGTAGTAAAAATGTTGGCTGGTTACTTGATAGCTTATTGCTCTATAGCAAGAAATTGTGCAAAACAGTATCAAAGAAGGCTGTGCTCTCCTAAAGTATGTATTCAAAAGAATTTTCTCTGTACTTGGTCTAAGAATTGAGTAAACAGTATTGACTTTCATTGTAGATAGGCAGGCCATAAAATTTATCATCCAAGCTAGAACACAGTTAAGAGTAAAAAGATGACTGCTAATACTTTAGTCTAGACAACTATAGCACCCAAATATTTATAGCAACATTATCAACAATAGCCAAATTATGGAAAAAGCCCAATGTCCATCAACTGATGAATGGATAAAGGAGATGCAGTACACACACACACACACACACACACACACACACACACACACACACACACTGGAATATTACTCAGCCACCAAAAAGAACGAAATGTTGCCATTTGGAACAACATGGATAGAGCTATAGAGTATTAGAGTGTTAAGTGAAATAAGTCAGTCAGAGAATGACAAATACCACATGATTTCACTCATATGTGGAATTTAAGAAACAAAACAGGGGCGCCTGGGTGGCTCAGTCAGTTGAGCAGCCAACTCTGGCTCATAGTCCGTGAGTTTGAGCCCCACGTCGGGCTCCATGCTGACGGCTCGGGGCCTGGAGCCTGCTTCAGATTATGTGTCCCCTCTCTCTCCGCCCCAACCCTGCTTGTGCTCTGTCTTTCTTTTTTTTTTTTAAATAAAAAAAGAGGGGCGCCTGGGTGGCTCAGTCGGTTAAGCGTCCAACTTCGGTTCAGGTAATGATCTCACAGTCCGTGAGTTCAAGCCCCGCGTCAGGCTCTGTGCTGACAGCTCAGAGCCTGGAGCCTGTTTCAGATTCTGGGTCTCCCTCTCTCTCTGACCCTCCCCCGTTCATGCTCTGTCTCTCTCTGTCTCAAAAATAAATAAACGTTAAAAAAAATTAAAAAAAAATTAAATAAAAAAAGAAACAAAACATAAATATAGGGGAAAAAAGAGACAGGCAAACCATAAAATAGACTCTTAATGATAGAGAACAAACTGAGGGTTGCCGGAGGGGAGGTGGGTACATGGATGGGTTAAATAGGTGGTGGGTATCAAGAAGGGTAATTGTGATGAGCACAGGGTATTATATATTAGTGACAAATCACTAAATTCAACACATGAAACTAATACTGCATTGTATGTTAACTAGCTGGAATTTAAATAAAAACTTGGAAAAAATAAGAAGAAATTACATTAAAGAAAAAAGGCTAAGTGCACACTGGGACTGTTACACTACGGCAAATTAGGTGAATGGTCACCTTGGTTTTTGAGGACCTTCAACAAAACTGAACTCTTACAAATTCAATACATTTCCTACACAGAGGTAGGAGTAATCCTGTAATAAAATATATGAAGGGCACCTGGGTAGCTCAGTTGGTTAAATGACTGACTCTTGATTTCAGCTCAGGTCATGGTCTCAACGTTCATGGGTTTGAGCCCTGCCTTGGGCCTTGCACTGACAGTGCAAAACCTGCTTGGGATTCTCTCTCTCCGTATCTCCCCTGCTCTCTCTTCCTCTCTCTCTCTCTCTCAAAAAATAAACAAAAATAATTTAAATATATGAAACATGGTTCCAGTTAATACTTACAAAAATCCACCTGCCACTTTCCCTTTTTTTCTTTTAGATCGTTAAGAATACCAAGTCTTTGCATTCATTCTTATCTCTTCATGCAACAACCATCACCTATCCTCTCTGCCTATTTGGAACTTGCTTAAAAGCCATCTTCTCAGGGAAGCCATACCTGCCCCTGGTCCTCCATCCAGCCCCACTCCTGCCACAGACCACATTGGCTCTCTTGGTTATTGCCCTTATCACAGGCCGAATTCTATTTTTATTTTCATAATATTTAACGTCAGTCTTTACCAGTAGTTCTTATGTGTAATGAGGACCATGAGGTATAATTTTATAACTATACAATGAGGTATAACTTTGTTTATCTTTGTATTGCCAGCTCCTAAGTTGCATTTTGGTTCACCAATAAATACTTAATAAATACTGACTCAATAAAAAGTTAAGTGGATAAATGAAGAATAGGAGTTTCTTTCATTATCAAAGGGGGATAATTACATAAGAAATCTCAAAGTGCCTATAAGCAGTAAACATATAGGATACAAAGATACCTAAGAAATTATTTAATTCATCTTTAAATGATACATAATCATTCACTTTTGCTGGCATTAAACAAGTCTGACATTGGTATCCTAGAGTATTAACAGGTATGTTAGTGGTAAAGCACTTTTTGAATAAATGAATAAATGAGAAGGAAGTGTGGTAATAACAGAATTGATGACTTTCTATAAATATACACACAAAAATTCTATACACACATATCAAAATTAAGTAAGTAATACTGCCATGGCAACAGAGTAATTTATGTTTGCTAATTATACAAAAATATTAATTTTTCGTGTCTAGATGTGGTCTGTACATAAGGCCACAGTACCTGTATGACACAGAGTAATTTAAGAATTTAGTCAGAATTTTAGAATTTTAGAATTTCAGCATGGGCTGCTGGATCCAGGCAAGAAAACTTTAAAAAAAATAGAGACAATATGATATAGTGAATGGTATCAATTGGCTTAAATCTGATTCCAGTTCTGCAAGTAAGAAATCATGTGAACCCTTATTACCTTTCTGGCAGACTACATGTGCAAAATAAATGTTTTCAGTGTTAATAGTCCATTACAATCACTTATGGACTTTTCTAAAGGTGTGGGCCTATTCCCGTGTCTCCAGAGCTCCAGGTGACCCAGGACAGTACAGGCATAAGGACGAGAAGTGACATAAGTGGTCCCATACTACTCTTCCTCAATATGACTCAGGCATATTCTGGCAGGTTCCAGCACAGATCTCTATGGTCTCTCCCACAACAATATTTTTATTATTTGGAGGGAAAATAAACACCAACAACCCATGAAGAAAAATGCAAAGAAATGAAAATGGCTTCCTTTTGGGTATTCAGATGTTCAGGAAACTTCACCTGTAGCAATAAAATGGCACCTGCACTTTTTAAAAACTATTAGATTGTTAATTATAATGTAAATGTTGATAGCTGAATCTTAAATGCATTTTCACATCAACTATGTTAAAAATCAGTTATTTGAAATACAATGAAATTATAGTGGAAGGCATAAAACATAGGAATAATAGAATATCTAAAGATGCTGTGTACAAGTCAACTGACACATTTGGTCTGCCTTTTCATTTACTTTCCTTCACCTGCCATTATAGAAACCAAAGATATTTAGTCATTTGAAACACAGATGTAAGTAAACTTTCTAAGCCACACTCAGATATGATAAGAGAGGCTATTTTTGGCAAACTTTCTTCTAGGAAATTCACATTAATGAACTATGAACAAAAAAGAAGTATGACCATCAGGAAGAGGCCAAAAGTGAATAAACATAGCAAAAATGTTATTGGCTTTTCAACAAAGATGACCATTGATAAAGATTTTATATTAACAGAGATGAAAATAATTTTCAAGAAAATTTACAAATTAATAAAACGTTATTAAGAGATTATGAGAAAATGATAAATCTCATGGGAGGCAAAAAGACATGAACATTGTGAGTCCGTTTTCTTTGGAATACACTAGAAATTCTGTTTAAGTATATGCTTTTATTAATTCATATTGAAAAAGATTTGAGGTTACATTAATTAAAAAAAAAACCTAGCATAGTGTATGTGATTTTCAGCAAATATAAAACCTCTCTGACCTATATGGCATTCAAAGAAAAATAAGGTTAGAAATGATAATATATGCCAGCAAGCACATTCTAGGCTACAGACTTAATGATGAAGGATTTGGTTCATGACTTAAAATAGGAAACAAGAAACTGATCTTGATTACATTAGGAGCTCCCTATAATAACATTCATTCTATATGTAAATCGTTTGCAAAATGAAGATTATCTAGTCAATTCAAGTAAAACCTTATGCATTTCTCCTTCACTTTGAGTAAAGCATAAGGTAAAAGTTGTAACAATTTGCACTTTTATGCATGTTCTAACTGAAGATTAACTGTGTTTGACAACTCTAAATATAAGGCTTTCTACAAGGAATACATTCCAGAGAAGCATTAAAAAATAAGGCAAAGTGAGAGAAATTCTGTCTTGTTATATGCAAAACGTATAGTGAAAGATATTGGAAGGATATTGTCTAACTAATTTAAGCTGCCCATTCAAAAGCATATGTAAATATACTGAATATAGGGGCACCTGGGTGGCTCAGACAGTTAAGTGTCTGACTCTTGGTTTCAGTTCAGGTCATGATCTCACAGTTTGTGAGTTTGAGCCCTGCATCCGGCTCTGTGCTGACAGCACAGAGCCTGCTTGGGATACTCCCTCTCTCTCTCTTTCTGCCCCTCCCTCGCTCTCTTTCTCTCAAAATAAATAAACTTTAAGAAATAGTTTAAATATACTGAATTTAGTATTTGATATAGCTGTGTCTGATAAGAGGAGGGAAGTACTTTTCCCTCTGTCTGGAAACATATAGTGTCCAGTCAGGATAATACCTTTTTTCCCCCAAGAAAACTGAATATATATATAATATAATATATATAATATATATATAATATTCATTTATAATTCTTTAATAAAGATGTTGCATAAGATATAAAGGTAAGTAAGAAACAGAAAACTGAAAAAATATTAAAACTTTAGAAAGTACCTAAATCTTTTTAAATTCCCAGAAGTTGCTCTTAGTGGTCTTAAAATAACCACTTTTAATTTAGGCTTGTAATTTTGACAACACATTTTGAAGAATTAGAAAAATTTCATTTCAGTCATGTATACAAGTATATACTTAGTACTGATAAAGTTATATATATTTATACATATATACATATAATTAATATTGGTATTATAAGAGCACTGAGAAAGGAATTATAGTAAATATTCATTTAAGAAAATCTTTATTAATCCTTTTTCTGTCTCTGTTGCATTCTTTCTTATTTTTTTTGTTTTGTTTCCTCTAAGGTGAACTTGCCATCTATCCCCCAAAGTCTGCAGGGCTTTGCTTTCATAACCTCCTGTTAAGCTCACCAATTACTGAGTACACCTTGGAATTTGGGGTCAAGTATTTTGACTTTGTACTATATGCCTCTACTTGTGCCCAACTGCTCACACCATCAACTCTAAGAGGAGCATATAGTTACTTAGGCCTTTAATGACAAAGTTTTCCCTACATGTCTAAATCTATTTTCTCTCTAAGGAACCAAGAAGATATCTACCTAATTGCTTTTAGCATAAAAGTTATTTGAGAGAGATTGCAGTTTACTTTTATCATTAATATAAAGGCTGAAATTAAAGGAAAAGGAATCTATAATTAGAAGCTTATTAAAGAAGTAAAAATGAGACCTTAGTTTCCCAACTACTGATAACATTTTACCATGTAAAAGCCTTTGGGATTAGCAATTCACTTGTAATATATAAATGAAACCCACAGTAAAATCTCCCTAGACCAAAATGTCTTCCTTTACTTAATAAGGTGTCCATATCAGAAGGAAAATCTAAGTGAATTTCCTGGTAAAGAACAGATAGAAGGCTTTGTCTTTTATAATATTCAGAAAATAAAACATTACTGCTATCAGAAAAAATAAAATAAAATTCTAGCGCATGCCTACTCATCCACAGGGTCTCAGACTTGCTTTATTTCCCAAATTTGATTACACCCCTTCCATCCACTTTCATTCCACTTAACGTAGTTTGCAGTTTTACTTGTATTTTTGTATTTATTTTATTAATACTTGTTCCTCTGTTGACTTCAATAAATTTTTAAATTTTTAATTGCCTTTGTACTATAAAACGAATCATGGCGATTAAGAATTAATAGGGTTTCAATAAATATTTGTTGAAATGATGAATGTTGAATAGAATCAAACTAGTAATTAACATTTTTTGAGTGCAAGCATATGTCAGGCACTTCAAAGCACTTTATACATGTTAATGGACTTCCTTTTTCCCATACTGGCAATAGATTCTCTGATAATCCTCAATTTACTAGGGCAAATTTACAGGGGCAGGTTTAAGTCTCTGGATATTTGTCACCCAGCTTGTAAAATGGCAGAGGTGAGATTTGAGCACAGGGAATCAAGGAGTCTGCCCCATTGGCTCCTAACCATTATTTTATGCAGTTATTTTTAGATATTAGAAGACATACGACAATTTCCAACAGTTGGAAAAATATCTTGTCTTCAAAGGCATGTAATTTTACTGGAAGATGGTATTTAAATAAATAACCCTGGTTGAATCTTCACCCACTATTTAATAGGGAAAAAGAGAAGTAACAGTTACCATTATTATGTGCCTGGCATTATGCTAAGTGCTTTACATGGATTATCTCATTTAGTCCTCCTGTTATGGGGGCCCCACTTGCCAAAGTAACTTACAGACAGACACTTGGTAGAAAACTGTTGATGGAATTGCTTGTTCTAAAGAACAAAAAACAGGAATAAAGTGAAAGGAGTTCAATGTTCCCCATATTGAGCAGTTGAGATCAGCTGGTCAGAGGGAGGGGTAACAGAAATGGTGTAGGGAAACTGAAGGGATCAGTGAAATATTGAAACAACATGAAGTCACCAAAAAATGAAAGTAAAAAGGAAGGAAGTAAGGAAGAAGGAGGGGAGGGAAGGAGGAAGGAAGGAAGGAAGGAAGGGAGGGAGGGAGGGAGGGAGGGAGGAAAGAAAGATAGGTAGATAGTGAAATAACCAGCCCATAGCTAATGTGAAGCTTCATGAACCCCCTCATCAGGAGGTTATTTTTTCCAATAATGCTCTGCATTTCAGGCCTGAGAGTGGAAAAGGCAGACAAGAGCATGAGAAAAAGTCAAGTATAAAATATTTGATTTGCTGATTTTGCAAGGAAGATATGTTTTTGGGAAAAAAATTCTGATTATTGCAAATTCCTGCCCATATGGTGTTTATTTCATTTTTAACAAAATTTTGGGGGAAAAACATGTTATCTTACTTTCTAAATCTAGAATAAGATCATTTATTAATCTTGGGTGCTTTTGAAAAAAGAAGTATCTTTCACTTTCGGTAAAAAAAAAAAAAAAAAAAAACTATAACACTGAAACAGGATTCTCCTAGAGTTTATTTCCCTTCTCATTTTATATGTATATCATAAGCTGGGAATTCAAGCAGAGAATAACCACAGTCTACTATTTCATTCTCCATAATATACCTTTTAAATTCTAACTTAAATAATTGTGTGATATTTTCTTTGAGACTCAAAAAGAAGACAATGATAAAATAGATGACTTTTCTCAAACATAGTAAATGGCTATTATTAAATCATTTTTTTAATTAATTTATAAAACGTTCAAGAAGTTAACATAGTATCGCCATAGTATGTTAAAAGGGTCATTTTATTTTGAAATTTGATCTCAACAATTAATTTAAAAAACTACATATTGCAAACAATGTCTTGCTATTTTAACTGGCTTATTGTTTACATGTTTATACTTGAAAAAAAGAAACCAAAAATAGAGGGCAAAGAAAAGAGTGTTCTGTTTTGTTGAAAAGAAATAGTGCAATGATGAGAGCTTATCTATTGTGTGCTTAATAGATGACAGAACATTCTTTGAAGTATTTACATTAAAACAGTAAATAAAATCATTTACCTATTCAAAGAAAATTATGCAGTCATTAATATTATAATTCCATTTTACATATTAGAACACTAAAAAGTAGGGTGGTTAGGGGAAACCACTAACAGGTCCATGTTTCACAATCTAGGGAGTGTTACAATTAAGATTTTAACCCCAGCTGTCTAGAAATTGTTCATATCATTTAATACCACCTCTCCTTTTGAGAACAAAAGAGAATGCTTAAACATATGTAAATTTTGGAGTAAATAAATTATCAGAACACTTTTTTTCCTGTTTAATGATTAAAAACCCGTGTCTGGCATATAGCAGGCACTGAAGGAATAATCAGTAATTTTATATAAAAATAATATTTAACTACTTCAAAAAATATCAATATAGATGTGGTTTTGCTCTTTTGTTTTCCAGAGACCATATTAATGGGAGATTCTGAGGTTCCTTGGCTTGGCCATTTCTCAGTTCAGTTCCACAGTAAAAGAATGACATGCACTTTGTTCTCCAGCCTTATAGAGTCATTAAAATATAAAAGAGATAGTCTGGACTGCAAGATGAAACTTCATGGAACACATACTTAATTCTTAATAGGTTCAAAACAGTGACTTTATGTTTGAAAAGAATGAACACAGATACCTGTTGTAACTGGATGATTTAGTTCTGGCCTTTAGACCTTCAGCTGAAGTGAATATCGTAGCAAGTGACAATCTTAGGTACAATATAGGGAAAGTGAAGGAGGGGACAAGTGTCATATCAATCACTCCTTATGAAAAAGTGTCATCAACGAGTAAGAATCATTAATCTATAGAAAATATTGTTTATTTTCACTGGACCTTAGATTTCTTAGTCTATAAAATAAGACTATATTAAATGAGCTCTATGACAACTCTCTCCTCTAAAATTCTATGATCCCAAACCTTAACATATGCAGCCCCGTGGAGGGACCATTCATCCCACTTTGCTTGAAACTATCCCACTTTCTGACCTGTTGCCCTTGAGGAATTATTAAAAGCATCCCTTCCTCTCAATACTATCTAGTTTAGATAATAAATTATTCACACTGTAGAGAAACAGAGATATATTAGTGTTAATTCTCACATATTTATCCTATAGTAGCTAGTATAATATTCAAATAATTTTGTATATATAATGAATAAAATAATGCATAATATACAAGAGTAAATGCAAAGAAACTGTAACAATCTGCCCTTATATACATTTAATACAATTTCTAATATTAAAATATTTGCTATTAAAGTTAGCTCATATAGGATTATACCTGATCTAGTGATGGGTAGACTTGGCTTTTAATCCTAATCATATACTCCCTTAGGGAAGTCAAACCTACATTTTTTTCCCCATAATATAATCAATATGGAATTATGCTGCTAGTTTTTCCATGTGAGGATGGCTATGGTTAATTATATCACTTTGCTAAACATTCAAGGGTGACATTATTCCAAACATTAATAGAAAAGTTTAATGCATGATTTAATAGTTTCTCTCTTTTCTCCTAGACAGTAATGCTATATGTGGGGTTGCTAGAATTAGCAAATAAAAATATAGGACGTTCAGTTAAATTTAAATTTAGATGAACACTGAATAAGTTCTGAGCACACATTATGTCCAAATATAGCATGGATGTCCGATATTTTATCTGGAAACACTACCTACATGAAATTATCATTCCTAGATTTCTTGACTGATCGTTACAAGTACTTTGAAAAGAACCAGATTATGTCCATGCCAGACATTGACTCTGTGCCCTTAAGTAATGTATGTAACCATATTAAGACACAGAATCCACATCGATAAAGTGACAACATTGGGCTCTAACTCACAGAGCTATGGAGAAGATTAAATGTGATGATGTGTCTACTCCATAGTAAAGACTATGAGTGATAATTATATTATTATTTTAAAGAAAGATACACAAAATATTTTTGTCATTTTTCCAGAATGAGTTTTAACAAACTCACCAAAATCCATATTCTCCTCTTTTTTTCTGGGTACCATAGCTGAAATATATTTCCCTGGTTTTCTTGCAATTGAGTATGGTTCCTCATAGCTGAGTCCCAGACATGAAATGCCAGAGAAAGTACTGTGCACCATTTCCAGGCCAGTATCATACAATTTTTTCATGAGTAGACTTTTTGTTGTTTACACTAGCTGGAATGGAGACTCCCTCCAACACCTACCAGGTCAACTTTGCAAGCCTTAGACTGTCAAATCAGACTAAAAAAAATCACAGATCTTATCCAATGTCAAGTTTTACTGATAATTTTTCGGAATAGCAATAATTATAAGGCAAGGCAAAGCAGAGTGAAGTCTAGGACCAAACGAGGACTCGCTCTTGCCCAGATTTAACATTAGTTTTTCATTTTTTATAGTTTATTTATTTTCAAAGAGAAAGAGAGTGTGTGTGTGCACAAGTGGGATAGGCAGAGAGAGACAGAGAGAGAGAGAGAGGCAGAGAGAGAGAGAGAGAGAGAGAGAGAGAGAGAGAGAGAGAGAGAGAATCCCAAGCAGGCTCCATGCTGTCAGTGCAGAGCCCACACAGGGCTGGAACTCACAAACTGAGATCACAACCTGAGCCAAAATCAAGAGTTAGACGCTTAACCTACTGAGGTGCTCAGGGTGCCCCTAACATGGGCTCTTAAGAGATAAATGCAGCCATCACTTATATAAAAGACAGTTTCTCTCATGAAACACCTCCCTTTTATATTTCAACTGATATGTAGTTTATATGACATCTTCCAGCAAAGCATGCTCCATAAATGTATAGATTTTCCTGCAATCCTGATTAGATCGGGAACATTTCATAGATTAAAAAAAATTCCCTGATGATAAATCATCAATATAGTGTTTTCCACGAGGCTGGCCACTAATCAGCCTATTTAAAGGAAATCAGACTTGTTCACCTTTCTTTCTTTTGGGGGATTCCCCCAGTGAGGTAGATTATTCATTACAGACCCGCTGCAAACCAATTCCTATCAAAAAGCCACGTGATGATGATGGAAGAGCCTCAACCTGCCTGGGTGTCTGGATGGAGGAGATCTGCTATGGGCTCCTATTTTACCCACCCTGTGATAGCACAATGAACCATGACATCAGGACCTGAGCAGAAACCAAGAGTCAGACATTTAATCACCCAGGAGCCCCACTTAAAATTTCATTTTCCTCTTAAAGTTGACTCTACATTCAGACTCCACATTTCTATCTAAAAATAGAACAACATAAGCAAACATACACACACACACACACACACACAGTGACAAAGACACAGGGAAGTTAATATATCAAGAGGCCAGTAAAATGCATGAGACACTAAATCTGTTCAGTCTTGAGTCAAGATATTTGCATTACCTCTGCGAATTATTTGTCTACTAACACAGTTTGCCACTGTTGATCATTGTTGAATGTGGGTGATAGTTACATAGGATTCCTTCAATCATTATCTTTACTTTCGAATGCTTTAAACTTACCAAAATAAAGTGGGTGGGGTTTTTTTTTTGTTTCTGTTTCTTTTTAAAAGTAACACTCCATTCGTGCTTTTTCATTCTTTGGAACTCTAGAACTATTAGCCATGAAGAGAGGCATCAAGCTGTGCAGTGTGTGCTCTTCCTGCCAACAGCTATGCTAACAATGAGAACCGAAACCACGAAAGGCATTTACCACTGAAAATATACAAAAAAATACATAAAATATATACAAATATACACTGAAGAAATATGTATATACTACAGAGATCAAGTTGTAACAACAATCTAATACACTATCTGAAAGAGCCACTAACTAGTGCTGAGCATTTATCATTTGTCAGACATTGTTTTGCATGCCATTCAAGCAATGCCTGATTTCACTTCCAAACAAAACCTATGCTGTGTGTGTTATTATCATACCTATTCTACAGAAAAGGAAATGGAGAAATAAAGGGGTTGCATAGCTCATCCAAGGCCACACAGCTTATATTCTGGTTCTAGAACACCCTTACATACAACATAGCTAAATACTGTATCAGTCTATGTAGTGGCCTCATTTAGAAATGTGCTGGAGATAACGTTAAAAAAAAAAAACTCTCGCAACTTAATAACAAACAGATAAATAACCCAATTAAAAATGTTCAAAGGAAACCCTTGCCCACTACCGGTGGGATTTTAAAATGGTACAACTGCTTTAAAGTTTGGTGGTCCTCAACAAGTTAAAAATAGAACTACCATATGATTCAGAAATCCCACTTCTGGGTATATACCCAAAAGAACTGAAAACAAGGTCTCAAATAGACATTTGCATACCCATGTTCTTAGAAGCACTACTCACAATAGCCAAAACACAGATGTTTATTAACAGATAAAAGGCTAAACAATGTGGTAAAAACGTATGCTGGAATGCCATGCCATGCTAACCCAGGATGAACCTTAGGATATCACACTAAGTGAAAGAAGCCAGTCACAAAAAAAAGACAAATGCTGTGTGATTCCACTTATATGAGGTATCTAAAGTAGTCACATTCATAGAAACAGAAAGTGGAATGGTGGTTACCAAAGACTGGCACGTGGGAGAAATCAGGAGCTGTTACCTAATGAATATAGAGTTTCAGTTTTGCAAGACAAAAAGTTCTGGAGATCTGTTTTATAGCAACACGAATATACTTGACACTACTTAACTGTAGAATTAAATAAAAATGGCTCAGAGGGCAAATCTTAATTATATATATATTTTATCAAAATGATTTTTGGTATGGCCAAAGGATCCAAATCAATGTTTTTCCAAAGAAGATATATACCTGGTCAATAAACATAAGAAGATGCTCAAAATCTTGATAGATTGTTAACTATCAGGGAGATGCAAATTATAGCCACAATGAGATACCACTCCATACCTACTAAGATGACTATAATAATAATTAAAAAAAGAGATAATAACAAGTATTATTAGGGATATGGAGAAATTGGAATCCTCATACACTTGTAATGAAAATGTAAAATGTTGCAGACACTTTGGAAAACAGTCTGGAAGTTCCTTCAAAAAGTTAAACAGAGGGGTGCCTGGGTGGCTCAGTCAGTTAAGTGTCTGGCTTCTGCTCAGGTCATGATCTCACAGTTCGTGGGTCTGAGCCCCACATCAGGCTCTCTAATGTCAGCACAGAACCCACTTTGGATTCTCTGTCCCTCTCTATCCCTCTCTCTTTCTCTGCGCCCCCCAAAATAAACATAAAAAAAGTTAAACAAAGTTACCATGCTATCCAGCAATTCCACTTCTAAATATACACTCAAGTAATAACATATGTTCACACAAAAACCTGTACACAAATGTTTATGGCAGCATTATATATAATAGCCAAAGATGAAAACAATCCAGATATCCATTATTTGATTAATGGATAAATAAAATATATTCGTACAATGTAGTTTAATTTTGTTTAGCAATAAAGAGAAATCAGTACTTAATTACTGTACTTAATTGTCAGTACTTAATTACTGATCCGTGCCACAATATGAATGAATCTTAAAACATTATGTTAAGTGAAAAAAGCCAGGCACAAAGGACAACATATTATATAATTCCATTTGTAGGAAATGTGTAGAAAAGACAACTCTGTAAAGACAGATTACAGAATAGTTGTGGGGGGTGAAAGGGATGGGGATGGGAATGGTTGGGGGATACCATAAAGGGTTTAGAATTTCTTTTTTTAGGGTAATGAAAATGACCTAAATTTGATTTTGGTGATAAATGTATAACTGTGAAATATTAAAAACATGGGATTACATATTTTAAATAAGTGAATTCCATATATGAATTATATGTGTTGGAGGAAGCTTTCAAAACTTAAAATAGAGAATAAAATAAAATTTGAAATGTATCTAATAACATTTAAGGAAAAGAATATAACCAATATTGTGGAAGAGGATGATTCTATTACCTATTCATACAATGAAGCACATATGTGTGTCTACACAGAGACAGAGAGAGAGAAAGAGAGAGACAGAAGAAATAATGTTGACAATATTCTTGTGTTATTACACAAGTTTTCTTCTCTGTTTTTAGATGTTCCAAAGTCCATTAAAATTATTCTGTCTGCACCAGCAAGCCTTTGAAGATTATATTTGAGAACTAGAAGCTTTGACAGTGTAATCACCCATCATCTCCTTTCAATGCCACAAAGGACAACTCCAGCAAATCCTGAATGCACAGGGTTCTATAATGCTTCTAGAAAGCACTGGTATTTTATTTATTTCAACATGCCTTAGACTCTAAGGCCATGGTAGTTGAAATGTTTCCTGATTACATAAACTTAAGTATTCAGTTTTGATGTTCCTGGGTAAGAGGTTGTATGCATATGTTTGTGTAAATGGTTTATTGAAAATGGTGATATTATATCAAAAGAAAATGCCCAGAAGTGCCACCTTTTATTTTCCACTTACCCAGCACTTTCCAATCCAGAATATATTTGAATACATTTACCTAACATTACATTCTCAAATGGTACTTAGTAAACCAAGAAAAAGGTAAGGGGATTTTTTTTTCATTTCTTTTCATCACCACCTCCACCCTTATCACCACCCCTACCTGACTTTATATTGCCAAACTGATTATGAGAATGGGAGTACAACCCAAGGTCACAAGAAGAAATATAACTGGACTTCCTAAATCCTAGGAATTCACACTCTAACTGGAAGAAATATAATAAGCACTTAGACACACATACATACGTAACACTTAGATAGACATACAGAATTCCAAAAGCATTAATTTAGTTATTCAACACTGACAGTATTTGTGTAGCCATTTAAGAATGCAGAAAAAGCAGCGGTGCCTGGGTGGCTCAGGCGGTTGATTGTCCAACTTCAGATCAGGTCATGATCTCGCAGTCAGTGAATTCAAGTCCCGCATCAGGCTCTGTGCTGACAGCTCAGAGCCTGGAGCCTGCTTCAGATTCTGTGTCTCCCTCTCTCTCTGCTCCTTCCCCACTCACACTCTGTCTCTCTCTGTCTCTCTCAAAGATGAATAAATGTTTAAAAAATTTTTAAAAAGAATGCAGAAAAAGCAATGTCCTAAAATACATTAACATATATCTGATAGTGCTTACTTAATACACTGTAGCCCAAATTTAGAATAAAATAGATGGTATAGCTAATTGAACCTTTAGTATTTTCTTTCCTTTTCTTTTAGGTCCTAAATGGTATGAAACCATCTTATTTCCTTCATATTTAGTAAAAACCTATAATCCTCTTGCATTGTTTTTCTAGCTTATAGCCATTACCCAGCAAGAATGAAAACACACGTGGATCATTAAACAGTAACTTAAAATCAATATCGTTTCAAATAATATCCTACAAAAATAGAATAGTATATTCAAAGAAACAATTCTATTCTCTTATTAACCTCAACTTTAACCTCAAACCCATCTTTAAAACTATAGCCCAAAGGAAATATGAATCTTTTGAGATGAGTTGAAAGTCTCAAAATGCCTGTGGGTTCCAGACTTAAGTCTTGGACATGATATTGGCAACAGCTGCTTTTAATACCAACATCTAGCAGGAGTCAAGTACTCATGTTTCTTAAAGCCAGGATCATCAGGCTGCAGGATAGTGTTGATTCCTTCATTGTGTTTGAACTAGGGCAGTGGGCCAATGATACCTGATCTTGTTTCAGGCAAGTTGGTAGGCAGTTGATCATATATTTAAAACTTTTTTTAGAGAAGCTCTGAAAGCTCCTTTTATTTCTAGAAGAAACTTTCTTACCACTGGGTAGTCTATATACTGAAATTTAAGTCATGGATTCAAGACACACCCAACAACAAGGAATTTTACAGATTAGGCAGTCTACTTTTAATGGAGCTCCTAACATGAATTAATAAAAAATAAGTAAAGTTAGGTTGAAATCTTAAGCTTATTTTATCTCAAGTAGCATGTTTATCATGGTAATGTTTTTGTGAGGATAAGTCATTCCTATTTCATTATTTATGATCTACTTCTCTATAGGAGAATCACTTTACTATAAATAAAACAAAACAACAGCCTTATCTCTTCACTATTTTCAAGGCCCTTTGCCAAACCTGATGTGAAAAGCAGAAATGGAAAAGCAAGCATCATTTTTCTCAAGTTGGCACTGGCTTTGGAGATGATCGAAGTTTGTATTCAAGAGAGAGATTACATAAGGGCCATCAAGAAGAAGGAAGATCTCTGAGCCTAAAGTAAAGTGAGAAGTTTACAAAATTGACTTTATAAAGGAGAAAAGATTTGAGCTGAACCTTAAAAAACAACCAGGATTTCGACAGAATAATTGGGAAAAGTGTTCAAGGGAGAAAGAGCATGAGCAAGCCAAGAATGAAAATCCTACTAGGTATATCAATTATACTGGAATTTAAAAATTTTTAAAGAAGAATGAAAATTCTAATCAGAAAGGTAACTAATTTTACTACAATGTTTTGCAAACTTCAAGGACACGATCCATTAAAATATTTCTCAGGGCACCTGGGTGTCTCAGTCGGTTAAGCCTCCGACTTCAGCTCAGGTCATGATCTCCCAGTTCATGGGTTCAAACCCTGCATCAGGCTCTGTGCTGGCAGCTCAGAGCCTAGAGCCTGCTTCGAATTCTGTGTCTCCCTCTCTCTCTGCCCTTCCCCTGCTCATACTCTGTCTCTGTCTCTCTCTCAAAAATAAACATACATTAAAAAAAATAATAATAAATAAATAAATAAATAAATAAATAAATAAATAAATATTTCTCACAAAGGGTGCTATTGACCTTTTACATGAGAATTTTTCCCATCTACAACAAGATATTTAACATCCTTGCCCTCTACCTACTAAATGTTAGTAACAAGGTCCCCTTTATTCTTTTAGTTATGAAGAAAACCCAAAATTCCCTCTTATGTTCTTAAATGCCTCCTAGTGGTAAATCTTCACTATATCCAACCACTGAGTCAAGAAATCTATGAAGTTCATTTTCTAATAGGATGGAAGGAAAGAAGGAAGGAAGGAAGGAAGAATGGAAGGAAGGAGGGAAGAGAGAAAGGATGGAAGGGCACTAAGTACATTGTAGCAGAAGGGGTTTAAGTAATAAAGGACCTTGTCATAACTGACTGCTGACCTGTTGAATTTTAGAGATGACAGAGTTCTGATTGAGCACAGAATTTCAGTGATTTTCAAGTTTCATATTTTATCAGCACATCCACTAAAAAAAAAGTTTAAAAATCACACACCCAGTTTCATGGAAATTAAAGACCAGAGAACTTACGTAATTTATCAAATTAAGAAGGTCTGCTATAACTAAAATGAGGTGCTATTACAGATTTTTGAGAAAGGACAGCTTAAGTAAATATAGCCAGAAATTGTTATTAATTCACAAAACTATATTTCCTTAAGTAATCAAATGGAAAACATTTCCCTACCTTTCTCTGTTGGCTGACATCTGAGCAATGAAAATCCCTTAGGGGAACTTGCACACTTAAAAAAGCTAATCGCACCTACACAGCTTTTCCATAGCTTTTTCTTACAGGATTTAAGCACCTTGTTTATCTTTAATTTTTATGTGTAATACTGACATACACTTCATCCCACGTCCCTTAAAAATGATCCATTTCTGCCTTACAGTATGGTTGATACAATCACAGACAAAATACAGAGCTGATTTAGAAGTTTTGCCACAGCTCCCTTCACCAGCTGCCATCACTCTCATATTCATGGCCATAAGACCACTAGTGCTATAGGCTAGATCTTAATACATTCTTCTAAAGCCTCTTCAGTTTATGTGACCTCCTCAGAACTCAACTTTTCCCTTGGCTTTTGAGTCTGAACATTCTTCTGATGTCAATATCTCCCCCAGACTCAGATAGGAAGCTCCTTCCTAGCTGGACAAAAGTCCTGACACCAGACAGACCACATGACTGGGTTAACAGGCAGGCATTTGGCATGAAAGGGCAATTGGACAATGCAGTTCTGTTCTCTGCACACTTATATTCCCTGATAAAACCTGAATAAGATGGAAGTGAATAAAGGAATAATTATGCATATAAATTAATATTTTTGAAAGCAATGTGGCTTTGTGTAGAGTTTCAAACCTGAGGCTGAAAGCTGAATACAGACCACAAATTTGTACAGGTTGCTTAGCGTATGGTTTAAATATAAATAAGTTTAAATGCATTCATTATACTGAGTGACATTATAAATCTATGTTCTTGGGGCGCCTGGGTGGCTCAGTCGGCTGAGCCTCCCACTTGAGCTCAGGTCATGATCTCACGGTTCCCGAGTTCGGGACCCATGTCAGACTCTGTGCTGACAGCTCAGAGCCTGGAGCCTGCTTTGGATTCTGTGTCTCCTTCTCTCTCTGCCCCTCCCCCTCTCACTCTCTGTCTCTCTCTATCAAAAATAAATAAACATAAAAAAAATTATAAATCTATGTCCTTACACATGTTTGAATTTGCAATCACTAGAAGAGTACTTAAAAGCATGGACTTTAAGGTCAGACAGATTCAAGACTGTGCTCTGCAAGAAACTTTCCAGCCGGAAGATGGGATGCTAACAGAAACTACTACATCATAGATGTATTGTGAGCATTAACATAGATAACGAATGTAAAGTCCCTAGCACACACTCTAACACATACTAATTGTTAAATATTAGTTCCTATTGTTCTTTAGTAAATGGAACTCCTGCTGCTAATAAAATCACGTTAGAGCACAGTACGTGAATAAAATGCTTTGCCTAAAAGCAGTACCACCTGAGCCTAATGTCACAAACATATTTTTATGTAGACTGCCTTAACAGAAACTGACATTAAGGAAGTGAATTTTAGCAGATGACAGAACTATAACAAGATTTCTTTGGAGTGGTTTTTAAATGGGCTACCATGCAACCAGTTCTGAACATGAGTTCCAAAGCAATGTAGTTTCCAGCCATGTGTTCCATATATCACTCTTTCAGGTAAGTAACTTCATGAACTAAGTGTTTAAAAATTAAAAATATAAGGCACAGAATCCAAGGGTGAGAGGACTACTATGAAAGAAGAAATCAGGCTTACCTTGAGTTTTATAAAAATGAAATGTTTCCTAGGTCCTCTTAGCTTTCACATTATTTGTCGAAAGAAGAACTCAAACTTACAACCTCATTTTATCCAAGAGAAACATGCAGGCTAAAGGGTTTTTTTGGTTTTTGGGGTTTTTTTTTGGTTGTTGTTTGGTATACAATACCTGAAAAATAATAGAGATTAATAATGCATTGGCAAGGTTAAATAAGAAAGGGAAACTTTACCTTGTAAAATCAAAAACTGTTCTGTAAACTGAGAAGTGGATTAGAATGTTCAGAGCGCTTGGGGACCAAGCATTCTGTAAAGTCTGATTTATACTACAAGCATCATAATGCCTACCTACTTCAGAATGACAAATAGTACCACGCTGAAGTCGCAAACAGCAGCCCCAGAGCGTTAACAGCAAATGTCTTCCATCTTAATAGCTGAGTCTGTGCCATTCTGTGCACTTAAAATTCTGAACATTTAACACTTCTTGTTGCATCTAAATCCAGATACAAAAACCTTCAAATCAAACTATTTACCTCAACTGAAATCTGCCTTGAATAATTCATAAGAAAGAAGAAAGATGGTAGGCAAGAAAGCCAAAGAGAGTTTTAATGAACTCTAGAGTTTCAAAAATAATGGCACAGAAGTTATTACAGCTTTTCTCCTCACTCTGGAAAACAGAGTATCAGTCACTCTAATACTGAATACTTCCAGAAAACAGAAGGAGCAATAAAAGGTTCAGCTTTCTGCTTGTCTGCAATTGATATACTAACAGCACCACACAGATTATTACCAGGGGAGGCTCTTTTTGAATGTGTGACAGTCGAGGAAGCATCTAAAGTATTCATATTCAAATGTTTTATTTTTATGCTGTTTCTTAAAATTCCAGTGGTATCTGGAGTCTCAGTTAAAAAGAAACTATGAAAATCAAGAAGTATAGTGGCTCTGGCCTATGTTACACCAGCACGGGCTTTCATGTGGCTCTTCTACCCTTGAAGACTTATTTGGCCTGATGGGCAGGGTTAGGGTTAGCAGCGATCCCACCTATGTTTCCCTGGAAATCATAAAAAAGGCCTCACATTCTCCTCTAATAGATAAGCATCTCTTCAGTGATTCATTTGGCGAATGAACCTAGGATTTTTATCAAATTGAAAAGAAAGAACAGAGGCTGTTTGAAGTGTTAGTGCTGTGTAGGTCTGTATTAGCCTCCAATTGCTGCTCTAACAAATTATCACCCTTGGTAACTTTTTTAAAACAACACAAATTTATTCTGTACAATTCTAGGGGTCAGAAGCCCAAATCAAGTCTTATTGGGGCTAAAATTAAGGCACAGACACTACTGCATTCCTTGTGGAGACACTGAGGAAAATTCCTTTCCTTGCCTTTTCCACCCTGGAGAGGCTGTCCACATGCCCTGGCTGGAGCCCTCTCCTCCATTTTCAAGCCTGTCATTCCAACCCCTGCTTCTCCATGCCATCTTCTTCCACCTTTGATCCTCTTGTTCTCCTCTTATAAGGACCCTGTGATTACACTGGACCCAACTGGATAATCCAGGATTATTTTCCATCTCAAGATCCTTAATTTAATCACATCAGCACAGTCTCTGTGCCATGTAAGGTAACCTATTCACAAGTGCTTGGAATTAGGAGGTAGAGGTCTTTAGGAGGCCATTATCTGTCTACAATTAGGTTGTAATATATTAAATGCTTAATGGAAATAAATGTACATATTAGGTAACAAACCCCATATGGCTCTATTATAAAGAAAAACAAAACAATCTCAGTAATTGTAACAGGACCAATTTTTTTTCAAAGTAATATTTTCTAAAACTATGTTTCATAGAACTCTAAAAAGCTTACTGACAAACTTTAAAAATACATATAATAAGTATATATACATTTCAGAGTTGCTACTCTCTGTTAATTAAGAATAATGGACGCACATCATGAGATATCACTTTATACCAGTTAGACTTGGCTGGTATCAAAAAGACAAGAAATCACAAGTGTTGGGGAGGATGTGAAAAAAAAGGAACACCTGTGTACTGCTGGTGGGAATGTATATTGGTAAACCCACTGTGAAAACCAGTAGGGGGTTCTTTGAAAAGTTAAAAATACAAATACCATATGATTCAGTAATTCCACTACTAAGTACTTAAGAAAATGAAAATGCTAATTCTAAAAGTAAATGTACCCCTATGTTATGGTATTATTTGCAATAGCCAAGATAAGGAAGCAACCTAAATGACCATTGATAGATAAATGGATAAAGAAGATGGGATATATAGAGACACAATTAAATATTACTCAGCCACAAAAAGGAATGAGATCTTGCCATTTGCAACAACATCAATGGACTTAAGAGAGTATTATGCTAAGTTAAGTAAGTCAAACAGAAAGACAAACACCATATGATTTCACTTGTATGTGGAATCTAAAAAACAAAAAACAAATCTATAAATACAGAGAATAAATAGGTGATTGCTAGAGGGGAGGTGAATGGGGAATGAGCAAAATGAGCGAAGAGGAGTAGGAAATACAGGTTTCCAGTATTGGAATGAGTAAGTGATGGGGACGAAAGGTACAGCATGGGGAATAGTCAATGGTATTGTAAGAGTCTTGTATGGCAACCGATGGTAGCTACAATTGTGGTGAGCATAGCATAGCGTATACAGTTGTCGAATCACTCACTGTCTTGTATACCTGAAACTAATGTAACACTGCAGTTCAAGTGTATTTCAATAAAAAAAGAGATAGAACTGGGCATTTAAAATATAGGTACAATCAAAATATCTACATCAAAGAAAGTGATTTCGTGTGTGTGTGCGTGTGTGTGTGTGTGTGTGTGTGTGTGTGTGTGTGTATTTGTCTGTTTGTTATTTCCCCTTCTGGTCTGCAAGTGCTTGGATACCCAGTACTTAGAACACAAATAATGTTTGCTGAATGGGTAAATTAATGAGTGAATGAATGAAATTATTTCAGATGGCCATATGTTAAAAGGCAAAAATCAACTTTATCATTCCAGATTTTTTAAAGTAAAATAACATTGCTGGTTGAAATATTAAATGTAGACCTGAGATTCAATCATTTTCTAAGAATCAGGGGCTCCTGGCTGGGTCAGTTGGTAGAGCATGCGGCTCTTGATCTAGGGGCTGTGAGTTTGAGTCCCATGTTGTGTGTAGAGAATACTTAAAAATAAATTCTTAAAAAAAAACTAACTACTATATAAATGCTTTTTTAGACAAGCCTCATTACAAATATATAATAGTATTTTTTAAGTCATTACACAAAAACTGAATAATAAATTTCAGGTATAGTGTAATCCATGCAAAAGGGAAAATAAATAAATAAATATTAATGGCATGGACATTCCATAATTATTGAACAGTTCTAAGAAGTTAGTTTTTAACTAGCACAATATTCATGAATGTCATTCTTGAAAATGATAGTTTACAAATGCTCTAATGATGATTTTCATGTTATTTAACTCTACTACCTTTCACAGAGATTGATCAAAATAGGCATGAAATTCAAACTGAAAGCAAAGTATAGGAATATAGTTTCGGTACCTCATGGCTCCTTTATATGTAACATTTAACATGTGTTAGATGATTTAGCAATAACATAATCAGGATACTTAGATAAAAATCACCACCTCTATCAGTGTACTATATTAATGCAAGTCTAAAAGCAACCCCTGAAGTTACACTGTAATTTACTCCCTTCTGCAAAGAAAAACATATTTCTTATCTTTTGAATAAAATATGTCACCAAACAAAAGCACTTAACAGACTGCCCAGATAGATGTTTTTCTTATAGTTATAAGTATGCAGTGTATATTGATATGCTATAATGAAATCTTTACCAGATATAAATATGATGCTTATTTATTGAAAATAAACCGATAAATATTTTGACTCTGAATTTTAATGACTTAATTAATAAGGAGATATACTTTCTTTGATAATTCACCATTAGCTGCAACGGATTTCCACAAAAAACATAATAAAAGGAAGTCCAAATACTATGTTTTTCCCTAAGTGAAATATTCTTACAGGTTCACAAAGAAATAGGAAGTACTATTTTTCAAAAACCAAAGCATTTTCTACATATTCTCCTTAAAAATCATAATGAAACTAAGTTCATTTTTAATTTGGTTCACAGATTAAGCACAAAATATATATTTTAATGGAAAGTTCAACTTTGTTTAATTCTGCTTGTTAAAGTAATACGTGTTTCTGGCAAAACATTCAGAAACACTGAAGATAAAAAGAAGAAAATAAAAATCATAACCCACAGACAACCACTGTTCATTTAATACATATTCTTTCAGACTGCTATCATAAGCCCATGTTTTTTATTGGGATATCAGTATTTTATATAATGATTTTTAAAACGTGTTTGATATATATACATAGACACATGCATACAGTGGAAATTTAGGTTTTATGTATTCTTTGTTTCTGTCTTCATTGTCATATTTTATTTCCACTGCAACTACAGCTGCATTTCCAACAAAAGATAGGATAAAATTTTAAAAATATAAATTTCTATGTATTTTACTAATGAATTTTTGGAGCGGTGTTAGTTTCAATAACTTGGAATTTGAAGTTGAAAATACTTGAGGATTCCTGTGACTAAATATTTATACTTGTTTTCTCTTTGTAAGAAGAAATGCCAATATAGTTAGTTCTAAAAACTCTTCAAAATAATCTGTAAATGAAATAATTTACCATTTACACCTGTTTTTCTTTAGATTACAATGGAAATTCAAATAAATGTCACTGTATTATTTTTCTATTGAAACACACTTAACACATTAAAAATATTAACATGATCACCAATATACCTTATAAATACTGAAGAAGTTAAAGTGAACATTGTCTCCTGAAGTAGAATCTAATAATAGAGAACATTCATATGAGGACAAATTATTTTATTTGAATGCGTTCTCTTTCCTTTTTGAAATTGTGAAGTAAAAATTCTTAGAATGAGAAATATCGATGATGAAATTCTTAAAAATTAAGCACACCAGCAAGAACATTACTTCATACACCTTTTCTCAGGGATGTAAGTTTAAGTGTATTAATTTTTTTTTAATTTTTTATTGAAGTAAAATTGACCTATAACATGATATTTAAAAATACTCATCTTAATTTATAGGTCAATGGCTAGAATATTCTTGCTTCTAAAATAAGTATTCAATTCTTAATATGATCATGTTTTAATTTGAAAGTTGGTTAAACAGTTTTAGAAGTAAGTGTGTTTTTAGTTGTAAATATACTCTTTTATTTAATTATTGCTTTGTTGTATAGAGATTAGTTATTTATCAATTAAAATACTTCTTTTGTGCTTTGACATTAACTTCTGCAAGAAATGTACTAACTGCTTACGGATTTGTTAGCGAGTTCTGAGAAAAATGTTTGAGCTTGTCACATGCAACTAGATTAGGTCCTAGATCAGGATGCTTTTGAATTAACTTGAGGTAAGAATAATATCTACGGATCATTTTCATTTGAAAATTTTCCCTCCTGATCATTGACTTGTTTTATGGTTATTCAGTTTTGTGTGATGACTTACAATCTAACAAGCATGTCAAGAAGAGAGGCTTGGGAGGCTTGTGGTCATGTTATATAAGGAACATATCTGGAGAGAAAGAAGCCCGGAATGTGCAGGGAGGGAAGAAAAGGAAGGCAGCACACACATTGTCTTCCGATGTAAATTAAAGGCAGGGCTAGCATTTGGAAATGAATAAGACTTGATTAGTAAGCCTCAAGTTTTTCAACAGGAAGAAGTTTCAGAGATGTAGATTTCAGGTCAGGAATAAGATTTGTACAAGGATGATAACAGAAATTCATTTATGGAACTTATTGAAAGCCTATTACTTGCCAGGTACCATGCTTGGAACTTTACATTCATTATTGTGTTTAATTTTCACAGCAACTTAATCACATATGCACTATTTTGTGGTGAGAGGACTAATTAATGCTTAATAAATGTTTAATTAATTCCCAGATGTATGACTAGTAAGTCGTAGAACCAGAAGTTAAACAAAAAGAGTCTGGTTATAAAACCCCATTCTTACATTTTTTTTTTTTTTTTTGTAAAATAAAAAAGATTAAAGCACTTGCTGGGTCATCTCTTGACGCATCAAGCCCAGATAGCTGAATCGACTAGGCTTCTGTGTGAAGTAGCTTTTAAGATGTCTGCTTCCTGGTATTGATGTCCTTGTTAATTCCTTTCTCGTGAGTAAGTTGTTCCTAACCGAGGGTATGTGGGCAATGTTGAGGAGATGTCATTCCTGTGAGTTATAAAAGATTGTGACTTCGATTTCCAAGCTGATTCTATCGGCCTCTCAGTGCACATTCGTTGATGGAGGAGGGGTCATATTGGAGAGGGTCACTTGCCAAGGAACTGAGAGTAGCTACCCATCAACGGCCAGCAAGTACTGAGGCCTAGGTTAACAGCACTCAATGCACTGTATTCTGCCAACAACAACTTTAGTGAGTTTGGAAGCAGACTTTTTACCAGTTGAGCTTCCATATGAGGAATCCCAGGCTTGGTGCACATTGTGATGGCACCCATGTAAGACAACCTGAAATAGAAGACCCAGGTAAGCCATCTGGATTTCTGACCTACAGAAACTGTGGTGGGATAAATGTGTTGTTTAAAGTCACTAAATTTCAGGGCAATTTGTTATACAGTAATAGATAACTAATACACTTCCCCAAGGCAAGGATTATGCTTTATTTGACTTCACTATCCAGCAACAAGCATAATTGCTCAAACACAGAAAGCAGTCCATTAATGTCAACTAAGTGAAGAGTGAATGAAGGAAAGAAGGATTAGATTAAATGATCTTTAAGATAATTTGAAACTTGAGATTTTATTATTCCACATGGAACATAATTATAGTAGTCTATTTACCATGGTCCTACTCACTTTATCAGAAAAAAAAAACATTACAAGTGAAATAGTCTAAATTCAATAATAAAGATTTTTTTTCCTCTTTCACTCCCCCAGGCTTATTGAAATATAATGTAGATACAAGAGATTCACTCATTATAATTAGATTACTTGATAAATTTAGGAAGTGAAAGATCTTCACATCAAGATATACGGCATTTTCAACTCCTGAAAAAGCTTCCTATTGCCCCTCTGCAATCAACCTTCTTCCCCTCGTACAACTACTCATCAGCCTTCCCTCACTATAGTTTCACATTTTCAAGAATCTCATATACAAAATATTGTTTTTAAGTGTTTAATGTGTGCTACACATCACTAGGTACAAAGATATCAGACTATATAAAACACTTGTAGCTGTCTTTATATTTTTGGTTTCCACTCATAATTTTATGTGTAAATCTCTTCAATAAATTCCCTCTACAAATAAATAATATTATCTATATGAAAAGGACTAAACTTTTCCAATGGTATTTTTACTAATCGATCTTTAATAAATTAACCTGACTGAGAGGACAGTTTACAAAATTTCTCAAAGATCCCTTTGATTTATCCAGATTTTCTTTCCCTGTGAACATTGAGAAAAAAAGAACTATTGTACTATATTAAGCTGTTCTTCAGTGGCCATTTATCAACACTTTTTTATTTAAAAGCTAAAAGAAAGTTGAGGCTATCGTGAAGCAGGAAAGGATTTTATTTAAAGTTAGAATTCTCTAGATTTTGCTACAACTTGGCTCTTTTAAATTGGTTCTTGCTGATTGAATTTTCAACTCTGACACAATCAGGCTTCTTTTGAAAGCTTGGTATTTCTCCTAGTTGCCTGTAAGAGACATGCAATCATCTAATAAAAATGCTAAAGACATTTCCTTGAATATAAGGGTTGATGATAGATGGAAGAATACCAGTGAGACATACACAATCAAAGCACTCCACAAAACTCAGCACTCATCACCATTTGCTAGGAGTAGTTGTATCAGCTGACTTTGAATTCCTGCAGTCTTTCATTTAACAAATATTTATTGAAATCTCACAATGGGCTAGGTACTGCTTTAGCTCTACCAAGTATTTATTTAACTGGCAGAAAATGACTAATAGTTACTAGCACAAATACAGGAGTCAATTAAGTTGGATAAGTGTTGATATGTCTACAGCATCAAAGCTCCATTTTACATTGTAAGTTATCTAAATAAATCCCCAAGAGTGCCAATGCTGTCTATCTCAACTTAGAGACGCCCTCTGGTAACCATTTACAATCGAACACTCACATACTGAAGTAAACAGTACAGTGAACAGAACAGTCAGTTTGGGACTACACTAATCTAGATGCAAATTAGGTTTGGACTTGCACTAAATAAGTTTAAGGGCCATAGGAAAAATAACCTGACTTCTAGAGTCACAGTTTCTTCAGATATAAATGGGTGCTGTATATATATAAAGATGCGGAGCAGGGTTCTCCCTGTTGCTTCAAACATTTCAGCAAAAGCACTACACTGAAAACAATAAAGGACTGTGAAGAGCAGCAGCTAGTACCTCTCCTGGGGTTTCCTAATAAGCAGCCAAACTGGCCCCTAACATGGCAAGTCCTCTGCCCTGTCAGAAACATAATTATGGAGTGCATTAAGAGAAAGTCAAGGAGGCAATGAGACGTTATCTTAGGGAGGGGTTTTGGCTTATCTCCTCTCATGCAGACACATTCTATACACATATCCAAGGGGACAGTGCTACAAGATCTAAGAGTAGTGAGTGCCACACTTCTGAGACAAAAGACCACGGAGTCCATTCTGACCACAGGTTGCCGAGCTGTGGAAATGAGCAAGCCAACTGCTGCAAGACCACTGTGATGAGAAGCAGCAGCAACAAGCTCACATGTGGTCCCGAGAGTTTGGAGGCACGTGCGAACACTGATGACTGCCCCTTTCTCTCCAGGAGAATTCAGAAAGATGGATGCCAGCTGCAACATCCACACAGGCAGAGCAAGAAGAGAGGACAGCAGACAGGCAGACACATCTACGTTCCATTACCCGGCATGCCAGCAATGCCTGCATTTCCTATTGACTCAGTGCATAGTGATCTGCCATCTTTATGGGATCCCACTGAGAAGAACCCCCTGCCAAAGTAAGAGAACCCTGGCGGAAGGCGGTTGTAGGATTGGCTGCCGTGTGCTAGAGCTGGGTGACGGCTAAAATGCTTATGTTGCTCGTCAGAAAGCTGGGGTTCCCAGATTGTGGTGGTATGGGGGGAAAGGCAGGACTCTAAAGAGCCTACCAGCACAGCCCACAAGGTGGCCAGCTCCTGCCAATGCCAGAGGTACTGGTTACTGAGAATGACTAGAAAAACCCCAGTCAAGTCGAAAACTATTTCACAAGGCAGAGCTAGAGCCAGTGTCAGGCCTCAGCTGAGGGAGAGGGAGACGTCGTGAATTTCATCTGAATTAAGAACAAACAGCCTAGAAATGTTAATAACGGAACATAAATTTTAATTATTGAAATTAACTTGTGTTCATAACTGATAGTCTGCAACTACGGCCCCTGCCTGGCACGTATCAAACTGCAGGGTCATAAGATTTGATAACATTGTTGAAGAGAAAAAGTAAAAGTGTGTTCTGCTTCTACTGGCTTTGAGTTCAGGCCATTGAATAAAATCATTACATAAGGATTACAGATAATACACGTTAAATGCCTACCATAGTACCTGGCACACAGAAAATGAGTTTAATAAATATGAGTTATTGTTAGTTTTATTACCATGTCTCTGGCACTGTTAGTTACTTTACTTATATACATTACCTCTAATCCTCCCGATAAATCTACAAGGTAGCTACTATTGTATTTATTTTATAGATGAAGAAAAAGAGGAAACAAGAATGAAAGAGGCAGTCTGTACCCTCGGAAGCTTAATCTAAGGGAACCAGTGTGGTACATTAATGATACTAATGGCTCAAACAGAGACTGCACAAGATGTCGTCGGAGGCCAACTCAGACCACACATAAGCTTTCCCAATGGATCTTTCCTCCAAAATTGGAGTCAGTTACCCAGTGAATATGCCCCCCAAATAGGAGTCAGTTACCCAATGCATCTGCCCCCCAAAATAGGAGTCAGTTACACATTGCATCTGCCCCCCAAAATAGGAGTCAGTTACCCAATGCATCTGCCCCCCAAAATAGGAGTCAGTTACCCAATGGATCTTTCCTCCAAAATAGAAGTCAGTACCCAATGGATCTGCCCCCCCAAATAGGAGGCAGTTACCCAATGGATCTGCCCCCCCAAAATAGGAGTCAGTTACCCAATGGATCTGGCCCAAAAAATAGAAGTCAGTAAAATAAGGGACAAGATTTCCAGATGATGGCTCTACAAGAGGTTCAGAATGGATGAAATATAGGAAGGAAAGAAGGGAACTGAGCTATAGGATGGCATGATATAACAGAAGGCCTTGTGACCCTCCTTTGTCATTTACTATGAAGACAAGAAAGGAAGTATTCACTGGTGGGTAGGGATCTCTGCATGGAACCCAGAAGTATGGTGTTGCCATATGACAGTCCTCCATTGCTGAATTAGGCAAACGCATGAGCTCTCTGACCTCTAATATCCTCATGTGCAATGCCCATTAAGGTCCTCATTGTTATTTTTTATTTTATTTTTTTTATGTTTATTTTTTTTGAAGGAGAGAGAGACAGAGCATGAATGGTGGAGGGGCAGAAAGAGAGAGGGAGACACAGAATCTGAAGCAGGGTCCAGGCTCTGAGCTGTCAGCACAGAGCCTAAAGAGGGGCTCAAACTCACAAACCGCGAAATCACGACCTGAGCCGAAGTCAGGCCCTGAACTGACTAAGCCACCCAGGCGCCCCAAGATCCTCATTTTTAAATAGAGTAAAGATAACACCTACCTGGTGGAGCTATACTGAAATGCTAAGTTAGGAAGTGCTACATATGTCTTAACATTATGAGCTCAAACACTGAAAGTGTTAGCCAACTCACCTTGATTTTAGTTAAAATAAACAATTAATTACATCACCGCCAATTAAATTCCTCTGCACTCTGATGCACAGTAAGCATCAAATAAATTTAAAAATACATTCTTTGTACTAGTCTAAGAATCTTCAGCTGGGTTTTTAAATTTCTATTTCTACTATAAATTCTAACAAAGGCAAAAGCAGAAAAACATGGCAGGAAAGTCAGGATGGATAAGGGCAAAGGCTAACTATGGAGGCTTCCCTTGAAGTTCCCAGAGTGGCAATAGTAATTACAGGTTTGGTGCTTCTTGCAATTATAGCAAATTCTCAAGTGTAGTGTTTCTCTCTCCACTATAAATCTGCAGCGACTCCGTGACCTAATCCAAGTATCAGAAAAGACCCAGCTCTGACAGCGTGCCCTCTTCCCTAAGTAGATGTTTGCGCTTCTTGTACAAGTGCCAAGAAAAAGAGAGAGAGAGAGAGAGAGAGAGAGAATTAACATTATCCAGGTGAAATGTTGATAATGAGGGAATTTTGTGAAGCAGCATAATGATACTGTGGGAAGAATGTGGCCTCTTGTCTCTGACACTAATGCCCTCCTGGATAGAGAGCATGATGGAACTGGCTACCAAACTTAGATGAAGTGGGTGAGCAGTCGAACTCAGGGCTAGCCACAGACCAGCTTATGGGAGCAGTCTGAAGGATGTCTGAGATTTATCTAATACCAAAGACTGGCCCTGACAGGTGCAGCTAGCACAGCCACAATGTAGAGGCCAAGGGGCTTCATTAACCTAAGAACTGTTTGGTCAAGTTCTGATACAAACAGGGTCAATCTTGAAAAAGAGCATGTGGAAGATTCCAGGAAATGGGTATCAAGACAGAAAGTTATGAAATAGTCCAGAACCATGTGGATATTCCTCCCACGACCTAGGAAGCTAGGAAGAAGCCCTTCGGAATGGCAAGCATCAGGGCTGTACTAATTTGATAAAAGGATAGAGAGACACATAGAGAAATTAAAAAAAAAATCAGAACTCTCTTTGGCACAACAGTTTTGGGGTTGGTGCCAGGCCTCGGTTCCAACCTGCACTAAATCCTGAGGCTGACAGGGCTATATTCTACACCTTCAATGCCTGGTTTGATCACTAGGCTGGACTGGTGCCAATGGGTAAAGCCCATGGCTGGTGCTTATCAGAGAATTCAAACTCACAGAGTGGGAAAAGATGAAGTTAGGGGAAAGGAGGATGAGATTGACAGTTAAGTTTTTATAGGATACTTTACCTGATGAAGTCATTTTATTGCACCCATGTAATACGGGGAAAAGGAAGCTATAAAATGAAAGAGATAGGAAAAAATTCTCAGAAGTATAATGGTCCTTGAAATGTGTATTAGTCTTCATCCAGAGTTCAAAGAATATCTATTATAGAAACAATATTATGCTTTCATGAAAATGCATTGTCGTTGATTAAAATAGAGTCCTGTGATAAAAATCTTGTGGGACATGCTCTACAGGAATTAGAAGAGTGACATGATAGATGAAAATTGTTTCAGGTTCATATGGAGGGCACTGTATAATCACGATGATGATAGCTTGCATTTGTAAAGGATTTTCGTTTTCAAAGAGCTTACATAACCGTCATCTCTTCTGATCCTTACAACAACCCTTGGAGCTAGGTAGGGCAAGAATTATCGGGGCGCCTGGGTGGCGCAGTCAGTTGAGCGTCCGACTTTAGCCAGGTCACGATCTCGCGGTCCGTGAGTTCAAGCCCCGCGTCAGGCTCTGGGCTGATGGCTCGGAGCCTGGAGCCTGTTTCTGATTCTCTGTCTCCCTCTCTCTCTGCCCCTCCCCCGTTCATGCTCTGTCTCTCTCTGTCCCAAAAATAAATAAAAACGTTGAAAAAGAATTATCATCCCCATTTTAAAGGAAAGGAAACTTTATATCTTTCTCAAATAGGTAATTCTGTGTTAAAATGATTATATAACATTTCACTCTTCTTGATATCTGCACTAGCCTACTGAAGTACTTAGGCATTTATAAAATAAATTACAAAAATGAGAGTTTCTGAAAACTAAATTTTGTAAGATGAAAATGTTCTAGAAGAAACAGGCGCAATTAAAAAGAACAAACTGTGTGAACATGTATGTATATTAGATACGAAAGGTGGCACAGAGAAATTTTTTGAATAATACAATTTAAGTAGCTTCCTTATGTTTGCAACATTTCCATTTAACTATCTGGCTACCATTTCAAGTTTCATGTGTCAAAAACTAACCCTCATCTCTCACTTTCCCTATCTCTAACTATGAAACATCCCAAATTTGACAAATTGGTTTTAGTTTGCCTCTTCCTTTTTACCTAACTGAAATCAACCACCCCATCTTTTTCCTGCCTTCATTCCTGCCGTCTCCACCATGCACTCAATTTCACACTGTATCTTGGTGTCTCCAATTATAAGCTACTGTGATATACCATTAGGTGATTCTTTTCCTCACAAAATATTCATTAGATTCTTATTTTTTGTCCTCTCTAAAGTAAAACCTACTTTACCTGCCTTTCAGAATCCTTTATTTTCAAGAAACAAATGCCACTCAATTTCCAAACATCCCAATTTCATATTTAATGAACCCTGGGTCCTCCTAGCCCCTCCAATGCTTTATGGTCTTTCCTTCCTCAAGCCCTTGATATCTTGGTTTTCATGTAGAAAGCAAAGTTTCCCTGTTTGTTGCAAATATTTCTTCTCTAAGCTTTACCCAACTATCACTTCTATGATTCTGGACCTCTGTGGAAGGCCCTCTTTTATGAATATCCACATAATGTCTTCTACTGATCCATATTCCTTAATCTGTATCTTCGGTTATACTGAAAACCTCTGACAGGAGGCAACATGTATTAATATTCCTGTGACACCCTTAGGTACCAAGTCATGATGACATATGGGTGGACCATTACATTAATAATTATATCAAAAAAAATTTTTAATCTGAAAACAAATGCATTCACTCATCCTAACCATGCATTATGTTAAGTGCTGAGAATATGATGGCGAATAAATAAACCTGCTGCTGGGGTGCCTGGGTGGCTCAGTCAGTTGAGCATCTGACTCTTGGTTTCGGCTCAGGTCATGATCTCATAGTTTCGTGAGTTCGAGCCCTGTGTTGTGGAGTTTGCTTGGGATTCTCTATCTCCTTCTCTTTATGCCCCTCCCCCACTTGTGCTGTCTCTTTCTCAAATAAAAATAAACTTAAAAACAAACAAACAAACAAAAAAACAACTGCTGCCTACCCTCACTGAGCTTGTGGTCTACTACCAGGGTGAAAATTAATAAATACCCTCAATGGGGAATTCTGACTGATTACCATCATTTAAAGTTACAAAAAAAATAAAATGAATAAATAAAAGAGGAGATTCAATCACTCTTTATTATGAAAGAAGCTCACAAATGAAATAACACCTTTTGCTTCATGAAGCATAAAGGGTTGATGAATATTGCTTTTCCCATATGGCAGCACAAGGACCATAAATGGTTCAACGTTACATGAAATATGAAGATTAGGAAAATGCCTGGCATTTCAAGTTGGCAGCTGGAGGCAAAATCATTTATAATTCAATGATATATATTTTCATATTCATCAAACACTGTATGCTTAACATTGCTTAATTTTTAAATAAAAATGAATTACAATTATCCTAATAAGAATATAAAATAGCTTGAAGAACTTTATATTTTTGGTTATTCACTAAAGGAACAAATAACTTATGTTAATTTCAGTTAATTCTTTAAATTTATACAGTAATATTGAATTTAACTGGCAAATGTCTGATAATCCAAGCCATCCTAGAACATTTCCTAGTTGATGCATTTTCTTTATGCATCAGTATGTCTAATGTACAGATTTTTGCAAGATGAAGACCTATTTGAGGATGTGAAACCATGGGAAAAAAAAATCAAAGACAGTCTTAAGAATAACTATTTCACAAGAGTTATGCCAGTCTATTTCAATTATAAAAAAACTTCACTACAGTATTCTTTTATCCTTGTGCTGGTTTAATGTTGGTAAAATATACTATATTTAATCCCTATTCCAAGTGTAAATATTTTAATGAGCACATGTTCATTTTGTTGTTCTTACAATTTTCCCCAATCATTACACAGACAAAAATGAAGAGTGAAGACATCTCTAATGCAAAAAAAAAAATTCTGTTGATATTAATTTGGTCATATAATCTATGATTTAGAGGCATTTAAAATCACATTAGACAAAGATTTTATCTCCAAACATCTATGGAATTTATGTAATCAATAGATCTTTAATGTTTTAAAAGATGATTTCTAGTTTTTTCCTATATACAAATTCACTAGTATTTAGAGAAGAGCAAGAAAAAAAAAGCCACAGAAATAATGATAAAGTAGGTAGAAAGAAAATGAAAGAAAAACAGTGTCACAGAAACTAACGAAGAAAATCAGATCAAGAAGGCATCAAGATTACATGGAATGAAGGATGGAAACTGGGTAATTGACTGAGAAATTAGGTCATAGGAAAACTTAGTCCAGTTTAGTAAATGAGGAGGAAGTTGAGGTCCTGACCCTTCAAGAGATCTGATGTAAATAAAAAAACAGCTGCCCACCTCAAGTGTAAATACGGGTTGAAGGAACTGCAGGGAACTAGGGCATATGCATATGATCTTTAAGACAGTGGGGAGATGGGGAAACAGAACAGGTGGAAGAGTTCAGGGAAGGAGACTGCTTTAAATTAGAAGGAGGACTGGAAGAAGGAAGAGATGCACATGTTCATTGTTAAGAGAGGAACAGGTTGAGAACAAGGTCAAATGCTGAGAAATGGGGAAACGGAAACAATTTTAAAAGGTCATACCAACAATTATAAAGCATGAAAATAGGAATGTAAAAAAATGATAAAGTGAGGGGCACTTGGGTGGCTCAGCCAGTAGAGCGTCCAACCTCAGCTCAGGTCATGAGTTTGAGCCCCCCACTGGGTTCACTGCGGTCAGCACAGAGCCCGCTTCAGATGCTTTCTCTCTCTGCCTCTCCCCTGCTCACGTTCTGTCTCTGTCTCTCAAAAATAAATAAATGTAATAAAATAAAATAAATGTAAACATAATACTTAATGGAGGCATTTAAAACTACTCTGATAAAACTAGGAATATAAAAAAGATCCATCCATCAAAATTTCTATTAATATTAAAATTGGTAAGGAAGAGAAAAAACTGTATTTGTAAACTAGAAGCGTGCTTACACATGAAAACCCAGAGAGTCAGGAAAATTATCAGAACTAATGAGGCCGCTGCAAGGATGCCTGATGTACTATCACCCTACAAAATCAGTAGGGTGCCTTTACACCAGAAATAAGTGATTCGAAGGAATAAGTTGGATAAAACCCCATCCCTTTCACAACAGCAACAAAATAATAAGGTTCCCAGGAATGTCCAATCAAAGATGTGCCAGCTGTCATTTGGAAATTCACAAAGTATTACGGAGGTACTTCAGCACACCAGAAAAAGAAGAACGTGAGTGTGGTATGCAATGTTGTTGGAGAAGTGCACTCACTATTGCAAATATGCCCATTGTTCCTGAATGTATCTACACGGACATCAATTTTAATCAAAACCTTAGCCAAGTTTCCCACAAAATGAGAGAATCTGATCCTAAAATTTATAAAAGAGTAGACTGCCAAGAGGAGTTGAAACACTTTTCAACTTGGAAGAAATGAAAGAAGTTAAGGCTCATTCCCTACCAAATATCCAAGATTAATTTTTAAAATTGTGGCAATAAATAAACAAACATAGCATACTGAGTTACATGGCGATGGACAAGCAGGTCACTGGAATAGATTAGAATCCATAGATGGATAAAAGATAGAGGAGAGAGAGTATATACATCAATATTTAGAGAGAAATACTATTTAATAATGGTAGTATTATAATCCAATATGGAAAGAAATGAGTTGTTAATAAACACTGCTGGAACAAGAAGTTATTATCCACACGGAAAATGGAATAGTAGATCCTGAATACGCTTCACACAGATACACACACATACACAAATCATAGTGGATTAAAGACCAAGATATAAACAGTAAAACTTTAAAAGTACAGAAAATATTTTAGGAGAATCTAACTTTAGTGGAGAAGGATACTTAAATGCTCTCATGAAGAGAAGAGAGGGCCTGGGTCTTGCCTTTTGTTTTGATGAATTCCCTTTACTTCTTGCTCATGGAAATCTTCCTGGCTTCTCGAGCTGGAATCTCCAGCTGGGATTCCTAATGGAATTTCGGGCTAATATATTACTGATTTGCTCAGTAGGCCTCACCTTGACTCCTAGTGGCTTTGGTGGACCTTCTGAAATCAACCACGTCTTTCATCAGCTCCTGCTAAAGCTACCCAGGCAGTCGGCTTCTGTAGGTGAAACTCCTCATGTTCAGTTATGGAGGCTTTGATGGAAGTACACTGCTTGCTAATGCACATATCACACCTCCCACCACAAAGCAAGCAGAAACTTCTACATCTCCCTAGGCCACTGAGGAAGGGCTAAGTTAGACCCCCCTCTTTTCTTAACATTTTGTGATACAAGTACTCTACTCTGTTTGAGCCCCTGCCATTAATGCCAACCTCTCCTATGCATCTGCAGTCTTCTCCCCAGTTTATAACAGGAGACACAAGTACCTGCAGCCGCCTTTGGCTTCCCCACACCCCTTTCCACTTACAGGATTTTAAACAGGAAGAGGCATGTACTTGGCTGCTGGCTTCTTTTTTTCCCTACGCTCTAACGGAGCAAAGCTCTCCTATTTTTCTTCCCATCTGATCTAAATTTATCTTACATCATCTGATCCCCATTCTTAGGGGCACGGAAGCCTCATGGCCTAGTGAACTCAGGTGGAAAGATTATCTTCTCTATAATCAAAATCCACCAGGGGGCTGACTCTTGATACAGAATATGGACAAGCAGGGACTAGACATTACCAATGAAGAAAACACATTGGCTTATATTTCAGACATATGATGCCTCATATATGTTTTAGAGGAAGAAGTTACATACGGATTGGAAGTGAGGAATGAGGGAGTCTATGAAACAGGCATTATTCTTTCCATTTTGTAGATGAGTAAGCCAGTGCTTTGGAGAAAAGAAGTAATAATCTGCACAACATCAAATGGAGCAAAATCAGAATTCTAACCAGAACTTGACAACAAAATGCATGTTTTCTATAGTAAAAAATTACCTGATACTTTGACGAGCATATGGACTACCAGCATTCAAATTTCTTATCGCTTGATGGAGTAATGGATGAAACGCAATTAGCTAAACATCTTATGACATCATGTTATTCATGAACATTCTCAACATAAACCTTCTAGCATTAATAAACCAGTATTAAAGCAAGTAAAAAGCAAGTAGATCTTGAAGGAAAGGATCATTTAAATGAAAATCTTTTCTTTTACAAGCTGGCATCTGTGGGAAATGTTTTAAATTATCATTTATTATGATATATTTATTATATTATCATTATCATATTTATTTAAAGTTGTATTTTTTATTATAGCTGATATCAGGAATATATATATAAATACACTATCAGAGTAATATGAATGCTAGGAAGTTTTACTTTTTTATTTACAAGTACTTGCGTGTATAGGTTTAATAACTATTGACCTCTCATGTATGGGAGTGAAAGTTGACAATTAGTCAAGGTGACATAAACCATTGTTTTTAAACCAGTGAAAAACACTTTAATCTAGTCCTAATTTGGTTACCTCTCTCATCACTGTAATTATCAACAATCAGCATAATTAAATAATCATTAGCCAATCCATGAGGATTACTAAAATTGTATCTTTCCCATGCCTCCTAGAGTGAGATTGCCCATGGAAGCAATTAGAATTTTCTTTTTTTCTTTCTTTTTTTCTTTTTCTTTCTTTCTTTCTTTCTTTCTTTCTTTCTTTCTTTCTTTCTTTCTTTCTTTTTTCTTTTTTTTTATGTCATGCTCAAATGTAAATTTCCTTGTTCACGTTGAAGCCTGATCTAAATGAGAAAGTGATTCGGGACATACTCACAGAGCATGGAGCTGAGTCTGAGAAAACAGTCAGCAACCAACAGCAGAACAGATACTGAAAAAACAGGCAGCTTCCAAGAGCAAAACTGAACTTGAAAGCCAAGTTCACAGACCACCAGCAGTTTGATGTAACAGGTCAAAAACTAGAAATACAGAGCCAGAGCACCTGATTTGGTATGTGGTAAGCACTCAACAAACGAACGAACAGTATGAATTCACCTGAAGCAAGAAAATGTGAGGCAAAAGGAATCATATCTTGTATTACAGCAAATTCAATGCAGGGTAAGGAGCCTTATTTTGCTCTGGAGATCAGTAAAAAAAAAAAAAAGCCAATGAGGGGCACCTGGGTGGCTCAGTGGCTCAGTAGGTTGAGCATTTGACTCTTGGGTTTCAGCTCAGGTCATGATCTCATGATTCGTGAGTTCGAACCTCACATCGGGCTCTGTGCTGGCAGCATGGAGCTGCTTGGGATTCTGTCTCCCTCTCTCTCTACCCCTTCCCCTGCTTTCTCTCTATCTCTCTCTCTCAGAATAAATAAAATAAACTTAAAAAAATCCAAATGAAGTGTCTCAAAAACAGAAGTTACCATCTAGACATGGCATGTCAGCTAGACCCTGTGGGTACTATGACTATCATAATTCTAGACTCTGCTCATAACTGTGAAAAGCTATGGTTTATGAGTAATGCATTTTCTTCATTTTATAAATAACTTACTCAGCCACAACCATAGTGAGATTTTACAAAGGCCAATTCTCCCAAACTCATTTATTCTTCTCAGAGGGATGCTGGGGTCTATGAAACTGAATGTTAAATGTACATATTTTATTTCTTCTCATATGTCTAAAAAGACACAAACTACTAAAGAAACAAATTAAACTCTCAGATGCACATTTATTTTCAAAAATAAGAATTTGTTTAATTCACAGACTGTATGTGTTAAGAGTTAAATGTGTCAAGACATGACCAATATCATTTGAATGCTTTGAGTTCAAAGCACCAGAGACAGTATTTAATGGCTGCCTTTAAGATATAACTTATTTAAATAACACTAAAATTTATTTTGCAGTTTAGAGAGAAATAAAGAGTTAAGGGATATAAGCACAAATATAATTACCTTGAAGGTAAAACTATTAAGTGCAAATCTATTTTTGATCTCAGTTGTTTCAAGATAATTAGGAAAAAAGCACAGTTCACCTTTTCAAATAAGAACTCCTCAAAATAACATGCTCTAGAAACAGGCTACCATAATGAACACTTCTTCAAAGGCACCAAGTGAATAGCATTACCTGTCAATAATCATCACTTTGTTAAATTTTGAAATAAAACATAGGAAGATACTCAACCACCATTTATTTCTTCTTCAAGATGGCGTACAGTGACAACTTTAGTAATATCAGTAATTATAATTTATTTCTATCTGGAAAACTTGGGGGGGCTCTGGGTTAAGCACAAGGTCAGCCAATGTTGGTTTATGGATTTGTCGTTTGCTTGGAAAGGTGTACATTTGCAACTCTTCACATGAAAATAATCCCGTTTCATTAGTTTCTAAGATGAGTGGGATATATCTGAGAAGTGGATGGATAAAATACAAGAATGTTTCAAGAAGCATTAGTATGGAAAAGGATTGCCTCAAATGTTCTAGAAAGCTGAAACTAAATCTATCCCTGAAGATGTAAGGTTCCACACTAACCTGAGAACAGAGGAGTACAAGTTCTTACTGCCTGAGACTGTTGTGAAAATAAAGTAAACCTCACTTAAAATGAAGTTGGGATAGAAAAACGGTAAGGAAGATGTGGTATATATGTACACACACACACACACACACACACACACACACACACACACTACGGAATATTATTCAGCCATAAAAAAGATGAGATCTTGTCATCTGCAATAACATGGATGGACCTAGAGAGTATTAGACTAAGTGAAATAAGTCAGAGAAAGACAAATACCATACAATTTCACTCATATGTGAAATCTAAAAATCAAAACAAATGAATAAACAAACAAAAAGTAAAATCAGACCTATAAATACAGAGAACAAACTGATGGTTGCCAATGGGAAGGGCAAGATGGATGAAGGGGAGTGGGAGATACAGGCTTCCAGTTATGGTATGAATCAGTCATGGGAATAAAAGGCACAGCAGAGGAAATACAGTCAATGATGTCGAAATAGCATTATATGGTGAAAGACGGTAGCTACACTTGTGGCGATCATAACACAACATAGAGAAGAGTTGAATCACTATGCTGTATACCTGACACTGATGTAACACTGCATTCCAATTATACTCGAATAAAAATATTTAAATAAATACATAAACCTTATTTTTAAAAAATGGATTTAGGAAGCTCTGAAGGGGGGTACTCTCATGCATGTACCACTCATCGCAGCCTGGAGAACCAGCAGAGAGGGAAGGTAAGAATTGTTGACAAAGAAGGCATTTTTCACATAGGAATTTCATCTCCCACTGTAAAGAAGAAGAGGCAAGATGCCTCTTTGCCTAGCAACAATACACTAACCACAACCTGCTGCCAACAAGAAACCGTCACAGCGTCAAAGTCTCTTGTTCATCTCCGGTGAAATTTTAAGACAACCCTCCTAATTTCCTTCTAAAACCTAATAAAAGCTGACCTTCCCTTTGTCTCTTTGGACTTGCCAGTGGTTTACCACAGCTTGCATGTCCCAAATTGCAATTCTTCTGTTATTCCCAAAGAAATTCAGTTTGTTAGTAAAATAACCAGCTGCCTTATTTTTAAGGTTGACAATATGAAAGGTGGTGTTACCTACAAAGAAAAATGGTTTGTGGAAAAACACGGTTGCTCTTAATGATGTCACCTCAAAACGTTTAGGCTGTTTGCCAAAGCAATATATGCACCTTCTCTTAATAACCCATTATGGATGTAACTATGCCATCCATTAATTTAAACTCTTCAAGATTCTACCTATTGTTCAGCCTGTGCCACATTTTGAGGGTCATGAGATCCACAAATTAACACACACTCTGTGTGTCACTGTGTCTTAAACTTGCTGCTCATGGGACTCACTTAAGGCATTTGATTCAAACTTCCAGGCCCTTTGATAAAGGGCACTTTAACATACCACTCATGAGACTTAAAAAGAAAGGGTCTAGAATCCATTGATGTATTCTTTCCTCACAAATGATTCTAGGATTTGGAAAATATGTCTGTGTTTAGCATATCAGTATTAGCTATAATTTCATTAACTATCTACTTCTTAATCCTAAAATACTACATTTTAGATTATTTTTGCATTCTTTCCTCATTTGAAAACCACTCTTTTCATTTCAGTGGCTCTTTTGCAGTTTTACTGTACTATTTTTTTTCCCATCTCTGAGGTCTAAGGCTGTTATAGTATTCCAAGCAGGGTAAACTGACTTGCTTGGATGCCTCTCCCCATTAGACAACTCTATTCTTAGCCAGGATCAATGATGCTGAAGACAGAATCCAGTTGGCCCCCAAGAACTTTAATCAGAAAGAAAGGAAGATGCCCTCAATGAATAAGAAATGAATAAATTCATGAAGATCAGAGTGAAGTGAATCTGCAGAAAGTTCTGTTCCAACCTTGGCCCATTTCTTCACTGATTTCGCTATTCTGTTGTATCCAAGTTCCATTAATTAAATTTCTTTTATTCTAGTCATTTGATGCTCAATTTTGACACCTTACCAAGTACCCTGCTTCCTCAACAGGAAAGGCAATGCCTTATATAGGCCACCCTCCCTATGACCTGGATTTCTGTCTTTGTCTTACTTTTTGTCATAGGCCCCAGTATGTACTTGTAATCGCCTCTGATGCAGGCAGCTAAGCAGTACTCTTCTGGACTTACACATATTGCCTGCTTCCAGAGAATTAGTTTATATTTGTCGACAATAACATTCATATACCATTTTTTTTTCACTCAGATCCACCTGAAATATTTCTGCCATACTTGGAAATCTATCTGCCGAATTATGAATTATGCTGGACACACACACACTCATCAAATCTTTTGTGAAAATGTAAAATAAACCTATCCTCAGCACTGAGCTTTAGTTCACATTTTTCTGTGCAAAGAAGTGCCTCTTTTATCCCTTGTTTCTTGCCTACAAGTCAATTCTCTACCCATGACAAAATAAGCCATCCTACAGTGACTTGATTTTAAGTGGTCTTTGGTGTGTGGCCTTAAATAAGGCTTCTTACAGCTGAAAATACATTATATACATTACATACATGGTAATTTTCCTTGTAAACACATTTACTTATTCCTTTAAAGGATTCTAGCAGCTTTCTCGTCTCTGAAACTGTTACTTTTCCTCAATCTACTGTTTGTTTTAGTACACCAGTTTGCAAGATAAAGTGCAAATCACTAGTCTTTTTTGGAGCCCTTTTGGCTGGCAGTCACATTGCTTAACCAGCCAGGACTCTGGTGCACTGACCACTGTACAGAATACTGGATACATTTTGGCTAAGGACTTCACATTTTACCTTTACATATTTTCAACACCCTTTGTTGGATTGTATTATCTTTATGAGCTATTTACATCTTCTTTAGCAAATTAAGTTGAATGTCCATTACCGTTTATTACAAAATTTATTAGCAAAGTGATTCAAGATCATAAGAAATGAATAGTCCTTGGTAAAGCATGTGGCATAAATTTGCATACTACTGTTGCCCCCTGTGCTCCATTTTCAGAAAAATGTGATCAAGTAATGTTCTCTATAGCTTCCTGTTACTGGCTTTAGTGTGTTCTATAAAAATAGCTTTCGGTCTTTGATTCAGTAAGGATTAAACTTCCACTGAATTATGCATAAAAGGCCTACTTCATTTTTTCATTGGAGAAGTATTTCTAAAACATTACTATGGGTTTCTTCCAGATTGTAAATAGTAAAAATATGGTTAAGCTATCATTTTAAACTTTAAGAAGCTCACAGTAATAAAGACTCATATGTTTAATTAGAGATTTGGCTCAAAGAGGGTATCAGGACAATTTGTATCCATTATAATATTTGGGTATTTTATGTGGGTTGTAGTCAAGATTCTTGATGATAAAGAATAGAAAGTTACTCCGGATATCTTGAGGAGAAAATGACTTAATGGATAGGTGATGGGTAGCTCAGAGAATCAACAGGAATGAGGGTGATTCTGTCTTGAACACGTTCAGAAATCAGAGGAAGCCTGCTGGGTATCCACAGCCAAGATGACCACACGAAGACTGTGTTTTCAAACTCTTCTGGTTCCTTTGCTCCCATGACCACTACTGTATGCAGCCTGCTGTTGCTGTTGCCACATGCAAAAAGATTTTAAACCATTCCTATTTCTCAAGGATATATCAGAATAAAAATAAACACCAGGAGGATGCTTATGATTGGGTGAGTGTAGCTCACTATCTTCCCCCCATCTGCCAGGATTCTCAGAAAACAAATAAGTGGCCCTTCTTTTTTTCCATAGTGGTAGATTCCAGTCATGGATGCTCACAGAGAGGGGTCCAGTAAGTTTTACTGGATGTTGTGGATCTGAAAAGGAATACTGGGCTTCCTCCACTACAATCAGGAGGTGGCAGGTCTCCACCGTTATTCTTCCTTTAATCCTAAAACCTCTTGTATGGTTCATATATAACTTACTTTAGTTTCTGCCACATACTTTAAGCATTTTGGGTTTTTCTGTTTGTTTTTTCTTTTTATGTTTTTAAAATTCATAGAAAAGACTTTTCTACTGCTAATCACAGCTTTCAGGTATCTTGTAAGCTGGATGCGTTCAGTGTCATTATCACCTTCCACAGCACTGAATTATCACTGACTGTGTTTTCAGAATTCACCAAAATTGAAATTTGCCAATTTTAATTTTTTTCAAGAATGTTGTCCATTGGTAAAAATATCTTCAAAAGGTGTAGCATAAGGAAGAGTTCTCCAAACTTCTGATGAACTTGAAGGGTTTTTTTTCACCTCTAGTGATTTTTTTATGTTATCAGACAGTGTTCCGAACTTAGCCTCTTTAGGATTTTGGATTTAAGTGTCCAGTAAGCTCACTTAAAGAAGATGTCAAAAATGTCCTCTATACATATATGTATGATTACTACAAATGTGTTCTCCATTTTTCCTACATTTGAGCTCCAGGGATCATACAGTACTTATATTTCTCTATAGTTGCTGTCACAATCATAAAAAAATCCAATATAGAGATATAATGAGAAAGTAGTAAGTTATAACTAGTTTTGTAATTTTTATTTTGTTTGGTTGGTTGGGGAAAAGAAGAATGGAAGGTATAAAATGCCAGTAAATGTCACTAAATACCTGACACTAAGAATCTCTAAATATCTCCCTTTTAGGATATTGTCCACAGATACATGTCATGGTGAGGTATAAAATAATATCAATGCCTGATATCACAAATTTTCTTAATTGGGTAATATTAAATACATCAATGCGTTTAGCCAAGCTCTTAGCACATAGTAAATATTGAATAATGAGAATTGAAAAGTTTCCTTTAACAGGGAAATAGAAGACAGTAGGTATAGAGATTCTGGAGACTTTTCAGAAACTACACATAATGCGAGATCAATGGGCTTCTCTGTGAGGAGGCGTGAGAGAAATGAATCATGAGGAAAAGAGAGTAGCACAATTAATCCTTATTCGCAACATCACGGACCAGATCGTGTTATTTAATCTTTCTGTACTAGCACATTTTGAGGGTTTTTACCCAGAAAATAATAATCACCTCATTAGTGAAACTGTCTTGCTCTCATTTCTCTGGAACAAGGCAAATCTGTGATCTCTGATAATCTGGTTTTCCATACCAATTGTCCCATCTAGCAACCCTCACTTCCTATCCCATGAAGTAAACAAATTGTATTGCCCTCATCCTTCTGCCAGGCTTCTGCAAGTTTGCGCATTTCCAGTACTGAAAATATTTCCGACCACCTTTCCATCTGAACTTTGTGCAATCATTCAAGTTCTAACACATAGAGCTAATCACCCACATCCAGCTATACAGAAGATTCTCCACTCATGTTCCTCTATAGCACACTTCCTGTTTCCCAGATTGTAACTTTCTTTGGTTTCCGTGTTCCTGTCTCTGTCCCTCACAAGACTCATGATTGGTACACGCTCAAACACAAAACACGACTTTGTGTGCGTGTGTGTGTAATGTCTCATATCCGAACTATTCTGAAAGTATAGTCACGTATTCATATACGTGAGAGTAAAAACTTCTGATTCTTGACAATCCTATTATTCCAGCAGTGGGTTCAGAAGACTAAGTAACTCATCTTCATCTTATTTACCTAAATTTAGTATTCATAACCAAGTTAAAAAAGTGGTATTTCCCTTTTATACAGTGAAACTAAATAATCACTGTTTTAAAATTTAATTTTTCAGGGGCGCCTGGGTGGCGCAGTCGGTTAAGCGTCCGGCTTCAGCCAGGTCACGATCTCGCGGTCCGTGAGTTCGAGCCCCGCGTCAGGCTCTGGGCTGATGACTCAGAGCCTGGAGCCTGTTTCCGATTCTGTGTCTCCCTCTCTCTCTGCCCCTCCCCCGTTCATGCTCTGTCTCTCTCTGTCCCAAAAATAAATAAACGTTGAAAAAAAACTTTTTTTTTAATTTATTTTTTCAATGCCCACTGGGAGAAATATTGAGTCACTCATCTTAGCAAAAGTATATATAAACATATACCCTTGGAAACAAAATGGTTGACAAAGACCAAAATTATTCAAAATTTGTGGGATTTTGTAAAGCATCACTGTTGGAATTTTATGTGTACCATTGCTGTTAATAAAATTTGAAATTGATGGAATTAAAATGAAAAAAGGCCAAATAAGACTCCCTGCTGAAATCATAGCTTGTGTTGAATGTTCAATATCTGAATGCCTCTAATCCTTTTGTTTTGAAACTGTGCCACCAAAATGATGTTCTATTTTAAACCATGATATTAATTGATTGAATGCTTAAATAGTTTTCTTTAGGAACAAAAAGACTCATTAGAATTTTTTTAATGGTTTGCTATAGGTTAATGTATCCTAATAGGAGAGCGCCTTCCTATAACTACTTAAACTAAAGCATTCTATGAGATATTGGTATTTTCTGTTCACTTGTAAGACTTATTTTCTTTGTTCTTTTATAATATGAAACTCAGCTAGTTTATTTGCAGTGTAAAAGATTCAAAATAATTATACTCTAGTAACACGCTTAAGGTGAAATCAAACTAGCGATTACGGGAGAAAGAAATCGTCCTGGATATGTTTCCATAGCCTACTCCCTTTCCCCAAATTCCCTTCATCTACCCTTTAATTCTAGATGAGCAGCTCTAAGGAAAGCAACAGAACAGGACTGGTGCGTGTCCCTTGTGGCACAAGCATTTCAATGCCAGTACTGGATCCCTCAGTTCCTTTTCTCCATGGTGACTAGGTGGCCATGCTCCCCAGATGGTGCAGGTAAAAGATGGTGGGACCGAGTCTATCTGGTCCATGGGTGACCATGTGAAGCTGAGCTCTCTGCAAACTCACTTAGATTTACTGTAAACCAGAAATAAACTTTTACTGTGCTAAGCAAAGGAGATTTCAGAATTAATTTGTCACCACAACACTACCTGTGATTAAACAGGAATGCCACTTAGAGATGGAGAACACTAATGGGCACCTGGCGTACTCTCCAGGACTCTAAGATAAATGAAAGTATTCAGATATCAAAATGAGTATTTGTAGCTCAACAAAAAATTTCCATTCTTGGTGAGGAATCTTTGATTTAAAACAATTGAAAACCAGCTCAAATTATTATAACTAAATGGACATACATTGGTTTGTTAAATCCACAGAAACCTGTTGGAAAGGAGAGGTTTGAAGATGGGATGCTTCAGGAGCAAGAACCAGGGGGTGAAATGTTGGCAAGGCACTCTTCATGTGTCATCACTGCATCTCCATACAGGTGCCCTTCATTCTCTCTCCATACAGCCAAACTCTTTCCACAAGCCAAGAAACATGGCTTCTGATGGTTCTCAGACCTCTGCCATAGAGAAAAAGTGAGAAACGTATTCACGCCTTTTTGCTCTAATTTAACAATCTCAAGGAAGAATATGATGGTCCACCCTAGAGTTAAATTTCCCCAGGTGGGCTAAGCAACTGTCCAGCAAAGGATGTGGCCTGTAGACACCATTAAGTTTCAATGAGAAATATATAGTTGAAATAGAAGCAAACCCAAAAGTTGTTTCCAAAGCAAGGGGGTTTCTGTTCAGACAAAACATCCATGTTCAAAATCCATTATGTGCATAGCTAAAATTAAAAAACAATTTTGTTTTCTCATTCATTTGAGGGCAAAAATGGACCTAGTCTGAACTAATCTGGCAAACAAATCTGGCATTAACCGGATGTGAAACTACTGCATTTATTAATTTTTTTAAACATCAAAGTTTTATTTTCTAAACAAAACATTCTACTTTTTTATTATTTTGATTTGTATTTTGATTTTATTTTTAAGTGTAATACATGTACATGGCAGAAATTCAAATGCAATGTTTACCTGTGAATGCTAAATACATTTCAATTAAAAATATTTGATTATGGGTTGCTGGCCAAATGATTCTGGGGTATTATACAAAACATGGTGTATGCATTATATTACTTTCCTATTTATAAATTCCAGAACATGTTTCTAAGGGTTTTAGAGAAGAGACTGTGTATTAGAATTATACTAGTACAAATATAAAATCCATAAAAATTAATTATGTTTACCATAATTTAAGAATACATGTGTATTATGCTCAGAGATCCATCTATATCTGCCTTTCTCTTTCTGAAAGAGACAGTGAAAGAGCATGTCTCCAAGTAGAGTCATAAACATTTGTGTTTCTTACACATTTAACTTCCTGATTTCAGCTACAAATTCTTTTTTTTTAACATGTATTTCTTCATTTAGAGGGGCAGGCAAGAAACGGAGAGAGAGAGCCCCAAGTAGGTTCCACCCTGTCAGTGCAAAGCCCGACACAGGGCTTGATCCCATGAACTGCGAGATCATGACCTAAGCCAAGATCAAGAGTTGGACGCTTAACCAACTGAGCCACCCAGGTGCCCCTCAGTTAAAAGTTCTTAACAAGAAAGTTAAATATGTCAAGAAACATCAACTCAGTGCAACTTGTGCATATAGTGCAAGTTTGTGACTTGTTGAAGTAGGGAGGGGTATGATAGAATCACACATATTAGAGACGAGAGTTACCTTAGAAATATTTAGGACATTTCCTCATTGCCACATGAGAAAATTGGAAAAGGAAGGAAAAATGTGACTTTCCCAAATAGCATGGATCTGGATCTAGAATTTTTTTTTAATTTTCAATCAGTGAAACATGTTTTTTTTTAATTCTAGCCCAGTATGGTAGGAGTCTTTTCAATATTAGTTATTTGCTTGGCTAAAAGATGAGATAAACCAAAAGGATAGGGGGAAATCATAATAAAATTCAAGTAGTCTGGAATGAGAGATGTATAGAAGTGTTATTTCTCATCAGGAGAAAAGTGTGGGAGAATTGTTATGTATGATAATGCAATTTGCTAAAATCAAAAGATTCTGAAAAATACTGGAGTACTTCTATGCTGATCCTAACCTTTTGACTTTTTAAGGCATCTGAAAAATGGTATTTTTTGACAGATGTAAATTATATTGAAAGATATGAAAAATTATGAAACATATAATGGTATTGTGAGAAAATGAAATACATTTCTCCCAAATTGCTATACAAGTGGCTTTATTTTCAAGAGAATTTCTTTTCTTTTTTAAAGAGAATTTCTATGCAGTGTTTCCCCCTAAACTCCACAATATAATTTGTGCCATTTTCTGTTGTAGATGACCTGAAAAGATTACTATGTGATGCCACAAATAATCTGTTTCCTGTTATTTCCCAATTTTCTCATCTTACTCTCCACCTTTGTGAAAATTTGCTTTCAAAATAGTTAAATCTAGGAGCTCCTGGGTGGCTCAGTTGGTTAAGCATCAGACTTCAGCTCAGGTCATGATCTCGCGATCCATGAGTTTGAGCCCCGCATCAGGCTCTGTGCTGACAGCTCAGAGCTTGGAGCCTGCTTCAGATTCTGTGACTCCCTCTCTCTCTGCCATCCCCAACTCCTACTATGTCTCTGTCTCTCAAAAATGAATAAATGGTAAAAAAAAATAAAAACAAAAAATAAATCTAGCTGTTATTATGGTGTGCATGGATATGGTGAATAGCATACCCAATGCAGGAACACAGCTGACTAACCAACCCCCAAGTTACTCCGGCCAGACATCTCATAAGCATCCTCTTCCATCTCTGATATCATTAGTTATCAAATTGTGTAAAAATTTCCCTTACCTCTGTCATTTTCACCCCAACCCCCATTCAGATCCTTATTCATTGTTGTTTGCAGTGTGTGTTTGCTTTATCTAACTGAACTAAAACCTTTGCTGTTTTAAGGTAGATTATACCAATTTCTCAGGCTTTACTTTGCTGGTTTGAAAATTATATCCACAAAAATTGAAACATTTGTCCTCTTGGATCACACTGCTTTTCAATGGCTCTACTGCTAGTCATTTTCATACTCCCTTTCAATTCTGGAGATGCCGCCTTCCTACATGTTCTGATGAGAGGTAGGGTCTTCCCTCTCACAACAGAACCTGAAAATTCCAGTTAACAGCTTTCTCTGACTCCGGATATCAGAGCATAAACATGTGACTCTAGTCACCAATTGCAAAACATCAAGTAGGACTATGACTCCAGAGCAGGTAATATAAATAATTAAGGGCAGTGAAGAACTGACTACAGCAGAAGCGTGGTGCGTGTCCACGTTACGTGCACGCTAACAGTGTCAGTGGGGGCCATGGGGGCTCCAATATCAGCAACAGGAACAATCTAGCCACTCTTTCAAAGGCATGATTGTACCAACCAGATGCCTTAGTTTCCTAACCATTTCTAAGTCTGTGGTTTTAGCCAATTTTCCAGCCTTTCATTCAATTCTATGAGCTAACCATTGTCTTCCAAAAATTTCCTTTTATGTTTAAAACCCATCATTGCTTTCCGTTGTTTGCCTCCAAGAACACTGATTAATATGTCAGTACTGAGTTAGCACACAAGCTCACTGACCCTTAAAGCTTAATTCTTCTTCCACTGTATGTACCTCACTGCTTTCTAAAGTCATTCACTTTCATGTTCTAGACACTGTCAATGGTAGGTTTCACTGCCCATAGTCTTTTTTTTTTAGTTGTTCAACTTTTTATTCATTTATTTATGATATAAGTTGGGTTATCACTACTGCTATCAATTTTTATATAAATAGATTATAGACCCCAGGTAGTATATTGACTTTCGTGGACAACATTAGTTTTGTAACATAGTAAATTTGCTTCATCCTACAGAAGAGGACTGATTTATAGGTTATTAATGCAATTTGACAAGAAAAAACAGGTAGTGTCTAGCTGGAAATGAGAAAAATACTGAATGAATATATGAGTGAAATATTTGTGTCTTCGATATATAAGAACGGACTAGTTGAACCTTATGTTAAGTACAAAATGTAGCATGTGTATAGGTCTCAGAACTCCCAGTTGTTTATTTTCATGACTGACTGGTAAGTAATTTACCATTGAAAGGAATACTAGGTAAATAATCAAAGGGTAGAAATTGGTCACTTCTTTTTTTTATTCATTCATTTACTTGTTCATCAGCAAACAGTTTCAATTTTTTTTTAAGGCTTATTCATTTCTCAGAGACAGAGACACAGAGCGTTGAGTGGAAGAGGGGCAGAGATAGAAGGAGAGAGAGAGACAGAATCTGAAACAGGCTCCAGGCTCTGAGCCGTCAGCACAGATCCCAATGCGGGGCTTGAACTCACAGACCACGAGATCATGACCTGAGCCAAAGTCGGACGCTTCGCCGACTGAGCCACCCAGGGACCCCATCATCAGCAAACAGTTTCAAAGCACTAACCTTGTGCCAGTTGTCATCCCTGGTTTATTACTTACTAAAGTTTAATAATGTCTGTCACTGCCAGAGGAGATTTGCACAATGAAATGCATGGGAGGGACCTGTAGCAAGTTAAAAAGAAATTCAAAACTATTTCCTAGAGCTGAAAGTAAGGTGTTCTCTGAATTTCTGTATCCCAGGTAGGGCAGACCTTTCTAAATCATACATTACTTTCACATAAAATGTGTTAATTTATTTTTCTGATGTAATACCTTAGCAACATTGGAAATGCTTCATCTGAACTAGAAAAAAAATGTGAATTAAGGAACAAGTATAGAATATACTTTCTTCATAAATATTGTTTGTAAAAAAGAAATGCAATGCGATGTTTTATAAGTTAGCATTCATGAAACGTAAGTCTCATCACAACATAATTTACACTAGCATAAATAAGTCTGAATCATTTACTCTTTCGTAACTTAATCATAATAGTAGATGACACTTTGTTTAATACCAAATCACAATCACACTTTTAGTTTTGTTAAAACCCTAATAATTTGTTAGTTGGGGGAAAAGAATAAGCCAAAGTTATGTATTAACACACTTCTCATTCTTCTTCCACCTTATATCAATACGTTGCAATAATGGACTTTTTCAGTAGGTCATATGCCACTTCACTGAAATATTAAAACAGGGGTGCCTGGGTGGCTCAATGGATTCATTGCTGACTCTTGATTTCGGCTCAGGTCATGATCTCAGTTTGTGAGTTCGAGCACCGCATCAGGCTCTGCACTGAGAGTACAGAGCCTGCTTGGGATTCTCTCTCTTTCCCTCTCTCTGCCCCTCCCCTGCTCATGCTCTCTCTCTCAAAATAAATAAATAAATAACTTAAAAATTATGAAATAATGAAACATTTTTATTTTACTTTCCACTACTAGGTTATTGTCAAAGCTGTCAGATGTCTGTATTGCTTAAGAACATCATTTGCTGGTCACAGTACAATCCACAATAATTGATTCCTTAATACAAGTCACATTGAGTGGACCTTATGTTCTTACAAAAGTAAACTCCATACTATGAAAATGGCAACCTTCACCACTTTCCCAGCCATGATGGCAAATGGTGTGTAGAAGTTCCCAACTGTAACCATACTAGGGGTGGGACAAGTAGTAACAGCATATACTTTTGTTGTTTTGTTTTGTTTTGTTTTGGTCTCTCCCTCTACCAATCTCTCTCACTCTCCATCTCCTTCCCCTTCCCTCCCGCCATCTCACTGAACGATGTTAGGTTAGGCAATGCTTACTCTATTTCTAGCACCCAGCCCTCACCATCCTTTTCAGTCTCATATTTGAGTTGCATGTCTAGCTCCCTGAAGGCACCTGAGCTTGAGAGCTGAGAGTTACTGCCTAATGAGATTACACATAAATTGTAGGGGAGCATACAGAACAGAAGAAAAGCTATACAAGACTCTCTTCCTGTCTTTTAGGAGCCAAGAATCCATTACTAAAAAAAAAAATACTACTATAGAATCTAAAACAGTGGTTCAAAGCTTCACTCCACATAGATATACCCAATGAACGGAGCACATTTACACCAGTATTGCTAACTTGCCATACTGTGATTTTTTAGCAGCAGCAGAATGAATTCTCTTCCTCTAAATCAAAATCTGTAATTAAAATCTCAGGGTGTTGGGAAGTAAAGAAACAGAAACAAACGTAAGCAGTTAGAAAATGTTCCCCCAAGTGATTCTTGGATACCTCCCCTATTCAACCGACTCTATGCTTCCCAACTCGTCCTCACACCTCCTATTGTGAATCACCAGTATGCAGAAATGGTGAAACAAAATCACAGTGCACAGAGCTGCTCTGTGAGGGAAATAATGCCAAAGGTCTCCCCTCTTCTCAAGGGTGGTTTGCACTGTACGAACTTAGCAAGGCTGAAACTTAATTTCCCAGGATTCTCTCTCCTGTGTGCTATTTATTTGAGACAGACAGAGAGACAGAGCACCAGTAGAGGGGGGGCAGAAAAAGAGAGGGAGACACAGAATCCGAAGCAGGCTCCAGGCTCTAAGCTGTCAGCACAGAGCCCGATGTAGGGCTTGACCCTATGAACCATGAGATCATGACCTGAACTGAAGTCAGACGCTTAACCGAATGAGCCACCCAGGTGCTCCCACAAATTATTTTGTAAAAAAAATAGTATTTATTTTGAGAGAGAGAGAAGACAGAGAGCGAGGGAGAGGGAGAATCTCAAGCAGGCTCTTCACTGTCAGCATGGAGCCCAACATGGAGCTCGATCTTACAAATGTAAGATCATGACCTGAGCCAAAACCAAGAGTCAGAAGCTTAACCGACTGAGCCACCCAGATGTCCCCACAAATTCTGATATGTGTACGTGTGTGTATGATACATATGCATGTATGTATATATGTATATCTCTGATATATATGTATATATCACATATATATTTCACATATAATATGAAAGTCTTCAGTGGCTCCCAATTCCTGTAGGAATTTCTAAACTGCTAAACTGCTATTACCAACTGCTATTACCAGAAAAGAGATCCCTGTAAAGGGAATAATTAGGGACACATGAGATACCGAGATGCCCGAAACCATTATGATCCCAATAAAACATCTGAACCTGATGTAAATCTTGGTGCCATCCTCTCTATAGCTAGCACCATGCCAAATTTGCTACTAACCATCCATATTCTAAGGAAAGTTTAACCATGATCAGGCACTCTAAGAACTAATAAACTAGGTCCTGGTTGCATCCTCTACCTCAGGCACTCTCTGGCATTTTGTGTATATTCAAGAAATATTTACTGAACGAATTGAAGGAATGAAGCAATAACTGACTGAACGAATGAAGTTTCCACCCACTGAAACTTCAACAGAATAACATTGATTCTCTACTGCATTTTCAGGCATCGTAATTGTTTGACTTTAAATACAACAACATGGAAGGTAAGAATTATTACCGAATTGTACAAATGAAGAAACAGAGATTAAGCATCTTGCTCAGAATCACACAGTGTGTGAGAATAAACTGTGTCTACCTCACCCCAAAGCTGGGGCTTGTTCTGTTACACCAGGCTGCCTATCAAAAGAACATTCTCTTTGGTGAAGCTTCACACAATCTACTCGACTTCTTCACCCATCCACCTCCCTTGAGAGTAGACTTCCAGTGCCAGTTTTCTTATCATTCTTTGTTTATTTGCTAGCTATTCTCAAACTGTCTTCGGCAGATTTAGAATGCCATCTGCCTCCAGCCTTTGACTCCTGCTTCCCCCAAATTTTGCCTCATGAGTATGACTCAGCTTGACCTGCTTCTGCTTTCCATTTTAAACCTAGCTAAGAATTACATCAAGGGATGAGAAAAAATAGTCATTGGCTTTTCAGGTGAGTTGTGGCTTTGCATTTCTTCTTCGATGTACTTAATATATGACTAGATTCACTGCGACTCTGATGCAGCCACGTCACCCTCTGTGGCAGCGAGCTCAGCTCTCTTGTCCCAGTTTCCTTTCCGTCCAATTTCTTCCAATGCTTCCCTAGTGCGTGTACTTGGGCTACTTCCCAACTTCCTGGTTCTCTGTGGCTCTGACCTGGGCACCTGCTGCCTCGTTTCCAGCACAGCCTGAGGCTTGAATATCGGAACGCTGGAACAAATTCCAGGTGGCTAGAACACCAAACTTGTGTAATTCTGATGGGATCTTTCACAAAAAGCGACGAATGGAGCTTATCACGTGTGGAACTAATTTCATTATTCAGACCAAAGGCACGGATCAGTATTTCACATGCATTTTCAAATCACAGTAAATACAATCTTCCTTCAACTCAGTGGCATAATAAGAATTCAAGATTTTCCAATAGTAGTGCTTCTACTAGGACCCAAATCATGTTATTCCTCTTAGAGGAGAGGAAATGCTAATCCACATCAAGAAACATTGCTTCTTAAAATGGCAAAACACTAGCATTTCATATTTTTCAGGGTTTTTTTTTTCTTTTTTGTATTTGAAAAGTTGTTGAATGTAAGGTAATATTTTGGCACTGATTCACTGTTAGAAAAAGCAGTCTGGAAACCTGACTCCCTGAAGAACACAAGTGAGAATTATCCAATTTTATTGTCCTCCACAGATTCATAGAATTGTTGGTGTGAAAAAACCATGGCAATGAATCTAATTCATCCCCACACTCAATGCCTGCAGGCATATCACATACGTCCCTAGAGAGATCGAAATGTATTCTATTTTTAAAGATTTCCAAAAATCCCACAACCTCACTCAATAAATCCTTGCAATGTGCAATTACTTTCCACACCAGGAAACATTTCTTTACATCTAACTAAAATCTCATATTCAATAGTATCTTTGTGCCCTCTGCTTCCTCTTGTCCTATTTGTAGTCAAGATTCAGAATGAATGCTTCCTGTACTGTCTTATTTATTGACCTTCAATCTTCTTTGGAATGAATAACTCATTAAAACTTGCTTGACCATTTCAGTGTCTCTTCCACTAGAAAGTTCCTGAATACTTCAACGACTTTTACAAGAAGGTTTTAAATGAATACACACTGTCTTATAAGATTCACAACACCATTTGTTGAGTTAATACAAAATATTCACTTTTACTGTCCAGCACAAGTGCTAAGATCCTGGGAGGATCTTAGAAAATATTTGGTAGTTGACAAGGGTATGATATGGGGTTTCAAAATTCTAGCAGTAGCTTCAACAACTAAACTCTAAAAAAAGATTAAATAGTATTCAAATAATATTCTTGTGCTCCATAGCAAGAAATGAATGCATACTACCTTTAACTGTATTTAATTTTCATTAGTTTAAATTTAATGAACCATATGTGGCTGGTGGCTAATGGATTGATTGCACAGTGCAGGTCTAGTAAATATACCTATAAAATTGTGTATTAGAGTTTTATTTGCAAATTATTCAATTTTAGGAAAGTGAGGTTTTTTTTCTTTCTTTTTTTTCTCTCAGAGCACACCTTGTTACTATAGGAATTAATTTAGATTAAAAGTGATCAGTTTAGGGGTGCCTGGGTGGCTCAGTCAGTTAAGTATCTGGGTTCAGCTCAGGTCATGATTTCACGGTTCATGTCTGTGTTGACAGCTCAGAGCCTGAAGCCTGCTTTGTATTCTCTGTCTCCCTCTCTCTCTGCCCCTCCCCTGCTCACGCTAGCTCCCTCTCTCTGAAAAATAAACATTAAAAAAATTTTTTTTAAGTGATCAGTTTATTACATGCAAACTGAGAGGGTCTGGTATTTATTTTATTATATAGTTATTTTCATGAAGTTAGTATTTTCAAAGTGATCAGACAAAATATGAAAATGTACAGTTATGATTATTAGCTATGACTAAAACACTTCTTTTTTAAACTAAAATAAAAGAAATGATTCCTGCAGATAGTTAAGGACCCTGACAATTTAAATATTAAATCCAAATAAGGGCACCTGGGTGGCTCAGTCAGTTAAGTGACTGACTCTTGGTTTTCAGCTCAGGTCATGATCTCATGGTTTCATGGGTTTGAGCCCCACATCGGGCTCCATGCTGACAGTGAGGAGCCTGCTTGGGATTCTCTGTCTTCCTCTCTCTCTGCCCCTCCCCCACTTGCACTGTCTCTGTCTCTCAGAATAAAATTTTAAAAAATATAGTAAATCCACATATAAATAAGTATAATAAATGTTTTCTTACTTTCCAACAGTAAATTTGACTCTTTGAATCTGCAAACAAATGATTGCTAATGCAGTAGCTAATTCAATTCTTTATTCTATTGACTTCACAAGGGTGTATGGTTAACTTAACAAATGTGGTTTATGCTGATTCAGTAGAAATCTATAAATCAATAGCATTAAATTATGGAAATTTTTGCCTGGATTTGTTTGCACTTTTAAAACCATTTTTCAAAACAATTTAAAGATTTTTATTTTATAATTCAGAATACTTCACCTCCATTCCCTTCCCCCCAAAATAAAATTAGGGTTATACATTGTGAAATAATGGGGAAAATAATATTCACTTTAATTTACATTTATTAAATTTGATTAATGTGGTTAAATAGATGTACATATATAAATTCACACAAACATTATATATACATTTTTTTTCATTTTTTCATTGTCAGATTCTATTTCTAGCATTCATGTATTTTTTTTTTTTTTTTGCCACCAGTCTAATCACCCAGTTCTTGGTCACCTTATAATTGAATTACTTCAACAAATTTGTATCTGTTCCCTTTAACCTAGCCCTTCTCCGACAAGATACCAAAAAAACTACTTCACATATAGCTCTTGCCTTACCACCCTCTTACCTACACCATTTCTGGAAGATTTTTCCATTTTTATCTCCTGAATCTTAGGACATAAAATCAACAATCTCCTCATTGTCTCATAGTTCAGAATTTTAAGCGCTTTTCAATTCCTCATTAACAAAGTTTCACCAGTACAAACAAACTATTGGAGTGCCTTATTTTCTCCAAATTTTTCTCAGCCTGAAACCCCAGATCAGTATCTTCATCACCACAGATCCATCATTTCCTTTCAGCCCCCTAAAAACTATGCTCAACATTTGCTAATCTATCATTCACTTTTCTCGTCTTTAATCTTTGGCTAATCAATCCTACCTTATAGTTCCCTTATCTCAAACCTCATAGCAATAAGCTACATAATTTCACATACTCATAGAGGCATATGCTTTGTGGTTTTATGCAACACCATGGCATTCACATTCATACACACACACAGTTATGTCTTCCTCCTGCCTAAAAGCTATAATTCTAGGGTATTCTACAAATTTCTTTATAAAATTCTATTCCCAAAATGTTTCATTTTTCCTTGATGAATTAATAAAATGACCATATCTCATCTACTCTAAATTTTAAAGGGATTAAGAAATTTTAAGTCTAATGACTTAAATAAAAAATTCAAAATAAAAAACAATTATAAAATATGATTCATCATGTTTAATTCCTTCTTCAACATTTTTTTAATTCACTACATGAAATTAGTTGACTTGGTGGAATAATTCTAATTTACCTTAAATGCAACATGTAATATGAGCAGCTTATAAGAACACTAATGTGTTTTGTAAAATTATTTTCCCTACTGTTATCAGGCTGTCTGTGAAGATAGAGAATCATATCAGAGCAAAAAATTCTTATTTCCTTCATGTGACATAGGAAAAAAAGTCATTTAAACTTTCATAAAGGTAACTTTCATTAGAGTAATTTTCTTTTGGTTTCTCAGTTAACCATTTTCCAGATTAACTACTTTTAACTTTGATTTCTAATGGGAAAATAGCCATTAGCAAAAAAAGTATAGCAAATTAGACTAGAATGAATAATTTTTTAAAAATCAAATCTCTTAAAAACTGAGAACAAACTGAAGGTTGATGGGGGGGTGGGAGGGAGGAGAGGGTGGGTGATGGGTATTGAGGAAGGCACCTTTTGGGATGAGCACTGGGTGTTGTATGGAAGCCAATTTGACAATAAATTTCATATATTGAAAAAAAAAATCAAATCTGGCTCATTCAATACAGGATGGTATACTATAAGCGCCAATAACTTAAAAGGAAACATCTTAAAATAATGACACATTTTTCTAGATATCCAAAAATACAAATTAAGAATTTCATTGCAGGTCCAGAAAAAAATGATTAAAAGTTTCTGCCTTTTTTTTTTTAATGTAGTTTGAAGTCACTCGCATTCATTTTCCCAGTGCCTAAGGGACTGAGAGAAAGATCTCCCAAGGAAACCTTAACCTTACAATTAGCGTTTTACTGGACTGAAATAATCAGACTCCTCAGGGCTAGACACAAAGGAATTAGTTCAAGGCAACCTTTAATTTAACTTTGTAGTGAATGTCTGTAAGAGCTATAGGCAGTGTGTGGGAATCTATGAGAGGACACTCAAAATCAGGGAAATCAATCTTTCTTTGCCTTCAACTGATCTTACATTTCTACTCTGATCTACAGTGTGTCGACTGCATTATTTTTCCTGGAAATTTACTTGTAACAATGACTAGAAGCACTACTGGCCTAAATGGGTGGGGTCCAGGAAGTGTCTTCCTGCCCTATCAGAGAATTGTTCTGCATTCCACTCACTCTTTAATGTGCCACCAGGATTACAACTAGCATCAAGAAAACTTCAGAGTTTGTTTTATTCACAGTGTTACCAAGAGTCGTTTAACATTTTAGAAAAGTGGACAGCAACACCACTCATTCTGTTTATGACACCAATAGAGCACGTATGTGTCAGTCTGCATCACCAATGCTGGGTTGTGGTGATATTCTCCATATTTATTACAGACATCATTTGCCCCATTATTCCATATACAGCTGCAAACAACCTCATGCCTCATTTTGAATCTGCTCTAACCATTTACATATTCCTTAATTTTTTTCTAATTTTATGACCAATAAAGCACTATCTGTTTTTTCTTGTGAGGTTATATAGGGAGGTAATTTATATTGTCTATGACTTTCATTTCAGATTTCTAAAGGGCCTTGGTGTCTAATAGAGTTAAGAACCACTGTTCTAAGCCAATTGTGATCGTCTCTTTCTCTTACCAAACGTTCAACATCCTTACCAGTTGGGGAAAGCTAAGGCAAAGGAGACCTATGAGGAAGTCTCCTGATGGTCTTGGGGGAAAATGTGTGCTTATTGCTTACTCTAAAAGTGAAAGGAAGAAGAGGACAGCTTGTGAATACTTTACATTTCCATCCTCACACCTTCAACAGGTACATGATGTTTGTTGTAGTCATTTTGTGACAATGAGGTAACAAAGCTTGGAATAAAAGGGCAAACGCCACTGAAGAAATGGACCACCTTGAACTATTCTCTCAATCTTCTTGATATGTGTGAGTAAGGGAGCTTACATGGTTTTAAATTACTCTTATTTGGATTTCATGCAACCTAAATCATATTTATGTGGTAAAAATTGAATTTAATACCTTACCTTCAAATCTGGTTGTCATCCATTATTTCATGCCATTATATCCCCAGAACTTTTATCACGACCCATCCCCCTGAGACATCTACTCAATCTTAAATACTGTTGATCTGACCTCATAAATATGTGACATCCATTTATATTTCTCATTTTCAAACTTCAATATCTTAAGTTAAATGACCATATCATTCTATCTGCACTTTTTGCTACAGCCTTCTAATTGGCCTCACTGAGTCTCTCTCATACTCTACCACGTTGTTTACCCATAAAAGACTTCCTTTTCTAAAACAAAAACAATTAATCATATTAGTCTTCTCAGAAAAAGCAGCTTCTTTTTACCGTAGAACAGATTCCCAAATCCTTAACCAGATGTATAACATGAACCCCATGATCTATACACCAGCCATGATGTTCCCCTTGCCTGAAAAATTGTACTCCCACCACCACCACCACCACACCACCACCCACACACACAAACTCACTTTTCATCCCTAAGTCATAGACTTTTTCAGGTAAAGTCAGCTTAAACCATCACTTCCCTGGAAAAGCCTTTTCTAACCCACAAATTCAGTCAGTCAGGAGTTACTCACTCTCACTGAACACTCTGACTTTCCTTCAAAATTAGTTTTTGTAGTTCTTAATGTAGTTCTGGCTTCTCCACTAAACTCAACAACATGAGGGTAGTTGATATGACATATTTGTCACTGTAGTCTAAGTTCCCTGCAGAGCCCCAAAGTCAAAGTGATCAAATGATACTGCTAGAATGAATAGAAGAATGAACTATTTAGTCCCTCCTATTCTGATTCAAGACAGAGCAAACAATTTTCCTAGGATAAACTTTGGCTCTCTCCCTAGATCTTCCTCAGGGAGGAAATCAACTAGGCATATCAAATAAAGAGTGTGGTCCTCTTAAAAACTCTATTTGCCAATATAAATTAATTATTCCGATCTACACACTGGCCTCACATAATTGTGATTAGTATGAGATAGAAGCACTCTTGGTATGCAGACAAAAATCAAGATTCATTACAAAGCTGAAGGCTTTTCCCTAGAAGGTAGTAAATTTCTCCAAGTAATGCCATCTTGTGAGGCCCTACTGGTGTAGCCTTCCAAAAGGACTATTAACCAAAAGTAAATTTAAATCTTGGACTCTCACTGTGATAAGGACAAAAATACCAAACTATAAATAGTTCTCCTCCTTCTGAGGAGGAGGACTCTTCTATTGCTCAGCTTGGTGCCAAGGACTCTGGTGCTGATTTAGGGATTTAACGCAGAGAAAAATTAGAAGAAGAAGCCTTGAGAGACAAAATTGATTTACACAAGAATGCATCACATGCCACAGAGGAAGAAAGTTAAGAATGTGGGAGAAGGGGGTCAAACTAGAATGACAAAGGCCTGGAGCTAAAGGTGGAATTTGGAAAACAGACAGAGGAGAAATTGAGTTAGCTGTGAACTCTCTTAGATGGATCTGACTCTGGAGAGAAAGAAAGGTAGGAAAAAGATTTCTTAGGAATTTCTTAGGATTTCTTGGTGTGTGGTCTATAATTTCAATCCCACTATACACACAATCACTGAGCAAAATCTTCTAAGAAGTGTCCGGAGTTTGTTTTATATTTTATTTTAAGGGAGATCATGCCTTAGGGAAGGAGTATAGGATTACAAAGTTTGTCCAATAAATTTAGTGAAATGCCTTCAGAAACTAGAAAATTCTAGCACACCATCTTCATTCAGGGTGGCTTTCAATAAGTTGAGTTAAAGGAAAAATTATCATATAAAATAGAATCCTTAACATTGCTTCCAATAATTTCTTCAGGTAGCCACAATAAATTCTCTTTTAAAGGACCCTGTAAAATATAAAGGTAAGAGTGGAAATAAGTGAAAAAGAGACTAAAAAAACAGTAGAAAAGATCAATGAAAGTAAGAGCTTTTTTTTTTTTAAAAGATAAACGACATAGACAAACCTTCTAAGCTCACTGAGAAAAAAAAATGAGAGAAGGTGCAAAGAAATAAAATGAGAAGTAAAGTGAAGACATTACAACTGGTATCACACAAATACAAAAGATTATAAGAGAATATTACAAACAATTAGGTACCAAAAATTTGGATAACTTAAAAGAAACAGGTAGATTCCTGGAAACAATACAACTTCACAAGGCTGACTCATGAAGAAATAGAAATTCTGAACAGATCAATGATGAGTAAAAGGGCCTAGAATGTACAAATGAGGAAGGGTAGTCTGTTCAATAAAGGATGATGGGAAAACTGGACAATCACATTAAAAAGAATGAAACTGGACCCCATCTTACATCATACACAAAAATCAACTCAAAGACTTGAACATAAGACTTAACTTGAACACAGGATCTACAAATGTAAAACTTCTAGAATAAAGTATAGGGAGGAAGCTACCTGACATTGGTTTTGGCAATGATTTTTTGGATTTGACACCAAAAGCAAAGGAAACGAAAGCAAAAATAAACATGTGGAACGACATGAAACTAAAAAGCTCCCAAACATCAAAGGAAACCATCAACCAACGAGAAGACAACCTATGGAGTGGAGGAGCTATCTGATAATCACATACTGAGTATTTAATACCCAAATTTACAAGGAACTCATACAACTCAAAGCAAAAAGAAAAATAATAGAACAAGTAACCCAATTAAAATACTGACTTAGGGTCTAAGTAGACATTTTTCTAAGAAAGACATAGAAATGACCTACAGATATCTGAAGAGGTGCTCAACATCACTAATCAGCAGGAAACTACAAATCAAAACTACAGGGAGGTATCACATCACCCTGTTAGGATATCTGTTATTAAAAAGGCAAGAGATACATGCTAATGAGGATGTGGAGAAAAAGAAACCCTTGCATACTCTTAGTGAGAATATAAACTCATATGGCCACTATGGAAAACAGTATGGAGGTTCCTTAAAAAAAAATATTGAAAATAGCACTACCATATGATCCAATAATCCTACTTCTGGATATAGATCTAAAGGAAATGAAATCATTAACTTAAAGAGACACACATACTCCCCTGTTTATAGCAGCATTATTCACAGTACCCAAGGTATGGCAACAACCTGTGAGCTGACAATTGAATGGATAAAGAAATGTGATAAACACACACACACACACACACACACACACACACACACACACACACAGAAATACTACTCAGCCTTCAAAAATAAGGACCAACTGGGCACCTGGGTGGCTCAGTCAGTTAAGTGTCCAACTCTTGGTTTTGGTTCAGGTCATGACTTTGCAGTTGATTGGTTCAAGCCCCGCATCAAGCTTTGTGCTGGCAGTGCAGAGCCTGCTTGCAATTCTCTCTCTCTCCCTCTCTCTCTGCCCCTCCCCTGCTCAGGCTCTCTCCCTCAAAATAAATAAATAAACTTAAAAAAAAAAAAAAAGGAAATCCAGTCATTTGCAACAACAAGAATGTACCTCGAGGCTATTATTCTAAGTAAAGCAAGCCAGACAGAGAGAGACAAATACTGCATGGGATCATTTATATGTGAAATCTAAAAATAGTAATAATAACAAGTTCAACTCATAGAAAAAGAGAGTAGAAATGTACTTGCCAGGGGATAAGGGATGGGGAAGTAGAGACAAGTAGATAAAAGGATACAAGCTCTCAGTTGTAAGATGAGCAAGATCTGAGGGTCATGTATAACATGATGAGTACAGTTGGTCACACTGGATTGTAAGACTGAAATTTGCTAAAAGAGAACTTAAATATTGGCACAAAAATAATAATAAAGGAAAATATGGGAGGTGATGGATTTGTTAATTTACTCAATGGGGGGGAATCTTACCTATCAATCAATCTATCTATAAAATCATCAAGTTGTACACTTTAAATATTATATGTATTTTTTCAAGTAAACCTCAGTAAAGCTAGAAAAATAAATAAGTCCTGACAAGAAGGCTGTAATAAATTTTATTTAAAAAAATTATAATTAACTCAGGCTTGTAAATAAAGACCTATACAAAACCACTTTGCCATGGGAAGTCATTTTCAGATTTTCAAAAAATAACCTAGGGTGTTTAATAACAAATACATCTGTGTTTGAAACTAAAAACCTCTTATACAAAATAATTATTCTGTAATATAATAGCTTTCAAAGATGAACTAAGATATTTTATTACACTATCAAATACAAATGAAAATATTTATATTTCATTTTAGATGAGTATTAAAAAAGAAATATTTACTCAGTACTGATAACCCCACTCAGAGGAACAACTTCTAGATGTCTAACAAATGCCTATGAATCTGTTCTTTTTAGGTGGTTGAAATATTATTTCTAAGTTAGAAAGTCAGTCAATGTTTAGTCTTACATGTTGCAACAAATCAGTGTGCCCTACAACTAATGAACGAATCATACTTTCTGAGTGATTCATTGATTTTTTGCAAATGTGCATTTCTAAAAGTAGAAATTTGATAAAAGTTCAGGCTACAGGGAAATGATGAACATTGTCACACCAGGAATCTATTTAAATGGAGGGATGGATTTTATGAAACTGTATGTCATATGTCTGTGCTGAAAAAGCATAAAAGAAGGAATACACTGGAGATACTGCTGTAGTAGTTGTCTGGGGGAGATATAAAAGGAAGTAAGACACACTTTCTGTCCCGCAGATGCATAAAATCTAGTAGGAGATGAAATGTGTGCACATATAATCAAGACAGTATGTTAAATGACTCATCAAAGTAGTGATAATAGCAAAACAACAGAAGCTCTATGAAGGTCCAGATTTGGTCTTTACATTCCTCAACATCTAGAAGAAAGCCTGGCACATAATAGGTGCTCAATAAATACTTGCTGAATCAACAACAGTTATAGGGAAGAACCGTGTATATACGTGTTAATATGAATGTGCCTATAAAATTATTTGTAATTGTAAACTCTTAACAGACTGGAATGGCTTGAATCAGCATGACAGTCTGGGCACTTTCAAATCCCTAGCTTCCCTGGCAAAGTCTGGGGATGGCCCAACAAGGAGACAAGGAGACTGCCACCTTACCTACCTTGAGTTTTTGTGAAATAGTTTGAATATTTTCCCGCTTAAAAGAGTTTACTTTTTTTTTCTTTTTTTTTGTAGAGCAGAAAAGGCATAGGTTTTGCAGCCATAGCTCAATGTTCAAATGCTAGTCCTGGCCCCTACCCAGTGGGCAACCAGTATGAAAATGGCTTAACCATTCCAACCTTGTCTATCTAATCCACAGGTGGCAATGAGAAATAATTGAGCATCAGCTGACAGCAGATTATTTGCCAAATAGTTTGCATTCAACAGATACTAGGACCCTGTCCATTTCCCTAGCGGTTTTTAAAAGCAGCCTAATGCCACGTTTAAACAAATTATCTAGTCTCCACCATCTGCTAGTTGTCTGGCTGGGGGGAAATGAATTAAACTGTCTGATCCTCAGTTTTCTCGTTTATAAAATGGGGATTAAACTGACACTCACCCACAGGTATAACAAAAGTACCAATTGGCCTTTCAAATACTCTAATATTCAAACTCACTGGGATTTTTGAAAATTTATTTCCTCTCAGTATTTATCATTTCTGTATCTCCTGTTGATTAGCTTTCATTATTAATTTCTTATTCCTCATTAATTTTGGTGAAATTCATATAAATGAAGTGAATATAATAAAAAAAAAAACAGTAATCTGCTGAAGGGGCCTCAGCCTTTTAGAAGATCTCATTACTTAAGAGTATAACCAGAGAAGGAACTAGATAAAACGAGGCCGTGGAGGATCTTTCTCTCTGGACTTAGCACAGGAGGATTCGTACTGCAAGCCCTGGAATAACAAATTGAAAGGAAACAACCTTTCCAGTATCTCTACTAACCAAGTAAGAATTAAATTTAAAAGATATTAGTACAAAACTTTCTTAACTGGAGGCTCTCCCTATCAACTTGCTTTAAGGTCAGGAGAGCAACGTTCTCTGCATCTCCCTCTCTACTGCAGAGTAGGAGTCAGAAATACACATTCATATGTCCATATAAAAATGAACAATTATTGCATGCTGTGAAATTAACTTCTCTAGGTCACCTTGCAAACTCTCACTCCCATCCCATTCGGTGTGTATGAACATAATTCTTTTTTTTCATAAACTGATAATATAACCAATGTATTTAAAATGCCAAAAGATTTATTATGAATGTATAAGCACAATGTGTATTTCAATATACTCTGCAATACCAAGTACTTTATAAACCTACTAATATATTCAAGGAGCAACCATATTACACCACTGATGGACAGTGACAAAGTAGAAATAAAAATCACCAATCTTAAGAAAACTAACTAGGACAAATGTTACCTAGTTAGGACAGATGTTACCTAGAGAAGAATTTCGGATTAATAACAGGAGAGTTTATCAAAGAGAGAACAATCCATAGATAAAGTGGGCTATATTAAAGAGTGGCTAGGTGGCTACATTCCAAGGATACGGTAGAGGTAAGTCCATTATCCACTGGACAGCAATGTAGTAGAAGGAAACTCAAGTCACCTCTGATAGGTGGAAAAGTCCCTTTGTATCATAGGATTTTTTTTAATGCTAAGTACAAATAACAGACTCAGCCACCTTTTAAAATGGATACCCTAATACAAAATTCACATTCAAAATAAATCACATTAAGAAATAGCCTGAAGGAGGGGCACCTGGATGGCTCAGCCGGTTAAGCATCCGACTCTGGCTCAGGTCATGATCTCAAGGTTTGTGGGTTCAAGCTCCGCATCAGACTCTGTGCTGAAGGCTCAGAGCCTGGAGCCTGCTTCGGATTCTGTGTCTCCTTCCCTCTTTATGTCACTCCCCTATTTGTGCTCTCTCTGTCTCTATCAAAAGTAAATAAATAAACATTAAAACATTTTTTTTAAAAAAGAAATAGCCTGAGGGGAAAAATGTGAATAAAACAACACAGTATTAAGACCATTTTAGAAAAGGAGTGTGGGAAAATGAATTCAGAGTTCAAGTTTCCTCTTAATTATCGCTCCATTTAGAACACTGTATTTTTTCCATTCTTTTATTTTTGTTTTTAAAAATTTTCTTCTTCCAAGTTTTTATTTAAATTCCAGTTAGTTAACATACATTGGAATATTAGTTTCAGGTGTAGGATTTAGCGATTCATCACATACACATGTAACACCCAGCGCTCATCACAAGTGCCATCCTTAATACCCATCTAGCCCATCCCCCTGCCCACCTCCCCTCCGGTAATCTTCAGTGTGTTCTCTATAGTTAAGAGAGTTTAGAACATTCTAAACAAAATTTCTACTTAATCAGATTCAAGGTGACAGAAAATTATTATTCAGTATTGCAACGGTTTTAATGGGTTATCATAAATACACATTTTACTTTAACATAACATCACATGATATTTAAAGTTTAAAGGAAGAGTAATCCAGACCAAGCAGAAGAGAATAAATTAGCATTACTTTTAATAAGTCTGTTTTGTTATTAACAATATGATTTCAAAAAATCATGCCATAATACAACACCGCCTCCCCTTACCCGCCTCCCCCCCCAAACCTCTACCCGTTACAAGGCGGTCCCAGGTCCATAGAGCCTTGGGTCATTTTCTATTCCAAAATAACTCCATTTTACCACCAAACAAAGAGAGCTGCTTTTCTGAGCAGAGAAAATAAGTCTTCTATTGATCCTTCTCCTTCAGTGTTCCAAATCCTCCCTTCTAATTACAGGGTTTTAGTCCCCACAAAGCCACTTGCCCCTAATTATTCTTAGCCACTTTCCCACCGGAGAGTTTTATTTGTGTTGTGCTTATTTAGCAATATTGTTACAATAATAATGAGAGGGGCCACTTGCCATTGTGAATGGTGCAGGACACTGATTAATTTGCCTTTGTGAAGTTTACTACTTCCCTGATTCTGAAGCAACGTACCCATGACATGCTTTTATTCACTTACTTACTTACTTACTTACTGGCTTATAGGCTTATTTATCTCATCTCCGGGGGAGCCCCAGGAAGACCAGTATAGAACTGAGTGAGCCACGGACAGTATATATATATATACAGATTTCAAAAGCACATTATAAAACCAAGAAAAATGAATGTAAAACTTGAATTCATAAGCAAATATTGGGAAACAAATCCCTTATTTTACAAAAAAAGCCTTGCAAAATAGCACTTAACCACAATTACTTCTGCAATAGTTTTGCAGTATAGCAAATGATTATTAAAGTTGGCAGGTGGGGCCTGATCTGTGTTTTGGATCACTATGAAATGGTTGCCCAGAAGAGATATTTGCGAGGAAGGGATATATGTGAGCAATGAAGCTGTAGGCTAGCCTTCTGTGGTGGGCATCATCATCCATGGGCCTGCACAATGTCTTTTGAAAAACCCTTTAGTGTTTAAAGTTATTTCAAAATATGAGTTTCACTATTCCAGTTCAGAAGCCCAAACTGAAATTCCTAGATTTCCTTACAGTTGGGAAGCAGGCAAGTGATCTCAGCTCCAAAAAATAATAATAATAAATGCAGAAATCAAGAGATACATGCATTTGAATAGGAATAAAGTCAAAAAGAAGCTTCAGCCTCTGTGCACAGTTTCAGGATTCTGCAGTGGTGTCTGGATACTCCTGGAGACATCATCAGAGGTAATAATGATCCAATGATGCAAGATCAAGTTCTCTGCTCAGACCTAACCTTACTGGGATGGTAGGCACCCCTCCCTTTTATTGCATAGTAGCCACTGGGCAAATGCTCTTACAAGGCCAGTCTTACAGCATGCTTCTAAGCTTATCTCCTGAAGACTTAGCCTCACTCAAGCTTGGTTTTCACATCAATGTTTCCCAAGCCCATGAATACTATGCACTACCAAATACCTTATAATTAAACCTCTGCTATTTAGAATCTGGAACCGTTGATTGCAATTAAGAACAATGACTGATTGATTGGAAACAAGACTGAATTGGGAGAGAAGATATCAGGGCAGACTCCAGAATCTGAAGATCTGGTAACTACATGGGATTGATCTGCTACCAGAGATGTCCATTCTTCTTTAGGAAGGTGTTAGAGCAGAAGCTCTAGGGAGTTTATGGTACCCAAAATCAAGTCAGAGGCTTTAGATCTCAGCTATTCTACTTGTTCATTTTCTCTTTTTTTTAATTAAATATTTATTTATTTTTGAGACAGAGAGAGACAGAGCATGAACAGGGGAGGGTCAGAGAGAGAGGGAGACACAGAATCTGAAGCAGGCTCCAGGCTCTGAGCCATCAGCCCAGAGCCTGACGCGGGGCTCGAACTCACGGACCACGAGATCGTGACCTGGCTGAAGTCGGACGCTTAACCGACTGTGCCACCCAGGCGCCCCTTGTTCATTTTCTTAAACTGTAATATGCAATGTTATTGTGAGAACTGGATATAATTTATGTAAAGTGATCAGCAGAGTTCTCAGTACAAGCTGTGGTTATACAGACAAGAAAAGGGCAACAGTATAGCTCTAATAAATCACCTAATTTGTGGATCTAGCCTCAGAGAGGAGCAGGTAGTAAGAGGAGCAGAGAGGAGCAGGTACTAAATAGAGTACCTGGAATCCTAGCAAAATATTTGTTTGAGGTCCTGGCTCCAGTTCTAGATGTATTCTGAAAATATGATCAAACTTGGGTAAGAAGACAAACCCAGGAGAAGTCAGGAAATACAGCCTTTGAATGGTTGCTTCTTGGACCTGGGAGTATCTAGAGACTAATCTCAGAAACAGCGGTATCAGGGCATAGAGTAGAAAATCTAAACCAATGGTGTTAAGCTGCTCTTCCCTAACCTGCCTGTGCCAGGGTTGCCTGAAAAACTGGGCAGGATTCACTCTGCAAGTGAGGACAACTTTAACCATAGGTAAGTGGGCCAGAAACGTCATAACTCCCCACTTGCCTTAATTTACACACACACATACACACAATGCAAACCTTTACTTGCAACTTTCTGTCATTGACCTGGAACCAGTAAACAAGTTTGTTCTCATTAAATATTTGTAAGATTGGATTAAATGTGTAAATTAAATACCTCTGAGAAGCTACTGGAACATGGTCTTCTTGTTATTTTGAGCTCTGCAAAAATGTTGAAAGTTGATAAAAGAGCAATAGCTCCTGATGGTTAGTTGCCTGGCATTGTGCAATGATTTGATCAGCGCTACCCAGACAATTCTGTATGTTATGTGGACAATTCACTGAGTAGAATAACCAGCTTTGTAAAGTTAGGCTCATGGCAATCTAGCCACCAAATGGCCTGGGAAGAATGGATGTCAGTGGGACATTCAATGAGTTCTTGCAAGAGGAGCTGAAATGGATCAACAATAAACAAAAGATATAGGAAAAATGCATATAAGACAATTTCAAGTTCAGTCATAGCATCAAACAGCAAAGTTGATCTTTGGGAATGCCACAGCCTTTGACAAGATGGCCTGACACAAAAATATCAAATGATGAGTTCTTTATTCAGAAGTAATTTTGGCATCAAAGCTTAAGAAGCCAAATCAGCAGACACTAACCACCTGCAGAGAAGCTAGAGTTGCCGATTCTGGTCAAAGCCAAGCAACACAAATGATAAGAGGACTAAAATACTGAGATGCAGTTTATGCAGACTTTTTCTGCTGAAACAATAGCCAATAGAGACCTATGCCTTTGCCTTGAGTAGGACAAAGGGAAACCTACAGATAAACAGTAGTTTTGGAGAAAAGAAGGATGAGTTAGATCAATTAAATAGGAGCAGATTCTAAGTTTTTAAATGTTTATTTATTTATTTTGGGAGAGAGAGATGGTGTGTGTGCACAAATAAGGAAGGGGCAGAGAGAGAAACCCAAGGAAACTCCGTCCTATCAGCACAGAGCCTGACACGGGTCTCGAACTCATGAACTGTGAGATCGTGACCTGGACCAAAATCAAGAGGGGGACGCTTAACCGACCAAGCCACCCAAGCACCCCAGGAACAGATTGTAATTAATCAAAAGGGACAGGATAGTCCACCCTATCGAAGATTAGGATGATTAGGATGATCAGGATGGCTGATCTCAAGCCTGGAATCAAAGATAATGCAGGAATAGATAGAAGAAAAAAGTGACCAATGGTTAGGGGAGGAAGGAGAAACCTTAAAGGTTAAAGATACCACAGACATGATGGGGTGGCAAAGAATGGCAGAGTATAGAAAGATGAAAGATGAAAAAATGAAAAAGAAATGGATAGGACAGGAAAGAAAAAAGCCAAGAGCTTACAGTTCTTAATAATAATAACATGGAGGGGGTAAAAAATACTACAGCAGTAAACATGTTCATTTCATAAAAATAGCTCATAAATGTCATTCTCGTAAATGTCAACTCCTTATTATAATTTCTATTTGTGTGGACTCATGTATTCTGACACGTTTGCTTTCAAGCCATGGACTGTATTTGCAAGTTTCCTATAAAATCAATATTTTGGCATAAAAATTCCAAGCCTGAAGGAACATTAGAAACTTTCATTTATCATTTTCCCCTAAAACAAGAATAACCATTCATTCATTTGTATAATCCATATTTGTTAAAGAACTACTATAATATGATGACATGTAACTATTTACAATAACATGATAAACAGTAATAATTTACAATACAAAAATCAACATGAGTAATAAAATTTTGTTTAAAAAAGGACAGCCTGTCAACCAATCATTGACACTATTATTTGAAGCATCTGAGGTTGTAAAATCATCTGAACTTGGCAAATCTAGTCAGATGCGGGAAGTCAATTTGTTTAAATATTTACATAAATATTTTTAATTTTTTAATGTTTATTTCTGAGAGATACAGAGTGTGAGCGGGGGAAGGGCAGAGAAGAAAGGGAGACACAAAATGCGAAGCAGGCTCCAGGCTCTGAGCTGTCAGCATAGAGCCCAATGCATGGATGGCTCAAACCCACAAACTGTGAGATCATGACCTGAGCCGAAGTCAGATGTTTAACCAACCCAGCCACCTAGGTGCCCCTATATGTTTTGTTTTTTAATTAAGCAGTGTGATATTTACGTACTACGTAAACATTCATTCAATACTTATTGTGGAGCCAGGCACCTCACGAAGGCCTGTGGCTACCAAGGGAGATATAATAGAACAGTTGCCTCTAACAAACTCCAGTCCAGGGTGGAAATACCCAAACCATTAAACCCTTGCATTCAGAGTAATTACGGATAAGTGGAATAGAAATAGAAATGCATAGAAGGTACAATGGTAGCCCTAAATAAGAAAAAATTAATTCAGGTTGGAAGGCTGAGAGAAAACTTCACAGAGAGAAAAGCGGGTAGTAACAGGTAAATGGGAGAGCTACACATAGTGCCTGCAGAGCATGCACCGTAATTATAATTGTATTAGTAATTATAATTAATATATTGTATCATTAACATATTAATTAATCGATTAATTAATACATTAATTACAATTATTAGCTAGCCTCACTAGCTTCTATAAAGCTCCCCAAAAGCAGGATTGGTCTTTCTGGTTCACTGATATTTAACACCACATCTAGCACAGTGCATGGCTCTCAGTTGGTGTCAAATTTCCAGTCATGGAGAAGTGAATGAATGTGCTTCCACATTCTAGAACATGGCAGGCGGACAGACAGGAAGAAGTGGGAATGAGAGGGAGATGCTGCAGGGTGTTTTAAAAGGGGGTTTTAGTAATGTTTGGAAACAGTTTAGACTACTTTGAAGGTGATATCCTTTCAACCGATTAAGTTCATTAACTACTTACAAAAGACAGGAAAACACTCACATATCCAAAAGATAATATTGAGTAAATATAAGGTATGTATGGATGGCTCAGGAAGAGACTGAGATAGACATCCATTAGTAGAGAAATTATGATAGTGTTTTATTTCACTTCTATGATGATGTTTTTCCAAACTGTCTTTGTGAGAAAAAGGCTAATATTTCCTAAAGAATACAAGTACCATTGTACTATTGATATAACAGGGTCTAGGTGCAGCTCCCTGAGTAACACTACTGAACAGGAAGCTCTAGCTGATGGCTCTCCACCACCCAGTATATCCCACAAACCTATTTTCAAATAATGTCTTCCAAATAATTTTAATAGAAACATAACGAGGCAAGTGTTACAGTGGGCAAACCACAACTGAGTTAGTACCAACATCTTGACACATTCCCCACCTGAGTCACTTACTCACTTATGTCACTGCCTGGCTCCTGAAAGTATTTAAGCATCCTACCCTACTTTAAAAAAATTTTTTTTAATGTTTATTTATTTTTGAGACAGAGAGAGACAGAGCGTGAGTGGGGGAGGGGCAGAGAGAGGGAGACACAGAATCTGAAACAGGCTCCAGGCTCTGAGCTGTCAGCACAGAGCCCAACGCGGGGCTTGAACCCAAGAACCGTGAGATCATGACCTGAGCCGAAGTCAGACACTTAACCGACTGAGCCCCCCAGGCGCCCCAGCATCCTACCCTACGTTAAACAAGTTAATCTTTTTTTTAAGGAAGAAAAAAAATTGCATAATTTAAAAGCATGGTTACAGAATATTTCTTTTGAAGAACAATCTAGTTCTCTAAATTTTATGGAACGAAAACTTTTTTTTTCCTGATTAACTGTCAGAATCATAAGCTTTTCTTAATAGGTTAATTTGTATTATACTCAATCATACACTCCTCTGTGAGATCACGGGATGCAAGTGCTGTAAAATTCAAACTGAAGAGGAAATAAATACCGCATCAAAGTCCCCTCCCACTGTGGCAAATGCCTACATAAAAAAAAAATGAAATTCCAGTTACATAAGATCACATTCTTATGATACACAATAACTTTAAGAAGTATGGGTCATTTTAACATGAAATTAGACACACTGGCAATTTTCCTAAACATGATCAATAAACCAATTGCCACGTTTCAGTGTAGGATCTATACAATGATATTTAACTTTTTATGTAAGTTGTTTTTGCTTTATTTTCAACAGTAAACAAAATCCCAAGTTACAGTTAGTCATCTGTTTGCATGCAGTTCTTTCAGAGAGGGGGCATTTAGAAAAGAAAAGTAAGTCCTTTAAATAAGAATATATTCCTTAATTCACTTACACCTTTAAATATTTCAATTATAAAATGTAAGACTGCTTGTTCTGTTTGGCCTTCCAGTTTCTCAATATTGTATTATTTAGATGATTCTTTGCTGAGCCAGGTAGACGAGGATCAATGTCAGGATTGATAAATGTATGTACTCTATTTGCTTTTCAGAGTGCAAGCAGGATGCATCCAATATTCCACGTGAGCACAGCAATGCTTATCTGCATTGCCGAAGGTCTGCCAAAGTCCCATAAATTGTAAGAAGCTGACAGAACTAATATTTCATACAACTGTGAATATAACTCGTTAATAGTATAAACCTACTGGCAGTAAATATCCTTCGTCCCTTTCTGTGAGAGGATTTTCCCATGAATTTTCATCAAGAGGTAACCTATAGAATTAAATCTTTAAAATACACCACTTTGATAGAAATTATTCTTCAATGCCAGACTCACAGCTCTGAATTTGTGATCCACTTCGAATGTAGAATGATTTCATTCTTTACTCCTGTGATCCTTACCAAATAATCAATGGCTAAACGTTTTGTATCAGTTTGCAGAATACTATGCATTAGAGAGATCTGCATACTTCCATTGTGACCCTTGTTTCAAATTCTGAACAGCAGAAAAGGCTAAAGGCCAAACTGGGTTTTTGCTTACCCACACATTATATACAGTAATTCTAGATGGGACAAAACACCTGCTTCATCAGATTCCCCCCACCCCAGGCCATTTCTTTTTCTGTACCATACTGATACACCAAAGAAAGCCAAAGCAAAGCACAACTTGACTAAACAAAATATTACCCAGGCACGCAGAAGTGACATGAGATGAATCTGCATTACCTTGGCTAGCTGGATCCCGCTGTACCACATTTAAGAGTAACTGACATATGAAGCCTAGGTCAACCATTTGTCTGTTCAGTAAGCAATTACAGAAACCCTTTGCTTATCCATCATCATTTGGAAATAAACACCTACTTCAGTGATTTCTCTAGATAATGGAAACTCACTCCTCTAAACACTGAAGCTTTTGGTTTGTTTAATTTTCACTTTATGTGAAATGTATTAAATATTTCTCTGTCATCTTGTGCTGATGCCTTCACAGATTAACATGTATAGGCCTGGGTATTCTCACACTAAATGATTTGGAAGGACTATGCTTTTTGAGATATATATAAAATACATTTTAAACAAGGTTTTGTAGCCTCACTCACTGTGAACGTATTGTTAACAATTTTTGCTACTGTAGATTTTCCTGGCTTGCAGTTGACTTCTCTCTCTTTTTTAAAGTGTATTTACTTATTTCGAAAGACAGAGAGAGAGAGTAGGGAAGGGACAGAGAGAGAGAAGGAGAGAGAGAATCCCAAGCAGGCTCTGCGCTGTCAGTATGGAGCCTGGTGTGGGACTCAAAATCACGAACCAGGACATCACGACCTGAGCCAAAACCAAGAGTCGGATGCTTAACCGACTGAACCACCCAGATGCCCTTCTTCTCTTTTTGTCTTTTTGTTACTTTCTGTGCAATGGTTTCCTGAGTAACAATAGAGTTCCCCCTAAGTAAATTATGTCAACTTTAATATGTGTATGTGTATTATGTTCAGATATCATTTGTCAGTTCAATCCAGTTAACAGTATTTTTGTCACCTGCATAATCATAATGATGACAACAATAGCTATGTGACATGCTCTGTATTAATTAATTTACATATGTAACTTAGTAAAGTCCTCATTACAATTGTATGAGGTATGACCTAGTCTTGTCTACCATATTTCACACATGAGAAAACTGAGAAAAAAGATGTTAAGTGAATTTTCCAGGTTCCCATAGACATTAGTGTTAAAAGCTGACTCCAAAGGCTGTCACCAAAGGCTGACTCCAAAAACTCTATTTTCAACAACTTTCAAATGATAGATATTTATTATTATGCTATAGTTATGTGAACAGTGACTTTAAGGTAAATGTAGTGTTTCTATAGAACAGTTTTCTTTACAACTGGTTTACATATCTACTAACCTCATTTATGTCTCACACAATCATCTCAATTTTAGAGCCAAGGGAAACTGGGCTCAAAGAGCCAGAATTTGAACACAGAATTTCTACATGTTAGCCTGCATGTTTAATCACGCAGGTTACTAAAGACTATGCGGCATAAATGTGTTTGAAGAAAATGGTAATGTTTAGTCCAGAAAAGCCAAGGCTTAGCAGAGACAGGATACTTGTCTCATCAACTAGTGACTTAATGGAGAAGCACAAGACTTGCATCAGGTCTTCTGCAAGCAGGACTTAGAAGCACCTGTAAGTTTCCTTGTCATTTCCTTGCGCTGATGGAGAAATTGTTTTCTAGTTTATCTAGGTTACACTCTTTTGGTGGTTCAAATTTATGCAGCTGACTAAGCTGCAATTTTGTTCACGTGGGCAAATGAGAAATCACAAGCCTCTGGACTGAGACTGATCCCAAATCAGTCTACCTTAGCCGGATTAACCCCACTTGACCCACCCTAGTTTTTTGGTATTTAGCTTCTGAGAATGTACCTTAATTATTTGTGAGCTCATCTACAACTTTTTAAAAGAGGTTTCTTAGATATTATTTAGAATTTTGAGGCTCCAGTGTTGGAAAGGATTTTGAGGTTACCAATTTTGACATATTTCTAGAAGCATCCAAGTGAAATTCCTTAGAAAACAGTCATCTTCTCTGAAAGCATAAGGTATCATCTTTATTATGTCTATTAGTGAGAGTCTTAATTATTATTATTGGAACTTTTCCTGAAGATCATTAATCAGTAGTCAGACAATGGGTTCGTCAGCACTGGACCTCTTTTTTTTCATGGAAATATTCTGTAGAATCCTGAAGTATAAAACAGATTAAAGAGTTGATTTGAAAGGCTGGCGGCAGCTGTACTAGCTCAGCTGTACAAGCTGCACACTGAGTTTCAGCCCCACTCAGAGTTTACAATATTATGCTTGTTTTAATAGAAGTCTTAATATATAATGTTACCCTGAAGAATGGGTTGAGTTAATATTGCAAATAATAATAATAATTTCCAAGATTTTTTTTATTCCAGTACCATAGCCAACTTTAGGTTCTTATACTGTTAAAAAATACTTCCTGATTAATTGATCTTAACATCTTAATTTTCTTGGATAATTCTTATTCTAGGAGTGGCCATGTTCCTAGTACAGTTACATTAATTTTGTTCTACCACTTAGTGAAAATAGTACTATATATCAAAGCACGACAATCTGCATTATGGTCCCCTCTGTGACTAATACTCATCTTTCAGTTAACTTCCCTCATGTATAAAACGAGAATAATGCATAAGCTTCCTATTTCACAGGATCTTTACAAAGATGAACACTTCAAAATATTCTTTAAAGTTTTTAGAAGCTGGAGGAATGTAAGATATCTTTTATTTTGTAAAAACAATTTAGGGGCACCTGGGTGGCTCAGTTGCTTAAGCATCCAACTTCAGCTCAGGTCATGATCTCATGGGTTTGAGCTCCTCACTGGACTCTGTGATGGCAGTGCAGAGCCTGTTTGGGAATCTCTCTCTCTCTCTCTCTCTCTCTCTCTCTCTCTCTGTCCCTCCCCTGCTTGTGCACTCTCTCTCTCTCAAAATAAATAAACAAATTTTGAGAAAAAAAATTTATATAAACAACAACAACGAAGACAGGTATTTCATATGAAAACACTTTAAGGAATCTGTAATTTTCTGGTGCACTCATTTACTATGTTAGCTAATTCATACTTCCATTTTTTTCTTTTAGCTGATTTGAGCTATAATAATTATCCAATGGAAAGCATATACATTATGGTACCTACCATGATGCTGAAATTTATTAAGCACCCTGTGAATGAGAGCCTTTATATTATCTCCTTTTAGAGGAAAGTTAATGATAAAACATAGAAAGAAAAAGAAGAAAGAGAAAATGCCATGTGCTTACATGGTGAGTTGAGTATCTTTTACCAGTTTTTACAAGGTGTATCACATTCCTATTTACAAAAGTAAGGAAACTGTCAGTTTGATGAAGTACAACTCACAATTCATTAGTGTTGAACACAGAAGAACTATTCCACATCAAAAAAGACTGCTAAAATATTCACAATTACCAGCTGCTCAGAAACCATTTTATATGGATAAAAAACATGTCACATTTAATTTATCAGATGCTTTCTACTGTCATACTTTTCTTTCGTTCAATGTACTGAAAAGTTATGAAAACAACTTTAGTCTCCACTCTAGCCATGTATAGACATTAAGAATAACACAAATCCATTATCTACCACAATATAATTGTATCTACATGGATGAATAATCTTCTGCAGCTTCTTTGCACTCAATTCTGAATTAACTATTCCTTTAAAGATATTTGAATACACAACATTCAGTATCTCTATTAGGAAACTACCATTTTAATATAAAGGAAAAAAAACCCACATTCATTCCTGAAGCTATATTCTTTGAATGAGCTGGCATTAATAGCCCCATTTCTGTAGTGACTACAATGGGAAACATCATCCAAAACATAATGCCATATTAATTTTCTAACAACACTGAAACGAATCAAATATGCACTCAAACACTGAAAATAAAATAGTCATAGTCTAGCTTTCCACTGTGTGTAATACTGTGAGGTAGGCTTCAAGTAAAAATGTAATAATTGAATTAACCCTTTTCAAAGATTATCAGACACCAGACCACAATCAATTGCTAACCCTGCTTTGAAAAGCCCAACAGCAATCCTACTAATGCAACCATAAACACGTGCAAACACACACACACACGTAAAAGGTATAATTATCAGCAAAATTAAAAAAAAGAGCAAACAATAATCCACGTGTAGGTTTCAGTCTTCTATATAATTCATTGTAAATTTAGTGGTGTTCAAACGAGTCTAGGGAGGGTTCTTCTCTCCCAGGCTCAGGTAAGTGTGCAGTGACTCAGCTTCTGCTCCACGGCACTGCACATGGTTCAGCCGTGGACCTCTTAAATGGGTGCCCTCACTTTCAGCTTTCAGTGTCAGCCTCAGTTATGGTTGTGGCTCTACTTAAATTACTAACAGAAGCTGTTTTGAAAACCGTGAAAAAGAGGGGCGTCTGGGTAGCTCAACTGGCTGAGTGTCTGACTTTGGCTCAGGTCATGATCTCATGGTTCATGAGTTCAAGCCCTGCAACGGGCTCTGTGCTGACAGCTCAGAGCCTGGAGCCTACTTCAGATTCTGTGTCTCCCCGTCTCTCTGCCCCTCCTCCGCTCACAGTCTGTATCTTTCTTCTTCTCTCTCTAAAAAATTAATAAACATTAAAAAAACTTAAAAACATGAAAAAGAAATAATGCTTGTTTCTTTAGGTTTTGTCATCTAAAGAAACATATACAAATTTCTTAGTAATTAGATTTGCTTGTCAAATTTTTAAATGATCCCCCAACCACTCTAAAAGATATTCGAGAACACTTAGGTTTATATACTTTAAAATTATCCTATCCTGTCACCTAAAGCATGCATAAAATGGAAATAAGGTCTTTCTCTGACATGAAATAAAATATTAATATCTATCCTTCCAATAAATTTATGCATACTTTGTTGCAAAAAGGGTATTTTTAAATGTCAGACTGTAAGCGAAGAAAAAGTGAAGAAATTCGAAGAAAGATAAAAGAAGGAAAGGAGAGTAATACAAGCCTGGATTGTAACTAGAGACAAAACATGTATCTTGCAGTTTTGCACATATTCTAGAGATGCACATCCATATTAGCTCCAGTGAGTACATTGGTTATCACAAGTGAGAAACATTCGATTGGAGTGTCCATCATATTAAAAAAAAATCTGCTACTAAGGTGAAATATAATTATTTTGGGAACAAAAGACTGAGAGAAAATTCTCCTGTAGTCTATGCAGAGAAGTCACTATAATGTAGAGAGCAGTGGAACCAATCTCTAAAATTACTAAAAGTCTCGCAGGACATTTTTACACTTTCACTTAAAGTGCACATACGTTGTATGCCACACTAGAACGGTTATTAGTCTTAGTGTTCTTACTCGTGTACAAGCATATCCCATTAGAAGGTTAAACTTCATGTTTGTTTTTCTGTCTAGGAAGACAGGAGCTACAATGGTTTACTTAATTGCCTTTGGAAGAACTAATCGCTATACCAGATGTTACATGGGCCTCTATCTCAATTTTTACTAAAGCCCCCCAAAGCAGTGAACTAGACAACAGGGCACGTACTTCCACATTCTGAAGTGCAATGTTCAACCATCTAGGCAGAACGAGCAAAGTGAGTGGCCAAATTGGGTCTCAAGACACTCAGGCCAGTACTCCGTATAGGTTAAAGAAGATTAGAAAAGATAGATGTCAGAAATATTAAACCACTCTTTTCTTTAGAGTAGTTGGAATGCCGTGTTTTTGTTTTCTTCTCTGCTCCCAATGGAGAAAGGAAGGGAGAGAATGACTTCCCTTCATCTCTAGTCAGGTGAGAGAGAATTCAATGAGACACACTGAAAGCTTAATATGTACCCCCTTGGAGTTTCGGGATTATGTTTCCCACTCACAGCCCCAAAATATTTTAAGAGAAACTTAATGCAATTGCCTGCTCAGCTACAGGGAAGCATAAGCAACTATATTAGAAACCAGCTATGATGGGTGCCTGGGTGGTTCAGTCGGTTAAGTGTCTGACTTCAACTCAGGTCATGATCTCCCGGTTCGTGAGTTCAAGCCCCGTGTCAGGCTCTGTGCTGACAGCTGAGAGCCTGGAGCCTGCTTCAGTTTCTGTGTTTCCCCCTCTCTCTGCCCCTTCCCTGCTCATGCGTGTGTACATGCTCTGTCTTGTTCTTTCTCTCTTTCAAAAATAAATAAACATTAAAAAAATAATAAATAAATAAATAAATAAATAAATAAATAAATAATAAAAGAAACCAGCTATGCTTCCAAATCAACAGAGAAGATTCTTTTTTCCATGGAGTAAACAAATGTCAGCCATGCAAAAACAATACTGGACTAAGATAACTTCATCCAGGACCAAGGAGTCATCAGAGAGAGAAGAAAGACATGTATTCACCACATTCAGTAGCTGGGAATATGTTCTAGATGGCCAGCAAGAGGAGAGATGTTGCTGTAGTCAGAAGCTCTAGTGAAGAATCTCTGAAGGCCATGGATATACCACATTAGAGTCTGCTCTGAAATCAGCAGGGCTTGAGGAAGGGCAATGCCAACCACAGCAATGGCAGTGAAGTATGGCTTTTGCTTCTGCTCACCCTACACCTTTCCCCACCGCTAACTCGAGGTAAGTCAAGAACAAGAGGCAGCTGGGTAAGGAAGAGGCAGTGACAAGAAGACTAAAGAAGAACAGAGAGGAGAGCAGAAAATGAGCTGACCTTGTGTCCCTTTCCCACTATCTGCATCCAGTCAAAAATAGACCTGAGCTGGATAAGAGGAAGCTGAACTTAGGAGAGGTTTGGAATTTTGACTGTAATGCAAATGGACTAGTGAATGCACTAATAGAACAAAATGTCAAACATTTTAGAATTTATTCTTCCTAATGCCTAAAATGTCAAGGTCAAGAAATACAGATAAGACTTGAGGAAATGTTCCAGATTAAGATAAAATACAGAGACATGACAACCAACTACAATGCATGATCCTGGACTAGATGGTAGATTTGGGGAAAAAAGCATAAGGCACATTAAAGGTAAAATTGATGAAATTTATATATAGACTGTGGACTAGCTAATAGTGTTGTACCAATGTTAAACTTCTCGATTTTTATAATTATACAATTATTTTATTATCATATAAGTTGTAAAAAGTTGACCCTTAAACAATGTGGGGGTTAGAGGTACTGACACCCCACATAGTTAGAAATCCATGTATAACTACTGACTCACCCAAAACTTAATGACCAACACCATACGGTTGACCAGAAGCATTACTGATAACATAAACAGTTCATTAACACATATTTTTGTATGTTACATGTATTATATACTATATTCCTACATAACGCAAGCTAGAGGAAAAGAAATGTTGTTAAGAAAATCATAAGGAAGGGGCGCGTGGGTGGCTCAGTATGTTGAGCGTCCAACTTCAGCTCAGGTCGTGATCTTGCAGTCTGTGGGTTTGAGCCCCGTGTCAGGCTCTGTGCTGACAGATTAGAGCCTGGAGCCTGCTTCGGATTCTGTGTCTCCCTCTCTCTCTGCCCCTCCCTCGCTCCCATTTGGTCTCTATCTGTCTCAAAAATAAATAAACATTAAAAAATTTTTAAAAAAGAAAATAATAAGGAAGAGAAAATACATTTATAGTACTGGACTGTAAAAAATCTGCATGTAAGTGGACCCACATAGATCAAACCCATGTTGTTCAAGGGTCAACAGTATATAATTTAATTTAGTATTAAATGTTAAATTAAGCTTTTAAATTAAAAATTAAGATACTATATATGTTAAATTATACTATTCTGTTTATAATTTTCTATTTATGTATGAGAAAATGTCCTTGTTCTTAGGAAGAATAAACCAAAGCATTTATATGTAAAAGAACACGATGTTCACAAATTACTCCCAATTAACTTTAAATTATATTATCTCAAAAATTTTAATATTAATATATGCATGTGGAGAGAGAGAATGATAAAGTAAATGAGAGAAAATGTAGACTGGTGATCCTAGGTAAAGGGCACATGAGATTCTTTGTATGAGATTTGCACCTTTCAAAGTGTGCAATCATATCAAAATAAAAAGTTACAAGGAAGTGAGGAAGGAGTACTATCTTCTTCTACCCTTTGTCTTCAAGTCTGCTACCAAAGAGGTTCAAGGTCAGGACCACAGATTCTCTACTCTAGGTTATGTTTCTCTAGATAGGATGATTAAAGGAAGGTTAACTTTCCTCAGGAAAGAAGTGTCACCCTAAAACAACAGATTTGGCTTTAAGGAGGGAGGAGCACGAGGAAAGTGTTTCTAGAGAAACGAAGATGATCACGTTGGGTTTGGGAATATGGGCCTGGGGGCTTCCTCTTTCCTTCTGTTTCTCCTTCTTTCTCCAATGTCTTATAATTCAGCTCAGTCTGCTTAAGGAAATACCATAGACTGGGTGGCATAAGCAACAGAAACCTATTTTCCCATACTTCCAGAGGCTAGGAGTCTAAGGTCAAGGTGTCAATGAGGTAGGTGTCATTCTGAGGTCTCTTCTCTTGGTTTGTAGTTGTCTACCACCTCACTATATGCTAACACGCTCCCTTCTTTGTGTCTGCGCATAGAAAGCAAGATCAAAAAAGCCCTCTGTCTCTTCCTGTAAGGGCACAAATCTCATCATGAGGATTTACCCTCATGACCTCATCTATCCCTGATTACCTCCCAAAGGCCCCAACTCCAAACACCATTGAATGATGGGTTAGGGCTTCAACATAAGAATTTTGAAGAAACAAAAACATTCAGTCTGTAACACCCAACAATATTCTATTCTTGGTTTCCTTAAAAAACAACAACAACAAAAACTCCTTTCCCAGGCTAACAGGAATCTTTGGAAGGAGTTAATGAAGTCAAACTAGACAGGGGAAATTACAAATAAATAACAAATATAAGATGCCCAGCCTTACTTATAAGCAGAAAAGGATCAAAAGCCAAACTAAACCAAACAAATGACAATAACAAAACACCAAGATACTTTGAAAAGATTTTTGCTTGGAAAGGGATGTTGTTATAATGCGTTATAAGGGGATATGGTATTAAAGATAAGTAAACAAACTCAGTAAAACATCCACAGAACATCTACTTAGGAAATGTTACTTTCTAATGACTCCTCCAAGACAAGTCAAAACTAAACTAAACAAGGAGACTTACAGTATAGCATTTGTGTTTGTTTGTTTCCTGTTACATCAGTTGAATAACAAGAAATGTCCTTCTAAATGTGCTATTCTGGAACAGCACATCTAAAAGCCATTCATTCTGATCTTTAATATTCATTATTTATTGAGCAAATGTTCACCACGAATCTATTATTTGCCACACTGTTCCTGGCTTGGAGAAACACCAGTGAAGGAGATAAACAAGTTCAGTTTTCCTGAGGTTTATATGTCAGTTGAGAGAAACAAAACGAGAGGAAGGAGAAGTGTACGTGGAGAGGAAACAGATTACAGAACAATAAAAGAATAACTGAACATTACAGTTCCAGATTTGCACTATGCAATACAGTACCACTGGCTACATGTGGCTCCCAAGCACCTGAAATATGGCAGATGTGACTGAGCAACTTCATTTTCAATTTCGTTTAATGTTAACAATTTCAAATTTAAGTAGTTACATGCGGCTACTGGCTACCATAATGGACAGCACAGTTCTAGACAATGCTAAGTGCTTAGAAGGTGGGAATATGTTGCAAAAAGGTTACATTTGAGTCTACTTCTAAATAAGATGGAAAAAAACCAGCTATTCAAACAACTGGGGTGTGATAATCCAGGAAGAGGGAAGAGTAAATACAAAGACCAAGAAGCAGAATGCACGAGTGAAGTGATGAATGAGTGTAAGAATTTGAAACAAGGCCCATGTGACTGAAAGCTTAATAGCAAAGGTAAGGGGGGGGGGGTGATCTAAAGTTGAAGAGGACTAGGCACCTTTATATATTTGTAATATTGGATTTTGTAGTAGAACTGAGAGGTTGGTGCAAACAAAACATGAATAATCTGAGTTCTATACTAATTTCAAAATCCTTAGCTCCAATAGGTTCCTGTCCAAAGAAAAAGAGCCAGGTTATTTTGGAATGCATCATAAACAATGTTCCTTTTGGCTTTCTCCGTAAGTGGAATAAATCTGATGAGAGATGGAAAAGGTATATTTTGTGTCAGTCTTCTTTTTATGTAGGAAATAACATAATGTTATGTTGTTAAGCTAGATCAATAATTTGGGGGGGCAGAGCAGTTAATTCTTTTTTAAAAAGAGTCTCACCAAAGAGGACCATTCTAGTAAAGTTAATAGAGGAAAGTATTAGCTATGACAGAAATTTATGGGATTGAGTGGTACTTGAAGTGTTCTAGAGACAGCACATTTTTATTTAGCATGAAGCTTAATCAACTGTGCTGTATGAAGGAGAGATCAGAGTGACAGCTTGTAGTCCACAAGTTCAAGGCAGCTGACTTTGGAATGTAAAGCTAGAGGAAAAAAATATGTTTCATTAGTCAGTGAGAAGCTGGAAATCTACACCCCACTCACGAAATTCATACCTCGAGGGATGGAATTCAAATCAAGTGGTTTGTCATAATTTCATTACCACAAACTAAGGATTCACCCTTATCTTACAAGAATGATGTATTATATATGACTCTATCCACACAATGATATTTTTGTAGCCAGCTTTTCTTTTAATATTGACCCCAGGTAACCACTTCTGATTTTTATTTTGCATGTGACGTCACTAACCTGAGAAGGACTTTTTTCAAATGTCATCTGTACCTCTTAATATATTTTAACAAATCAGAAATTAGAGGGTGTAAGTCTACATTTTCTGGATAGAGGTAAAACATTCAGTGAAAAGAGAAAGAGGGAAAACTTGTTCCTCAAGACAGGTGAGTTAGATTTGTTTTCTTTTGTTACTATGTTCCTTGAATAGAAAAGCTTAACTCTAATTCTGTAAGTCAAACCAGATTGGAGGACAGCTACATCAAAATGATGGTGAGAAAGGCATGTTTTATGTGGACTAGGGTATTATTTAGAAGGCAGTATAAGTAGAGAAAAGCTAATTAAAATATTCTATGATGATGGCCTCCAGGATGAAAACACTGTAAGAATTTCTTCTACATTTATCCCACATGCTACCATTCATCAATGTCAGATTATTTAAATATAAATCTAAAAGGAATTTTTCTATTGTGACTAATGCTTTCAACTGTAAAAGAATGGCCTAAAAATAATTTTCTTTCCTCAAAATCCCAATGCCCCCATTGTACCCAGAGCCAATGCAGAGATAATTAATTTTGCAAAAGGGTGGGTAGGGTAAGTCAAAGATTTCCCATATAGATAGATAGATAGATAGATAGATAGATAGATATAGATATCTATATCTATCTATTTAGATAGATATAAATATAGATATAGATATAGATATAGATATAGATATAGATATAGATATCTAGATATCCATGCATATAGCATGAAATTTAAAAAGCAGAATGTAGGTATTAAAATGAAAGCATATTCAACTTAATGGGGACCAAATGCTATCAGGAAATGAGATTTCCCCAATGTGAATATTAGAGAGTTGGCTAGCAGCTCCATTGAGGTAGACAATGATAGGGCAGATGGCTTCAACTTTCTACCTGCCAATATTGTTTTTTTCTGATGATCAAAAATATAAATGATTTAAAATGTTGACTATGGTGAGCTAAAGTGCTAAAATCTATTAAGAAAAAAAAAAAGAAAACACAGATTCCACAGAGTTAGTCCTTCTGGTCTAATTCTAAAAATGGCATTTATTATTGAGGTATATACTCCAGAGATTAACTAGATTCAGAAGTATGCAACCATTGACTTTTCCAAAGATAGCAATCACAGCTTCCAATTCCCACATAAGCTGTTGGACTCAACTGTAGAAAGTGAAACTCATCTGATCCAAGCCAGATCATGTCTGAACTTTTTATGGAAATAAAGGAGTCAGCAAGCTTTCTCGATCAAATCACCTGTATCAGGGAGGTGATCATTGTTGACCTAGCCATATAAAGAAGATAAGGAAAATTCCTATGATCTGCTATTAGGAAAATGAGCATAGACAACATATGGTCAAATGTCAAAAGACTTTCTATGATCCCCTCCTAATATTTTCCTATTTTAACGATTTTTAGTATGCATGCATTATTTTTTTCTTATTAGACTGAAAAGTTTCTGAGGATAGACTTTGTTTTTAATGCATGTTAATAGTGTTTATAATATCTAAAAGAGGGTATTTTATTTACAAGAAGACCACCAATATTTAAGGCCATGGATAACCTGTCAGGTTTTTACTGGGTACTTTTATTATAAGTTATCCGATACTCACGAAAGATTGATCAAACAATTAAAACAATTAAGTTAGGTGTCCAACATTAACACACAAAGCAAAGCTATGAATTGTTTACTTAAAATGTGAATCCAGGGGCACCTGGGTGGCTCAGTCTGTTGAGTGTCCGACTTCGGCTCAGGTCATGATCTCACTTCCATGACTTCAAGCACCTTGTCAGGCTCTGTGCTGACAGCTCAGAGCCTGGAGCCTACTTCGGATTCTGTGTCTCCCTCTCTCTGTGCCCCTCCCCTGCTCATGTTCTGTCTCTCTCTCTCTCTCTCTCTCAAAATAAATAAACATTAAAAAACATGTGAAGTCAAGGGGAAGGAGAAAATGGGGATTTATTAATCACTGGGCATAAAGTTTCAGGAAAGTAAGATGAATAAGTTCTAGAAATCTGCTGTAAAACACTGTACCTACAGCCAACAATAATGTATTATACACTTAAGTTTTGTTGACAGAACGGATTTCATGTTAAGTGTTCTTACCATAATAACTTTAAAAAAGATAACATTAATTCAAAGGTCGGTGACACTATTCTTCTGGAGGGAAAAGGAAAATAAAAGCAAAAGCAAAAATAAAAAAATAAGTAGCACATAATTAACCAAAGGCAAATAGAATCTAAGGTACCTATGATTACTCTGCTGTAAAATATTTAAGAGTGATTCTGTTTTCCTCTTCCCTTCTGGAAATTTTGTTCCTTAGCTCAGGAAGGTAGTAGAATACAGTCTGCTTTCGTGCCTAAGTGGCTTAAAATAACAGAGGACTGCTGATGTATTTTTAGGCAAATCACCCAGGGACCTTCTGCAAGATTTAATTGTCCGGTTCACTTCTGGATCTTAGTTTAGTTTCCAGGTCACCCCTCCTCCCCTCCGGCTCTTCTTTGAATCCAAAGAATGGCCTCTGGGGACTCATCTTTGCTGCCATTATCTGGGCATACTTCCATTTGAGTCTTTCTCAGCTCTCAGATCCTCTTTTAAAGGTCACTAGGAAGACAGACACAGCAGCCAGCAATAATAGGGAAGTATGTGGGAGTTTAAAAATAATAAACTTAGAGACATTTTAAGGGTAAGTCCTTAAAAACCTAAAAATTATTATCAATGGTGTTCAATAAATATGGAGTTAAGATTGCTTTTTATTAGCTTGTTCTTTCATTGACTGGTTGCTTGTTCCTCCCCTCCCCCCCCCCCCACCATAGGATCACACCTCCTATAATCTTTTAATTTCCATCTCTCAAGCTTTGAGTCTTCTCCTTCCCCTTTGTCTTGTCTTATCTTTGGTATCAGACTATACACCTATAAGTATGATAGGCACTGGACCAAACCCTGTATAATCCTTTCATTTCCCTCTCTCAAACTGGGGACTCTTTCCCTTCCCATGTGCCTGCTATATTTTCTTAATAATCAGACCCTGAAGATAAGACTTAAAAAAAAAAAAAGGTATGTGTTAGGCAACCAGACCCATAAGTCTCAAAACAAAAACAAAAAAACAAAAAACAAGTGAGATGACACTTCAAACTGACATTTTAATAAAATGCCCTTTTGTATTACACACACAAGTCATCGGCTTTTTCTTAACAAGGAAAAGCATTATTTGCGAAAGCCACATTGCCTACTCAAAATGTTAAAGGATGGGGCTATTAAGTGTAGACTTAAACAGCTTCACCTATTTTATGAACTTGATAACATAAACATGTAATTTCACATTATTTAAGATTTGAATGTACACCTATTTACTACAATGCATTACATAAACTTAAGGAATTATTAGGATTTGCAAAACGGTAATGGTGACTGAATCATCAAGAAGAGATGGAAGCTATGTGTTTGACTACAGAATATTATGCTTAATAAGTTGGGGCATGTATAGCACATTTTAGCATTTATTCAAACGTTGTTACTGATACAAAAAAATAAGACAGTGATAAAGCAGCAAACTCTATTTCTGCACTGCTTAGTTAGAGCTAAATTTACTTGTATGACAAACATTTTGGGAGAAATATAATTTGCATAGGCTTTTTAGATAGGGTTTTCTTTTTTCTTTTTAATTTTTTTTAATGATATTCTTTGAGAAACAGACAGTGAGCAGAGGGCGGGGGCAGAGAGAGGGGAGTCACAGAATCCTTAGCAGGCTCCAGGCTCCCAGCTGTCAGCACCGAGTCTGACACGGGGCTTGAACTCAGGAACCGTGAGATCATGACCTGAGCCAGTCTGACGCTTAACCAACTGAGCCCTCCAGGCACCCCAGGTTTTTCTTTTTTAGAAAGCCTTCCTTCATCTATGCTGTGGACTCACTATGAGCATAGTACTGACCCAAACTTAAGGGTGCATAACGAAGAACAACTTTTTATGAGGTAGAAAGAAGATGGCTTCAAGAAAAATGTGAAGTCTAAGTTCACAGAGTCTTCTAACCAGTCCAAAAGAGCAACTGCTTTAAAAGGTAACATTGGACTTGACTGAATCCAAATAAAATGAAGATTACCATAATAATTGGATGCTGCGGCTTCAGAGTTAACACATATCATAACTGTACAGGATAAGATGAATACTCTTCTTTCTGTGACTCAGACACACAAGCTCTGGGATTCTGATTTAACAGTACAGATCACAGACAGGTGTTACAAATACAACACCCCTACAAGTACAATGATGAATATTATGGTGACTAGCTGTCAGAATAGGTCCTAATAGATTATTGATATAAGCTCATTCTCGGCAGAGATGTTTTGGTGAGCCTGGATATCACCCTAGCCATCAAGATATGTTAGAATGTCTTATTTACATTTCTGGTAAATGGAATATATATGCACTATTCTTCCTGCTTAAAGAGAGTAAGTGTATAAATTCCTCAATAAAATGCAGTTTAAAATACCACTCTCTCTTCATCATTTTCAAGATAAAATACTATCTATTTTGCACAGCATACCATGCCCTCCATGGCCCTTCTCAGCAGGATTACATCCTACAACTTGTCCAAATGAATGTAACAGTTGAGTTTTACAGAACTTCTTGAAATTCCTCAAACAAACCACCATTTCTGTACCTTTGCCCACGCTATATCCTTTGCCATAAATGTTTAAAATGTTGGTTATTATTCCTTATGTTGATTTCATGCCTCAAGATTGGGTCAGCACTCACAGTTTGAAAAAAAAATATGATCAAGGGAGAGAGTATGAAAAGGGAAGTGAATCTTGGGTAGAGTTTTGTGAGATCCAAAATTTATCTCCTAGTTTGGGAAGAATGAACCTTCAAAGAGAGGCAAAATCCAAAAACATCAGAGGAAAATATAGGTATACTGTAAGGGAAGCAAAGACAAAAATATTTGAAAAAGAAACTATTACTTTTACTCCTCATTTATACTAGGTAAATAATAACCCATTTATGAGTTGGCATTCTGCCAACTCCCAGAGAATGATACCTTGGTTGTTTCTAGTTTATTCTCAGTATGAACGATGCTGTGATGAGCAGTGTTATGCATGCATTTTTATGCCCCTATTCTACTATATCCTTAGCATCAATTCTTATGTAATTACTAAAATGGGTAGGTAAACAGTGTAACACTTAAAATGTGGTATATACAGCCAAACCCATTTCCAGAAAGACTAAAAACTATACTCTTGTGAACAGAAGATTAGAGTGTTTGTCTTTATGTGCTTGTTACACTGGTAACTTGAGAGCTAATATTTTATTCACCTTTACTCTCCAATAAGTGGAAATACCAGTATTTTATTATGTTTTTAATATGCATTCCTTTTAATCCAGTGAGGTTGTGCATTTCTTCATATATTTATTTGCCATTTGTATCAACATTGCGAACTGAATGTGCACATTTTGTTTAATTTCTATTAAGAAATGAGTTTCTATTATTTTATTAGTTCTTTACATATTCGTAGTACACTTTTCTCTTATTTGCCAGTTTGTTTTTAATGTTTTAACTATGAAATAATGCTTTTTAAATAAGTCTTAAAAGGATTCATCCAACATTTTTTTTTCCAATAAGGCACAGTTTCACTAAAAACAAATTAAAGGCATGATACTAATCTATATCCTCACTATAAAAAACAAAAGTCAATTCTATAGCATGGTTGTCATTTAAAATCCAAGGGATATCATATTACCGTGAAGAATACAAGAGTTCTAACAGAATTTGCTTGTTGAATAATAGGCCACAGTGATGTATACTGCATTAATAAAAGAGAAAATATTTTTATTTAAATCAATGGAACAAAAAATTACATAAGGGACATTAAACCTAAAAACTTATTTAAAAAGTGGTAATATACGAAGCAAGCAAAATTGTAAGACTTCCTAGCTTAAGGCATTACCTTTCAAGTACACATTTGCCAAGGCAAGACATTTTTGTATCTACAAATATCACACTCCAAAGTGATTACTGTTGACATGTGAAATTAAAGCTCACAAAGGACAAAGGTAATGCAGTAGGCAGCAATTGTTTAAAGTATAATGTCTGTCAGCTTAATGTAGACTTAATGAATGATGCTCAGTGTGCATTAATACCATATGACAACTTCATGAAGAGCTCTTGAAAATTTTCAAGTGTAGGAAAACCTGGGGAAGGCTTGTCTTTGAAAGAAGTCACTCGGAAAACTGACAGATTTCTAGGTCTAGAGATGGTGAGCTAACCCAAATGCTCTTTGCAGTTGTTCGGGATTTGTCATGACCCAGAACTGCTTTATTATAACAGCTCCTATTGTGTTGGTATGACAATGAACGTACCCAAGATAATTCCCAGTAATTAACGTTACTGTGCAAGTTCTCAATGAGAGACAAACTCAAGTATTAATTAAAATAGCAACCAAAGCCCATCCACTTTTTTCAGTGTAAAAGTTCTGGTCCTTCTTAAAGCAAACTCTAATACCTTTTTGGTAAACTCTTTAATCTTTTTTTGAATTGCTTTCCCCAGTGGCAGTAAACAAGCTATTTATAGTGCATTATCTTCCAATTCCTTTGTATCCTAGTCTCTAAGCATAGTCTACATTAACAATAAAACAAAAACAAAGCAAAACAAAAAGTATTTTATCAAGATATCCAAATCAAATAAGTTGTTGTTCTACACTCTCATAAAAAAGCTCTCATTAATAGGTTTCTACTGCTTTACAACTTCAATAGAGAAATCACTGTCTACATCTCAGGGTTTGGCAGTATTTTTTTGTGAAGGGTGAGATAGAAAATATTTTAGGGGGTGCCTGGGTAGCTCAGTTGGTTAAGCATCAGACTCTTGATTTTGGTTCAGATCATGATCCCACAGTCCAGGGGATTGAGGCCTGTATCAGGCTCTGCACTGACAGTGCAAAGCCTGGTTGGGATTCTCTCTCTTTCCTCTCTCTCTGCCCCTCTCCTTCCCACACTCTCTACCACTCTCGAAATAAATAAATTTTGAAAAATAAAATATTTTAGATTTTGAACCCTACTGTATCTGTCACAACTACTCAACTCTGCAACTGTAGCAGGAAGGCAACATAACACTTCAGATAAACAAGTGTGTGTAACTGTGTTCCAATAAAACTGTATTTACAAAAACAGGTGGCAAGAAGGATTTGGCCCATAAACCCTAGTTTGTGGACCCTTCATCTATTTAATGAAATTCAAACATACACAGTCCTTCACATCACACCAAAAGGTAGTTCTAATGCCTCATCTCTTACCACTTCCTCTAATGCCAAATCTTCTCTCAAGTGTTTCTCAAGGCCCTTCTCATCCCAAACTGATTAATGACACCCATCCCTGAGCTGACATTACCTAGTAATGTACCGTAATGTACATTGTAATATACATTGTATTCCTATGCCTACCGCTTCTTTCACAACTACTTCTTAGAATCTTCACGTTAAAGATATTTCATTCATTTTTAAATCCTCTGCACCAAGCATATGATGGAAGCTCCACTAATTTTTTTTTTGAAATATAACTGAAGAAATCTTACTAACATCAGAGGTGGAGACTATTAGTTGCCTCTCAATATACATTAACACTTTGGTCCTTAGTATTAGACTCACAATTTAAGTCAAACTCATGGCTACTAGGAAAATAACAATTTAAAACTTCCCTTACAAGTTCTGTCCAATGGGATCAACACTGAAGTAATGTATGCAAATTCTGGGTCATGCCCTTAACAGAAAAGGTCATAGAATTTTATGCGAGAAAAAAAAAACAACACGTTTTTAATCACCCTCATTTCATTGTGTGATGATTGATTATATTTTTATCTTAAGTATACAAAATGATAACATTTTTACCTTAAGTACACAAAAACAAACTAAAGTAGTTATAATTAATATACTTAATGCCAATGTTTTGATCTAACACTATGTTTCTATAGAATTATGAAAATATTTTAATTGGCCTGGCATGTTATTTTAAAATACTCTTTGCTATTATGACATTATTTTAAAATAAAAACAGCTAAAAGTTCAAGGCATAAAGTAAAAAAGTAAAATTTGTAACTATCCACTTATTGTAGAGATTATTTCAATGAGGAAAGTTAAGCAATTAGCTAAGTGCAAAGAGAAAAGACTCTACTTTTATCTCTTAGAAAAAGAGTGAACAGTCCAATTAGGACAGTAAGTGGTCATTAGTAGAGAAGCAATCAGAAAGACTAGAATCTGATACAGTTTAAAATGGACCACAAGACACACATTACCTAAAACCGTATACTAAGGATAAGGCTCGTAAATAAACAGAATTTTCACTGAAATTCAGGCACCATAAGTGATACAATCATATGTAACACTACAATGTTTGCAATAATATACATACACTAAAATTGTTAATATGAAATAAATCTAGGAGTTTATAAGCATTAACTACTTCTTGTTTTTAAATAAACAAATGGCACAAATGTTTTTCTTGTTCGTACTTTTCCACAAGAGGCACAGACCAGAAGTTATCTGCTATCCATATAGGATGGTGCTAGCAAAGTAGAACCTTTGAGGGTCAAGAGGCAAGCCATGTTGGGATAGTAACTGGTTGATGTTGAAACAAATTATCTTCATCTCTAGCTCAGGACTAGAGGTGGATAAATGAAGAAGAATATACAGAAGGGTCAAATTTGGGTTCACATTTTCCAACTGTCAGTTCAGTGTTTGTTAGTTGTCAAGAACATGAAGAAGAGAACATTGCCACTACATGGCTAAAAGGAAGGAAGGTAAAAAGCCAGAGGAGTTGAAGATATCAAAGAACTACCAGCTCAAGATATTTCATCAGTGATGAAGAGTGATTCTATAGTCACTGCATGGTCTGTCAGGAGGACAGTGTAATTAATGAATTTATCCAGGAAAGCAGAAATCTTAAATCAGTGAGTGAAACTGACTAGGACATCAAGAATGGTGATTAAAAGAATACTTATTGTGTGACGACAATGAATAACAAAGGTAGTACCCGACAGCTGTAAGGTGCTCTCTCCCTGTAACAAGGAATCTATAAAAGTGGACCTGATGACCTCCCCTGAAAATTTCTATAGAAATAAGGACATAGGACTTGTAAAGGGTAACGTCACTCTTTTCCCAATAGCACAGCAAATCTTACGTCACAATGAGAAAGGTTATGAGAGGGGCACCTGGGTGGCTCAGTTGGTTAAGCATTCGAGTCCTGATTTCAGCTCAGGTCATGATCTCAGGGTTTGTGAGTTTGAGCCCCATGTCCAGCTCTGCATTGCAGGTGTGGGGCTTGTTTGAAATTCCCTCTCTCTGCCCATCCTGTACTGTCTCTGTCTCCAAATAAATTTAAAAAATACTTAAAAAAAGAAAGAAAGGTTATTGGAAAATTGGGTAGGGATGAACTATGTATACACAGTTTAATTCAAGCTTCACAGAATTAGAGTACTAGAGGTAATTTACAGTGCGGGAGGTACAGAGCATGACATATTTTGGAACGTTTTCTGATAAAAACATTATTATGGGTTATGCAGGAGGCAAATGTTAGTGACAGAATTCTGAATCTAGCAACTTCAGGACAAAGTTAGGAGGTAAACTGGCTATCACCAGTTGCCCCTAGTGAGAAATATCGCAGAAGTTCACCTTCACTGACCTGTAGGAGTACAGACAGCAGGGTCTAGAGAGAGGCATTAGTAATTCTGGAACAGTTAATACTAAATAATGTAAAAACAAAAGCTCATACCAGTAACCAAAACTTAATGTTTTTTACAAATAAAATATTTGTTGAAAAAATAATAGGGACTTGAAAAATTCCAAACGTAATACCATCCTTGTAATGAAATTCCACTGAATTGGTTCTCACTATATTGGAAATTTTAATATGTTTCAGGCACTCTTCAACAAAACTAGATGAAGTGAACTCTAAATAAGGGAACTGAGTCATGGAATGGTTAAGAAAGATCACTAGTAAATGGCTCATCAAAGTATCACTCAAAGTTCATCTTGTTTGAAATACAAACTGAAGTTAATGTTATCCACAGTGGAAGGAAGAAAGGGAGGAAGGGAAGAAGAGAGATATGTAGGAGTATTAACTATACATAATATTAAAACACTTGATTGATTGAACAGTAAAACCACCAAGATATTCAATAGTAAAATCATTAGTCTATAGTCAAACCACTGATCTACTAATTTTTAAAGCACTCAGTGAAATAGAAAGTCCTTTTAATTCATTAAATTCTTGTACAAAATATATTTATTTAATCTTGTATGCAATATTTTTATTATATATTTATGGCTTTTCCAAAAAACGTGGGGTATGTTTTACTATTTTAAAAGATAATGAAGGATTATAATTTATGTAGTATTTATTAAAAACAACTTCTATTTACAAAATATTTATTAAAGTATCCTTATTCACAATCCAGACACTAACATAAACATGTACACATACACACACACACACACACACTTCAAAATTCACTGCACCACAGTTCTATCGTTTCATATATGCTATTAACTATATTACATGATCCAACTACAGAACACCAGAGACTCAAAAAGAAAATATTTAAATGTTGATTACATAACTGCTGTAGTGACATTCCAATCTCTTTTAACACATTCTAGTATTCCAACCCTGTGATTACCAGAATAATTGCTGCACTGAGTCATATTGTAGCACTCGTCTATTGCAAGATGGCATGTTTAAAAATTTTAACTGACAAAACGCTTGTTTGATGATGGATGATGGAAATCAGAATACAAAAGAAACTCCCCTTTACAGTAAATCCCTGAAATTTAGTATGTGTGGTCACATAAACAGTCCCCCATTTTCCTCACTTGGTTTATTTGAAGATATTTAATTTAGAACTACATTTGAAGTGCTTTTACCTACTAACGTGCTGGTTTACTAATTTAACACTGTACACTGAATTGCAAAGAGGAAAACAGATTTTTATTTTTAAAAAAGAGCTCAGTTCTAGGCCAAAAAATAAAATGACTTTTTGTTAAGGTATATATGTTGAGATCAAAGGAAAATATTACTGAAAGTTCCAAGGGCAGCCTCTTTTAGAAACCTAGGCTGTCTAAAACCTTCTAACAAACTCTTTTAAATGTAAAGGAGTAAAAAAATGGAAATGCTTTTTTTTTTTATAGCTAGCTTGTTAGATGTAGGCCAAATTTATGATACAATGCGGCTTTATTATTTATGTGTTATATGAATAGTGCACTGCGTTCCTTTGTATAAAATACATTTAATTTTGCATGCAATATATTTAGGATATATTTATGAGCTTTTCCTAAAACTTGAGGCATGTTTTACTATTTTAAGTGATTATGAAGGCTTACAATTCATGTAACATTTGTTAAAACAACTTCGATTTATAAAACCCCAAGTTGGAGGAAACAAAGATGAATAAGTTATGGTCCTTGCCCTTAAGAATCATGCAATATACTGCAGTATATCTTTGCTTTGAGGAACATTATGTCACCGCTTAGAGGGGAAAAGACTTTCTGGTTTTAACCATCTCTTCTATCATGCTTCTATAACAATCCTGATCCCATTACCCAAGAATAACTGATACTTGGGACTTCTAGTTGTAGACAGAGGCACCAACTTTACTAAAACAGCCTTTTCACTACATTAAATAGTATGAAGTGATGTCTGTAGAGTACTGATGAACACATCCCTGAAAGTGCTTAACTGACCTGCAAAGTAAAACAAAATACATACCAAAGGGGAGGAAGAGCTGATTGCCAAGAAGGCTGGCTGCAGTCTGGGAGACTCGAGTCTGACTAGGAAAAGAACCCGGAAAAAATGGGAATACACTATCAAGGCACCAGTCATCCCGTAAAACAATTATGGATAAATGGATCCATTCTAGATTGAGCCATCCAATGCAACTTCACAAAAGGTCATCTTAACCACATATCAACAAAGTCAAGTCTTGGTTGAAGTAGGGTCTCTGGCTTTCAATCTTGGCTCTGTCACTTACAAATTATTGACCTTGAGTCTCTGTTTCTTCATCTGCAAATGATGATCAAAGGCCAAATCAGAATGTGTCAGAATTAAATGACATAATGTACGTACTGAGTTTGGCACAGAACCTGTACACATACAGCAAAAGCTCAGTAAGGGATAACTTATTATTTTTTCTCTTTTTCTAGTTTTCTTCACTTTTCTTCTGCCTATAATTTTTCTTCCTGCTAAAATTATTTCCAGGTGATTTTCATCCTCTATCATTTCTTCTCTTTCTCCATTTTATTCCTTCTTCCTGTCCTTTTATGGGCCCAGAATCTTGAACTATGGTGGAGAATGTTTCATGGGAGCTTGAGAAGAATGTGTACTCTGATGCTGTTGTAGGGAGAATTCTAAACTTGCTAGTTAGATCAAGTTGATAATGCTACTCAAGTCAGCTAATTCCTTACTGAATTTTTGTCTGTTTGATCTGTCAGTTACTGAAAGAGGGGTGTTAAACACTCCAACCATAACGGTGAATTTGTCTATTTTTTTCCTTTAATTTCTATCAGTTTTTCCATCACATATTTTGATACTCTGTTGTTAGGCAAAATGAAGTTAGGATTGTTATGTCTTTGCATAAAGTTGACCCCTTTGTCATCAAACAGTGACTCTCTTTACCCTTGATATAATTTTCCTTGTTCTGTCTGCTTTATCTGAAACTAAAATAGCTACTTCAGCTTTCTTTGAGCATGGTATCTCAATCTTACCTAGCCCTTTATATCCAAGTCTGTGCCTTGAAGCTCTTTCAGCTATGATCTTTACTTATGCGCACACACACACACACACACACACACACACACACACACATATATATATAGTACATATAAATATATAACCATATAGAAATATATACTATGTTACCTTATATAACTATATACATTACTATTGATATATTATAATATATATTACTCTATATTATTATTCATATGTTACATATATTGCTATATATTATTGCTATTGTTACTATATATTACTACATATGTTACTGTATATTACTGTATATATTAATATACATGTATGACTATAGTGGAGTTCAGATGGATGGTTGGTGGTCATGTATGAAGAACAGGAAGAGCTTATAATCTTATGATTAAGTCTCAGGTTTTCAGAGGCTCTATGCCCCTGGGCTGTGACTTTCAAAAGGGCTTTTTAGTTATCACCCAATCCAAATGACACAAGAAGACTAAAGGGGCTGTAGGGGGAGAAATCCCCTTGCAATTGGGATAAGGCTCTGGGAAGATCTTTTCTCCTGGAAAACAGGTCTTTGTCGTGGAGAATGCTCCGGACATATTTTACAATGATTACTCTTCCCCTCCCCCTTCTAGAACAATGAGAGGGTCTTTCTCAGTTCCTCAGGGAGCAAAATCCATGACAGTATGGGAATATCCTCTAACACTATACCCCTAAAGAGTTTTTCACAATCACATTACTCTGTTCCCTCTGGAAATTCATCAAAATTACCACTTTGGTGTTCCTTAACCAGTTTATGGCTCCAGTGGCTTCTGCTCCAGGTAAGCAGATTTTGGATATGCCTGTCTGGACTAGCCTATCTTTCTACATTTCAGCATGGTAGTTTGCCTTGACATCTCATTTCTCTGATGTGTCCAAGAAAAGTCACTGATTTTTTTTCAGTATGTTTGGCTTTTCTTGTAAGGGCAGGAATGAAAACTTCCGAGATCATTACCTGTCAAAATTAAAATCACAAGTCCCACTCCTGCTTTTAAATCTCTTCATTTCTTCTTTACTTTTCCAACAATTGTCTTTCTTCCCCCTTTTCTTTCTACTACTGTACCCAGAAAAGGCTTTTCATCACCATGCAAATAATAGTCTTCCTTAATAAATGACTTTTCATTAGCAAATTTATATATTTCAAAAAATGAAAAGAAGTTGAAAAATGTGCCATGGTAACTCATCAAATCTAAGTAAGAATTGCTGTCATGGAAAACTCCAGGGTACCAGTTTTTCTCTGACTCCTGTTAGTTCGTAAGTTAGTCAATAATCAGAGTTAGCTAATAATCACTTTGTAGAAAGTGACAAAAGCTTCCTGACAATTTTAGCTGGAACCATCAGGAATCTAAAAGCCTGTTTTAGTTTTCTAACTCCAGTTTACTTGAGTCAAACAAAAAATGGAGCATACAAAAGGCATTAGGAGAAGCCTTTATACCTACACCTTGGAACAATGTTTTTGTGTTCCGATATACAGCAGATACTAGGTAGCATTTGCTGAGTAAATGAATAAATGACTCCATTTCATTTTAACTTCAAACAACTACAAATAAATATTAAGGTCTGTATATTTGGTATTTACATTTAATTGTGTTATGTAGACAACATGTAAAATGTGTATGTATATAAATCTATAATTATATATGGAGTGCAACTTTTTAAAAAAATTTTAATGTTTATTTATTTAAGAGAGAGTGAGAGAAACAGAGCGTGAACTGGGGAGGGGCAGGGAGAGAGGGAGACACAGAATCCGAAGCAGGTTCCAGGCTCTGAGCTGTCAGCACAGAGCCTGACACAGGACTCGAACCCGTAAACCATGAGATCATGACCTGAGCTGAAGTTGTACACTTAAGCGACTGAGCTACCCAGGTGCCCCGGCGTGAGACTTTATTACAGTGAAATAAATTGAGGGTGATTTTGTGTGTGTGTGTGTGTGTGTGTGTGTGCGCATGTGTGTATACATACATGCATGTGTATGCATATACATATACACATACACACATATATATATGCATACATACCACATAACACATATATATAAATAGAGAAAAAGGGGGGAATGAAATGACAAACATGCATAGGGAAAACACCAAGTTTAGAATGCCCGTCATATCCCTACCTAGATTTCGTATTACTTTAGTAACACAAACCAACAGTTGGTATTATTTGCTTCATGAAAACCCTTCATGAAATATATAGTAAATCTGACGTCATTATTCTCATTTTGATAGATGTGCGTGCTTTCCTGTAAAATCACTACTACTGCAAAAATTTGGACTTTCAATTCCAAATGTTGAAATTAGAATGTGGAGAAATATCTACCCAGCTCATGTTTTAAAACAAAAAATATTTTACTTAAAAACTTATGTACACTGACACCATTTATGTATTTTAAGTATAATGCAAGGATTTTGCATATATATTTAAAAATAAGTTGTAGAATAAGAAAAAGAACAATACTAGTTATATAATTGAATTCCATTTTCACAAATTACTTTAGAGAATTTGTACCTTTTGAAAAAAAAATTCTTTTATGACTCACACAGTTCAAAAGATACATCTTCCCTGGAATTTAATAGGAACACATTCTAATATATTTAAGTGATGAAAGGATGGAAAAAAATATGTTTCTTCACCTCAAATAGCTCCATCTTTCCTAACTTCTTCTATGCATCAATGACTCAAACACTGTTAATAAAAGCTTTACTTACATTTGGAAAATACTGAAGCTTCCTAAAAGACCTCTTTTCTAGCTATGATTAAAGGAATGTGAAGTTAAAAAGACAACCAGCAAAGCACTTCTGAGCATGTCAGCTGATATCTGCAACAACCTTAAGAAGTTAAGGAAGCCCTCCCTCTTCCTTGTTAGCTCAGACAATGAAAAGGAACAACGGTTCAGTTCCCTCTTCTCAGCAGGAGAGAAGGTTATGCATTTGGTCAGCTATTCATAACATAAATGCAGTTTAGATTCTAATAGATGTATTAAAACTACTGTCACACCAAGGGCAAATTTGACCCTTTGTAAAAGTCAAACATTTCTTAAAAAAAAAAAAAACTTTACCGTCTACATTCACTATGAAGACAGTGAGTTCTATGACAAAATATTGAGAAATTCTTTCCAGCTGACTTAGTCTTACTTAGCATGAATAAATACAACGGTCCCTCCATTTTATATAGAAGTGGAATCAATCTATTTATTCTATAGATGTAGAATGGAGATGAACCTTCTTCAAGATCCCCTCAAACACTACGTTCCAGGTCCTGACACAACCACATAACTGGCTGAGACTCAGTCACAGGAAGAAGCTGATGTATACACCTGACCCTTGAACAACACAGGTTTGAACTGTGCAAGTCCACTTATACATAGACTTTTATCAATAAACACAGTAGTATTTTTTTAATGTTTATTTTATTACTGAGAGACAGAGACAGAGCACGAGCAGGGGAGGGTCAGAGAGAGGGAGACACAGAATCCGAAGCAGGCTCCAGGCTCTGAGCTGTCAGCACAGAGCCCAACGCAGGGCTCAAACTCACAGACCGCAAGATCATGACCTGAGCCGAAGGTGGACGTTCAACCGACTGAGCCACCCTACTACTACTGAGCCCCAACACAGTAGTATTTTAAATAGATTTTCTCTTCTTTAAGATTTTCTTAATAACATTTTTTTCTCTAACATATTATAAAAATACAGTATATAATACATACAACATACAAAATATGTGTTGTTTATGTTATGGGTAAGGCGTCTGGTCAACCGTTGGCTATTAACTACTAATGGAGAGTTGAAAGTTGAAAGTTAGACATGTAGGGTTTTTTTTAAGAATTTTTTATTTATTTTTGAGAGAGAGGAAGAGCCAGGGAGGGGGAGAGACAGAGAGAGTAGGACAGAGGATCTGAAGCAAGCTGACAACAGCAAGCCCAATGCAGGGCTCAAATTCAGGAACTGCGAGATCATGACCTGAACCGAAGTTGGACACTCAATCAATGGAGCCACCCAGGTGCCCCCAGACATGGGTTTTGACTGAATAGGGGTGGGAAAACACAAGGGTCAATTGTATTCAGATTCACTTAAAATAATCTTGGCTGAGTATCAATGCAGAGCGTGTTAAGCACTTTAATTCACTTAACTCTGTTAATGGCCATTCCTAAGCAAAAGGTTTATCCATATCAAAACGAATATGTGTTGGCAGGCCATTCTATATCCCCCTCCCCTGCCACAAAAAAAAAAAAAAAAAAAAACCTAAAAGAATTTAACAAGGAGTAAAATGTTAATGAGCCACCTTTCATTCATTTGATTCAAAATACATAAAATTTTACAGATAACAAAACTGATGCATTAGCACCATAACACCTCACTGTTAATTTGCCTATACTGTAAATATTATAATGGCAAAGATTGTATTTGTCCTATTCTCCACTCTATTCTTATCATGCTCCATATTGCCATTCAATTGCTGAGTATTTATTGGGACCTTTCTATATATGTGGCACTGTGCTAAGCAGCAAGGTTTTAATCAACAAATAAAACACCTGATGTTCGTTACCAAATGGCCAGTAATGTGGGAAAAAGAAAATTAAAGAAGTGTGCATGAAAAGAATTTATAAGTGTTATAATTGCTACAACACACACACACAACAACAACAACAACAACAACAACAACAACACCTACCACATGAAGTTTGCCACAGTTATAAAGTCAATGAAGATTTTAGGAGGATGTGATGAGGGATTTGAGTTGAAAGATATACAGGAAAGGAGGGGCAGTCAGAGAAAACAGCATGTGTAAATGGCCAGTGGCATAGTGATGTGAAGGGCAGTGATAGAAAACTACTATGGCTGGAAAACAGAGAATGAATAGCAGGCTAATACATTGTAGATGTAGGCAGAAAATTAAGCTGGTAACATTTAGTTCATATTAAGGATGTAGAACTTCATCCTAAAAACAACAGAAAAGATCTCCGTGCTGTTCCACAGAGCCACTTACTTGGTTTAATGCTCTGCTATTATCATATTAAAGTTTTAATAAATTTCAGGAAAAAGCTTTGCACCTTCATTTTGCACTAGGCCTAACAAATGACATAGCCAATCCTACTGCAGGGAGTTAATAGTGGATTAAGGTAGACATGTTTCATGGCTATCTTGGTTGTCTACACACACACACACACACTCACACTCACATACACACACACAAATGGTAACAGAGTAAACTGAAAATGGAGGGAAATGGTATTTAAGAAGAAAAAAGGTAAGTGCTGGTGACAGCTATAAATATTTAATAATTTCAATAATGATTGAAATAATAAAGAACAAAGAAAGGGAAAGAAGGAAGAAGAGGAAGGAAAGAAGAAAGGCAAAGCATAAAATAGTCAGTTTTCATGAAACCTAATATTGTGCTTTTCTAACCATGGCAAATTACATTTCACTTACCAAGAGAAAAAGCACAGCTCTGCTCGTGACGTCTTTCCTCAAAGATTTTCAATAATACAGCAGACACTGATAGTTGCCTAAACAAAACCTGTCCCCTTTCCTTGTCCTCCTTGCTAGCAGAGGCCTGCCTTCCTTCGGCTGAAACCCTTCTTTACAGGACCATGTGCTTTGGTAAGCTAGTCAGGACAAATCCATTCCCTTGGTTGGTTATCAGTGGGTGTGGCACAATTCCCACCAAGGATATGATGAGAAATGGGCTTGAGAACTTTCCTCATTGCTAAAGAAGCATGCAGAATGTCTCCTCCTGACCTCTTCCACTTGATCCCAGCACATGACCCTAGAATTAAGGCAGCCATCTTGACATCGTGAGGAAAGAGACAGTAAGCTCAGAGTAACAGGGAAGTAAGACGGTAAAAACTCACATTCAGCTGCTGAATTACAGAGCCTCTGAGCACCTACTTTGGAAATTCTAATGTCTAATGTGCAATCATAAAATTCCTTTCGTTTAATCCTACTAGATTTAATATCCTTGAGGTCAGAGGCTGTTTTATTCATCTTTACTTTGCCCCTAGCATGTAGCACAGTGTTTTCAGTCTCCTAGCTGTGGTTATGTTACGCAAGATGAGTTAATTTAGGATCTAAGGATTACGTGTAGCTAAAATATCACAAAATAATATTTGGTACTGATTTACGTGTGCTTCATTCCTGCTGTTCTACCTTCCATTTAACATGGGATCATTATGTCGAATAAGAAGTGGGTATTTTTGCTTCTATAAATCATAAAATCTAGCTTTGGAGTACATTGGAGAATACCTAACCTAATTAAATGAAATGTTATTAAATTTTAATTAACACGTGCTACTCAAAATTAATCAGATACATAACTAAAGTCATGCTAAATGGTCTCTCTCTGTCTCTCTCTGTCTCTCTCTGTCTCTCTCTCTCTCTCTCTCTCACACACACACACACAAATGAAGCTCTCTAGTAACTTCAAATTAAGTTTTATTTTGAAAGCGTTTACTATATTATTTTTTCTACTGAAATAGAGAGCCCCCTATCTGTGCTGACTTTTTACCTAGTCAGAATAGCAACTGAGAAAGATTCTACATGTAAAGAAGGATAGTCTCAGTCTCTTAAATTTCAAATTCTTGAGAAATGCTGAGCTTAAATCATTAAATTTATGGATGCAGAGTGAGAATAAAGATTTGAGCATGCTAATACAAAATATAAACAGATCCACCAGAAAAAAACTACAGTTAAATTTAACAGTGTTTAATCAGATAGGAGAAAGGATACAGGACAAAATGACAAATTACTAAGATTTTGCTTTTATTCTAACCGTACTTGCCAGAATGCATGTGTAATGGGTAAAAAAAAAAAAACCTTTCTTACTTTTCTAATTTTCTATATCAACTGATACAAATGTAAACACAAGTATTAATAACTTGGCAAAACTTATGGAACTAAAATAATCTACCTTTTTCATTTTTGAGCATAATACTACACAAATACTTTTTGAGAGAAGTCTAATAAGTTATTTAGAATACATGAAACATGGTTACAGAAGAGAACACCAACAGTACTTTTCCATGTCTTTCTTAGCCTGAATCTCTATAGATTGTAAATGTAAATTGCAAACCAGGCATTTGAACAGATTTAGGAGATGCCACAGAGGAAACTGATTAGTAACAGAAGTAATAATAATTTCTGAGCAATCAGAGTAAAGATGTCTTTGGTAAAGTCATGATAGAGACATGAGTTTAAACCGCTTTCTAGGGGTATGTGCGTGGCTCAGTCAGTTGAGTGTCTCACTCTTGATTTCAGTTCAGGTCATGATTGCAGGGTCCTGGGTTCAAGCCCTATGTTAGGCTCTCTACTGAGCATGGAATCAGCTTAAGATTCTCTCTCTCCCACTGCCCCTCTCCCCACTTGCATTCTCTCTCTCTAAAAAATAAAATAAGATAAAATTAAATTAAATTAAATTAAATTAAAATTAAAAAATAAGTTAAATAGCTTTCTAAATTGATTATCAGGGTCTAAGTTAACAAAAATTAAAGCACACTTTTTGTCATAGTTTTATATACACCAGTAATCACATGCATGTGCAATTTCCCAAACTGAAAATAATTTTATAAAATGCTAAGATTCTTTGTATTTTAGTCAAGTAACTGGACAGAACAGTATCACTTGTGTTAAAAGTTAAGTCTTACCCCAACTTTAATGAACTATTATTATCAAGGCAACCTATAATTTTCATTAAATTTAAAAATTCAGGAGATATTCTATATAATTTTAATATTTGTGTCTTTGATTCAGAAAAAAATTGCCAGACAGTAGGATAGCAGAATGTAAGCAATTTCTCACTCAGATTAAATATTCAGAATTGGCTATAAAGCATGCAGTCAGTGGGCTATTCTATGTCCTTGGGTTACGTTCCACAGATAGGCGACAGGAATCCTCATTGTTTCACAGGCAGTCTATTTAAGTAGGCTTAAATTAACAAGAAATTGGGCATCAATTAAAAACAATTTTAATTCAGCCAATTTTGACCAATATGCAGATTCCTCTGAAATCAATAATCTTCATTATTTTGTTTAAGGTAAGGCAATGCCATGGTTCAAAATTCAGGATGTACAAAAAAGGGACTTATTCAAAAGTCTCCTAACGTAAGATTCTCCCTCAGACCTGCAACCAAGTCTCTTTCCATGAGTTGCAAATTGTATCAGTCTCTTCCATATAAATTTAAGTATATATTCTTGCATATTCAACAAATATGTATAAATATTCCTTGCCCTCTTTTATACAAACAATTCTATATGGTTGGTATAAAACTAGTATACACACTTTTGGCATATCACTTAATATAACCCCACATCATTACTTAAAGACTTACTTAGTTCTTTTTAAAGGTGCCTATTGTTCTATAATGTGGACAAACAGAAGTTATTTAACCACTGTTCTCTTGTACATACACATACAGAAAAATTCTTAGATGGATTGTGTGGATAGAATGTAGTTTACTTTCTTCTCGCAGGACATTTAGTTTGTTTCCAATGTTAGCACAAGTAATATTAGGTAAATAAATTTTAATCTATATCCTGTTACACATATGAGAATGTACCTATGGGAAAAATCTTAGATGTGGATGGTAATTTCAGTAATGACTGCCAAAATGCTTTCCAGTTATACATCTGCTTCTCCAAAGCCACACACCAGAGAAAGGTTTTAAAGCCATTTGATATGCTTAAGACCTTTTTATTTTTGTGAACTCTTTGCTCGTATATTTAGCCTATTCTTCTATTAATTTATTCATCTTTCTCTTACCAAATCACATGAGCTATTTATATGTATCTTAGGAAAAATATATCACAGTCTGTCATTTTTGTCTTGCATTCTGCTTATTGCACCATGTCTTTTAAAAACAATTTTGGGGGGTACCTGGGTGGCTCAGTAGGTTAAACCTCTGACTTTTGATTTTGGCTTAGGTCATGATCTCACAGTTGATGGGTTAGAACCCTGAGTTGGGCTCTGCACTGACACAGCAGAACATGCACAGGATTCTCTCTCTCCTTGTCTCTGCCTCTCCCCACTTGCCAGTGTGTGCACCTGCGTGGTCTCTCTATCTCCAAATAAATAAATAAACATAAAAAAAATTTTTATGGGTGCCTGAGTGGCTCAGTCAGTTAAGCATCTGACTCTTGATTTCAGCTCAGATCATGATCTCATGGTCTTGAGATGGAGCCCTGCACTGAGTATGGAGCCTGCTTAAGATTCTCTCTCCCCCACTCCCTCTGTCCATGCCCTGCACTAAATAAATAAATAAATAAATAAAATTTTTAAAAAGTCTTTACATATTATTTTTTAATTGGGTTCAAGTTTTGTAGCATATTTACAAAAGCCTTATAACATTTATAGGTTATATATATATATATATATATATATATATATATATATATATAATAACTTTTCTTCTTTCTCTGGCTTATCTTTTCTTTTAATTATGTGTTAATTTTGCTCAAATCAGAATGTTGAGGGTTTAAGGTATTATATATCATTCCAAATTTAATTTTTTTCAGGCGGACACAAGATTGTGCCAACGTCATTCATTGTACAATCCACCAGATTTGAATATCATTTTTATTTTATAGTAAATTCCTACATGTATTTGCTCTATTTCTTTGTTTTATTTTTGCTATTGTTCCATCAGTCTCTACACATATATACAAAACTACATTTCTCAGATGACTGAAACTTTATAACAAATCTCCATATCTAGTAAAGCTAGTTTCCTCTTACTACTCTTCATTTTCAGACTTTTTCTTTTTGCTCTTCATTCTGTTTTTATTATTTAGAAATAATGTCATCAGTTACTAAAACAACCTCCATGGTATTTTACTGGGCTCATGGAATTTCAGAAATTTACAGCTAATCAGTCCTCTTTCGTAAATTCAATCTTACAAGTACATAGCATAACCTTCATATAGGTCTTGTACGTTTCTAGAGGTTTACGTACAGTATTGTGGTTTCACTAGTAGACTGAAAAGGAGTCTTTTCTACCATTCTATATTTTAAAAATCTTGTTTATGAATAGAAAATTTTATTTTATTGCTAAATTCCTTTATCATTTATAACAGTTTTTTGTTTATTTTTTGATATAGTTTTCATTTAACTGATCATTATTTGCAAAGATAATGATTGTATGCCTAGAAAACATTACAAAGAGATTAAAAGTATAATATATATCAATATATGTATCAAATACGTATGTGTACATATATGTATCAAATACTTATGTGTACATAATATATATCAATATATGTATCAAATACATATGTGTACATATATTTATATGTTAACATTTTTGCTTGTGTATGATCATTTCTCTTGTTATTTATTTGTTTATTCCCTTATGGTCACAGTACATTCTTCCATTTTTCTTATCAGGTGAGCCCGTTTTTCTTCTTTCAAAAAACCTAAGTATGAGATTCTCTTAAGAAGTTTGTTATTTATTTATTTATTTATTTATCTTTTGAGAGAGAAAGAGAGCATGATCAGGGGAAGGGCAGAGAGAGAGGAGAACAGAGAATCAAAGTGGCTCTGCACTTTTAGCACTAAGCCCAATGTGGGGCTTAAACCCACAAACTGTGAGATCAGGACCTGAGCCAAAGTCAGGGCATTCAACTGACTGAAATACCCAGGTGCTGCAGGAAGTTTTTTTGTTTTTGTTTTTGTTTTTGTTTTTTAATTTATTTATCCAGTTTAAGTAATCTCTACACCCAACACGGGGTTTGAACTCAAAACCCTAAGATCAAGTTGCACGCTTTTTCAACTGAGCCAGCCAGGCACCCTCTTCTTAAGAAGTTTTATTGTTTTTCTTTTAGCTTTTTCAATTCATCATTTTCTAATTTTACTTTTACTAATGTTTCCTGCTTCTCTTTAGACCCTTTTCTTTCATTAGTTAGGTGCTTAAGTTTTTGTGAATATATATGTTTAGGTCCGTGAATATGTCTGAGCTTTGCTGCCTCGATTCCAACAGTTTAGATTAGTAAGCATTTCTATTTTATTAACTTTCTAGAATATCTACAATGTTTTGTTACTTTTTCAAATGGGAGGTTTTTGCCGACTGGTTTTTGTTTTTAATACCAAAGTGGCCATAAACGCTTTAACATTATTAACTGCTTGTTTCAATGTGTTATTAGAGAATGCTTTCTACACTACTTGTACTTTGACTGACTGATTGAGACTCAGGCCATCTTTATACTTTAAGATGTTATCAATTCCTATTAATCTTCCCCTGACACTGAAAAGAAAGTATATTTGATCTTTTTAGGTTATAGCAGTACAGAAATGTTACATATTCTATATGAAGTATATATTTAATATGTTAAATATACAACTGTTTAATTTTATTATTTAGACAGTATTTATTTTTGTCATTGACTGAAATAGGTAAATTAAAGTTTTATTTATCATTGACTGAGATAGGTAATAACGTGACTCTGTTCTGTTTAATTCTATTTTCTTTGTGTTTTGCTTTTATCGATGTTTATGCTATACTGTTGTAGACAAAATAATTGTAATTGCTATACCTTCATTGTGTCATGTATACTTTAACATAATTGTATGTTAATTAGCAGTTATGGGCCTTAATTTAACATTTTATGATGTAGCGGTTATAACCCCTGATATATGTTTATTGTTATTTGTTTGTGTATCATTGCCAATGTTTTTATTCTCATGCTTATATTATCAATCTTAAGAATTGTTTTATTATAGAAGTTATCTGTTGCAGAAAGGACAAAATTGGGCTTTGATTTGTGATCAAATATAGCATTTTTCTTCTTTTAATAGTCATCCTAACCAAATATTTTTATCACAAATGCCTGTCTTGGTTCTGACATTTCAATTTAATATGTTCTGCCAATTTTAAGTCACATTTTTTTTCATATTTTAACATCTCTAAACTTTGGATACATTATTGAAATCCATGGGGGTCATTCAATAATCAGCCTCATACAACTGTTCTTGGTCAGTAGCAGTTGTTACAGCTTTACTGCCTGTATAAACCATCTGAAAAATACATGACTTCTCTGTTATGCTGGGCAACATGATGAGACACCTGCAGTCAACAAACCACTTGGGGAACATCTGACATTTGTCTGAAACCTTCTGTTGACCACATCAGGAAGAGACCTAGAAAGCGTCAGCATCCTACAAATGGCATGAAAATACCTGGGAGGGAGAGAAGACTGTTCTAGATTTTTAAAAGACTTGAGACATAATAATAACAAATCTCTTATCTTCTCATATATTCCATGAACTCTTGATCCTCTGTATTTGGTACTTGCTCATTCATGCATAAGATATTTGAATTTTTGGCAAGATGATCAATCTTCTTATCTGCTATGTGGCCACTTTATTTATTTGTTTAAATTTATTTATTTATTTTGAGAGAGAGAGAGAGAGAGGGAGGGAGAGAATCCCAAACAGGCTCTGCACGGTCAGCACAGAGCCCAACATGGGGCTTGAACTCACGAACCATGAGATTCATGACCTGAGCTGCAGTCAAGAGCTGGATGCTCAACCGACTGAGCCACATGGGTGCCCCATCCATATTTATTTTTTTAAGACTTTCTGTTTTCTGCCTTTTATGTTCTTTTGCTTTTTTTTCTTATAGAATCTTTGTATAGACCTTTTGTTGATTCCTCTCTGATTACTCATTCTTTCAGTTTCTGAGTTTTCCCTTACTGATCTGTTTATATGTGGTTTTGTGTTTAGGAAGGCTCAGAGTTATGATCTAAGATACATGGGATTTTTTTTTTACAACCCACAATTTGGGTTGAGGCTCAATTAACATTTACTTCTTAACAGCTAATAAATATAGGCAACTATTTTTTTTTCCACAACTTAAAAACTCCCTTAATTCCCCTGCCATGGACACAGACTTCTTCCTAAAAACATGGCTTGATGAATATTCTTTATTTATTCCAGCCCTCTGTGGGAAAGAAACTCTATTCTGGAAAGTTACTAACTCAAGCCAACACCCCATTCTTCCCTATTCAAATAAAGGATCTGGCTTTGTGACTCAGAATGCATCTTGCACCTTTGAAAAGTGAACTTGATAGGCCTTCGAACATGTGCAGCTCTGTAGTCCTCACTTCTCTTTTTTCCTCATTCACCTCCTTCCTCTTTACATGTATGGCAGGCCTTCTAACTTAGTGTCACCAAAAGTATAATTGGAAGTTTGTTTTCTAATCTCCTCCTGGCTTTGAGTCATTTCCAGACGAGAAAAGGAAAAGCTTGTTCTGAATGGCATTTTTAAAATATTACTGTAATCAGTCAAACATTTTAAACATATGTATGGTTGTGCATTTTTTTAAGTTTATTTATTTTGAGAGAGACAGAGAACGGGAGAAAGTGGGGGAGGGGTAGAGAGGGAGAGAGAGAATCCCAAGCAGGCTCCATGCTGTCAGCACAGAGCCTGATGTGGGGCTCAATCCCATGAAGCCATGAGATCCTGACCTGAGCCGAAATCAAGAGTAGGATGCTTAACTTAAAGTTTGGCTGTAAAGGGTGAAAACATATAAACTAGAATTGAGAATGGAAGGACAATTTTGTAGTCTTTGTTTAAGTTTCTGCTTGATCAGTTTAACTTTCAAGTGGAACACTGACTCTTCCTCAGCGAAGACTCATTTTTTGCACTTTCAGAGGTTTTAAAGCAAAGATGCCCATCCGTGTAGGCTTAGAGACTGATTTATCACACTATAGACCAGTGTGAAGTGTACCTATAAGTGGTTGAATAAAAAGGAAAGGACAAAAGGCAAGTCTAGCCTCCATACAAATGTGCAGAGGAATTTCTGACACTTCTTTCAGAGAAGGAAAAATACTGCTGGTACTCTCAGCACCTATGGATGGGAGCACTGGCCTGAGAAGGGCCAAGGCAGAACACGAGTATATCCACCACAACACCAGAACTTGACCTACACTTTTTAGCAGATGGTCTAAAAACACTTAGCCAGGTAGGCAGGGTCCTAGAACTAATAAAGCCAGCAGGCCCATCCAAATTCTAGCTTTAGAAATGATAGTTTTCTTTTTATCATTCATAATTGTCCCGAAAAACTCACCCAGTCAAAATGTTTGCTTAAGAAATCCAATTTGGGAAGAGTCAAAGATAAGATTTATTTTGAACACTGTTGGAATAATTTTTGCCATTCAAAAAGGTGAGTGCTTTCTGAAAATCTCTTTGCCTTAAGACATTAGAGCTCCATGCTCCTCTTCTGTTTTCTGTCCCGATATGTTATAGAATGCCTTTCTTCATTTCATATTAATATTTTACTCTCCCTTCAGTTTCCCAACCCAAATTATCCCACTGATGTCGAACTATTCAGCAAAGGAGATAGAACACTTCATGGAATGAATAATTACCATTATATTAAATTACCAGCCAGTGTGGTCTCCTTACTTTTAATGGAGGAAGAATGAAAACAGGATTAGAAGGTAGAATATAAGCATTTTAATAAACTATATGAAAATGACACATTATGAACCCAATTTATGCTCCTAAATTATTATCTATAAATAACAGAAAATATATAGATCTAATTCAAAGAAGTTGAAAAACACACAAATTTTTTTGTTTGTTTTTCATGCAATTTCTATTACTTTTCCTAAAAAAATTCACACAATTAAATCCAGAGTTTTTTTTCTAATTGCCCCATGTATATATATTCCACTAAATTAAAGCTTATTCATATTTCCTAAATAACTACATGTTTCATTTCTCCCAATTCCTGAACATATTGTTTCTTATTTTATGTAAATGAGCATCTGTTGCTGAATAAATATCAGCTAAATGACTAGAAGAATTATTAAAGGAAGGAGCTAGAGGTATAGGAGTCTTTTATTACTCCATGTTAAGAATTTTTAAATGAAAACAATTTACCCTGAAACAAAAAGCTGATTCAATTTTCACATGAGCAAATATTATATGCTTAATAAATACCGGTTATATGTTTGGATGAGTGGCACTTTTTTCCTCAATAGTTCATATATCTCCTAGCTTTTAAGCTGAAAACAGAAAACCTAGATCTGTCTTCTATTTTATCATCTCAATTTTTCACTCTGTTAGGTGCAAGTACTTTCCACAAATCAGCTCTGCAACTCATGTTTCCCAAAAGTCGTATGAAAAACAGTTTAAATTAAAAAATACTGTAACTTGGTCATAGAGCCTTTGTCACTAGTACATGAGAATTTCAAGATCAGGGGCGCCAAGGTGACACAGTCGGTTGAGCATCCGACTTCGGCTCAGCTCATGATCTCACGGTTCACGAGTTCAAGCCCCGTGTCAGGCTCTGTGCTGACAGCTCGGAGCCTGGAGCCTGCTTCAGATTCTGTGTCTCCCTCTCTCTCTGCCCCTCCTCCACTCGTTCTCTCTCTCTCTCTCCCTCTCTCTCTCTCTCTCTCAAAAATAAATAAACACTAAAAAAATTTCAAGATCAGAAACTGTTCATTAAGTTTACTGTATATCAAGTCTGCATCTGAAATTCTCTAGACTAAATGGTCTTATATCACTGTACATAATGCAAATTTCAATGTCATCACACATCTTTTACATTCTGCTTCCATTATCACACAATCCCATCTATTCTGATTTATTGTGATAAAATTAAGCAAAATAAGGCAGCAAGATGTCTAATAAAATGTATAGTTATGTTGAATAAGCAAAACAATCTTATGACTTTTCTTTATAAAAACTGGTGTGATTCTGAGAAGCAGAAAATGAGAACTCACTTCTTTTTAAAAATACAGCATAACATATTTGTGGGAATTCATTTCACATAGAACAGAGAAGAATAAGATTTAAAAGTGCTAGTGGTTTTGAACTGAGAGAATGGTTTCAAAGACACAGAGAGAAATCTTCAAAAAAGGTATCTCAAGTTAAAAAAATTGCTAGGTTAAGGTCTTCACTAATACCCCATTATATTAGTAGACAGTTGAACAGAAGTACAAAATTGATTTTGATTCAAAAATATAGCTGTAAAACTTGGAAAAGACATGATGACTTTTATATGCTATCAATGTATTTCTATAAAAAGTAGAAGTGTCAGAACTGAAATGTGCTCGATACACAGAGGCCAAAGAAATGTGTTGATTTCTGCTAACCTAAGATTCAGACGGAAACTGAAATATGCTTATAACCACAGATGTGTACATGTGAAATCTTTCTTCATTCAATGGACCAAAGAGAAAATAGTGTTATTCTGAAAAATCAAATAGAAATATTAAATTGTTAACTATTTTGCTCATGATTGAGTATCATAATTCAGGAGCTCTGCCACTGCTAAGTTTTAGTTTCCAGTCACACATTTCTGTGTTAAATTTCTTAGCATGGTTTAATGAAAGACTCCTAAATACCTACATCTCTCTCTGATTAGCTATCTTGGAAAACTAATTAAGTGATCAATAAACAGAAGGAGTATAAGTCAATAGAACCTCTGATAAGCATGCATGATCTTCAACCTACAACAAGACAATTGTCAGCAATTACAGGGGAAGCTATATCTTAAAGTTCATTAAAACACACTTGTAAAGCTATTAAATGTTATCTGGAAATGTTTTTTAGACTATAATGCAGTTCTTCATTACTAAATTTCAACCCACAAAGTTTTTTTTTAATCTTTTTTTTTACATTTTTTTTTTGAGAGAGACAGAGCATGAGCGGGGGAGGGGCAGAGGGAGAGGGAGACACAGAATCAGAAGTAGGCTCCAGGCTCCGAGCTGTCAGCACAGAGCCCGACATGGGGCTTGAACCCATGAACCGTGAGATCATGAGCTGAGTCGAAGTCGGACGCCCAACCGACTGAGCCACCCAGGCGCCCCACAAAGTTTATTTTTAAGCAAGGTAATAACAGTCAACACATTTTATCCAACTAATAATGTCCTCTGAATAACAACTATATTTTGTATCTATAATTTATTCATTAATTAATTTGTTGAGCTAACATTTATTTTACTTCTAATATGTGCCAAGTCCTGTGCTATTACAAAGACAGAAACATCCATATGTCACTCTACCAACCACTGGTCATACTGTAATAGAGAATAACTGAATTTATTATTAAAAGTAAAAATGTACGCTGAATGTTCCTTAACCTCAACAGAAGGTTGGAATCGATGAAACTACATTAGTATTAATATTCAATTTTTCTGTTTCATAGACTCTCTGTTATATAACCACAGGACTTTAGATTCTCCATCTCAAAGTCTTCCAAATTATTTCTGGGAGTTCCTCAGGTGTCCAAACAAGTTCTTGACCAGTCATTTCTCATTACTTTGCTCCAGCATCCTGATAATTGATCACTGCCTCGAAGAATTTGGAAGACTCCCTTTAGCCACGTGTCTCCTGTCAATGCTCTTTCTAGAACCCAGCATCCCCTCCCTCAGGTGTTGTCTTCTGTTGTCCAAAAGCTGTTCATCCTAAGAAGCCAAACATACTGACTTCACGTCACTGTGCCAGAGCCAGATTTTATTTTATATATGATTGGTGCAAACACTGCTAACCTGCACTCTGGCCACACACGGTCACCTGTATTACCAAAGCACTGATACCTGTGTTATCTAGTTCCTCATGGAAAAACACATTCTACTTTTATTTATGATCCTCCTTTATTTATTTTTTTTTCCTAAGTCTATGATCTGGTCATTAGAGCAGAGTCAAGAAACAGATTTCATATCTCTCCATCATCCCTGACACTCCCAAGGATCTGAACAAAAATTATCTATTTTCCAGAACTCCCAAACCCAGCCCATTCACATGGAACCTGTTCATTCATACCAATACCCTGGGGACCCACCAGACCCTACAGTCATTGTGCTATGCCACCTGCTGAGCTTCCTGTCTCAGTGCAAAGCATGTCCTTAAACTCCACTGTCAAAGGCTTCTATGTTACATTAATGAATTCTTCTCCCTTCTCTCCTATGTCCCCCATGTGATTCATAATTACACCCCCTCCAGACCCCACTGCCCTCCCCAACAGCCTTCCGTTTTCTAAAATCCTGCGCAGATATCTTCATAAAAATGCAAAGCTGCTTATCTCATTTTTCTGCCTACATATAACCATTAAATGGCTTTCCATTGATGTTATAGGATAGTCCAGGCCCCAGATTCCATTAAAGAAACTCTCAGATATATTTTATGATATGGCAAATGCAATGGATAAAATATTGGACCCGGATCCAGACTTAGAAAGGAATATGACAAGTTGCAAAGCAAAAGATGTATAAAGGCACAAGATGTGCACTTAGTAATATAAGCTATATGATGATAAGAGGAAGGCAAGTACTGTTCAAACTATAATTAAGTTATTTCAAGGAAATAAAACACTTGAAATCTCACTTCTTTTAATATTTTAAGTTACAGTATATTATATATGTTTTCAATTTTTTAATATCCTTTTACATTTACAATTTAGAATAAGATAATTTTTTGTGTTTTCACAAAAATTTTAAAGTAACAGAGGAATTGTAATTTCCCCCATGGATTATTAAAATCACTTCACATAATTTCAGCTGGCACAATCATTTCTGTGGTCTCACACTACCACACAAAGTACAAAATACCCGTACTCTCTTAATTCTAATCTTACAAAACATTAATCTTTAAAATTTTTCTTTTTTCCCCTTAATTTTTATTTATTTTTGAGAGAGAATGCAAGCGGGGAGGGACAGAGACAGACACAGAATCTGAAGCAGGCTCCAGGCTCTCAGCTGGCAGCACAGAGCCCCATGAGGCTCAAACCCATGAGCCGTGAGATCAGGACCTGAGCCAAAGTCAGATGCTTAACCGACTGAGCCAACAAGGCACTCCTGCAAAGTTTTTCAGTATCTTCCACACTATCATGTGCAGAACTGGTTGCTGATTTAGGCTTCCCACTACATGTACATGTACTCCGGAAAGGCAACAATGCCAACATTTCTAAGATTCCTTAGGCAACAGGTCAACTGTAATAATCAGCCGATTAACTGCATATTCATTTGGTTGTGCAATAGTGTGTGGGTGCCCCTACCGGATCATTACCCAACTGACTGATTTTTTTTTTTACGCAAGAAAAACTACTGATTATTTTAGATTTGGGAAGAATCAGATAAACTTGGGGCAGATTTAATGTTTCCTACAGGTTTCTTGAGTGGTGTACCTCTCAGTCAAACAAATGCAGAAGGATGTTTCCTTCTCTAGGGAATGGGAGACACAGGACTTTTTTGTGACTCAGCATGCCACTTCTTTGCATACAGAGCCCTGGAAACTGCATAGAATAATTATCATAAGGAGCCTGGGGCCTTACAAGGGAAGGCAAAGAGTAACATGGGGAACAGGATAAGGTGTCACAGCCTCAGGGAAGATGTATCCTGGGGCCTATGTGTGGGATTCAAAGCATTGTTCACTAAGATAATACTCTGGTTGCTTGGGAATGTTTTGGCTTTGAACTCTCTGATCTGAGTTTAGCATGAAAGAAATTTCCATGTTTTGAATAATTACTACTTCTGTATGAATCCTCCATTCAGCCAGTAGTAGGTGCTAAATTATGGTTTTGAGGATAATACACCTTCAAATTACTTGAAAGACCCATAAAGAGCGCATGCTTGTCATGCAAACACAACTTGATGAAAAAATCTACTTCACAGACCTTCTGGAGCCACCTACTCTTTTCCCCTCCCTGAGAACAAGACTACATTTTGACTACTCACCAGACCTAGCACTGTTCCCCACCTCAGCAGCTTCTCTCCATCAACTCTGAATTCTTCTGGCTGTAGCTGGAGAAGAAAGCACAGTTCATGCTACCACACTTCAGATACCCAGACGTCACTGACTGATTTTGTCCCAGAGACAGAGTCTCTCCTATCATCAGCAGGACCAAACAAGGTCAAATTCCAAACAAAACAAGAATTCTTAGACCCACAGGAGAGAACGTTAAATGGAATAGACTGCCTTTGCAGAGAATACTACTCAGCAATTGAATGTAGTGTGCACTTCTTATAAACTCCTTTGTGTAAACACAACTATGAATTTAACATGGCGATTTCATATATTATGCAAACTGTAATACAGGACAATGGCATTTATCAGGAGCAAAGAGAATATAGTCCAGCTACAAAGAGAGAACAAAAGCTGTTGGTTTACTCCTACACTCCGCTTGCACACTGAGAACCAAAACCATACTTTGCTGTCTTTAATGAAAACTCTCAACAAATTCTGACTTTAACTGGCCCCCATGCCAAGATGCTGTCAAAGCTTTGTGAGGCAGCATTCTCCCTTAAACAGATAAGCCAAAATTCAGCTTTGTCTTGTCTGCAGGTTCTGTTGCTAACGTTTGGACAGAGAGAGACCACGTATGGCAATAGAACTACGACACACCATCTCTTGAGCAGCCAGCTCAGAAGGGTCAAGACTTGGTCAGTGACTGGCAACTTCCCTGCTTTTTGGCCCTTCTTCTAACTCAGGACCGAGCAAAGAAAGCCAACTATGCCCTGGAATCCATGACAAAAGATTCCTCCCATTCTAGATTGCCCACCTCCAGTTTCCCATGCTAACAACTTCCATACGGAAACACTGACACCTTCCTGGATTCTGTATTACTCCTGTCTGCCTCTGAGTCTGCCAAACACAAGAGATGGTGGCTGACTCCATTGTTAGAACAAGCTTTGACTAAACAGCCTCTTTTTGTTCTCATTTTGGTGGCCCTCCTTGCTTCCCACAGGAGCCAGCTTTTGACAACAGGATTTGAAAAATACAGGAGAAGCTTTTAGAAGAATTGGCAGCATATTCTTCAGAACTACTAATTTTTCAATCAAGTTTTTAATAGAGATTGGGGCTTTCTCTGCCCATCCTAGAGTTTAAATGTCAGCTGAGCTCTGGATACTATTGATCTCATAATGAAACCAAAGATACCCATAAGCAAGCATTCCTGAACAACATAATGTAGTTCACATATAAAACTCGCTGTCAAATCCTGCTCCTTTTAGAAAAGTAACTGTCTTCTATATCTCTCATTTTTCATTATTTTGTTCAATACCTGGCTATCCAATCACAATTCACTTTTATCTCTTTTGGCACCACTTACAGTAATGCTACATAGTCAATTTATTATCTTTAAACCCTTCTTAAATGGCAATGACATTTTCTAAGTATCCAGTTTTTTAAAAGTTACCTAAACAAGTTAAAAAGTAAAATAAAAAGGATTACATACTTCTTTCTTCTAGGGAATGGAGATGGAAAAATACTCCACAACTCCTTACGCAAGGAGAGAAAACATACAATGTGCCTTCTAAGAGAGGCACATAATTTTTCTCAAGAGTGGATGACCACTCAGAAAAATAACATTACGGGTTGGTTTAAGTAAAAAATAAATATCAGAGCTTTCTGCAACAAGAAAAATAAGAGAACCGTTATGTATTATTCATACATAACAAAACGTGAAGAAACAAAGAAACACAAGAAAGAGAAATGGGAAGGTTTCTGCTTGGAGGGTGGGGATCATGAATGTAGGCAATTACTGCAGAGGGTGGGGAGATGAGGACCTCAATGTCTGGTGACAAATGACAGCCTGTGAGAAGTTCCAGGAGTGAAAAAGACTTTGAGACTATCAAGAATAATAATCTAATAATCAACTTGTTATTGTTTTCCATACTGTGTTATCCAAAATGGTTTAGAAAAACTGGGGCATGTGGATGGCTCAGTGGTTGAGCATCCGACTCTTGATTTTGGCTCAGGTCGTGATCTCATGGTGGTGAGATTGAGTCACGAGACAGGCTCCACCCTGGGCATGCAGCCTGCTTAAGATTCTCTCTCTTCCTCTCTCTCTCTCTCTCTCTGCCCCTTTCTGCTTCCCCTCCCTCCCCCCACTCACACTAGGGCAGATGTGCTTCGTTTCTCTCTCTCTCAAAAAATAAATGAATAAAAAATAAGAATAGAAAAACTGTGCTAAATTCAAGGGCTCTGTGATCGTGATTGATTTGGAAAACAAAGACAAAAGATGCCTGTGCTTACATCGACACAGAATATACAAAAGACATCAGAAGACTGAGAATTCAGTGGAAATGTGAAACTGGCCAAGAGGTTACTGGGAGAAATGTAGATGTCAAGTATTCCTATAGGTAATGTGGGAGAAATGCTGACTTTTCTATAATAACTTGGATGGAAACTTATCTAAATTTTACTACTCATTAAAGGAAGAATAACTTCAAGAGGCCAGAGGATTTAGGAACCCCTAGGCAGCTGACATTTAGGTGACATACGATTCTATAATTATAAATGTTAATTAATAGAGACTCACAATTGGGATTTGCTTTTTTTCTCTTTTCCTTTATTTCTTTTTGAATTTTCCTTTATTGGTGAGTTTATTGGTATTTATAGTTAATTATCTATTTTGCATTTTAAATCTAGAAGTAGTTTCCTTTCTAACCCTCTTTTCACTTTTTCTATTACCCTATTAAGTAAAAATACAATAATGAAGTAATTCTGAAAAGAAATTTATTAGCATTACCAATATTCAAAAGACAGGAACATGATACAGAAAGGGAGGACAGGAAAAAGAGCTATTTCACTGCAATCTGAGGCCAGGTTTGTTTGTGGGTTTTTTGTTTGTTTGCTTGCCTGTTTTTTTGTTTTTAAGTTTACTTATTTTGTGAGAGAGAGAAAAAGCAAGTGTGAGCAGGGGACGGGCAGAGAGAGCGGGAGAGAGAGAAACCCAAGTAGGCCATGAGCTGTCAGCACAGAGCCAGACCCTGGGCTCAATTCCACGAACCTGTGAGACCACGACCTGAGCCGAAAATCGAGTCAGATGCTTAACCAGCTGACCCAGGTGCCCCGAGGCCAGGTTTTTAAACTGTGTTTTCTCCGGCTAACAATCCAATGTTGGTAAGAAAAATCCTAGGCTCAAATTTTATTTCCAGCAATATGTGGAAAATACAAAAGTATCCATTTGTGACTTGGTAAGGTAGGGCTTTAGGGTAGAGAGAACACCAATTGCATGGACATATACATATATATGTATTAATATATACATATATTCCACAAACATAGCTAATATATAGTCCTCATATACACATTATATAATATATATAATCCCTATATTTGTAGATTACATATGTATTTTTCATTTTATTTCATTTGCTTTTTCAGAATTCAGCCACAGGAAATTTGAGATAATATCCTCCCTCATCTAAGCAACAACTCAGTAGAGAAAGTATCATTTATTATTAATTAACTCCCCTGAGACTCTACAAGGGTATGCCATTTTATTGGTTATGAATTGAGACAAAAAATGTCACTTTTACAAAGACAAGCCTTCTCCATTCAAATAAGCTCTCCTGAAACCAGACATCTTTTATGTTTAGAATAAGCAAATGTCCATTACTAATATACATGGCATAACATTTTACTAGTTTTAATAATTCTCAGTCACCAGTAGTATAAACCAGCCAACACAATGTCGGCTTTGGTTCTCTAACAACAGCTTAAAGTCAACATTTTTATAATTAATACTTGTTAGAGATAGAAATATAATTCAACTGATATTTCAGTTATGAAATTTATGAACATTATGAAATTTAAAATTCTGAAAACTTAAAGTTATTAAAATATAAAGAAGTTAAATTTAAAAGGTTAAAATTATAAAAACTTATATACTGTATTAAAGAATTTTGAAGATAAAAAAATTTATTCTGTGTATTGATTCTGTATTTATTCTACATATGCTTTAAGACCAGCCAAAATGGCCCTTGTTTCCCAAACCTCTATACATTTTTATCAAACATTTATTTAATACCTACCATGTGCCAGGTTCCCTGATAAACTCTGACAAGACCAAATTAAGCACAGAACAGTGTTTCACACAATGAATAGTGTTCCTTAAATTAGATTGGACTTCTGTCAGTGGTTGGCAGTTAGAAGATAATAAATTCTAGTTCATAAACTTTAGTTCCCCCTCCCGTTCCCTTATTTCACATTTTCTACCTTTATTGAAGTCTATGTTTAAACTCACTACATTGAAATTATATGCTTGTATGACTGCTTCCCCTAGAAGGAATTGTAGGGTTTTATTTCAGTATTTCAACCCTAACAAATAATGTCCCTTCCAGAATTGAGTAATTAATCAATTAATCAGAACAGGAAAGAGACCTGGAATATTAGAATTTAATGAACGTGTAGAGACGGGGACTCTTAAAAAGAGGAAAGTATATAAACAACAGGTGACGATGGATATTTAATATAACAAGTTGAAACATGTATGATACATATCTTGGTGTGCCCAGGTGTGGGTGGTTTGTTGCTGGGGGAGAGGTTGGGCAGCCACAGAGAGGATCTGTCTTTCTTAGCCATAGTTTTGATTGTCATTTAATGTATCCTATAAGATATTTACCCTCTCTTTCCTCCCTCCAACAAGCACTGATTGTCTTCCATGCAACAGAACTGTCAGTATCTAATATTTTCCTAAAGCTAAGACGTAGCCGTTCCTTTTGCCTAAAGCCAAAATGAAGGAAACATCCCCGAAATAGACATATTCTCTTCCACAGTAGTTCTTATTCATAACTAAGGAACCCACTGGAAACTGAGGTTTGAAATTTACAGGGAAAAACCAAATACTTTGATTTGTAGTTAGCTCTGGGTACACTGTACTGATTTTTCTCCTATTTATGAACCATTAGGCAGAATAACGCGGTGGTTTTCTCTTTAAAATAATACAAATACTATAAAACAAAAAGAAAAAGCTTCATGAAATGGCAATTCCCAACAAGGAATTGCAAATGGACAATAAATGTATTTTAAAGTTCAATCTCATGGGTAATTGAAAGTGTGGTATTTCATTTTTCACCTACAAATTGGCCAAAATAGAAATCAAAGCTGGAAACAGTCTCTCTTAACAGTTCCATGCTGGCACACATGTAGGAAAATGGAAGCACTGATACTCTACCAGTGAACGTATAAATTAAAAAAAATAATTCTGATGGCATTTTTCTAGTAGAAATCAAATGTTTTAAAAGCATTCTTGCACCCATCCAGCAATTCACAACTCTTAAGAACTAACATGACATGTACATTGATCAAAATAACCTTAACATTCTCTCAGTGTGACTAAACTTTAGAGAGACTTCTGACTCTAATCCCTAACCTCTTCCTTTTCTTAGGACTTTGGAAAACTTGCAGCTGTGAATTCTCTCTTTGCCCTTTGAGACCTAAACCTTTTTAAAAACCTTTTGCCAGCCTTACAATCCAGGCAGATCTTTCTCAAGGACCTGGGAACCATCTCTTTGAAATGTAAACGAAAGGGAGACAATGCCCCCTATCTTCCAGTTTCTGTGGAAGAATGGGAGTCTAACTTCTGCTGGTGCCTTGCCACAAATGATAAAACTACATCCTGTCACAAAGACTGGAGAAAGTTTACTTTGCTTCTGAGTAAAACCAACAGATGTAAACACAGATGGCCTCTGGTCTTCCTCTCACTCCAGCACTTAAAAGTCTTTCTGCCCTTTTTTTCGTAGAGTTGGATTCAGTTCTCTTCTGTCTCCGCTACTGTGATAGCTTTAAATAAAGTCAGCCTTGCCTGTTTAACTTTGCCCTGTGCAATTTTTTACTTGGAAACCATAAAAAATTATACATTCCTGAATTTATTAATGTGTGATTTGTGATATCAAGAAATTAAAATATTAAATGTTCAATGATACTAATTGTTTAAATAAATTATAAGTATTGGGAAGCAAATAAAATATATCAGAGAAAAGTATTTTCCTTTTATACATCTCCACACACCCCTTTTAGATGGGGAAGCAAAGAAATGATAAAATGAAAATATCTTGCATCGATTTCCATTCTTGGGGTTAATATCTTAGTTGGATAATTATGGCTTCATATAAGAGAATAAAATGCAGAACAATAAATATGCAACTAAAATACAAAAGGAGTGCAATGTGACATTACAAATCTTCCACAGACACAGAATTCCATGTAATTGATGAATGTGAGATTCTGCAACTATTTATATAGCAAACTAAGCCACTGAAAAATGAGGCCCTGTCACAGTTTGAACAGATAACAAGTGAAGAAGAGAGAATCAGCAATGATGACAGGACAGATGCTTTCAGTGATTTGAATATCCTAGGATTAAGAGATACAGTAGCACAATGGTCCTCAAACTTGGCTGCCCACTGGCATCACTGGGGAATGTTGAAAAAAAATACTGATGCCTTGGGGGTTGTGATTTAGGCGCTGGGGTTTTTTAAAGGTCCCAAATGTTTAGAATGTGCCAAAATACTGAGAATCATTGCTGTAACCAATACTCTTGGTGCTCTGCACACATCTCTCAGTACTCTGCTCTTTCACCTGACTTCCAACCTGAGACTCAGCCCACAGGTTTTATCTGCCCACTGGGGCTGGACTAATCTCCTTTTTCCTCTTATTTAAGATTACCAGCAGCCCTCCCTTTGCCTGGTTCTAAGATAACTGACATTTGATGGTAACGTGATTTGATCTCAGTATTCACAGAAGTCAGCAAAGTGAGGATTTCTCAGTCATCACAAGAAATCCGGGATCCAAGGTCATCCCTCAAGCCCAACAAAAATTTTTAATAATCCTCTACATCCCCTAATGACTCCATCACCCACCACTATCCAGCTCCTAAAACCACAAGATCTTCTAGAATTCAGGTTTAATTATCAGCAAAATTCTTGACCCACCCACATTCTTCCCTAAATATTCCCATCATCCTCTTACTCAAATTAAATCCTATCTGCCCCTGAGGGTGATGCTTCTCTTAAGCACTATTAAGGAGGCTGGTTTGTCTTCCATAGCCTGTGAAATAACGATTGGGTTTTCTTTTTTCTTTTTGCCACTTCCAGTCCATTTCCCTCCATTCTTCCTAAAAGCTCCTCTTCTAAATGTCATGTAACCAGATATCACCCATGACCCCTCATTTTCTGATTTATCTACCAATCACCTAGTTAATTCTCCTCTTTCCTGGAGGATTTCGGCTCATGGTTTATTGTCACTTTCTCCAGCACTAACTCAAAAATGTTGGTGATTCAATGATCTTGCCAATAACCTGTCCTCACGTCTCTTGACCTCCTCTTTTCCATAATGTGACCTCTACCCAAAGTCATCCACTCCCACCCTATCAGACCTTCCTCACATTTTACTTATCAGATTAAATCGTTTCGTCCATCATAATGATAACTTTTTTGCATATATCCCCAACTCCTTAACAACTCTCCTGCCTCATTGTACACACGTAGCAAAAGGTCAATCTTGGCTACATCTAACACTCCCCGTACCTTGTTTCTGCTTTCACGTAACCAAACATGGTGGGATGAAAAGACATATCTATGCCATCTCTGAGACCTCTATCTTTTCAGTTATGCCAGTCAAAAATATTCAAGTCACCCTTGATTTTGCTCTTTCTCTCACACCATAAATCCAATAATCAGCAAATCCTGCCAATGAAATCTTCATAATATATCTGGAATCTGATCATTCGTCACTACCCCACTGCTACTGCTGTGGTCTAAACCACCATCATTTCTCACCTTTATTATTTCAAAATCCTCCTCAGTGGTCTTGCTGCTTCCATCAACCTGGCACACATACGTATTCTCTTAAAATTTAAGTCAAATTGTGTTACTCTTCTACCCAAAACTGTCTTCAATAACTTCTATTCTCACTCAGGAAAAGAAAATCCTCAACACTGCATACAATTGCCCCTATTATTCTGTCTGACCTTATTTCCTATGACTGCTCTCCTTTTTTTAGTCCCCATCAGTCACACTGACCTCCTTGCGGTTCCTCCAACATGTTAGAAAAAGCTCTCACCCCAGAGCCTTTCCACTTGCTGTTCTTGAGGTTAGAACTGTCTTCCCAAGATATCCATATAACTCCTCCTCTTGCCTTCTTCAGTCCTGTATCAAATGTCATCTAAGTCACTACCTTTTCAAAATGGTAACCTCTTTCAACCCAGCACTCTTGCTCCCCATGCCATGCGCCATAGGATTTGTAAATATCCACCATATTACATGATTTATTTTTGTTTATTCATTATTTGTCTCCCACTGGTATGCTTGTCCTCAGGCTTAGTCCCACCGTCTTAAAAACATGAGGTAAAGCTCAGATCTCAATAATACTTTTTATCACCTAGTAATTAGCATTATTAAGTTAATGATAACTCTCAAGTCACAAGATATATTTATTATCTATTCTCTGGAATACACACACTTAAATAACTTTTTACATCTCTGAATGCATGTTAAGATTATTTTTTAATCGCAGCACTGAAATGCACCACTGTAGTTATCACTGGAATCATAGGTTTGATCAAAGTTCCTAGCTCCTCAGAGGTGCAAACCACAGCCATGTTTGGAATTTGAACAATATCCAAAATCTCATGGAGGCTAAATTATGTGCTAGAATTAAAAAAAAAAATAATAGACATATTAAGTTTTTGCTTTCCAACATCATATACAATTGTATTTCTCCCTTTTCATGTCTCCTTTCCTGTCTCTCTTCAACTCTCTGCTCCTTTGTATTTCACATTTTTATTTTATTTTTTTTCCAAAGAGAAAGGAATTCACCTGAATATTTCAGTTTAAATACAGACACCCAACCAGGCCTTGCATTGAATATGCTCCTAGCATAGAAGTGACACTAATTTTAGGTTTCCAAATTATTATGTCTTTCACTGTAATTAAAATAATTCAAAGTAGATATTTTAAGATAATGGAAAAAATACTAGTTATAATGAAAGAATTTGGCCCTATCTTTCGCCATTATGAGGTGTATGAAGGGTCTCTGTCAAATGAGTTTTAACCCATGCCTCTTCCAGCTAATGACTTCATAGCCTCCTTTAATCCAAAAATCTTTAAAGAATGCCCAGCCTGACTACAATAAGGCTAAATATGGTTAGTGATCTATGAATTCTTTATATTGAAAGTCTATCTTCCTGCAGAGTTCCCCTTGGACAATCCTCTTACAGAATGGCAAAAACATCAGTAAACAAGAAAAAATTGAAAACCACATAATTGGTCCTTAAATATTTCTAAGTGACTTACTTAAGAATCTAAACATTTCATTATTTAGCTAGACATGCACTGGCTTGTTAAACAAAACACCAATGTCACTATTATAAGAGAATAAAAATGAACTTTATATAGCCTAACATACATTTCTCTAGTGCTGAACTACAGATGACTTTAGAAGCTAAAAAACAATTGCTCAAACAGAGCAATTTTCTGCATTACTGCTTGACTTTCTGAGAATAACTAACCTTTCACATAATGGAAAACTGGAAGAAAATGGTATTACTAAATAAGATATTTTCACACCTGGTAATCTGGGGAAGGAAAAATGTTATGCCTATCATACTTTGCAGTATTTGCATCTGTTTAATTTATTGTTCTTTTTTTAGCTTATAAAACAAAATTACAGTGTGTATTACAAAATGATATCCTATTTTAGTTGATTTCTTTAATTTTCTGACCTCCAATTTCTTTTTATTTTTTTAATCATCTTGAAGTAACGCTCCATTTAATAAATATAATTGACACCTTTTATTATTCCACTAGAATATGTATTCACATCTGGGTATCTGTCATTTCAGTAACCGTAAGAATTACATGACATATCTGGGTATCTGTCATTTCAGTAACCATAAGAATTATGTGACATCATATATGCTCCAAGTCCCTCTCGCTCAGCAAATTTTGAATCTCTTAGATATGCTATCCCCTGTCCTTGCCTTGAGTAATCCCAGAATCCTTGGTGATAAGAAGAGCAATAAATCTGTAAGAGATGCTTTTAGCTACAAATAATAGAAAGTCTGACTAACTGTGGCATAAATCATAAGAGTATTAATTGATCACTAAAATTATGTCTGCTTCCAAGATTCATTCAGTGATTATATAAAGACCTAACCTCTTTTTATCAACTGCAACATCACGTTGGATTATCTTCCTCAGGTTAATTACATCTTGGTCACAAGACAGATGCTACCTCTCCAGGATCATGTCCTCAAGCCAATGTCCCCTGAACAAAGATGGAGCAAAGAAAAAAGCTTCCTTCTTTATAAGATAATTTCTTAATATGAGAGGGAACTTTTGCCTTTTTCTTTCTGTAACTCCTTTTAGGTGGTGTTGCTACCTACAAGCAGAGCAGGTGGATAACACAGACGTGCAAGTGTATGACTTTTGCTTACAACAACTTGACTCACATCAAGAGAAAAGGCAACAAGTCAGAAATACCCAGGGAAAGAATCCAACAGTAGGCTCAGGTTAATACTTTTACACATAACTCAAAATTTGCACATTGCTATCATATTCACTGTAACACAAATTCTTTCCAACTTGTTCCCTCAACTTTTTTTTCCAAAAAGGACTATCTGGAATACCAATGATTACACTTCTAATTACTGTTTACTATATTTCTAGGTGATATATTATGCTATGATGCTATTAAAAATAGGGAAGGGAGATGTCTGACTTCTATGCCAACCAAGAGTGAAATATGTAATTGACATATTGTAGTTGAATATTCTGCTCCATTTTGCCAAGTTTCAAGGGTTTTCTTGGTTCACTTCACTTTTGAAAACTAAAAAGTAATAAGCATTCTGTAATTTCTCCTTATGTATTCGATCTAACACATAAAGTAAGAGTGACCAATATACAGTCACCTGATTTTGGTGACTTCAAATATTTTATTCCTGTCTCTTGCTTGGATTTCTGCTCTTTAGCTATTAAAACAACATTCTCCTTTGATCAGTACAACGACTTCAATACAAATGGCAAAACAAATAAATAAACAGGACCATATAAATCATGGTTGAGTTTTTGAGTACTGGAAAGATGAACCTTTAAGTTATGACCCCCCTCCCATCTCCTGTTGCCTTTTTATTCCCAGCAGACCAAAAAGTTCACAATTTGAAAGGGACGACACCATAGGGTAAGGAGAAAGAAAAAAATAATAATACTGTTATTTACTTACTGTTCATGCATATATGCCTTAGAATTACTATATGCCAGCCATACTACTAAGCACTGGTCTATACTAGAGAACAAAGTGATAAGGTCCCTGACCTTGTGGAACTTACAATCTAGTGAGAAAGGGGGCTACCACTAATTTAACAAAGGCATACATATATAATGGAAATTTTCTCAGTGGTATACAGTGCATATATACCACATAGTACATATAGAGGAAAACAGAGGGAGCCTTTCAGATAAAATTCCTAGGAAGGAGGTCTCTCTGAGAATGTACTTCCTAAGAAAATCCCTGAAAGGTAAGAGGAAGCCGGATCCATACCAAACCAGGGTAAGAGATCTCCAAGGAGAAGAAACTTCATGCATAAATTCATGAGGTAGCGAAGAACAGGGCATGCTCAGAGAATTGAAAGGAAAGGATACTTCCGTGGCTGAAGCACAAAGTACACAGAGAAGACTGGAATTAAGAGGAAACAGAAAAAGAAGGCAGATGCTAGATGATGGCAGAGTTCAGAGTTTTGCTCAAGAAATGGGAAGTCACTTGACGCTATTGAAAAGGTGTAGGAGGAGAGAGTGAACTTATCAGAGTACAATATATATATCAGATAATTTTATTCATATGTATATTTCATATATATGTGCATATACATATATGATATTGCTCTTAATATTCTTGTATTTTCACCAACATTGATTAAAGAACAAAAGTTTGGGGCGGATCTTTAGGACAGACTAGCCCCTGATGAGTTTCCAAAAATGGTCTGATAATTCATACACAGTACTAGTCTGATGAAGAAAATTCTGGAAACAAAGGTAAAGAAAATATCAGGGGAATGCAGTTAAACAGCAAAACACTCAAGAGAGGACACCCTGGGTAGAGCTCTGTTTGGCTTAGAGTGCTAAATTCTTTCATTCACATGTTGTAACACCCTGCACTTTTTAAGTCATTTTGGGGATAAAAAATATATTTAAACAGCGTAGTGCTTGATAAGTGTGCAGATAATCAAATACCCCATTCCACTTTTCCCTGCAAGGGAAGATGATACTAAACACACACACACACACACACACACACACACACACACACACACACAGAGAGAGAGAAAGAGCGAGAGAGACAGAGCACAAAACCGATATGATTAAATCAGTAGCAGAAAACATCTGAAATAGCCTCGTGTTGGTTCATATATCTAGAATTCTCCAGGGATATTGAGGATATTCCTCAGCGTCCTGAGGGGTTTTAAGAAACTGCTCCATTTAGAGCTTCCACTACAAGTTGGGTCTTCAACTGGGATTGACACTTAGAAAGCAAGCCAGGGTCTAGACCTAGGAAAAATCTCCTTCTATGCGTGTTAACACCCTTTTCAGTGCTAATGAGAGTGCTGCATAGCTAACAGTGTGGACTTGCCCCTCACACAAATCTCTGTCTTGGTGATAACACACCTCCTCCTCATGCAAATCAAAGTGTGAAAACATAGGCTCACAACATCCCAGAGTTTTAAAGCTGGAAAACAAACCGAAGTGAAAAAAGCAGTTTGACTACTCTCCATGTTTTTACCTCATGGGATCACAACAAAACACGTTATCTCCTCCCAAAAGATTAGTTTTCATGCAGACTAACCACTTACGGGAAGGAACACACCGCTTCTCTTCCAGTTTGGGGGAAAAAAAAAATATATATATATACACACACACATATATATATGAAATTCAATCCAAGTTTTACCCCCAAAAATTGTATGGATCACCTATCCACACCAGTGCAATTCAGAGTCCTATGACTTCAAAGCTGAGATATGCTATTTTCAAGGAAGCATGATCACTACAAAGATGAAGTCAGGGTCTTTGAAATCGCATGAACCGTTATTTACTGTATCTGGTATTCATTATGTATATGGTGTTAAATCCAGAAATAAAAAGCTATTACCAAGTTTCTTATAATACTTCCAATGGAAACTTTCCATCTGCCTAGATTAGGAACATAAACATATTTTGTTATATTGTACGGCATTGCATATTCTGGTGTTTCAGGGAAAATAAGTCAATATATTACCTCTTGACTTTCAATGAAAATTTTAAAAATATCTCTAAATCAGTACTTTCTGTGTAGAAAGTTCAGCATATTGTTCTCTGCCACATGTGCAATTCCTATCTAGCGACATTAGAGATACTGTTGCCGAGATTTAATGTAAATAGTTTACTCTTGAAAGCTTTTCAAGGGCAAACAGAAAAGTAGTATTGTATATTCATGACTGAGACACAAATTTAATGTTGTAGTGAAGAGGAATCAGTAGACTCTATCTTCTCATATGTACTAACAATCTTTTCAGAGAAAGTCACTACAATGTGAATTCCTAACCTCATATAATTAATGAGAATTTCACTCACCAGTACCACTATCAAGGGTCCAAGATTTGTGTCTCCCTTCCACTCTCAAGGACCCTCAACAATGGTTGCTGGTGATGAGGAGATTGTAACTGCAACATATTATATGGCAATTTGATCAACTGTGATTCTGCTAAGAAAATGTGGCCAAATGCAAAGGAAATATTTTTTCACATTGAGTAGTTTACCACACACAAAAGCATGGAATATATATTCTTTCAGCATTTAAATCTCAGCTCAACTGTTAACACTTCAGGGAAATCACCCCTATCTGGAGGGTAAATCATTCTCCTTCTAAATCATTCTCTAAGGTAGCCTCACCCAGTGGGCTACAAAATGGCCCCAACCCAAGATGTCCATGGCCTATTCACAAGAATCTGTGAATGTTACCTTATATTTATGGCAAAAGGGATCTGCAGATGAGATTAAGGATTTTGAGATAAGAGATTATCCTGGATTATCCAGAGAGACCCCAAATACCCCAAATATAATCACAATGGTTCAAGTAAGAAGGAGCCAAGAAGTTTACAATCAGTAGTGGAAGATATGATGGAGGCAAGAGACTGGAGTGATGCAAAGGAGGGGACATGAAGCAAGGAATCCAGGGGAGTTCTAGAAGCCAAAAGAGGCAAGGAAACAGATACTCTCCTGAAGCCTCCAGATATAACACAGCCCTGCAAACACTTTGATTTTAGACTTCTGACCTCCAGAACTTTAAAAGAATAAACTTGCATTGTTTTAAGCCCCTAACAGCAAAAGGAAGTTAAAATACTTAATTGCATTTTCTCCACAGCACTTGCCCCTACCTGAAATTCTCTTATTTCTGGATTTTACTGTTTATTGAATTTCTCCCCAGATTTAAATATAAATTCCCTAATATAAGCTTAGAACTTATTTATCTTATTGGCTGCAGAAACTCCGGCACTAGGAAAAATGTCCTGAACATAACAAGTACCACATGAATATTGAAGGAGTAAGTAAGAGGTATAAAAAAAGACACAGAGGCAAACATCAAACCTTGTTCTTTTGATAATGGTGGTTTTCTTCACTATTATGTCAGCATCACCTTTATCTCTTAGGGAAAAGAAAATGGTGAGGACAAATTGCTGAGGATAAACATGTGTTTTAACATAAACTAGAATCTAGTACAGTAAAACCTTGGTTTGTGAGCATAACTTGTTCCAGAAACAAGCTTGTAATCCAAAACACATACACACAATCAAAGCGAATTTCATTCAGCATCACATACTACTTGTATAGCAAGACATCACTCGTTTATCAAGTTAAAATTTATTAGAAATCTTGGCTCGTCTTGTAGAACACACATGGAATAAGTTACTCACAATCCAAGGTTTTACTGTAACAGTAATTGCTTTATTGAAAAGTCCAAACTTTCCTGGGGTACAAATATCAAATCACTTTATTTTATTCTCTAACCACTACACTACTCTGTCCTTTCCCTAAAACATATCTACAGCAAATACAAATTTAGTCCAATTTAAACTTTAAATATCACACCTGATTTAACACTCACCTCTTCATTGTCCTGTGATTCTCCTTACATTCTCTTTCATTCCACTGCTGTCTACATATAAGGGCCTAAGGACTGAGTCAATAGGATGACCACAGCAGGGCTAATTCACACACCTAATTTTAATAAAGTTTCCAGAGGTATACTGAATGAATGTGTATGATTTTCAACTTTTTTTCTCAAGTTGCTTAACTTTAAAGTGAAGATAACAGCTTTATTTCCTTACCATGGAAAGAAGTTGTGAGATTCAAAAAGCAAAGGTTACAAGAAAGTACTTTGTAAAATGCAATGTAGTAAGGCTGTGGAAGCCAGAGTCAATTACAATATGGAAGGGAAGTCACATTTGCTGAGCCTCACTATGGTCCACAAAGATGCCTTCCACATGCAACAGCACTTAACCGTCCTGACAATGCAAGTGAGTATATAATAATTTGAGGCTCAAAGACAGTAAGAATCATGTCCGTATTCACACTGGCTAACATGAGGCAGATTTGGATTCAAAGTCAGTCTCCAGAGCTCTTCTTCCCAAAATATCATAAATTTTAACCAAGAAACAAACAAACAAAAAAACCCCAGCTTATTATCAATGGGTTCTTCTGACTTAAAGGTTATGATACAATATACAAATAACATATATAGATCACACAGTTATGTTTTGAGATTAAACACATAATGATGATCAATATGATTTCTTATACGCAAGTGTAGGCTAATGAGCTGTGACATGAATGGCACCATATTTTTTAAAGTAGATTGCTAAAGTAAACTTAATTTTTTTCCCTTTAGAACCAAAATATAAAGACTGTCTCAAAGCCACTGACACCTAGTTAACTCATCTCGAACATTATATCTGTAGAGAACTCGCTAAGAAATTAGAAAAACTGACTAGAGGATATTTTATCTTTCCACGGGTTATCCTTAAGAAAGAAAGGAATGTTCAATGAGAAAAATTACTGCTGATTTGGTAATTCAAACTGCTTGTATAAGAACTCTAATATTGGCATCCAACTTATGGATTCACCACTTCCCAATATGGTTATGAAATATTAGATTAGCAGGTCGTACTGGATTTAATCTGAACATTTGTTTAACATACTGAACAAATAGGCTGTTTTCAAGAACATGAGCTGTTTAGAGATGAAAATGACTTTTTGTTTTTACTTCCTAACATTCTTCCCTTCCTTTGAAAACCACTCCTCCTTGTACTCTATGGAGTACTGAGAGTGTTTGTTAGATATTCCATAGAATTATCGATAAAAATGTCTAAAAATAAAATATATTAGGTTTAAAGGTCAAAAGAAGTCTACTTATAACTTTCATAATGCTCATGTATTACACCACCTGCTAGGCTGTAGCTGGTTCAAGAGATGGTTCAAGAGAAACACCCTGAAGATCAATCACAAGACCTTGATCCTCAGGACACAAATGACTGATTCAGGGTGGACCCCTCACCCAAACCTGAGCCATAAGATAACATCTCTGGGATTTTTCATTTTGGGGGTAGAAATCTAAAGACTATCTCTTTAAAGACTATCTTTAAAGACTATCCTCTCATATGCCATATACTACAGAGAAAAGACAGAAAGACTCTTGACAGAGTTCCAGCCATATATACAGTTTTGTTTTCTAATTCTCTCTTCAAGAATATAGAAGTCTTTCTCTCAATAAAATCTCCAATTTGCCTATGATCATTTGAATTGGATTTTCATGACTTACAGGCATAAAATTATACAAAATTGTCAAGACCAAAGAATAGTCTCTCATGGTGTCAGCAAGTTTTATCAATGTTGGCTATGAGATTTAAGAAAAAGGTTTTGATTTGCTGTAGTGTTCAAAAAGGAAATCTTGAACTAAAAAAACCTGTGCTTTTATTTTTACTTTCTAGAATAAAAATTCCAATGTTTCTTCTTAGCTCCTAAGCTAAATACTACCTAAGAAGTAACCTCAGCTTTATAATACTGTATACTGATCACGCAGAGTACTAAATATTCACTGAATATACAGCTAAGCTCCCTGAAGTTAACCAAAGGAGAACATTTGTTTGTTTCCCCTCATATTAGGTTGCAAAGCAAAATAATAATAGTAAAAAAGTCATTAAAAACCAACTCTGGAAGGGAAAGAAGTAAAGATCATTTACGCAGACCTATCAATGGCTTCCTAAACTAAGGCATACACGTGCACCACCACCAACCCTCTACCACATTTGTTAAAATTTTTAAAAATTCATATTTCATTTTTATATTTGGGCAATCATTCTTGGTATTTGATCATGACGCTGGATTGGGGGGGGGGCTTCAGAACAGCTTGGTGGTTGAAAAATGTTTTTCCTGCTAATTGACTAATCACAAAGTGGGTGTAAGTTTTAGAATGAAAAAGAATAAACGAATAAGGAGGGAACAGTAAAGAGAGATAAAAAAGATGTCTCTTCTACGGTTACTTATTCCTAGTTCTCCTATGTTCCATCAGACTGATGTTAAATAAAAAAAGATAGTAATAAGGTACATGGGAGCATGATGCTTATGCTATTTAAGTAACCCTGTACCTCTCATTTCCACCACCCCCCAATTACCTCAAACAAAATATGTCTCCTGTCTCCATTCTTATCATTATATTGTCTGATTTTTTTCTTTCTTTCTTCTTTTTTTTTTTTAGGAGAGACAGAGAAAGAGAGAGCATACACAATTTGGGGAGAGGGGCGGAGGCAGAGAGAGAGAATCTTAAGCTCAACACAGGATTTGATCCTATAACCCTAGGATCATGATCTCTGCTGAAATCAAGAGTCAGGCACTCAATTGACTGAGCCACCTTGGCACCCCTATACTGTCTGATTTTTAATGAAAAGGATTTTGTTGTTCAATTGTCAACAAAAGAATCTTACACATACATTTTGCCCAGTCTTTCTTTGTATGAATTGTGTATTTTCACCATTGATGAAATTTCAAATGATGTCAGCAGCGAGAGTGAGGCTTTTCCCAAAACATAAACAAAACTGTATTTAGACCCTTGTGTAATACTATCCCCTTGAGTAGAATACAATGTGGCAGAGGTGAAAGGCTTGGCTTCTGAGATGAGTAACAAAACAACTATGGTTTCTACTTGGATGCTCTTGCTTGCTCTTAGCTTACTTGGTCTGAGGGAAGCCAGATGCCATATCATGAGTGGCCTTCTGAAGAGGCCCATGCGGCAAATACCTGGGCAACAGTCAAAGAGGACCTGAGGCCTGCCTAGGGCCACAATTGAGTAAGTTCCCTCAGGAAGACCTTGAGATGATTCGAGTGCAGCCCCATGAGTAGCTTTGAATCGAGGCACTCAGACTCTGGATTCCTGATCTACAAACACTGAGATAATACATGTTTGGTGTTTTAAGGTGCTAAGCTTTGATTATGTAGTAAAAGAAAACTAACATAAAAAGCAATAAATTTTCCCTCTGACTATATAAAACATTATGATTATCAAATTAATTTTCAGTGCAGAAAAATGTAAATCTACCATTGCTAGATTGAAAGGAATCAATCAAGCAAACACATGTAACTATCTGCATCTATATCTCCATATCTGTCTGTATCTATATCTCTATTTATGTCTGTGTCATCCATCTGAGGGGGTTGTTGGCCATGGAAAAAGCCATCCTGTCATGACGCAGAGTGAACAAGCTACTGTATTCTGATACCAGTAAATACCAACTTTATCTAATTAACTTCACTAGTTTTGAGTCTGTGCTTATCAAGTAATTTTCTGATTATAATATAGCTTAGGAGCCATTCACATAAGCTGAAATTACTGCCTGTTTTTTCCCAAAAATGTCAATGTATTTTCATGATGATTTATAAGTGAAATTGTCATTTCACCTGCGATGTATTCTGGCCCATGAGACAATGGAATTTCTCATCATGCTGATAAAATCAGGTTTCTCAGCCAGATGTTCTATCACAGGAAATTTACTGAGTTCATGAAAGCCACTCTGAAATTTTTCAGGTAGTAGCCTGATGGTCTTCTCTCCAGATGGGTGTTTTTGCCTTTAATATCTCTTTTTCAATTAACCAGATATGTACTTTTCCCACTAATAACAGAAAATAATCTTAAAATCATTTTGAGGGTAGCTTAATAAATTTAAACAGCTCCATCGAGCTAATTTAGTACCATAAAATTCACCCATTTTAAGTGCACAATTCAATTTTAGGACATTTATACAGTGGTGCAACAGTTATAATAATACCGTTTTAAAATGCTTTCATCACCTCAAAATTGCCTTGTGCTCATTTGCAGTCAGTTCTCACCTCCACCCCCATCATCGGGCAGTCACAGATATACCTTCTGTCTCTACAGCTTTGTCTTTCCTACAACTTCAAAATAAGTGAAATGATACAATGTGTAGTCTCTTGTGCTGGAGTCTTTCACTTAGCACAATATTTTGGATACTCATTTATGTTGTTGCATGCATCAATACATAGTTCATTCTATTTATTGCTGAAAAGTATCCATTTACTTACTCAAATAAATTGAAAACTTATATCCACACAAAAATCCACATATGAATGTTTTAGTAGCTTTATACGTAATTGTCAAAATTTAGAGGTAACCAAGATGTCCTTTAGTAGGTAAATGGATGAATCAATTGTGGCACATTCAAATAAAGGTAATAATATTCAGCCCTAAAAAGAAGTGACTTATCAAGCCATGAAAAGACACAGAGGGACCTTAAATGTATATTACTAAATGAAAGAAGATAATCTGAAAAAGTTACATACTGTAGGATGTTGACTAGGACATTCTAGACAAGGCAAAACTATAGTCAATAAATAGATCTGCTTTTGTCAGGGTGGGAGTAGGGGGAAAAGAGGTGAATAGGTGGAGCACAGAGGATTTTTAGGGCAGTGACATACCCTGTATGATATCATAATGGTGGATATATGATATTATGCATTTGTCTAAACCCATATAATGTGCAACACCAAGAGTGAACCCTTTGGTAATCTATGGACTTTGGATGATTAGGATATATCATTGTAGGTTCATTCTTGATAAAACAAAACAAAAATAAACAAACAAAAAAAAAAAACCCAAAACAGAAAAAGATGGTAATGGGAGAAGATATGCGTGTATGGGTGCCAAGAGTATATGGGAAATCTCTGTACCTTCCTCCCAGTTTTATGGTAAACCTAAAACTGCTCTTAAAAATCAAGCTTTTCTTTTTAAAAAAAAGTTCTGTAGAGATTTTGGAATATAAGAGCCTTATCAGATACACATTTCCCAAGTATTGTCTTCTTTTTATTTCTTATATTCTTGTTTTCTTATGTTGGTTTTTGAAGAGAAAACATTTATAATTTTGATAAAGTTCAATTTTATCATTTTTTATGTTTTATGTTTTGTTTTGTTTTTTGTTTTTGCCATACTGGAAAATCTCTGTCTAATCCCTAGATTACAAGGATTCTCTTCTATGTTTTCTGATACAGGCCTCATCGAGCCAAAATCAAGATGTCACATGGCAATGTATCTTTCTGTAGGCTCTGGAGGAGAATCCATTTCCCTGCCCATTCAGGTTGCTGAGAGAATTGAGTTCCATGTGATGGCAAACGTGAGGTCCCTGTTCCTGTCCTGGCTATAAGGTGAGGACTGATCCCAGCTTTTAGAGACCCCCCCCACCCTCCTCTCTTCCACCTGCCTTCCCCCGTCTTCACAACCAGTAATTCCAGTCAAGTCTCTCTCACAATTTGAACCTTTTCTCTTTCTGAACATGGCCTGAATAATTCTGCCTTTAGGAACTCTTGTGATTAGTTTATAAGTTTCATAATTTCTGTTTTTATATTACTTTAGTCTTTGAGTCTTTTAGATGCTAACGGGAATGGAATTCTTATTGATTTTTAATGCTATTTCTGGATTTTAGGTTTCTAGTTGTGTGTGTGTGTGTGTGTGTGTGTGTGTGTGTGTAGTCTGTGACCTAGTCTGACATAAAAATTTTTGAATAGAAAAATATATAGTTTCAACAATAATACAAACATACCAAAGAGACAACATTAAAGACATTTAACTGTAACCATGTGAAGTCTATAGCAAAAATTCATTTCTTATGACATAACAAATATCATAAGAAAAAAAATCTGTGTAATTTTTAAAACTGAGTAAGGAAAGCCATAATGAAGAAAGAAGGGATAACATCCCTAATCACATTGTGAATTTATGGCAGAATTTGAGAGTCAGCTCCATAAAACAGTGCTCACACTGGTATCCCATGAGATCCCTTGATCTACCTCTAAGTTAATTCATTCAAAGTAATTTGTTTGACTCAGACAGTAAAAATTACTTTTAAATATTAAACATGTTTATTTTCCGATCTTCAAAACTTTAAGAGATACAGAATGAATTTCTTCTACTTTCCCATTTTAAATACTAATAACAGAGAATGAAAATGTTGAAGAGTGCCTGGATGGCTCAGTCAGTTGAATGTCTGACTTTGGCTCAGGTCATGATCTCGCAGTTCATGGGTTTGAGCCCTGCTTCAGGCTCTGTGCGGACAGCTCAGAGCCAGGAGCCTGTTTGGGATTCTGTGTCTCCCTCTTTCTCTGCCCCTCCCCCACTCACATTGCCTCTTTCTCTCTCTCTCTCTAAAAAATAATAAATAAATAAATAAATAAATAAATAAATAAATAAATAAATAAGGGGCACCTGGGTGGCTCAGTCAGTTAAGTGTCTGACTTCGGTTCAGGTCATGATCTCACGGTTCGTGGATTCGAGCCCGGCATCGGGCTCTGTGCTGACAGCTCAGAGTTTGGATCCTGCTTCGGATTGTGTCTCCCTTTCTCTCTGCCCCTCCTCCTGCTTGCACTCTGTCTCTTTCCTTCTCTCTCTCAAAAATAAACAAGCATTAAAAAATTTTTTAAACGAATGAAAATGTTGCGTGAGACATTCTATGTGAATATTATAGCGTCAGTTTCATCCTTAGCCAGTACACTGCATAGTAATGTTTTATAGACAAATATGTGAAACTTATACACACAGATACACAGACACACACGAACCTCATGTTAGCCGGTCAGTTGAAACCAAGATAAAAAGGTCCCTCATGCTGTATTCCCTTGAACAAACCAAAATCCTTTTACAGCTCTTCAATACTAGCATCCTTCTCTTTCTTCTCTGAACAATTATTTTGAAAACCGATGTTTTGAAGTATTAAACTCTATTTTCAAAATCTCAACTATTAACCTCTATTCCAATCTCCATTTGCTTTTGTCGAATGCGAATCACCAAGAACCTTTCAAATAGCAGCTTTGAAATCTGTCATTTTGTGGTTAGTTCCAACATCGCACCACTCCCATTGACCATTATTTGTTCCATTTCTTCCTTCTCAGAGACACCAGTGCTCTATCTCCTGTAGTTGGCACAAAGCAAATGGTAGAGGAGCTTTTGGTATACACAGGCATAAAAGACAATCTGCTCTTTTGATTTGTTAAGAACTGGGTTCTCTCATGGTTCAACCTTTATATTGGTGAGTGTTCAACCCAGTCTTCCTATGATGCAATTCACATAAGTGCCAATGTCTGAGTCTGTGGTCTTTCTTCTACAACGGTATTATATTTTGGGAAGGGGGTGCAGAGGGACAAGAGGAGAAGGAGAGAGAGAATCTTAAGCAGGCTCTACACACAGCGTACAGCCTGACACAGAGCTCAGTCTCAAAACTGTGAGACCATGACCTGAGCCAAAATCAAGTCAGCTGCTTAACTGAGCCCCCCAGGCCCCTCAACAGTATTATAGTAAATAGTAATGACGAGGTATTCGCTATAGTGTGGCATTCTAACAATGAAATTATGCAACAGAAAAAAACTAGCTTATTTACATTCTTACCTTAAAAACTTTTGGAAATGATCAAGGTAAACATGTCTGCTACAATTTTAAAATATCAATGATCAAAAATATGTGCTTCAATTAAATGTCTACATTATTAACTTTCCAATAATACACTTAGAATTTGTTTCTATCATTCAACACATACTAACACATATTTCTCACAATAAATATTTCTAGAAATAGGAAAAAATATTGACCATAAATATACTATAGAATCACAAATGCTCAGTTGATGACCTTTCTTAAAATAATAGAATTGTTCGTACACATTAAATGTATTACTGGAGTCACTTAGATATTACTCAGCCATTGCTAATCAGCCTGAACTACTAATTAAACTTAATGGGATATATTTTCCTGTCATCCACAACATGTGGTTTATAATTCCTAAAGAAATTAAATTAGATATCAGAATTGAAATTGGAAGAACAGAAGGCGAAAACGAGCACTCTTAATTCAGACAACAATTAAATAATATATTTTGTAAGATGGAATCATTAAATAAGGACTAGAGGAAAAAAGCAACCTTTGGCTCCATCTGTATTCATGCCAGGCGACCTGCATCCCCACATCTGCCAGTCACTCCCACTAGGACTTCCGTTGAATTATGCAGTTGCTTACTAAAGCATTCAGTGTGTCACAGTATAAGGGGCCACCAGTCCATAAATTTCAAATTAATTAGTTTTTAATTTATCTGTATTCACCAATACACTCCTAGCCTCACTATGCAGTAGTCATTCTTTCCCATATTAATTATATCATTCCTACAGTGTAAAGTAACAAACGTGCTCTTGAGAGAGCTAAAGCATTTGGAGAAAGAATCAGTTCTAAACTCATAGGAATCACCTAAAAAGGAGCAACACACAGCAATATGATTCTGCCATTCGTGTTCAGTACTAATTACTTAGTACTCTTTCATCCTCTGGATTTATTATATGTAGTAGTGACAGTGTTATATTGACTTTTTTTAAATGTCCTTCATTTGACTGTACACGCTAATATATTAGTGTGTAACATTCAAGCTTTTTTTTTCTCCTCCCTGTTCAACAATATGCTTCCCTTGCCTTTGAAGAACTTAGATGCTAAAGAAAGTAGGGAACATTCATTAAGATGAAACCCAGCAAAGGACCCATCCTGTTTTCCCTCTTACTGGAAAAGGCTACAGCACATGACAGTTAGCAACACTTTGTTACAGAAACTGCATGGATGGACTGGACAAAACAACCATCCCAACAGAAAGGAGCCATCCTAAGGTGGCCTCTGTTCTGCATTTTTACTTCCAATTAACACTGAAAATTGTGGCTATACTGTAATAATTGCAGTTTTTTGTTAATCTGTAAAGGTTATTGTAAACTATTCCTATGGTTTAGTGAAACCCGGAAAGGAATTAAACTGCAAAGTAATAGGGGGTGCCTGGGTGGCTCAGTCTGTTAAGCGTCCGACTTCGGCTCAGGTCATGATCTCACGGTTTGTGAGTTCAAGCCCCGTGTCGGGCTCTGTGCTGACAGCTCAGAGCCTGGAGCCTGTTTCAGATTCTGGGTCTCCCTCTCTCCCTGCCCCTCCCCCGTTCATGCTCTGTCTCTCTCTGTCTCAAAAATAAATAAACATTAAAAAAAAGTTTTAAATAAAAAAATAAACTGCAAAGTAATATAATTACCTACTATTATATAAATAGCATATAAATATAAATAATGTGTTTATTATTACTGTTTCTCCTATTAATATTGTTTATTTTACTTTACTGGATTTTATATGAGGCCCAGTTTACTCCCAACAACTCTCTGAAAAACACTACTATTTGAACCTACACATTATACACTGGATCTCAAATTGCTTTTCTTCTTTTTCTTCTTTTTTCCTTTTCTTTTTTCTCTTTCTGTTCTTTTTTTTTTTTTTTTTGCAACAACTTGACACAACAGAGTTGTGTCTAATTTCAAGACATTTTCATCACTCCCAAACAAAACCCCATTTCCATTAGCTCTTGGTTTCCATTCCTCTTCACCCCCAGCCCCCTGGTAGCCCCTTATATAATCTTTCTCTCTCTATGGATTTGCATGTTCTGGATCTTCATATAAGAAGAATCAGGCAATATGAAGTTTTGTGACTGGCTTTTCAACTCAGTATGATGTTTTCAAGGTTCATCAATGGTGAAGCATGTATCGGTACTTCATTCCTTTTTTATTTTATATAATATTCCATTGCATAGATGCGTCACATTTTATTTATCCATGCATCAGTTGATACACATTTGAGTCATTACATCTTTACCTGTTATGAATAATGCTGCTATGGATATTCATGTACAAGCTTTTGGGTGAACATATGCTTTCATTTTTCATGAGTATACACCTAGGAGTGGGCATGCAGAGCCATATGGTAAATCGCATATTTTTAACATTTTGAGGAACTGCCAAGCTGTTTTCCAAGATGGCTGCCTCATTTCACATTCCCACCCACAACATACGAAGGTTCTAATTTCTCCACATCTTCGTCAACACTTATTGTTATCAGTCTTTTCAATTATAACCATCCTAATGGGTATTAAATGGTGTTTCATCGTGATGTTAGTCTCAATTGCTCTAGTGGCTATAGTTTACATTTCTCTCATTGCTAATGACATTGAACATCTTTCCCTATATGTACTGTCCATTTGTTTATCTTCTTGGAAGAAGTATTTATTCTTATCCTTTATTCATTTTTAAATTGGGTTCTTTGTCTTTTTATTTTAGAGTTGTAAGAAATTCTTTTTGGGTTCAATTTCACTTGTATTGAAGTAGTCTTTGGCGGCTTCTTCAGTGAAAGTCTCTTTGATGTTAGACTCCCTTTTTTGAAAATGTCTTTTTTTTTTCATCATTATCTTTGCTCTATCTTCTGGTGACAGTCTGTTACCCCTGGGTTGTGGAAACATTCCTGCAGGAATGTTTGCTTGCTTCTGCTGGTCCTAGGAGGTTTCAGGTGTTTCACTTTGAGATCTCCATGATGTTAAATCAGACTCCATATTCATGCATGGCCCACTTGAGGGGGAGACGGTGCTGTGGACTGAAATCACCAACAGAATCACCTTTCTTTTTCTTTTCTACTCAGAACCTGAAGAGATGACCAGCTTTCTTGGACAGAAGGCAGAATTTTTCCAAACCTCCTCTCACGAGGGGGTCCCAGATTTATGAAGGAGTCTCAGTTTTAGGTCCTTATCTCATGTGAACCCAGGCCATGTCTTTTCCCCTCTTCCTGCTAAAGTGATACTCTCAGGGACATCATATCATCGGTGCCTACTGTTCTGCCTGTGAGTTTCCACATCACTTCTTGAATCTTGAACTTTCCTATTATTGCTCTGGAGCTTACTTTGTATTATGCATTTCTGTGTGTTGCAACCTGAGAGAGTCATACACTACACACAGTATACATTGGATTACAGATCACTTTTAAGAGTGATGCCTCCCATGGAGGTGGTGACTGTGATTTATAAGTATATGGGTATGGCTGAAAAAAGCAGAATACCAAAGGCCTTCTAAATAGCCACAACAAATAAATGAAATGTTGTCATCAGTTTACAATTGCCACTATTTGAAGAACCTCTCAGTATTTCTGTCTCTTAATGCCAATCTCCTGAAGTATGTGCTAAAACAGAGGTATCCTAGTCCTGATGGTTTCATCTCATATATACGATTAGCCCTTCAGATCAGAGCTGCCAGAAATTATTTAAGTTGTTCTCAGGGATCCGTGTAGAAGTTTCCCCTCAACTCCTCATAGAAATCATTCTACTGCTTATACATTTTTTTAAATGACCTGCCGAAGTGGAGCAAGTCTGACACTGGTAAGTATTGAGGGTCATGGTAACAAGTCTTCAGTAAAATAAGATCAGCAACAGAGTAGACTATCACCTGACACTAAATCTGGTCTAGTCAAAGTTCTTGGAATTATCTCTACTCTGATTTCAACTGCAGTGACAGAGTTTATGTAAACCTTGGTGAAAAATAGATCTCAATTGTTCCACCTAAACTCTGAACCCTTTTGCTCCAAATAGGTGTGTAATAAGGTATCCTGTACCCGGTGCATAGATGTCAGTGAACATCTAGGGAACAAGCAAGTAATTTTTTTGGCTGCGGTTTTCTGGGTTTGCCATTTTGGAGACAAGGAGAAAGAGAGAGAGAGAGAGCAGAAAAGGGCCAGAGAGAAAGGGAGACAGAATTCAAAGCAGGCTCAAGGCTCTGAGCTGTCACCACAGATTCCGAAGCAGGGCTTGAACTCATGAACCGCAAGATCATGACCTGAGCAGAATCCAGACGCTTAACTGACTGAGCCGCCCAGGCGCCCCATATATTTTCAAATGGCACTCCAGAAATGAGAAAAAGAACCTAGCATAGCCAAGATGCGGGTGTCCAAAGCAGCGTCTGATTCACAGTAAATGCTCAGTAAGTGTTATGTGAAAGACAGCTTTGGGTGAGCACCCCTGGAAATGCAACACAAAGTAAGGAGTGGTGGCTACTTTCAAGGATCTTACAATTTTGTTAAGGAAGTGTAACAAAAATAGCTAATAATTAAAACATATCATACAATTTAAATAAGAGTGAAAGCCTAAAGATAAGCGACATTAGCCACTCTGTAATTAATTATTAATGTATGTTTTAAGTACTTCCTACAGTTTTCTGGAGTTCAGAATTTAGGAAACTTTAGACAACAGAGCTTAAAGGATTTAGAATTAGAGCTGGATATTTCCTGGGAGTCCCAGGAAAATACTCAAGGTGGTCCTAAAACCCATAGATTACCATGAAACCATTTTTCTTTTTTATGTGAAAGATGAAAAGAAGGGATTATGATCCTTTTCCTTTATCAAGATTGCCAAGCAAGATCACTCTGCCCTTTCCTGTAAGATTCCTGCAGATCTGCTCCAGGATTGAGTAATGAGCACATCTGCCGCTTAAGGCCGGCGTTCATCCTCCTTCCCAGTAGAAGTCCCTGCATACTGATTAAGGAGGCAGGGAGGTATCCCTTTGTTTCCACACCAACTCAGAGGATTGGCATTTACCTACTGAGGTCGTAATTTAATTTCACCAGGAGCTCTCAATCTCTCTCCCAGGTAAAGTACCGAGGGCAAAAAAAAAGTCAAAACACACCCCTTGCCAGAGGGCTAGCCTCATCTATCTGACCCAGCTTTGAAGTCTAGGATCATTTGATATTTGCAGAGTCCCACCTTTAGGACTAAAGATGAAAATGATAAGGGAAAAATCCTACGATTATTTGACACTACATTTGCTAGGGAAGAAAGGAAATAGAGTATCATTGGTCTTGTTCTCTTGGAGCTCTGAAGTTTCCTTTTCATTGTTTATCAAAAGAAGAGGTGCACAATCTATTCCAGAGACAAAGCATTTCCCAGAGACATTCGAGAGACACTGAACAAAAGAGGACTAGGGTCTGAATGGGCACAGTGTACTAGGGAGCACCCTGAAGGTGAGAGGAATGAAGCAAGCAAAATTCACACTGGCAAGAAACCAACAGGCATATTTAGGGGATTGTGAATGAGCCAAGTTGGCTGGTAAAGATGATTTCTGTAACAATATAATGGGATATGAGGCATGATAAATGGAAGTTGAAACTAGGCTGCCGAGTACCTTGAAAGCTATACTACAGAGGATCCTGCAAATGTCAAGGAACCATTTAAAGTTTCTGACTCAGGAAGCAACAAGATCAAAAGGAGTTTTAAAAGATAATTTTCTGGCTCTATCTAGGTGAGACTAGATGGGAAAGTTGAGAAAAAGGAGACTCATGGTGTTCGCAAATCAAGACACCATCATCACATCAGGGTGAGGATTGTGGGGAAAAAGAAAGGGAAGAAAGGAATGAATAGGTAGAAGTCTCTGAGTGGTACATTCCAAGGCTGGTTAACTACCTGGACGAGGGTGGTATCCATTAAAACCAAGGACAGTTATTGTCAGCTGCCTGAACCCTGAACTGACTGACAAAGCCACCAAAGCCCTCATACCTAAGACACCATGGATCAGAAAGAATGGAGACCTACCCGTCACCATTCATTCCTTCTCCTGACTTTATTATTCCTATGAGATGATGCTGGCCTGGGATAAGTTAACTGTCACAAGTGTAATTTCTCACACGTGCTCTCACAGATGACGTTTGAGCCTTTGTTGGTTATTCTTCCATCTTCTATGTCTTTTCTTCTTGGCCCAGTTTCCTCTCTGCGAATTCTCAACATTAAACTATTTACAGTGGCTTTGTCAAAGACTATTCCCAGATAACATTCATGTTTTCTTTAGGCTTGTTGGGTTTTAAATAAAGACTCCCCTAAATTATCCAAAGGAGAAAGAGGTGTGTTGGAAGAATATGTATGAATGGCAATGGGAACCGGAATTTGCAAGGGGGACTCTCCCTCCATCTCTATATCAAGGACTGTGAGTTCTCTGCTCTTCTCTGTACACCTGCTTGAATCGTACTCCTGACAACCTTCCTTGGGTAAATCCTGATTCCTTATTCTCCATTACTTTGATTTGTACTGAACCATCATGGACATTCAGCCCTGACTTACCTCATGATCTTTCAGCTACAGCTTTTGTCTATGTTGTTTTACTAGTACACAGTACAGAGAAAGAAACGGAGAAAATCTAATTGGCCACATCTATTTCTGAGCTAGGACAGAGTTTATATGTCATTATCTGACCCTGAGTTTGTATACCATAGGCTAACCTATGGGTTGGACACATTTAGGTCCAGAACTCACTTCTGCTATGAAGAGATGCAAAGAGAGATGAAGAGCGTTGCAAAACATACCATCATTTTGTTGGAGTGTATGCTGCTGTAGCAAATTACCACAAACCACACAAAATATCTTCTAGTTCTGTATTTTCGAAGTCTTACTGACACAGGTGTCACCAGGCGAAGATCAAGTTGCCCTACGGCCACATTCCTTTTTGGTGGCTCTAGGGGATCCAATTCTGTGCTTATTCAGGCTATCGAGAGAATTTACTTCCATGTGACAGCAGAACCGAGGTACCTGCTCCCTCTTCGACTGTTACGTGAGGACTCATCCTTCTTTTAGAGAGAACCCACCTTCAAGGTCCCTCCCCCATCTTCAAAGCCAGTAATGGTGAGGTAAGTCTCTCTCACAGTTTGAACCTTTCCTCTTCTTGACAAACTTCTGACCACAGCCAGAAAAGTTATATGCTTTTAAGGACTCACGCCATTAATTTGGAGCCACTCAGATAGTCCAGGTTTATTTCGCCATCTCAAAGTCCAAACACTTAATCATAATTGCAAAGGCCCTTTTGTGCATCAGGTAACATTCGCAGGTTCTGAGGATTAGTGTGAGACAACTTTAAGGTGCCAATATTTAGTTCCATGTATTAGTATTCTGCCGACCACAACCCCCAAATATCAAAGCCTACAAAGGGAGTTGTTTTCCCTTGGAAAGAGAAAAAAGATAGGGACAGGCAGACTTTACAAATACACCTAGTTCACGACAGCAGTTTTGCTCTCCCCAGTCTGGATCCATCCATTTCTATCCTTTAAAATTCAGCTGCAGTCCAATCTCCTCCAAAACTTTTTTTAAACAACTTGAGCTCATATTATTGCATCCTTTCTCAGACCGCATGTTAAATTCATGAGCAATGCCAGTTTTCCCCCATTATTCAAATTTATTAATTCAATCATCCATTCATTCCGTAACACTTACAGAGATTTTGTTAAAGGAACTCCTAACGGTATAACAGTTATAAATATGAATATATATCATTATTGACTTCAAGGAGCACATGTATTTTATGATCATTTATTTTGTTTCCTCAACAAAAATGCTAGATTCATGAAGGAAGAATCACACCTTTGGTTCTTTCACAGAATGCTAAGCCAAGGCACAATCAGTAAATACAAGAATGACCAACTGCTAAAAGTAAAAAAAAAATCACTTCAATACTACAGACATTTAAGCACAAACTAGTAATTTAAATTGCATTCAGAATGGGAGACTTGGCATTATTTACCACACATCATCTCATTTTTAAAGTACCTTGTCAGGTCATGATTACATAAAATTAATAGAACTTTACTATTTCTTAAAACAATTTTTCTGTCCTGTAAATCAATATATTTACTCCTATCAAAGGGAAGTTTCCTGTCAAAATATGTCAAGCGTGACTGACGACTGTCCTATGGTTATGAAGAATACACTGAAAACTTAGAGATAAATCAATAGGGAGTCACACACTATAATTTTAAAGAAAAAGCATTTAACACACAAGGCCAGTATTTAATGAAAACTTGTAAAACCCAAAGAAAGTCCACCCTTTTTCTGACTAACAATATTTATATTTAAAGTAACCTGTGGTTCATCAAAATACAGCTGGAGACATTAAACTTAGTTCAATCGTGAGGCTTCCATTTGTTATTGAAGAACTAAATAATAGTTGCTTCTAAACAGGTAGGTTTCAAACGAATTTGACCAGAACCCTCAGCTTGAGGCATATGTTACCCTGTGACCAACTACATATAAATGCATAATACTGAAACAAAGCTTTCATAAAATGTCTTCTCTTCATTACATGCCTATGTACTCTGCCATTTTCTATTCTAATGTATTTTACTCAATTCTATTCTAGTCTTTTAAAACTACAGCATGTAACCTAAAAAACTGATTTCATAACCGATTAATAGATCATCGATAGGATGGAAAACTACTGTTTCAAGCTGTTCTACACAATCCATCTAAGAACTTAGAAACACATTTTCTCATTATTAATTAAAACAATCTATGAAAAATAACTCACAGCTTTTACTTTTACAAAACAGAATAGGGTAATTTGCTAAATTATACTTAAATGTATTATCCATCATTATAAAAATATTATAGAAGCCAATAAATTATAGTTTTATTTACTTTTATTTATAGAAATGCTCAAGAAACAGATTTGAACTTTGTTTAATATTTATTATTTGGTGTCAGCAGAGAAAGAAACTTATAAATATTTGCTAAACACACTGTCTATTTTCAGTTTAGATTTGTAAATACTCTTAGCTCACAGGTAAACTGAAAATGTTATTTTGAGTCACCAGTGTGGATCAGAACAAACATTCTTACGCATACAAAAGCCACAACAAAAAAAAGTGCAGTATATTTTTCCACTAATAAAAGAATACAATTGACAGAATGAAATGTTAAATCAAAAAACCAGGCTTGAAACACTGAAATTAATAACATCTACAAATAGAACCTTATCAAAAACTTCTGATCTGGAACCATAACTCTCACAGTCACTGGTATCATGCAAATTTCTATCAACAGAAAAGAGGTGACTTGATTGCCATGAAAATATCCCAAGTATGTTAGTGACGAAGTAGAAGAATATTTTTTAAATATAGCTTTGAGTTCAACAAGTAATGAGACAGAATTTCCTGCTGAGTGTTTTATTACATATAGTCTATTTAGCCAGGAAATCAATTTATAAACATATATGGATTTTATTTTTTAAACTTACAAAAACTTGCATTAATACAATGAACTTCAAAAAGCAATCTATACATCTTGAAATCACTAAGATGGCTATTTTAATGCCCTGTCTTAACTAAAGCAATACAACACGTTAAAAACATGAAATTTTCAAGTATCAAATGCTTAGAAAACTAATAAATCCAGGTAGAATTAATGAAAACAAGCCCAGACATTTTGAACTTATATTATAGAACCCTATTTTAAGATTCCAAAATAGTATATAGAGAAAATTGAACTTCTGTGATATATTGATCAATAAGTAATACACGAAAGCTAATGCGACTCAGGACTTTTCTGAGATGACTTATAAACCAAATTCACTTATTAAAGAGTTTTACTTCAAAACCAATTTAAAATTTAATTTAATTCTATCTAAAAAAATTCATTAATCAATCCAAAACTAAGTAATATATTGTAATTATAATAATAACAAATGAATCTTTAGAAACGATTTCCTGTAGTTACACAAAAATTGGTGGGACTAGTCATATGTAAACAAAACTGAAGTGTCTTAAGGCAACACAAACAGTTAAATAATATATGGATGACAGAAATTTTCAATCCCAAAATTTTCATCTACTGTATGTTAAAATGTTTATCACACCACAAAATTACAAAAGTAACCAAATAGATAGTAAAACATAATCAGAAAATAGAATTATTGACAATTTGGTTTACTCTAAGAAAATCAGAATTATTAGGGTTTTTAATCATTACAAAGAGAAGAATTATTTCATATATATTTTTTTAAGTTTATGACTTATTTTGAGAGAGAGAGAGAGAGGGAGAACATGAGCACAAGCAGGGGAGAGGCAAAAAGAGGGAGAGAAAGAATCCCAAGCAGACTCTGCTCAGCATGGAGCTTGACGCAGGGCTCAATCATAAGCCCTGTGACAAGATCACAACCTAAGCCATAATCAAGAGTCCACCACTGAACCGACTGAGCCACTCACCCAAGAGCCCCAATTCACATAATTTTTAGGTGATTGTTCTGTGATCCTAACAAATATACAGTGTAATTCCAGAGCTTACTCGTTCTCTGCATGTTACTATTTACCTGGATGGTCACTGTAATGGGCTGCATACGACTATGGCCATCAACAGTCTTTCCCATTTACACATACCATTCCTACAATTGAGATGTGCAATTTCTCCACCCCTTTAATCTGAGCTGACCTTGTGAATTGCTCTAATCAACACCATGAGGCTGATTATTATATATGAAACGACATTCCTGGACTTCAGATTCAAGCAAGTCCTTAACAGGACTGGCAGCCTTCACTTCTCTCTCCGAACCCTCAGACCACCATGCTGTGAGATACCAATCTAGCCATCTGGACATGTCACATGGAGAATGAAGGGTGTCTGGCTGAAACCTCAACCCAACCACCAGCTGAATGTAGCTTCATAAATGATCACTTCTGAGATAGCAGAATCATGAGAAAAAAGAATTGCTATTGTGTTAAGCCACTAAGTTTCAGGATGATTTGTTACACAGGAATGGGAAAGTGAAACGATCAGTTTACTTTCCTCATATGGTCTTAACCCTTACTTCAGGAAATATCTAACTTCAAGCACAATCCTTCTTGTATAGCCGCCAGAACCCAGATAGAATATATTAAAATATAATGAGTTAACAGGTATGTGATATAATCCAAAACAACTCCTCTCCATCTCTTGCCTTTTCAGGGAATGCACTGAAGCCAGATATTTCTGCCAAATCTATCATGGACCTGAAACATCAAGGGCTTTGTCCTTGGGGTCCTAACATGGAAGGCAGTGTGTGTGCTCACATATCACACATCCAGACTTATATGAGACATGTTATCAATGTTTCCTCATAGGCACTGTTGTATATTACATGCTTTCCTGTTTTTGTCCTGGCTGTTCAGAACCATCTATAAATATGACAATTAGAAGTAGCATGAAAAGGATTAACAGTGGTTTGATCATTTTTTTAAAAAAATATGCATATATAAAGGCATAAGCAGGAAAAACATATTTTTAATGAATATCTGAATGACTAGGTGGAAGACAATACTCTAGTCTCAAATTTAATGCTGACAGAGTATCCCTATTCAAGTCGCTTAACTTCTTTATGCCTTATTTTACTGAACAATTAGAATGATAATACCTGTCCTGACATACATCACAGGAAATTTGTTCAAATAAATGAGATAATATATAAGAAGGCACTTTTGAAGACTACCCGAGAGAGTAGTTAATGACACATGAGAAAAATGTAAGGCATAGAATACAGGAGTTGGAGAAGAATTTAGAGGTCAGGCTATGCAACATCGCTTCCGCATTATCATTCACCTTGTGCTTGACCTACATTGTAAAGGCAGGTCATTTCATTTCCAGACAGCTCTAATTGTTAGTAATGAGTTTAAATAATCTGTGTCCTTGTCACTTCTGCTCTTTGGCCTTATTTCTTTCCTCCAGAGCACCACAGAACATTTCTATTCAACCCCCGATTCAATTCACTACAAAAGCATTTTGTCAGGAATTGAACTAAGACGTGGGCTCCAGATATGAACAACACATTAGTAAGACAAGGTTGTGCTCTGATATCTCTCACAGGCTAGCGGAGACATATAGATGACAATAAATTAATGTCCTTCAGTGTGGTAAGAGCTGACTGAAACTATAAGGATGAGGCAGAGACACAAAAAGAACACAAAAGAGGCAGTGGTCCACTCACCTAGGAACGTCAGGCAAGCTTGCACAGAGATGGCATCTCTACAACTGAGTCTTAAAAGACAATTATGGGAATAAGTTTGAGGAAATATTAACAAAGTGAATTTGTGAGGAAAGGTAAACATTAACAACTCAAGCATTTGCTAAAATGCTCCCATTATTTTCTTTTTAATTTTTTAAATTTATTCACTTATTTTGAGAGTGAGAGTAAGCGGGATAGGGGCAGAGTCCGGTGTGGGGCTCAAACTCACAAACTGTGAGATCATGACCTGAGCCAAATCGAGAGTTGGATGCTTAACTGAGCGAGCCACCCAAGTGCTCC